>NC_064629.1:486268655-486889280 GCF_023864275.1 Schistocerca cancellata | reverse complement strand
CACTCTGGATAAAATAACCAGCGATCCGCCACTCCTAACACTTGTCACCGTTCTATCGACTGACAAAGCTGGTGGGCGGAAACAGTCGCAAGGCCTATCCGAACGTCATGGTGCAGTGTGCCCTTAGCGATTCTTAACGAAGTGTGTAGAAAAAGATCTCTTTTGTCTGTTTTGTCAACGAATATGTGTCGTTAGCGTGGCTCCAGCGTGTGTGCCCGTGTAGCTGTCACTAAACGTCTGTCGACTTAATCTGTTGTAATCATGACTACTTTAAGTCACCCATAATTCCTTTCAGTCATCTAATTCACGAAATTGCGTGTCCTGTAAGTACCTTTTCCATTATAATGTGTTAGGAATGTCAGAATAATGTTTCTCGGACGAATTTAACAGCTTAACGTTTATTAAGGTCTCCTTTCACTGAATCAACGACAAAAGGGATGTACAGAAGAACGTGTCATTCGTGAGTATTTTAGTGTATAATTCCCTGGTGAAACGTGCAAAGCAGATTGAAAATCCGTTCATGATGTCCACTGCAGAAAAAAATGCGTGAGTTGTTTTCCTAGCTGTGATCGTCGTACACAACTGCTTTCCTCTCAGCTTTCATTTAGTGTAAGATGTACTGGTTACTCATGTTACTATGTTGGTAGCATTGTCTCTCCCTGTCTGTTACGCTCTGTACCAGACAACAAAGCTTTGCAATTGAGCATAACGATTACGCGAGGGTCTCGCGAATTGTGTGAGCTACTGTACCTTGGGATAAAGATCATCCTCAAAAACTAGCTACTTATGAACGTCCGACGTCCAGTTTTCCAACCAGCCAAATGGTATCAAGTAACAATTAAGTATAAATCAACAAATAATACGGGTGACACATTACATTAGGGGCCGCGCGACAACACCGAACTGTTTAAGTCTTCGGATGCAGGCATGGAGAGAAAAATAAGATCCCAAATTACTTTTGACGCGTGACGACACAACAACACGAACTGCTCAGATCTTCAGAGGGGATCGTAGGAAAAGTGGAACGAGTGCAAGAGCAGTTTTCAAACATTTGGATACGACGGAACAATTGCTACAAGAAAGAAGAAGGAGCCACATCACAGAACGAGACAAAGGATCAAGCAGATGCCTCATCACAGCAGCAGCCAGAAGTACAGCAGCCAGCAACAGTAGAAAATGTAGAATATAAGTGTGGAAAATTGCTGTCGACCATTACTCAAAATTATCACTGTAGAAATACTTTAACAGAGCAGCGCAGGCTAGAAAGTGATTCAAACTGCGTGTGACGAGAAATGGTATTCCAGAACTTTATACATTTATAGAAATTTTATAATATTCCTGGAACGTTACAATAAACTTTAAGCTGCAAAAATAGAGCCAAAACTGCGCACAGATGAGGTAAAAAGGGAGCGTGTATCAGATAAGGACGATTATGAATCGAATTTAGAGGAAGAAAAATAACTGTTACCAGAAATTGAAATTAAACGGGAGGAAATATAATGGAGAGGAATGTATGAGCAGTGGCTGGACTGAATTCTCCTTTCAGAACAGCACAGTACAGGAAAGTGCCGGAAACTTAGCCGCACCCCAAACAATAAACGTGGGAAACAGGAATGCATCCAGAACAGAAAGCCGCAGAAGAAAAGTAGCGAGCAAAGAGTTTGGGTATGACAGGTCTGCAGAAATGCCAAAAACAAGGGTAAGAACTGGTATAGATCTAGAAAAATTAATGGAAGCACTGACGAAAATTCTAAAGGAACAGAAGGAAGATATTAAAGAAAATAAAGCGTTAAACGAAGTAATCGAGTCATCAATGGCACTTAATAAAAATTGGAGAAACAAGAGGAGAATATCAAGGAAATATTTGAAACGTGGTAGGGAAGGGTGGATGAAAAAATAAAGAAACAAAGGAAGAAAAATGAAATAAGCTAAGAAGTAAAATCACAACTAGCAAAAGCGGAAACAGCAATTAAGAAAATAAAGGAACATCAAAGACAGCAGTATGAGAATGTAACGATAGAAAGTAGTTGCGGTAGCTGCTCTGGTAAATATGACTGTGCAAAGGCAAGAGGAAACTAGTAAAAGTGTAAAGCAGATGGAGCAGAATGTAGAAGTCACGAACTAAGTGGTAGGAGAAGTACACAAAGTACAAGAAGCTACTGAATAGCAGGTTAAACAGGCAGTCAATAGAAAACTACGCAGTGAGGCAAAGTCAGCAAGTGGCCGAACTGCAATAGTGGCCAAGATGCCCCATGTGAAATTTATACATAGTTTTAAATTCAGTAAACTACATACCAAACGCAAGTAACATCCCTCTTTATTCATAAGAAATTTCCACTGGTTACTGCCAGGAATATAGAGTAATAAAACAAAAGTTGCTGACACCATAAATTAAATGGAAGCGAAGCAAATAACTGGGATACGTGGCTAGAAAAGAAACGCTTGAAGTACGCAGAATTTTAAAAAAAAGTTGCTAAACAAATATTGGTTCAAGAGTAAACATGACGATATTCTAATTTCTATGTGTAATCGCCTATATAGCTGGACAATGGATGGAACTTAAGATAAGTTCTTGTAAAGTAATTGGAGAGAAACAGACATCTCGAAACACCCTACGGTTAGCGAAATATGGTGCGATGGATAGTAGGCCGATCCCAATGTGAAGTATGTAGCCATTTAATAGGAACGTTATTGACTCAGTGGAGCAGGCTTAGATCATATTTGCGCTATTATAACGTGACGACAGGCAGCCAGAAGTGCAAAGACAGGTAACACCGCATCGCGGGATGCTCAATGAACAAGAATGGAGCCGGTCGGAGTGGCCGAGCGGTTCTAGGCCCTACAGTCTGGAACTGCGCGATCGCTACGGTCGCAGGTTCAAATCCTGCCTCGGGAATGGATGTGTGTGATGTCCTTACGTTAGTTAGGTTTACGTAGTCCTAAGTTCTAGGGGACTAATGACCTCAGAAGTTAAGTCCCATTGTGCTCAGAGCCATTTGAACCATTTTTGAACAAGAATGGAGAAATGAACGGAGAAACAGATGAGGTATAGGACGCGGCGGTGCTGTTTTCAGATACCACGTAAGGAAGGACCGATGGATTAAGGGAAGAACAGTGGAGTTAACGTGAAGATAGAGATGAGAGATGGAGGCTGAGAAGTGATACGGAACCGGCCGAGAGTGAGAGGAACATACAGGGGTTTCAGGATTGGCCCGACGTCAAACATATATGGAGCGGCCTCAAACAGCTAGGGAAGAAGAAGGAAACATTTACGCAATACAAGCAGAAAAATTAAATGATGAGCAAATCGGGTATTAAACGACCACGTTCAAAAGTACTCCACAACTGATAAGGGAACATTGGCAGTAATGTTCGGATTCACAAAGTTTAGGTACTACCTGGTTGAGCGATAAGGAATTGTTGTAACAGATCAGAAGCCCCTCTCATTTCAGTTATCATGTCGACTTCGTCACAGCAGACTGATTGTGTGCATGCTTCCTCTGCAGGGATTTGATTTTGATATTCATAACATGCCAGGTACGTAATAAATAGTACCGGATGCACTATTACGTTTGTCCTAGAGAGACCCAACACCGCTTCAGCCGAGGGAAAATAGTGTTTGTCTTACAAAAGGGGTTAAGAATGAAGAAGTATTACGACAAATAATAAAGTACATCAGTAGAGAGCAAAACTAAAATGAAAATCTAGTGTTAGTCACGAGAAAATATAGTATTGCCGGTGAAGTTAGAATCAAAATGTATTACTTTGTGTGTGATGACATAATGTAGCACAGAAACAAAGGAAACGAAGAGTTATAGAAATCTCGTATGGTACACCCACCTTAACTGTGGGCATTTGGTCCGAAGAAATGTATGGAAAATCATCGAGGAGAATGTCAGTTTTTAATATGGTGAGGCGAATAAGAAAATAATTAAAGGATTGTGAGATATGTCAATAAAGATTAACTTCTATGGTATAACATAAAATTGAAGAGGTTCTCAGCAATGTCCCTCATGATTTGACATGACTCCAGTGGAAATACTATGTAACCAAGTTTGAGACAGTATAATAAGTGATACCTTAACAAACCACAGATAAAGACGTTAAATGGAAGGAAAGGATCGAGAGGACTGAACAAACTCTTATTAGAAGATCTGAAGCAAGAAAGAGTCAGTATGATAAACTGGTGCATCTTATTATTTACGAGGTTGGGGATGTGGTGTTAATGTGTACACATCTTCGGTCAAAGAAGGATGATCATGACATAAATAAAGTTCCATCATTTACTTAAGGGACCATATAAAGTTATATTACTGAACTGCCCAAACGCAATGGAACTTAAAGAGTATAGAAATGCTAAGCACCATGGCAATGAACATATTGAGAATGTAAAGAAATATTTTGCCAGAGATCTGTCAGCCCCATAAGAGGAAGAAGAGGAAAATAGCCATGTTGAACCAATAATTTAGCGTGATATTATGTAAGAGTCAGTAACAATGTCAATAATTTGTCGATATATTCGACTAATTTTGGGTGTTTATTGCGACTCGAGTGATGGACAATATCCAGAAATTAGGACTGTGTGTAATTTAGTGACTTACTCTAAAATAGGTTGCTTTGAGCGTATTCAGTTACGCAGCCACTTACTTAAACAGTTCCGTTAAAGCGCAGCGATTTAAAAGATAGAAAGAGTGGTCCCGGCACATGCGACACTTGCTAGGGGCTGTGACGGGTGCGAGTAGCTGCAGAGAAATCACTAGAAGAAGCTGTGGCTCAAATAGCGTGATGTGTTGTTACACGTCGAGAGCCATCAGAAGGAGTCGCGGCATTTGACTGCAGAATGGTGCTGCGGAGAGGAACCTGGCCGTTGGGTTCAAATGGATCTGAGCACTATGGGACTTAACATCTGAGGTCATCAGTCCCCTAGACGTAGAACTACTTAAACCCAACTAACCTAAGGACATCACACACATTCATGTCAGAGGCAGGATTCGAACCTGTGACCGTAGCAGCTGCACGGTTCCGGACTGAAGCGCCTAGAACCGCTCGGCTATGCTGCTGGCTGGCCGTTGGGCGAGACATTGAGCAGTGACTAAAGCAAAGGATAGGAGGGGGAGAATTCAGCGAACACGAACATCACCCTCATTAACTGACAACAGCACGTACTGGCCAGCTATTGACTATAATCCGTTCATCATAAGAATAAAACTGATGTAAACAATGCACTATGTATTCTTCCGCGTTTGCTGGAACCTCACACTGGATTTCAGCTTCACGTGGGACTGCATCCAAGCTGTGTCGAGTACTGTCAAGTACGATAATAAGGTACGTATTTTGCTGTGCGTTACGCGCACATCGTATGGGCAGTAATACGGGCCAACACCTTTGCCGGCGCATTTAACTAGGACGGCACTGACCGGCCAACTGCAGTTCATACGTAACACCAGACGAGCAGAGGAGCAATACAGCTTCGAATGTTATTTTATGTTTAAGCAGAATGAAATAATAAATTGCAAATCTCCCACAATACGCTCCTTAGACTACTAGACGAACACGTTATCGTTTTTAGCTAACTTACTATTGTAATTAAAAACAAGAATGATGAAAATTCCTGACTTAACGACAGGGTAATTTTTCTGCATAAGCTGTGTGTAACGTAAGAGAGTATTGACGGATTTCAAAGTATAATTGAATATTGAAGCCACTGAAGATCTATTAGCTCCTTCCTTATCCGAATCCGAGAAATACATTTCAGTTCTTCAACTGTCACCTGCTACGTTGATAACGAGTCTGTCAACAACAGAATCCACGAAACCAACCAGGCGCAGCATTTTCTCTTTTTCTTTTATGACGAGCCGTTCTACATCCCGCCAGCGTTCGGCAGTCACGTGTGAAGAAGCTGCGTGCGTTAGTTCAAGTGCGTCTGGCAGCTTAACAGTCTTGTTACTTCTCGGGCCAAATCCCACAGCTTGCCTCCAGATCAGTTCCGTTTGGTTCATGTTGTAATGGTACAGTAGCAAATGTAAAAATGGAGCATTTGTATGATATGCTCGATGCTGTGAAAATGATGGCTTTTCATGTTTCTACGATTCTTATATACCTCTGTGTTATAAAACGATGCACATAGTCCAAGTAAAAAGGATTTGGTCTTTCATTATTGCCTTAAAAAATTAAATTCTTATGTTTTCTTAACTTAAACAACTTTTATGAACAGTCCTTCATAAAATATCGATAATTAAGAATTTGTATTTGAAATGGAAACAGGAATTTCGCGCCCAACATGTAATTAGAAACAAGAAGACGAGCATTATTCATAAAAAATGATGATGAGTTTTATACTTTCGAGATGTAGGTAATCCACATTGAATGAGGAAAAAAATAATGCTAGGGAGATTTTTTTTTTATGATCGTGGTGTTTGGTCGTTGCCGACGTCACATGACATCCGTTCAAGTTCGTTTTGTTGATCCTTCCACTCAGTTTTTTTTATTACAGAGACCAACCAACTCTCTGACCGAACATGCTGAGCTACCGTGCCGGCACGCTACCGACTGCACTACACGTTCAGTGGTTGTTGGTTTTTCAACTGCATTATATAGATCGCTGGAAAAACTTCAAATCCGATTATCATCGTAAATTTATGAAAAAACCCATTAAGAACAGCCTATTTCATTAACAACGCGATAATCAGAGCCCAACGCTGCAAAGGCTATGACTGTACACGATTTTTGAAATAAAAACTACGGGGCTAAAGCGTGATTAAGAAAAGCGTTGATGGCTGTTAATACACTCCTGGAAATTGAAATAAGAACACCGTGAATTCATTGTCCCAGGAAGGGGAAACTTTATTGACACATTCCTGGGGTCAGATACATCACATGATCACACTGACAGAACCACAGGCACATAGACACAGGCAACAGAGCATGCACAATGTCGGCACTAGTACAGTGTATATCCACCCTTCGCAGCAATGCAGGCTGCTATTCTCCCATGGAGACGATCGTAGAGATGCTGGATGTAGTCCTGTGGAACGGCTTGCCATGCCATTTCCACCTGGCGCCTCAGCTGGACCAGCGTTCGTGCTGGACGTGCAGACCGCGTGAGACGACGCTTCATCCAGTCCCAAACATGCTCAATGGGGGACAGATCCGGAGATCTTACTGGCCAGGGTAGTTGACTTACACCTTCTAGAGCACGTTGGGTGGCACGGGATACATGCGGACGTGCATTGTCCTGTTGGAACAGCAAGTTCCCTTGCCGGTCTAGGAATGGTAGAACGATGGGTTCGATGACGGTTTGGATGTACCGTGCACTATTCAGTGTCCCCTCGACGATCACCAGTGGTGTACGGCCAGTGTAGGAGATCGCTCCCCACACCATGATGCCGGGTGTTGGCCCTGTGTGCCTCGGTCGTATGCAGTCCTGATTGTGGCGCTCACCTGCACGGCGCCAAACACGCATACGACCATCATTGGCACCAAGGCAGAAGCGACTCTCATCGCTGAAGACGACACGTCTCCATTCGTCCCTCCATTCACGCCTGTCGCGACACCACTGGAGGCGGGCTGCACGATGTTGGGGCGTGAGCGGAAGACGGCCTAACGGTGTGCGGGACCGTAGCCCAGCTTCATGGAGACGGTTGCGAATGGTCCTCGCCGATACCCCAGGAGCAACAGTGTCCCTAATTTGCTGGGAAGTGGCGGTGCGGTCCCCTACGGCACTGCGTAGGATCCTACGGTCTTGGCGTGCATCCGTGCGTCGCTGCGGTCCGGTCCCAGGTCGACGGGCACGTGCACCTTCCGCCGACCACTGGCGACAACATCGATGTACTGTGGAGACCTCACGCCCCACGTGTTGAGCAATTCGGCGGTACGTCCACCCGGCCTCCCGCATGCCCACTATACGCCCTCGCTCAAAGTCCGTCAACTGCACATACGGTTCACGTCCACGCTGTCGCGGCATGCTACCAGTGTTAAAGACTGCGATGCAGCTCCGTATGCCACGGCTAACTGGCTGACACTGACGGCGGCGGTGCACAAATGCTGCGCAGCTAGCGCCATTCGACGGCCAACACCGCGGTTCCTGGTGTGTCCGCTGTGCCGTGCGTGTGATCATTGCTTGTACAGCCCTCTCGCAGTGTCCGGAGCAAGTATGGTGGGTCTGACACACCGGTGTCAATGCGTTCTTTTTTCCATTTCCAGGAGTGTACATTGAATATCTTAAAGTTTCGTTTAACATAACTTCATAATAAGATATCTAATACATAAGTAGGACCTACTTCCAAGAACGTAACAACACCAGTGTACTAGTACTAAGGCTTCTGACCAATCATCGCGTTTGTGTATGCTCACATCAGGTTTATTCTTATGATGAACAGATTATAGCTGTTGTGTCTGTGACGCAGCTCTAAACCAGATCGGCGTGAGAGGAGAGTGAGTTTGCGGTGCATCACAGTGATTTAGTATGTGCGTGTGTGCAGGTCCTGTTTGATACCTCAGTAGTGTCTCTCTGTGTGTTTATCTGCGCAGTGTAAAGATGAATGCACGAAGCTATTTTTTTTCTTATTTGTGGTATTTTTTTAGCAAACTGAAATTTTCTCTTTATATCTTACTAAATGTCATTCATGTTTACGAGACTTCACAAGCATTAAGATAAGCAAATGAAGCGGGGCCGTGAAAAAAAGGTACGTATTTGTGGCATACCGTACTTGAATGATATGATAAAATTTATTGATTTCCAGATTTGTTGTCATACACACACTTTTTTTTTACTAAAAGACTTACTTGAATGTGCTATTTGGTTAATGTGAATAACGAAATGTGGGGTGAAGAATTCTGAGAAATGTCTCACTATATATTTTTCTTTGTGCGTGCCCTTTTATAAATTTTGAAGTGGACTGGAACGAAACGTCGTTGTAACTTGCAATTTGATCTTTTCGTGTCTGAATAGTTCTGTAGAATCTGAAATTGAACGTATCTTTGTAAATGTAAAAAAGAAAAGTGATGGCTGAATGTGGTATATGTGAAGTACAAATTTTGAAAAAGAAAGTCCTATGTTTCCAAGCTATGAGGAAACCATGGCAATTTCTGGTTATTTTTCACCTGGTGGGGAATTTTCCTTTTCAGTAATTGGAGGTTATTCTCTTATTTTGAAAAATCGTTATTTCACATGGGTTTTGAAAGCAATTAGTTGAAGAACGTAAGAGTACAATTATCAGTTCCGTACATAACAGACGAAATGTACCCTTACGCTTCTTTCTTACAGCGCAGCCCGATGGCTGCCCCATAGTTGTATAAGGAACAGGTTGGCGCCTAGAGATCGCTTGGTCTGAAGGAGTGCGTCAGTCGCGCCAGAGCCATCACACGAGTAGGACCCGTATATATGAGAGAAAAGCGACCGTGGTTTTAAGACAATAAGTACGAAGCACAGGATTAATTTCGTATAAGAGGATCTGCTATATAATTAAAAGGCAACCATACTGCAAGGAATCGGCAATCGTAAATTGGTATAAGCTTGTGATCTGTGAGTGACTGTACTGTACTTGTAGTGAGTGCGATCAGAACAAGCAGGGACGTGATATTTGAAATGAAAGTGAAATAAATTAATGGTGTCGTACAAAAGGGTTCACATGTTGTAACCTCTTCTTTATTATTAGAATATTGTGGGAGGAACTGGGTTATACACGGTCTGGCCACATTGATGTGACCACGGCATATGTTAGACGTCAGCGTGAAGTACTCGTTCACAGACCGCAGGTAGCAGCGTTGGCAGAAAGTGTATCGGAAGACGTGCTAAACTGTGCGGTCATTATCGTAATGTTATGGAGTGATTTACCTGACTTCCAAAGGGGTAAGTGGTGAAAACATTTCAGAAACGGCTACGCTTGTAAAATGTTTGCATGACGTCGTGGTCAGTGTATACTGTGTATGGTATAATGGCACTATCGAAAATCAACGCTGAGGCAACTGCGGTGCACCACTTGGCAGGGGTGAATAACGGCTGCGGAGATGTGTAAGGGAAAACAGACGTGCAGCTGTTGAGCAACTGACCATCCAAGTGAACCTAGGGGTTACCAATAGTGTCTCCTCGAAAGCCTTACAGAGGACGCTTCTGCGTATGGGCCTCTGCAGCAAGCGCCTGGATCATGCACCCATGCTGATTGCTGTTTATCGGTGATGAAGGCTGGAATTTGGACGCTAGTGAAGCAACTGGACGTCCACTGAGTGGTGACACGTGGCCTTTTTAGTTGAATCGCGTCTTATGCTCCATCAGGCAGATGGCTGTTGGTCTGTACAGCCCTGCAACAACCGTAGGAAGGGTCCAGGCCGGACGGAGGATCATTGTGGTCCAGAGAATGATTCGTGGCATTCCTTGGGTTATCTTGTCATTATGTAAAGCACGATGGATCAACATAAATACGCATCTATTCTTGGGGACCATGTCACCCGTACACGCAGTTTGTTTTTGCTTAGGCTCGATGGCATGTACCAGCAGTAAAATGCAATGTGTCACACAGCTTGCTGTGTACGTGAGTATTCCAAGAGCACCGGTATTAGTTTATCATACTCCTTGCGGCACCTGACTCCCCAAATTTAAACCCAGTCGAGGAGGAGGAGATCACTGTTTAACGTCCCGTCGGCAACGAGGTCATTAGAGATGGAACACAAGCTCAGATTAGGGAGGGGGAAAGTGGCTGTGACCTTCCGAAGGAACCATCTACATCTACATCTACATTTATACTCCGCAAGCCACCCAACGGTGTGTGGCGGAGGGCACTTTACGTGCCACTGTCAGTACCTCCCTTTTCTGGTGGTGGTGGTGGTGATTAGTGTTTAACGTCCCGTCGACAACGAGGTCATTAGAGACGGAGCGCAAGCTCGGGTTAGGGAAGGATTCGGAAGGAAATCGGCCGTGCCCTTTCAAAGGAACCATCCCGGCATTTGCCTGAAACGATTTAGGGAAATCACGGAAAACCTAAATCAGGATGGCTGGAGACGGGATTGAACCGTCGTCCTCCCGAATGCGAGTCCAGTGTGCTAACCACTGCGCCACCTCGCTCGGTCCCTTTTCTGTTCCAGTCGCGTATGGTTCGCGGGAAGAACGACTGTCTGAAAGCCTCCGTGCGCGCTCGAATCTCTCTAATTTTACATTCGTGATCTCCTCGGGACGTATAAGTAGGGGGAAGCAATATATTCGATACCTCATCCAGAAACGCACCCTCTCGAAACCTGGCGAGCAAGCTACACCGCGATGCAGAGCGCCTCTCTTGCAGAGTCTGCCACTTGAGTTTGCTAAACATCTCCGTAACGCTATCACGGTTACCAAATAACCCTGTGACGAAACGCGCCGCCCTTCTTTGGATCTTCTCTATCTCCTCCGTCAACCCGATCTGATACGGATCCCACACTGATGAGCAATACTCAAGTGTAGGTCGAACGAGTGTTTTGTAAGCCACCTCCTTTGTTAATGGACTACATTTTCTAAGGACTCTCCCAATGAGTCTCAACCTGGTACCCACATTACCAACAATTAATTTTATATGATCATTCCATCCCGGCAGTTGCCTTAAGCGATTTAGGGAAATCATGTAAATCCTAAATCAAAAAGGCCGGACGCGGGTTTCAACTGTTGTCCTCACGAATACGAAAGTGTGCTAACCAGGGCGCTACACCGCTCGGTAAAGCCAGACGAGAATCTGTGGAACTACCTCGATCGGGCTGTTCACGACATGGATCGTCATCCGAGAAACCTAACGCAGCTGGCCATCGTACTGGAGTCGGCATGGCTCCACATTCCTGTAGGTATCTTCCAGAGCCGCAATGACTCTTTTCCCAAACGTCCGCGCTGCAAAAAGCAGTTATTCAGGCTTTTGAGAGGTGATCACATTAATGCGACTGGACTGTGAAGAGCAATACAGGAAAATAGATAGGGCATGAGTCACAAGCACACTGCCAGAAGTTTAGTTATCGGTGCATGTCCTGCGGGCGTAAGGTCGAACTCCAAAACTGGCGCATGACGAATGTAAGTAGTTTTCCATCCAGCCAGAATACAAAAAGTAATAATTAAGTACAAATAAATAAATAATACGGAGCAGCACCTTACAAAGCCGGTAAAAATGGCTTGGACTATTGTGAACTGTCAGCCTATGTGGGACAAATACTACTGCATTTAATGCATATGTGGATACGTCGACGAATGGAGGCAGAAGAGTCACGGAGTCTCACGTGAACCACGAAATATACGGGAAAACTATGTCTGCTTGCCAAGACTGCGTCATGGAGAGGTACACTAAATTTTGGCTCAACGATGAAACACCACTGCAGCGAGTGCCAGTGCTTGACCTCAAAGATCACCGAGGCCCGTTAGTTACAGTTCTAGGATACCAGGCAGAGGTTGTTCTTACTAGGGAAGGAGGTGAAGTAAGGCCTGAGCAGAACGAAATACATCATTTACTTTTTACATGAAAGTCCATCGAGAACATAGATAAACACTGTTTTCTATAAGTAAGTAAGAGTAAATGTTCCAAAAATTCAAATATACTTTTTTTACTTGAAAGAATTTAAATATTTAAAGAAACCTACAGTCGATACTGATACGATTAACGTGAAATCGAAAGGCAGCTGTGTTTCCATCATGTTATAAGAAATGCAAGAACCTGGCGAAGAAAAGATATTGCGATTGTAGCTGTACTTGGCATCACACTGTTCAATATGTTGGAAGCGCTGGTAAGAAAGAATGGCAATACAAGACACAAAGTAACCACAGTGAACTCAGTTATATAATCAGTATAGGGAGTTCCAGCTAGTTTGGAACTCCGTAAACACACCCTAAGAAAAAAAAGGCACACCGCGAAGGAGTTATGCAAACTGGCCAAAAACTTATATTCATGCAGGTATAGACGGAAAATTCAAAACTGTACACTTTGGCGGCCAGTGGATGAATGTGTGATGCTACAGCGCAGTTTCGCCTCGCAGCTGTCAAGCAGAGTAAACGGAGGATATGTCGATACCAGGGCACAGTTTTCACAAATCTCATTCCGTGTACTCAGTTGAAGAGTAACTATGCCTCGCAGACAGGCACATGAACAATATACACAGATGTCAGCATTTGAGAAAAGGACGCGTAGTTGAGCTCAAAGAAGCCGAGAGGAGTGACTGGCGAATCTCTCGACACTTGAATTGGAGCTACGCCACTGTTCGACTGGCATTCAGAACTTTTGAAGCTCCCTTCTCGTGGAGTCATTCATACTTACCAAGAAGTCATTAGAAGTTACGGAAAAACGCGAACATTTATCAGTCTGCCGTGGTTGACATAAAAAACCTGTATAAAGAAAATGAAGTTGCTGACTGTTGAAAAATAAGGAAGTGGCATTTATGGTCGCAGTAACAAACAGTCGAATAAAATCTCTGCAAAACGGAAGAAAGATCTTTAAGAGATTCAATCGGTGGCAGAATTAAAGTACAAATACTGTCCCCCAGTGACAGTTTTTCTCAAAATAATTCGAATTGTCTCTCCAGTTACCTCGTAATGTTGCAAGAACGAAGGTTCCCGGGTTTAGTATCTTTACAGTTCTATAGGACAACTCCGCTGAAAAGGAGGAAATATGTTATTTACATACATTGTAAATTTCAGTACTGTCAAATGTCAACGACCTTGCCGCAGTGGTGACACTGGTTTCCGTCTGATCACCGAAGTTAACCGCTGTCGGGCTGCGCTAGCACTTGGATGGGCGACCATCCGGTCTGTCCAGCGCTGTTGGCAAGCGGGGTGCACTTAGCCCTTGTGAGGTAAACTGAGGAGTTATTTGATTGAGAAGTAGCGGCTCAGGTCTCGTAAAGTGACATACGGCCCGGAGAGCGGTGTGCCCCTCCATATCAGCATCCTGTGACGCCTGTGGGCTGAGGATGATACGGCGACCGGTCGGTACCGTTGGGCTTTCCGAGGTCTGTTCGGACGAAGTTTAGTTTATTTTAGTACTGTTACATTCTTGGGGGTAATATCATTTAATTGGGAAAAATTTCTGAATTCTGTTGTACCTCTTTTCGTATAAGATGGTGAAAACTTCCAAGCGCTGCAGTGTCATTAAAATACAGAATTATTTGCAAGTACAACACACAGAGTTTACTAATTCTAGAACCATATCACATTTATAGTTACTCTACTACACTTAAATATCTACGTATGACTCTGGTTTTTGAAATAATGGTGCGCACAAAATTAAAATAGATCTGTTTATATTTTCGTTTCCCATTTCATTTCTTCTTCGAAACAAAATTTAATGAGCTTTCTGAGATCTGTGTATGGTTCGATGTATGGCGGTTCTGGCCTTCTTGCCTCTAATACAGCTCAGCGATATGTTATACCTTATACTACTGCTTACACCAAGTATATTCCTAAAACGTACAGTATTACCTCGTTCTTTAGCTTTTCCTCGTGATCTACGAGGAGACTGTCCACCCATGGTACAATAAAGTAGTTATTGGATGTATATTGTGTAATACATTGATAGTTGTGTCTCATGACGATGACTAAGGAGACTTCAATATTTGAGTCTCATCTGTTACATTACAATGCCGTGGAGTGCTGCTGTGTCCGCATGTTCCACTGGAAACTAGTCTATATTGAAGTGTTTGCTTTAAGGAAACCACCTATGGCGTGGAGTACGCTGGAATATTAAAGCTTAAGCATGCGTTTATTCTTATGTGAAACATATAAAGTTACAGCAGCACTGCAAAGCCAGTGGCACAGCTCACTGAATGCAGTACGCTGATTGATTACTACCAATCGTGAATCATAGACCTGTGAAAAGTTCCGAGTGCGACAGCCCCTAAACAAGATCTCTCACCCTCAAATAACCCTTTCAAACTCGCTGGTGGTAAGAGACCACCACAGCATGTTTGAACCCAAAGATTCACTGTCGACCGCCAGATTTACCGCCGAAAAGTGCTCGCTACGAAATTCCCGGAGTTTTTAAGGTTTAATAATAACTACAGTGTTTTCCTTCTAATGATTTTTGTTTATTTCGAACTACTTTTCTGCTAATTAGGCTATCTTCAGGAAATAAGTGACTATCTTCTGCAGGGGACACTGTTTCTTATGTAACCAAACATTGTAGGCGAATATACAATCACTTGTATATGGTGTTGTGCATCAAACTTTTTTCTTAACGTTGAAGTTACACATTACGCAATGCTTAATGTTAAACACAATAAATAATTAAACTACACAAAATTACAGGTTAAATGGATTTTTTCCTGAGAGTTGTTAAAATGGGTACGTTTCATTTATGTTGTGCAACAAAGAATTTTTCACTTGCTTTCCAATGTAAACTAAACTCTAGACAGTGGACAGTATTACACACAATAATTAGAAAACATAATCTTGCATTGCTACAAGATATGAGGTTATGGTGCCATAACTGAGCACTAGCAACTTACATTGAGCAACATATATGTTTTACATTGTAAATAACATTTTTATGCAATGGTCAATATTGAGCATAGTGCATGGTTAAAATATACAGTACTGAAGTATTACAAGGTAAATGTTGAAGTTTGTGGGGTAGGGAACAGGAAATTGTGTCACAGTTAAATTTACAGAGTGTTGCTCTCTCATATATAGGTGCTGATCTATCTGTTCTAGTGGCTTGTCGTGCTAAAATTGCAAAAACTACATACTTATAAGTGTACACTGATTACAATATGTTGTGTGGCCAGCCTAATATCTAAGGTAGGCTTCTCATTACACTGATCGTTTTGGTGCTTCACACGACTTACTTTTAGTGTGGGGAGTACATAAAATGTAAATAGAAGTTAATCTAAATGATTGTCAGTTACCTTAAAATCTAAATCACGATACTTAAACATATATTACAATTATATCTACACATACAACATATAATAAGAATTCTACTTGATGTAGCAAGGTCACTATTTGTAACGGGTTTCACTACATCGGCATTACAGTTGAATTTAATTATGGAACTGACACTAATTCTAATTATTACTGTACATAGTTTCCACTTATTTCAGCAATATCTACTCATCCTAATGTTGCATTGCTGCTCTACTCCTTAATAGTGTACAGTGTTTGGTCACAATTGCTGTACAAAGACACCTCAGGCGTGGTTGTTGGAGCATGCTTTCACTCATACTTACCTTACAATGACAGATTGACACACCTCTCTTCAGTTAATAGTGGTGTTGCAACAATGATACTGATTGTACAAGGTTGTGTTGTGTACATGTAGTGGATAGCGTCCTTAGTCATCATATGATTTACCGTTCGTGAAGATCATGTTTCATTAGATAGTATATATTAAAATTAATATATAATTCTTTTAAATTGCTGGTGGTGTGTAGAGTTTTTGGAGTATAGTTGACATCTTAATCTCATCACAGTGATAAGGTGAAACTGGTGTGAACTTTCTTTGTAGGCTCTAATTCATATTTTGTGTATATATAAGTAATTTTATAACTCTTAGTCAATCTCATTTGCTATGGAAGTGGGCCAAGTTATCGACCTCCTCTGGGACTTTCTAATGTCTTACCAGTCGCTCTCTACTACTCAAGAAAGTATATTCCCAGATTAGTTGCAATTGTGCTGTTCTGGATGGAACTAATTCATGCCAACTTGCAGTTCATTACCTGAGCAAGTTCTCATGGTCATTTTAGCACTGCCAGTTAAGTGTAACGATGGATAATCCCAGTTAGTTTTGAGTAGGTATGAAGCACTTTGAAAAAATACTTAGCACCATTAACTTGAATGGATAACTATACTTCCCAGTCATTCATATATAAGCAGAATGGCTTTGGCAACTTTGGACCACTTTGACTTTCCTTGAACCCTAGCGATGTTACATGCGGTCACTTATCTTCAGCACATGACATGACATGCTACATAACAAGCCACTGCATCTTATCTATCACATCAGTATCATGACGTCACAAGAGTCGCACATTATCTAAGCCTTAATAACCATGAAGTCACAAGCCATGTCCCCTTTATAAGACACCATGGTGACAGGGAATTAAAAAATGCCAATGAAACTATCATTCATTACGTATCTGGCATGTTCAAAAGCACCCAAATGATTTGTATTATTTATCAAAAATACATAAGCTCACGCACCACCCACATTCACACACACACACACACACACATAAACACAAACACAAACACACAGCACGCTCACACACTGGTTATGCCAAGTGTTAGAATGTTTTTGTGAGTCTATAACGTATGTGAGAAAAATATCTCAGTGACATACACACATACAATGTTTTATGTCATGTATCACAACATTATTTCCGCATCTAAAATACATAAAGAGTGTAACTTACAGTGATTCATGAATCACCTATAATAACATGCTACAAAGGTAGCTGACATTTCATCTTAGGCCTAAATGAGAGTATGCTCAAAACAAACGTCACAAGCACTAGTTCAGGGAAAAAGAAAGGACAACAAAAAAAAATGTGTATGTCAAGTATCACAATATTACTTTCATATCCAAAATACTCGTACCTCTCAGAATATATAAAGGGTGTTGGCATTTTGACCTTAGGCTTACTAGAGGCTATGTTACTTGTAGTATATTGATTAAATTTTCATTGCCTGCCGTTTTTAGAAGTTTTTCAGTAACACTTCACCTCACTAAGAACAATTTTAGGTGTAGAAGATGATAATATATCATGTTCTGCGCTATAAAAATGTAATTGACATTATCGCTCAAGTATTTTAGCTTTTAAATCCGGAACATACCTGCAGTTATATTTCACTGGTGTTCTATACACTGATGCCACAATTTTCGAATCATCGTCACAACAAACCTCACGAAAAATGACGTATTGGACGACTTGGTTAATATGTTGTATTATGTACACTATGTATTTTCGTAAGACGAAAGGAGAACTATGTAATGCAAGACATACAATGGTCAGCTCAATTCAACATGAGCAAACACATTGATGGAAGAAGCTTACACACACACAGAGAGGAAAGCTCAGTATTTAAAAAATACGATCTTTGCACCAAACTAAAAGTTTTTATCAAAAAAATGCAAGGATTTCGAGTACAATTCACAAAGAGGTTGCTTACCTTTATATGCAAGTATAATTACAAACCTATGATTGTGAAAGCAAATTTGAACTTTGCACCAAGACAACACTGTTAATTACAATATGCAGGTTTCGAACAAAAAACACACAAGTTGCTATTGTCACAACCTAATTTTTTACAACTTTAAAAGAAACATGGCTTACTTAATTGGCACTACTAATATAACTTACAGGTTAAGTAGCACTTGGCAACAAGTTTAATTTGGCCATTGTACTACATTGTCTGAATTATTTATCAAATTACATAAAAATTTATTCTACAACAGTACAAAACATAGCTGGCAGAACTCCTGATATACCTTACAGCGTAAAGTATATTTTCCGACGAGAATTGTTGCATGTTTGTATAAAGGTAAACAATGTTATTCCCATGTGTAAATTGCCCACATTATTTGTCAAGATGTCGTGTCACTTCAGTTACAACTGATATCAAAGTCAATGAGACTGTGCTACAGTAAAAACTTTTCTTTCGCACTACAAAACGTTTGTTATCTTCTGCTGATAATTCTAAATTATTGTCACACAATACTTTGATGAAATATTACACAGAATAGAAGTAATGCAAATTAATATAAGGAAGAAATTGTGGTTGCTATGCTTTCAGCTATCATCTTTCAAGTACTTCTCAGAGTCACTGAAACATTATAGCAATTTAATCGTTGGTTACTATCTTTATCTTGCAGTACAAAACTTCTCTCATCTTCTGCTGATAATGCTAACTTAATGCTATCACACAGCTGATTCTACATCAGTCTTCAACCCATACATTGCAATGTTACTGTAGAATTGTAGCAGTTTACCCCATACAGTACTGTACTATAGCAAAATTATAGCAAAGTCCCCCATACATTGACATATTCTAGCAAAACAGTAACAAATTGCCCCATATGTTGCCATGCTGTAGCAAAACTGTAACAGATTGCTTGGTACATGACCATTACACAACAATAGAGTAACAAATAGCACATACACTGACAAGTTATATCAAAATTGTAACAAAACACCCAATACACTATCATTATTGCATGACATTGTCACCAATTTTGGCGATCACGGTCAGATTATTTGTGAAAAGCCATCACAGTTCTACATCTACATCTAAATCTACATACATACTCCGCAATTCACCATGCGGTGCGTGGCGGAGGGTACCTCGTACCACAACTAGCAGCTTCTCTCCTTGTTCCACTCCCAAACAATCAGAACAACGCCTTCAGAATTCGACAGTAAGGGTTCATTGTATATAGTAATGGGATCATCTCTTCCAGTACTGAAAACTTGTAAACTGCGAAGTGCTGGCTATAGCACTTCGGTGCACCCTGAAAAGTGGTCATTTCAGAGCGATCAGGGTATAACATATGTAAAGATGAGAGTTTGCCTCCCTAGTACTGACACAGAACTAACTGTAATGCAACTGTAACAAATTGCCTTATACATCGACATGTCAGTGCAAAGTTGTGCCAAATTACTACATACATTACAATAGTAATACAAAATTGTAACAAATTTCCCCATACATTATGAACACATGGTGGATACTGTTACAGGCCAAGAATGGACAATTCATGTATGGTGACTGCCATTATCCCAGATACTATTGGGCAAACCTGTCCATTTACCCGGGTGACTATCAGTACCATCGGTAGTGTTGTGTGGCAATGATGTTCTGTTTATATGGTTACTGCCGTTACCTGGTTGCTGTTGGGTAAGGCAGTGATGGCCACCTGACATGGTTGCTACTATTACTTCTCACTTCTACCGACTGTCACAGCACTTTAACATATGGGGGAGTAATAATCTGTTGACAAGGTGACTACTATCACCAAAGATACTACTGAGTGGGGTGACAATTGTCAGTTGATATGGTGACTGCTATTATCCGAATCATGGCAACTACCATCACACTGGATGCAACTGGGGGCATTGATGGTCATTTGACTTGGTGACTGCTGTTACTCTAAATATGGTGGCTACCATTAACCCAAATTCATGTTGACAGTATGCGTGACATAACCTGGAAGCTGACAGTGCATGTGCCATAACCTGGAAGAAGGTATCAGCTTCTCGATCTCAAACAGAATTGTAACTCCAGAAGCTGACAGTGCACATATGCATCATAACTTGGCATTGTGTATAAGCTACTGTATCTCCCTCATTTTATATTTAGTTACAGACAAATTCCAATGGAAACTAACAAATCGTCTCATACATCGTCAGGTTTCAGTAAAGTATAAAAAATTTGCTTTGTGCAATACTATATTATAGCAAAAATTCTAACAAATTACCCCATGCTCTTCTATGTTGCAGCAAAACACCAGCAAATTGCCCCTATTATAGCAAAATTGTAACAAATTGCCCCATACATCGATTTGTTACAGAAAAATCGTTTCAAATTGTCCCTTTCACGGCAAGTGGGTTACAGCTGTAGTATCTCAAATAGCATGTCAAGTTGTCAAGTATTAAACAAAACTGTAACATATAGCCTCATCAAACATCATAAATAGTAATTTACCCATTTATTACCATTGTTAGAAAAAATTGGAACAAATTGCCCCATATGTCGCCAATTAATCAAATTCAGACCTGTCCTAGTAAACTTTGTCTTGATCCAACAAGCAAAAGCGACTAATCGGAAAATTGACTCTTGTCAACTCCTGCGCATCAAGACTTGTTCCAAAAAGCAAAATACTTCGTGTCCACAGGTCAGCTTCGTGTGCACAGCTCAGCACTGTATCAATGATGACACAGTCGACATCGCACTTTAGTATACTGTCATCAAGGTGTCACTCTGGTCACTGACTTTCATCTTGTGTAGTCATAACCTAAGATGGCGGATACATACAAATTGGTTGTTTTGATTAAATGACGAGTAGAATACTGCATTTCTTGTGACATATGAGGTAATTTGGTATAGTTTTGCTGTAATATAGCGATTTAGGGGACATTTTGCTACATTTCTGTCACATAACGATCTAAGGGGATGTTGTTGCGTCTTTCGATGTAACATGAAGATATGTGGTGCAGTTTGCTACAATTTCTTGTAACAATCATCTTATGTGGTGGATTTCGCTACAAATTTGCTATAACATTGTGGTGCATGGGGCAGTTTGCAACAATTTTTCTGTAGCCTGTAATGTGTTAAATAGCATCTAGACTTCACTGTGGAACAGCATAGTTTAGCATTATCACTGAAGGCGACCAACGTTTATACAGCAAGATATAGTTTTTATCTTAGACTGAGGGTCTCTATAATACTTGTCTGACTTTGATATCGGCTTTAGCTGAACTAAGACGAGCTTTTAACACATGACAGTTACGCTTTATATGGTACCAATATCAACAAATTCTCTTTGAAAAATGAACTTTAGGCTGTAAATGAGATGAGTAGATGGTGTAGAAAACAATCATCTATTTTGATGAATAATACAGACAATTTTTATTATTTTATATGTTATGCTAAGGGTGAACAAAGCTCATTGGTATGTTCTACTTAGCCTGTAATTGAGTTTCCTTTTTCTACTGTCATAAAGGAATAGGTTACAACAGTAGTGCCTCGTGTGTTTTGTATACGAAAGCTTTACATAATGTGATAAATATATTTTTTTTTCATACAGCGAATTTTTGGGTGGTTTAAACTTTGCTTTCTGTGTATGGAGACTACTTGCATCCTTGTTTTTGGCCATGTTGTATTATGTTTATATCTGTACTTCCTGTATTACATAGCTCTCCTTACATATTATGAAATTAAGTAGTTATACTATACATTAAACGTTTTGTCGAAATTTATTATTTTTAGCAAGTTTTGTGGAGTTAAAGAGCGAAAATATGCGACGTTGTACAAAGCGTCTGTGGAACGTAGCTGCAGGTAGAATAAAAAAAAAAGCTACCTTAGTCAGGCTATAATGCCAATTATATTTCTGTAATGTAGAACGTGATGCACTATTTTCTCCCACACCTAAAATGGAGCTTGTGTGTGTGTGTGTGTGTGTGTGTGTGTGTGTGTGTGTGCATATTGCAGGTTGTTCATATATTTCTTAATATGTCAGGAAACAGAATTCAAAAGTTTCGAATACGTCTCTGAACATGATGCAAATTGAAGCAATTTAGGTGAAGCTTACCTACTTTCATGAAGAACACAAGTCATTCGGATTCCTTTGTACATCATACAATATTAAAATTCAGATCGTTTGGCTACTTTTGAACATGTCAGCTACGTACTGATTGTCTGCTTCGTCGGTATTTTTGAATTTCGTGCCAACCTGATATCATGCAAAGAAGCTGAGTTTCTGACATCATTTTTATGATGTAATAGCTAGGTGGATGGCTGGTGATGATGATGTCATCGATAAGAGGGCGTGGCTTGCGAAGTCGAATGTGAAGTGAAGTGTGACGGGACCGCCGTTATTTTCTATATACATAAAGGATCTGGCGCACAGGGTAAGCAGCAGTCTATGGACGTTTGCTGACGATGCTGTGTTGTATGGGAAGGTGTCGTCGTTGAGTGACTATAGGTGCATAAAAGATGATTTAGGTAAAATTTCTAGTTGGTGTGATGAGTGGCTGCTAGCTATAACTGTAGAAAAATGTAAAAAATTGCAAATAAGTAGGAAAAAACAGTAATGGTACAGGGTACACTCCGCCACGCACCATACGATGGCCTGCACAGTATGTATGTAGATGCAGATGTATTATTGTTTTATATTACACGTCTAGTGCCATGCGACCAACTTGAGGAGCAAATTCCTACTCTGAATTTTTCTTTTGTTTCCTTCACTGCTTGCTCAATATACGGATTGAATAACATCAGGAATATGCTACAACCCTGTCTCACTCCCTTCCCAACCACTGCTTGCCTTCCATGCCCCTCGACTCTTATAACTGCCATCTGGTTACTGTACAAATCGTAAATAGCCTTTTGCTCCCTGTATTTTAGTATCTCAGTAACTGTGGTATATTGAGCCCCGTTTGTTTGTTAGGCTCGAACTGTCGGGTATACGGCCGTGTGCGGCGACAGTCGGCAGTCTAACAGGGCTTTGAGGAAGCTTCTCGCTCCGTAACACCGGCCACGTTACAACTCGGCCACACCACATTTAGAAGGTGCATTGCGTTATGCGGAGCGTGTGCGGTCTGCCCCTGAAACTTTGAAGGGTTGTAGCTCCCAAACTAAAGGTGATAGGAACATAATTTAAACTAAGGTATACACAGCTTGTGTTAGTGATTCCTGTGCATGATAGTAACAACTATTGTTCCATTGAAAAAATTGTATCTTTTTGCTGTAACTCTTTGGATAATAACACAATAAACAATGTTCACAGCTCCGCAGACAGTGTAACGTTTCTTATGGTGACCTACCGCAATAAGTATTTCTGTCGCTTATTACTTCGTAACTTACAGAGCCAAACACATTTAGTGAAACAACCTGTATATTGAGAAGCCAACCCAGCGTTATAAACAGCAGTCGCGATCGCCACAACCGCCCGTTTCTGACCCTCTGAGAATGGATACAGTAACCCCAAAATATAATTCGATGCGCCATAAGCGAATGAAAATCAGAAAAGTAGACTACTTTTCATGTCGAACTCTTATTTACTTCACTTACTTCAGATGTAGATGTAAACGCCATGCATTCAAGGTCAATGACTGTACATTATGTCACCTGGGTTCAAGCGCAGACGAAGTGGCCCTAAGCCTTCACAGCCATTGTATCTACATAAACGAAAGAATCATATTAAGTTCACCGTTACTAACTGAACACTTATCTTATTGCTCCACATGCATTCTGTAATCAGCAATGTTCTACGTGAGGTCCTCTTCGAAAGCATCATTAATGTTCGAACTGTTGCGTTGCATTCGCCTTTTCCCTGCTGATGCATTTTTGTTACCTGCAAACCAAATTCGTAAATCAATTTCTCATCTATACAAGTAATTGTTTAATGATTTTACAGAAAGTCTCAGAATTTACTAGAACTGTTTGCTACAGATTTTTGCATGATACTCTAACAACCATTCGGACAGGCGTAGGTGGACGTAGGGAAAGGTTGTTGGTAAAAATCTCTCAAACGTCTTGACCAATTTGCTTCCGATTTTTACACGATACTCTATTAAACCTACTGACGGACATAGGCAACATATTTCTTTAATATATGTAGGTGTACCCATAACAAATAGAACTAATTTATTTGTGGCCAGACCTTTTGTAGTACCACATTTAGTCGCTAGGAGCGCATAGAAGGAACATTCCAGACTCATTAAATCAAATGCCGTCGCCGAAGAAGGTCAGTACTAGTTTCGGCAGAGCTTATAATGACAAGTGTTTAGTGTGATTGTCGTTTGTGCAATGGCAGCGGTTAATTTGTGGAACAGAAACCTTTGAATGTTAAAAACGGTGTAGAAGGACGATGCTATGGGGAAAACTCAAGTTTCAAAATGGTGAAATGTCAGTTGATGAGCTTCTCGTTCTAGTCATCCTTCCGCGGGTCGAATACATGGAAATGTTCAAAACGTTCGTGTAGTCAGCAACGAAGGTCGACGGCGGACTGTTAAAAAAGTTGTGGAGCTGTGAGGAGTGTCTTGGTGTTCAGTGCAGCGAATTTTAACAGAAGATTTGGAAATGAAAAGGAAAGGGTGGTTGCCAAATTCGTGTCACGACTGCTGACTGAGGAACAAAAACAGTCGCGTGGAAGCGTGGTGTGCTTTGAAAGAAGAATCCCGAAATAATCCAATTTTTTTTCAAAAATTTTGACAGGTGACGAAACTTGGTGCTATGCTTACAATATTGAAGCAAAGCAACAATCAAGTCAGTGGAAGACTTCAAGCTCACCTCGCCCTAAGGACACTCATCATGTGAAATGAAACATTAAGACTATGCTGATATGTTATTTCCAGGGTTTTTACTCAGAAGCTTTGAAAAGATCGCTAAACAGTGTGTCAAGGAAGCGGCCTAATTTTGAGCAGTCCGGTGATTGGTTTTTCAGTCGTTACAATGCCCCTGCTTACAAAAACCAGCCTGTATGACAATTCTTGGCCAAAAGTGTATGCCCCATGATCCCAGCTCGCCATACTCATCCGACCTTGCACTGTACGACTTTTTTTGTTTTCTAAAGTGAAAACAGACATGGAAGGACAGTGTTTTGCTGTTGTTGTTGAGGAGAAGAAAAAAAACAAAGGAGAAGATGTCAAACGTTACAAAAGATGAATTTCAACAAAGTTTAGAAAAAGAGGATAATATATTAGACAAGTATATTACTGCAAGTGGAGAGAATTTTAAAGGATATTGAAGGTTTCTGCTTAAAATGTGAATTGGGTACTCCCTTGTGTATTGCACATAAATATATATTCAAAATCTATACTATTATACAAAGACAGGTCGATGCTCAAAGCTGTTACCCAAAATCTCTAAAGGTTCTTGGCCGATTTACTTCATATTTTTACACGATACTCGGATACAACATTTGGATAAACGTAGAATACATATTTTTTAAATATATTGGTGCACATGGACATGGGATTCAGCTAATCCATTCATTCATCACAAATTCCACAGAATCCATTACTTATCAGACATGTAGAACATCCTGCCAGCTATTGCTGCAAAAATAATAGACATCATATTATGTATCCAAAACATGCAGTTCGTAATCAAGTACTTGAATATACACTTACATGCAATTTCCATTATTTTTATTCAGTATGGGACAAACATTTTTCTGGACCCATATCACAACGCATTTCTTCACACTCTCCATTTCCATGATGTTCTTTGACTTCGTTCTTCTCGTCTATCGTATCTTCCTTGCAGACATCGCTCTGTAACAGACAGAATTTCATTAATTACGCAATGCAATCGATTCCCGAGTTTATGCATTTGAATTTGTTACGGCTCCAGATACTCCAACAGATCAAAAGTAAAACTAAATTCTGAAATGTATAAACACATTTAACATGGTTTACATACTGTGTACAACAGACGATCAGTTTGGAGACGTTGAAATTATCAGAACTGTAACGCACCTTGTCATAAAGCACCATCTATGGGGCAATAACATTTCTGATAGAAACTGGCTTCCTCAGAATCCATATCTGAACCCAGTAGAACTCCTTTGATATGAGTTAGAATGACGCCTTCGCTCCACACACCAACGGGAAAATCGTTATTAGTTCTGGTTTCGGCTCCTTGGTAATAATGGGCTATCATTCCTCTGCAGAGATTAAGACACGTAACTGAAAGTGTCCCCAGCAGAGTTCAAGCTGACATAAAGGCGAACGGTCGACGCATTCACTAACAATGTGCGTGCATACTTTTCATCACATAGTGTATCCTGACGACTGTGTTCAAATCACCTATCGCAAGAATAATGTTATGCCTATATTCCTCCAAACATTCAGTACCTAACATTCTATCCATAATTAAATCTGTAAGTACAAAACAGTTAACCTGAAACACATTAATTTTGCACTACATCTTTCTCTACAGGTTCGTAGCTTTACCCTGTAGTTGATTTGACATGCACGCTGCAAGGCAGAATTAAAAGATAGTCATTTTAACTCTCTGTAGAAATGGTTCTGAAATTGCCAATAAATTAGAGCGTAATTCCAATAAAGGGTCCCTTTTCACACTTTAATTTCCGTGATCGGTTGCATCTTTTTACACACAGGTCGCTCAGACACTCGCCTCCAATAACCCTTCTTCTTTTTCGGGGCATTCTGTCTCTCTTTCCACGACAAAAATACTAATATCAGATAACCTTACTATTTCTTCATCTCCTGCGAAAGATTCCACAAAAGCAGCGACGGTAGTTTCAGCTTCCTTTCGGTTCTTCGTCTCCCTTGCCTCTCTCAGCCTTTCCTGCACCCATTTACGCTGTGGTAACGTTTTTTCATTTTACTATATACTATGTCCAGTCATTTTCGCCTTGTCAAACCATTGAATACCAACTTTACTTGAAAATATAAACGTAAATCTAAGCAGGGACATAGGATGCTTATTTAATTTTCCCAGCATCATCTCGTTTGATTCGACTACATTCCGTAACCCTTGTTTTACTTTTGTTGATATTTATCCTGCAACCTCTTTCAAAGACACTGTCCATTCCATTCAGCTGAACTTCCTAGTCCTTTTCCGCCTATGTCGGAATGACAGTATCATTGGTAAACGTCAAAGGTTTTAAATCATCTGCATGACTGTGAACCCCAACGCTGAGAAGCTACTCAAATTTTTCGTTCCTTCTTCGTGAAATTTAATTTCATTCTGAATTTTTCCTTGGTTTCCGTCACTACGTGCTTATTGAATGAAGTGAATAACACGGAGGATGGAATAAAACCTTATGTCATTCCCTTCTCAACTACTGCTTCCGTTTCATGTTCTTCAACTCTTATAACTGCAGACTGGTTCGTAAAAATTGTAGATAACCATTGGTTTCTTTTTTATACTCGCTACCTTTTATATATGAGTGAATGTGCTCCAGTGAACAATGTTAAAACACTTTCTTTAAATCTCATTCTAGAATAAGTCGCAGGGCCAGTATTGCCTCGCGTATGCTGACATTGCTCTGAAACTATTGAACTCCAGGCCCCAATCACCTTTAAATTTTTGTCTACATTAATGAACAAAATGTTTATTATATTTCGTTGTACACTCTCTCAACTTCTTCATTATCTGCGGAGCTAGTAGGCATAGAAGCTAGTACCAACAACACATTTAACTAAACTTCATCAGGAAATGGGATGATCTATCTCGTAGAATACGCTGGATTGGTTACAAGACAAAGGGACGCTTTATCGCAGTAATTTTAATACACGACAACGACTAAAAGGTGTTATAATGTAAGTTAGGAAACTGATGAAATTCATTTCAAAGCAAGAATAACACAATTGGAAAATCTTTTTCAGAAAAGTGAATCAGTTATCTTTCAAGAGGACACAGCCGATTTTCCTCAGTATTCTTCTCTTGTTTCGTCTTGTGCCACATCTTTTATAAATTGGATTCGACAGGACATTCTGCAATGTTACCCATATCATGCCTGATATGTGATGTCTGACAGGGCGTGTCTCGGTCATTAAGCACTTCTGAATTAACATGGTTGTCAAATTAATATAATGACATGGTTATTGGTGTTAAAAGTCGTACACTTTAATCGTTTTTAGAAGGCTTGATTCGCTAAAAGTTAAAGAACGTCGATTTCAGTTGCACTTGCAGGTGAGTTCATTTACTTAATTATGGCTTAATCACAGAGTATTTAGAGCATGGTGGTACTAATCAGCAATGGAGATAGGGTCTGAAGATGAAGGCAAATAGAATGCCGTAAGTTACATTGCTTGGAAGATGCTAGAAATGAAGAACCACCATTTCGACTCAGTTTCAAATTGTAACATGGGAAAAAACTAATACTGATGAAAAGAGCTCTCAATATTAAACTGTGTTCGGTATTTTGAACCGTTTTGGTGACATAACTAAAAATACCATTAGTATACCTATGAGGATTCTCTCATTTTGCACTTGAATAACCTTGAAAAGCGCAAGTTAAAATGATGTTATCAAAACAGCAGTGGCAGGAAATTAAAAAATACAAGTTGGTTGGAAAATAAAGAATTAAAAGAAAAGAAATTAAAATCTTCAGGATGGCAGAACTAGCAATTTTGATCTTTTTACCTGATACTGCTCCCCCTTTTCCCCTCCCACTCCTCCTCTCCAACAAATGAGAGTGCAGTATTAAAATGAAACTGTCAATCTAAGCATAGTATTAGTAGTAGTAGCAGATTTATTCATATGTAGATCTCCTTGTACAAGGATACAGGACATGTCAAAGTATTTACTACTTTAGATTAATTTAGAATAAGTTAATTCGTATGCACATATATTTACAGACTTCTAGTTACAGACAATCTTTAGATTTACTCCTGGTATACAATACTTTTTTTAGAAATAACTTATTAAATAATGTAATGCCACATTGTTTACTGATATCTCACAATCAGTCACTGCACACACTATACACACACTGCTTCATAATACTTCACTCGCTACACACAGACACACACACACACACACACACACACACACACACACGCTGGTGATCTCAGGGCCATTTTCTGTACCGCAACTTCCCATTTGCTATCCTGAAAAGCTTTGTCAGCATTCCTCCATAACGCGTGAGATGTTGAGCTCAGAAAAGGGAAGAGGTGTTAGTATTGTGCTATGCATAGCTTATAGTGGGTGCTGAAATAAAATACGAAATTGCAATGTTACCCGAGAGCAAGCGTTTTGGCTATGCTTGAAAGTATCTGAATTATGTGAGTTATGTTGTCACTGTGTCCAAAAGTGTTTATCCGATAAATTAAATAAACCGCGCTACTTTTAATATTTCCCTGTCCATAATACGTCAGAAACACACACACACACAAACTTAAAAAATTATGTACTTGCAAAAAATTTATCAACTGTATTTTCATTCTCCACTATAAAAAGAATGTTTATGTCAAATACTGCACTGTATTGTCAGTAAATTTCCATCTTACATCTGTAAGCTTAATTGGAAACTATATAACATTCCTTATGGAAAAAGAGAATGAGGATAAAACACATTTTTCATCAATAGTGAAGAACCAAAGTTCGCTTATGTTACGTAATTAAAAGAGTGCTGTAGTAATACTAACCTCACCACCCTCGTTAGTGCAAAAATACATGTTAGCTAAAATGCTATACTAAGCAGATAAACTCACAAAAAATAGGCAGTCTGATTGACTGCCGGATACTGGCGGAATGTAATTAATTCCATAGTTTACACCTACTGTTGCTGTAAGACATAATGCAGCCTCAAATTAAATTATTACACGTCAAACTAGTTTTATGAGCCTTCTCAAGGCTTACAAAAGTATCTCCAAGTCTAAAAAACATAAAGGACGATGTAATTTCAACTCGAAGAGATGTCATTGGTGGTTTGTAGAGCAGGCTGTCATCACCTACTGTTTAAGAGGTTTTGGTAATGTTTCACCTCACCAAGCAACAATTCTGGGGGGAAAAAAAGATAACGTATTGTGTTCTGCACTAGAGAAGAGTAATCGGTGGTACTGATTGGCAAGTATTGCTTTCTATTACAAATTATTGGGACTAGTCAATGTTAAGCCTGCGATATTCACCAAACAGAACTATGGTGCCAAAGCCGTCTAAAACATTTACATAGTCTATTTCCTATAATCAACTACTAAACTACACCACTATCTACGTGATTTAAATAAAACATAACACACACACACTTACACGTGTAACACTGCGAAAGCCATACTAATTGTCAAAGCACAATATTACGAAGAAGGTGTTTGGATGCAATTATATTGCAACATACCACTTAAACTTCATATTTTCGTAATACACAGACATAATGTAAAGTGTCAAAGTTTAATTATTGTACGGGATTTTTTTAATACATATAACTTGCATATTGACATTACTTTTAAAATTTTTATGTTAAGTAGATCTTGTTAAATACCAAAGTTTGATTGATTTAACTTACTTTGCAAGCACTATAGACCTCCAAATTATTGATTTACACATGTAAATAATTTGTACAACATATTATAATATACACAGCTTACCTATTCCTACTACTGAAATCAGTAATAGGATAATAGACGGCCGGCCGATGTGGCCAAGCGGTTCTAGGCGCTTCAGTCTGGAACCGCGCGACCGCTACGGTCGCAGGTTCGAATTCTGCCTCGGGCATGGATGTGTGTGATGTCCTTAGGTTAGTTAGGTTTAAGTAGTTCTAAGTTCTAGGGGACAGATGACCTCACATGTTAAGTCCCATAGTGCTCTGAGCCATTTGAACCATTTTTTTTTTTTTTTGATAATAGACGGACCTGGTCTCATTGTAGTGCTTCGCACTAAATTCATCAAAATACGTACTAATGGTAGTAAAATGACGCAAAACAGACATGTGCATTACTGCTGATGCAACGTACAAGCTTAAGTGTACCCGTCAATTAGAATTAGCAGGATAAACAATGTTATTCCTTTGTCAAAAACTCGTCTGATATTAAAGTAAATCAAACTTTAGTGCAGCACCGTAGATGGGAATTAACGTCATCTTGTAGTCCGAAACGTCATCTTCTGCTAGGGAAAATTGAAGTGGGGTGTACTGTAATTATTTCATCACCTCTGTAATCTATGATGATGTTGTGGCATGGAAATTTACTGTGGTGTATAAATCAGAGAGATGATGTCAGCTACTGGGGAAACTGCATTCTTTTTACTCCCACTGATATACATTAGAATGTTGTTGCAACCCTAAAATAAGCATTACAGAGTCAGAGGATATTTGTTGTGGTGTATAAAACAGAGAATTGAACTTTACTGATTTTGATGATGATGATGAGGCAGTTTGGACATACTGTATTTCATTTTTAATGTTGTGTGCATATTTATGAGGTGAAATGTAATGGTAAGTCAGTATAATAGACGAGGCAGATGTGGAATTGTCTGACCACCATTATCCTGCATAATGCTGGGTGGCACAATGATGGACAGTGTACAAGGTAGAGAATGATGGTCAATTTACAGAGTGGAGTTTAACAGTTTACAGGGTGGAGAATCAGCATCAGTTGATCATATGATATACGTTCTGTGAATGTTTCAGAAAGCTTTGGCGCTATAGTTCCAATTTTCAAATCTTGTAACCTTATTTGAATGCTGTTATTGTATATAACCTTGACTAGACCCAAAAATTCGTAACAAAATGCAGTGCTTGCCAATCAGTATCATCGATTTTTTTCAAAAATTACCAAAATACTTGTAAAACAGCAGATGACAACAACCTGTTCAATAAACCACCAATGACATCTCCTCCGATTGAAATGACATCACCCTTTACGTATTTTAGATGTGGACATGCTACTGCAACCTTGACAATGATCATATATAAATTCAGATGTGGAATTATTTAATTTGAGGATATACTGTACTTTACAGCAACAGTAGGCCACCAATATGGAATTAATTAAATTCTGCCAGTAATTATCAGTTATTCAGACTGCCAAATTTTTTGGGTGTTTGCCTGCTCAGCACAGTATTTCACTAACATGTATTTTTTTAGTTATAAGAGTGATCAAGTTAGTTTTCTACATCACTGTTTTCACCTTAACTTGAATAGAGCACAGTCTGCTTAGGATATTACTTACAACTAGATGGGCACGTAGATCATATTTTTGGTATCATTTTGGTGGATATGTACATGTGTGTGAACAATAATATGACGATACTTCAGTCATCCTGGCAGATTAAAACTGTGTACCAGGTCAAGACTCGAACGAGGGACCTTCGCTCTTCGTGGGCAAGTGCTCTAGCAACTGAGATATCCGGGAACAGGTCAAAACCCGTCCTCACAGCTTTACTTCCGCCAGTACCTCGTCTACTACCTTCCAAACATCACTCTGGATTGTGATACTTGACATAAATTTTCATGTTATATGTTTCGGATATATTTTTGTACACAATTAGATATGGTAAGAACACTCTGACACTTCGCCAGGATCATAGAACAATTTAAATGTGGAAAAGAATTAAGTTGACATTCTTGCGCATTATAGCATTACAGCAATCGTACACTGATCGAAGTTTGAACATTCAGTACTGCAGCTTAATGTGTAAGTGTGTGGTGTAACATTGTGCATATGTGTATTTCTGATGAATTTTACGTTTCAATATACAACAAGTCACACCCTTCATGTAATTTCTTAGATAAATATTTTTAAACACAGTGCATCTAATTTACATCGTTTGGATACTTTTGAGTACGACCAAGATGCATGTTCTGAGGCTACATTATAACTGTTTGTTTCATTTGAGCACCCTGTAAAGTATGTATGCCATGTTGGGCTATTACTTCATGGATAGCCCCTTACCTGTGACATGTGACCTCAGAAAGTATGGCGTAACTTGTATTTTCTCCCTGGTATTGCAACTACTCTTGTCTAATGAGAGGAGTTTTCGCAGTCCATTGCCACAGGTTTTAGCAGTCTTTTCAGCTTGTTTATGTTATTGGATCAGTAATGGCATAGTTTATCGTAGAGGTATTTAATGCACTTATAGGACACGGGAAATACTATCAGAGTTACCTATAACATAATCGGGTTTATGCATGGAGGTATCTAGATCACCCAGGTAGATCACGGTATGTATTTCGATGACTGGAAACAAATCTAATAAGCGAGTCAGAAGAGGTGTTAGAGACTACACAATCCAAAATTTCGAAAGTAGCAAAACTTGCCAGACAGGCCACTAAAAATACCTGGCTTAAACACGAAATTAAATCACTATATAAATAAAGCATACATTAAACTAAGAATTATACGAAATTCACCTTCAGATAACAAAAAAATTAAATAATCCGGCTATTTTTGCTTCCATTGTCGAAAAAGTCGAAGGCTGCACATGCAGAGCTATAAACAAAATGTGACATTTTCATGAATCACATAGAAACATAAATATTTGAAGACATATTAACAAAGAAAAGCTACAATGTGATGTACTGGTAGAGATACATGGATGACCTAATATGCATGGTAATGAACCCAAAAACAGGATACAGCAACTACACAAAGACATAAACACTGTACACAAAAACATAAAGTCCACAGTAGAAGAGGAACAAGAAAACACACTCAATTTTTTTCACATAATCACAAGAAAAGACAATAATAAAGACACATCTGACATATACAGAAAGCCCACAACAAGTGACATTATCTTAAGTGGAGCTTGAAACCATCCACAGAACCACAAACAAGCAGCAGTCAGATACACGTTAAACAGGCTGAACAGGACCCCCCTAAACACTTCTAATTACTAGAAAGAATTAGCCATTATAAAACAAATAGCATTAAAAATTGACACAAGGAAACAATGGTAGACAAACTAAACAAAAAAATAAAGAGGCAAATAATGAAAAAGAAACCAAACCAAACTTACTCCTACAACTTGCACTGCAACAAAACAAGTGGCATACACTGACCTATCACAACAAAATCACTCATAAAATAGGTAACATATTAAAAAAACGAGGCATAAACATTGCTTACAAAACAAACAATTCCATACAACAGCACATCCCAAAACTAAAATCAAAACCAGGCAGATACCAACATTGTGGTATCTATCAGCTCGGCTGCAGAGTTTGCGTGAAGATATACATTGAAATGACTGGCAGGACATTCGACACAAGATATAAAAATACATCAGAACATTTAATTCGGTACAAATAATTCAGCATTTGCGAATCATCTAAAAGATGAACACTATAGACCAAGCAATATTCAAAACGATATGAATATCATAAAAATCAGTAAAGACATGTACCTCCTCCCTTTCCAAGAAAATTTCCACATACAAAAACATTAACTGAAAATAAACAGTTGCTCAATGAGAAGACAAATATTCGAAACGAGACTCTATATAGAATAATTGAAGAAATGACATCAAAAAGAAAAGAACCATTTCCATTCTTCACCTCCTCCCACTCTCTCAAACCCCCCGCCCCCCCCCCCCTCCCCCACTCATAGTTTCATTTCACTTCTCGCTCCTTACCTTCTCCTCGTAACTCACACTCCATCACACTGCTATACACCTACGTCCAGTCATCATCATTCCCCCTCCCCTAAAAAAAATAATAATCGTTCCATCGCTGTTACTTCCCTACTCTTGCATGGTACATAAACACACAGAAACATAATTAAATAGAATTACACACACGCAGTAATATAACTTTAAAGAAAAGGAATGTTGTAGGTCAAAGACCAAGTAGTGGAAAGGTTATGTCGGCAACACTACAAAACACAAACAACAACACATACTTGAAGTACAAAAACAAACGGAATAGAGTGGTGTGCATAAACGTGTGTTGTGAAAAACGTAGGAAATGCACAGTGCTGCAGAACATCTAAAAATTAGACTAAAATTATCAGTGTCTAACACAGAAAAACAACGATGTGCAACCAGAGGACATTTCCAGATGTAAGTGAAAAATCAACCGGGAAATCACCGTAAGTACAAATCAACCTATTCTTAAGGAACTGTTCTTCGATCTAAAAAGCAAGTCAAAATGTAAATAACTTAATTACAGACCACTGATGATGCTTTATCTCAATAAAGCGAAATGCATTTGGTGAAAAAATTAAGCATTTTTGTAGGTGCAACGATAGAACAAAAATTCCCTCAAGAATCAAAAATAATCTAGTTACAATCACTCTCTACCCACATCTTCCTACCAGAAGGATAATAGGATATTCTGGTGTAACAGATAGTTTCTTACTTCGGTATCACATTCCTGTTCACTTGACATTTAGGAACTGTTGCTCTCTGGGAAAGCGTGAGCTTGGAAAGTGAAAGATTGCGACATCCAGTCCTTGTCGGATCATACAATATTTGGGTCTACATTTGACCTTGTCTTCCACTCTCAATGATGTGAAAAACCTTCTTAACGATAGTTGGTTCGGATACCAAAGTGAGGTCCAGTTGAACAACTTGCGCCAAGCCGGTCAGCGACAAGCGATTATTATTTTAATCTAGCACCTCCTATCACTCTTTCTCCCACAGATGGGTTACGGACCGTCTGAGTAATGGCATGGCAGCGCATCGAGGGGTAGTACATTGGATCACATTGTGTAGTGTGTATGCCTTTTTGGCAAGATACTCTGCAGAATGACTTTGCAACTGAATAAGGGAATCCTGGGTATTATGAACCACTTTATTTACTGACTACAGATGCTCGATTGTCTGCAGAGCACAATGTGAATCAGAGGAAATGTGAAATTTCGACCCCTGATCACATCTCATCCGATTCACTGGTCTCCGAATTCGGTATGAAACACACTAAAATTACTTTGGAGACAGATTCTCCGGACATTGTCGGAAAGAAGCGATGTAGCGTCTAATAGCATCCACCCAGTAGTATACGTAAAAATCATCGTGCTCAATTAAATTGTTTAAATGTTCATATCAACATAATCATGGAAGAAAAGTTGACATGACTACACATCCTGCCCCTGTACGTTAATATGGGACACACAAAGACCCGTTCAAAGAAGCTTTTCTCGTTTACTGAACCATTTGTTTCCTCTCTGGCGATATCTGCGAGGTCATTCCAACGTTTCGTGGGTGTTAATTCTTGCTGGAAAGCACAATGATGTCGCAACCGACTGAAGCTTGGATGTTTGTTTGAGCACAAGGAGCTTTCATCGAGCACATAATTGTGGCTCATCTGCCTATGCTCATAAGCTTGACATAGTGCTTGTCATTGAAGCAGCTGTGGCCTATTCGACTCCCTCGCAGTGTACTTAGTCCAGCATCTTTAAGTATGTTGATCACGCTGTTCCATAGATCGTGCAGCCATAATCTAACGAGAATACACTGCACTTTTATAAAATAGCAGCCAACAGACTCTGTCTGCCCCTTAGCTCTTTTAATTCAGACACTTCGTAATATCAGCTCTTTAGCGGCTCTTATCTTTAGAGCAGTATACCTGGGTCTTCGCTCAAGTGAATTAAAAAGACTATCACCATTAAAGTCAACACAGTTTTCACAGAGGAAAAACAAAGATACACTCCTGGAAATTGAAATAAGAACACCGTGAATTCATTGTCCCAGGAAGCGGAAACTTTATTGACACATTCCTGGGGTCAGATACATCACATGATCACACTGACAGAACCACAGGCACATAGACACAGGCAACAGAGCATGCACAATGTCGGCACTAGTACAGTGTATATCCACCTTTCGCAGCAATGCAGGCTGCTATTCTCCCATGGAGACGATCGTAGAGATGCTGGATGTAGTCCTGTGGAACGGCTTGCCATGCCATTTCCACCTGGCGCCTCAGTTGGACCAGCGTTCGTGCTGGACGTGCAGACCGCGTGAGACGACGCTTCATCCAGTCCCAAACATGCTCAATGGGGGACAGATCCGGAGATCTTGCTGGCCAGGGTAGTTGACTTACACCTTCTAGAGCACGTTGGGTGGCACGGGATACATGCGGACGTGCATTGTCCTGTTGGAACAGCAAGTTCCCTTGCCGGTCTAGGAATGGTAGAACGATGGGTTCGATGACGGTTTGGATGTACCGTGCACTATTCAGTGTCCCCTCTACGATCACCAGTGGTGTACGGCCAGTGTAGGAGATCGCTCCCCACACCATGATGCCGGGTGTTGGCCCTGTGTGCCTCGGTCGTATGCAGTCCTGATTGTGGCGCTCACCTGCACGGCGCCAAACACGCATACGACCATCATTGGCACCAAGGCAGAAGCGACTCTCATCGCTGAAGACGACACGTCTCCATTCGTCCCTCCATTCACGCCTGTCGCGACACCACTGGAGGCGGGCTGCACGATGTTGGGGCGTGAGCGGAAGACGGCCTAACGGTGTGCGGGATCGTAGCCCAGCTTCATGGAGACGGTTGCGAATGGTCCTCGCCGATACCCCAGGAGCAACAGTGTCCCTAATTTGCTGGGAAGTGGCGGTGCGGCCCCCTACGGCACTGCGTAGGATCCTACGGTCTTGGCGTGCATCCGTGCGTCGCTGCGGTTCGGTCCCAGGTCGACGGGCACGTGCACCTTCCGCCGACCACTGGCGACAACATCGATGTACTGTGGAGACCTCACGCCCCACGTGTTGAGCAATTCGGCGGTACGTCCACCCGGCCTCCCGCATGCCTACCATACGCCCTCGCTCAAAGTCCGTCAACTGCACATACGGTTCACGTCCACGCTGTCGCGGCATGCTACCAGTGTTAAAGACTGCGATGGAGCTCCGTATGCCACGGCAAACTGGCTGACACTGACGGCGGCGGTGCACAAATGCTGCGCAGCTAGCGCCATTCGACGGCCAACACCGCGGTTCCTGGTGTGTCCGCTGTGCCGTGCGTGTGATCATTGCTTGTACAGCCCTCTCGCAGTGTCCGGAGCAAGTATGGTGGGTCTGACACACCGGTGTCAATGTGTTCTTTTTTCCATTTCCAGGAGTGTATGTTATTGTAAACTATTCTTCTAGTACCTTAGACGTCAGCTGCAGCTGAATACAGAAATATGTGGGAAAAGATGTTAAGCAGGAAAGGGAGAAGTCATTCACAAGTAAGGAGCAGTTGACTGTATTCCTCACTTCGATCTATAAACTATTTATGGCAACTGTAAATCAAATCACGCTAAAAAACCTCCACTGTAGGATACTGCCAAGGTCAAGAAATTTACTGATGATAGTATATCTAACTCTATATCTAGAATGATAGTGTGGCAAGGAAGGAATGCATTAAATGGCGAGCCGACTATGGAGTACCCATTCACCTGAGACAATAACTTAAATGTTGTATAGCCAGGTAATGTCGCATGAATTTTCACTATCGAAAAATATTGTTATTAAATTCTGCTTACGTAGAGGTTTTTCCTGTACGGACGTCTCTTGTGGGGTTAGATTATTAAGACTAGAGTGATGTCTTACGACTGCACACTGGAAGGGACTTACCAGGTTTCGAGGATCTAGGGTCATGAGACTGGAGCTGATCAATCGCTCTGGCGTCTACCGTAGCTGCTCCGGAGTGCTCGGTCCTAGTTTACGAAGTGGAATCCCTACTGATTACCGCCAAGGGTCTGGATATTGTAATTCAGGTTTTAATAAAAAATTCAATAAGGTTCTTTTTTGGTTTAATGTCAAAAGCATAGCACCGAGGGAAATGGCGCAGAGGTTAGCGTACTGCACTCTCATTCGGAAAGGTGGCGCCTCAAATCCACGTCCGGCCATCCTGATATAGTTCCTTCGAAATGGCCTGCCAGATTCTCTTCCCTTATACGAGCTTCTGCTCCGTGTCTAATGACATCGCTGGAGATAGGAAATTAACCTTTAATCCTCTGCCGGCCGGTGTGGCCGAGCGGTTCTAGGCGCTTCAGTCTGCAACCGCGAGACCGCTACGGTCTCAGGTTCGAATCCTGCCTCGGGCATGGATGTGTGTGATGTCCTTAGGTTAGTTAGGTTTAAGTAGTTCTAAGTTCTAGGGGACTGAGTCCCATAGTGCTCAGAGCCATTTGAACCATTTTTAATCCTCCTTACCCTTAAAGGTATCACAGCAAGTCATATTGTATGAAGTCTCGCTCAGGTAAATATGATGAACTGTGTCCAGTTACTGTATTGAAAATGATAGAGTATAGGTCTCTTCATAGGTGAACCTTAAATTAACTACTCCCCTCTCATTAGCTTCCCGATTTTTCTGGAAACATGTAACCTGATTCGTGGAAAGTCTTAATTCCTGAAAGTATCACGCCCTAGTTAGGAATATAACTACTGGTGTCTCATTTTCCAAGTACTGGACATGACATCCCGCTTCCAGTGATCTTCCATACAGGTTACCATAATACTCGCGACGTGATACCTTTTGGCTCCCTTAATTGTCCGTCAGTTTGTTGCCCTCGCGGGCGGAAGGATGAAGGTTATCTGCAGATAGACTGCGCTTGAATCTTAGCAGAGCCGCTGAGCTGTTCTTTATTGCAAAATTCACTGGTCGATCTACCTAGAGTCAGGGTACCTCTTATAACGTCCTCAAAATATTGATATGGATCCATCAGTGGTTTATGGAATCACTCTTGTAGTATGATCAATTCAACCAAGACGCTATCTTGGGTGTTCAAATACGACTGTCATAGTGAACAGGGTTCAGTTTGTCTTCCTGAGCATCCATTTCTGTAGTTTTCTTTCAGGCTCTGCTCTTTGTAAGTAGGACAGAAACTAGAATGTATTCGTTGAACAAGAGACGGTCTACCGCTTCCCACTGAGCAGAAGGTAGAAAGCAGGAGAAGAAACTGTGAGATCATCGGTGGAAAATGATTCCATCGCTTTGTTAACAGGCAGCATTTTTCCTGCAATTAGAAGGGGTATGTTTCCGACCCTTAGGGCCTTTCAACCTCTATACCACCGGAACAGGTGAAATTACAGTCCCATAAGGCACTATGTGAACTGAAGTATCCCAGTAAAAGGACGGTGTATGATAGCTGTTTGATTAGCTCAAGGAGCTCATCACTATCTAGTAGTTCCTGTGGTGGGACGTAAATGGAACATAATTTATTTCGGATGACCCAACATGTACTGTGACAGCAACTGCTAGCTGTGCCAGGTAAAGAGTAATGCGTGGCAACGACGAACACTGCCGCTCCGCTCTTGACCTCTTCGCCACATCAGTCATCCTTTCAGTATAGCTGATAGGACTATAAGAACGCGAAATCTGTCTCTTGTAGAAGTACAATAGGAGCGCAGGTCTAGTCTGTTCTAGGAACTTAAGTCCTTCTACGTAATTTCTTAAGCCACTTAGGTCCACTGTATCATGACTTTTGTTTTTGTGACGTTTTCTTTCTCTCTCTCACTGCTCCTTGGTAACGAATGCAAGGCGCGTTATAAAAACGTCGTAACCTTTCCAATGTTGCCACTTCTATATCCAAATAACCAGCATCAAAGGTGACTGCTGATTTCAACTCTGGCACTTTAATATTTGATTTATTGCCCTTTGATTTCTTCTTTGCTACAATCTTTCCTCGTTGAGAAGAAATGAGGAGTGGGTCAAGATAGAACTAACTAACGGTTACAGTTGAAATCTACGTCTTGGGGGCAATGCCGTCGTATTGTCAGCTTTTGACGTTTTCTTAACTGTTTCTTTGGACAGTGTAGGCCACGTGGACTGTGCTGCATTGCACGTGCAGCAAAACGAGCAAGTGTTGGCAGTCGCATATACTGCTTGTATCTTTGACGCACTATCTTAAGCTGTGGGCTGTTTTACTACTGTTGCGAATGATCTTACATATAACAGAGGATAAGTATCCTTAAGTAATATCTATGCTTATTTGTACGGCACACGTTGTGTTACCTTCATTTCTTGTATTTTCTTTTCTTCTGTCTAGACTGGATACACAATGCTCCAAACTGAATGTTTATTGGAGCCGTTAACGAGCACTGGTAGCGATGTAATCCTGCTTCTGACTTATGATCTCCTTGGCGAAGCGACACGACCAATACATACAACTGTAGTGTGGCCAGATGTTTGGAATTTGAGGCATCGTAACAGATTTGGCACAGGCAGACCGACTTTTAAGTGTAAGACACCAGCGTCACTGCGAGTGGGGTCAGTTGGTGAATTGAATGTCAGAATGAATGACTGTGTTACTTGATGTTCCTATACACACTTTTCATTGTATTTCTCATGTACTTAACACCTTCACCTGCCCATTGTTTTTGTAGCTTGGTATATCTTCGTTTAGCAGTTCAGTACATAACAACACCTTCAGATTAAATTTAGTTTTAAGGAGACGCTATTTTAGGAGATGATGCTACATTGTTGAGGCCAGGGTGTTGCTGTTCCACCACCTCTAGATGCTGGTGAGTAGTGTTTCAGTGTGTGATGGCTTGTCAGGTGCATGGAGTAGCCAGTGAAACATCATTAACACAGTTAACGTTTACTGACCAAAGATACACAAAGAACTGAAATGTGCGTACGGTATATTTGGCTGTATGGCATTTTTGGCTGGGAGCCCTTCCAGAGAGTTCGACAGCCTTATACTACTCGTTTTACTTGGCGTGACTTCGACACCTTGCATATTGATGATGATAAAATTATGAAGACAATAACACACACAACACAATAACCAAATAGGCCAGGAATGGATCCTGGGGCTTTGTGCTTGAGAGTCTGCAACGCTAACAACAAGACCACAAGCTGCTCAGGAAGATAAACAGTTGTCTTCAGTCTCAGACCACTTTCAGTTGTGGGGCAGCAATGGCATGCACCGCACAAGGAATGCGCCAAAAGCAGCTCGCGGCACGCAATCTCGACTCACAGAATTGGAGGAACTGCGACGTCTGTGCCCAAAGACGTCACAGGGCCAGTGGTCACACTGTGTGGGTGGGGTCACTCGCTACAGCCACGGCTGTTAGCAGCTGTAGAAACTGGATGACCAGAGCACACCTGATTGTACTAAAGACGGTTGTAAGAAGAGGCACCACCAGCTCTGCGAAGTGCGTATGCAGTCGTGTGGTGTCACGCTGCACCCAGCCAACAGGAGAATGCCTGCCTGCACCGAAGTCTGCTCACAGGAATGGAAGTGGACAGTGGCAGTGCATACCGCCATGATGACAGATGATGGTCTACTCTATGGACCCACTAGTTGGGCCACCAAAAATCCCACTGGATTATGGTGCTGACAGCTCCCCATCAGTTTTGACTCGGATGGCAGCACTGAGGCTCATGGGAACTATGTCCCCCAGGTGGTAGTCGTTGCTCCATCAGAGACTGTAGAAGCTAGACAAGCTGGAGACAGGCAGTCGTAGGTGTGATCTCCAGGCATAAAGGCTGTGAACTGAGTAGATCGCCCACCAGAATACTGGTAGTATTAATATACGTTTGACCACTTTGCTTTGCTACTGTGAGGTGCAAATACATCACTTGGCCTGCGTTTCTTATCCAGTCAGTTTTTCAGCTGAAATGTATCTCAGCTTCATATTTCAGCAACAGTGGTGGATGTATTTCCTACAGTCAATGTACTGAATATTTATTCTTGTGTCCTACATACATCTTCTTACTCCACTCTGCATAGTCATCGCAATAATGACATCCCTCTGTCATTCTGCTGCAGTTCCACCTTGAGCTCCCACTTCTTACGGTATTTAGCAATTAACTCTGTCTTGTAGCCATAGCCTTATTGACATTCTGCTTAACTGTTGAATACTAATCCCCTGTGGTCGCCACTCACTGTACTAGGGGACGACTATAAACTTTTACTCAACTATGGCAAGGTTATTATTCCATGGTGCTTCACTGCTGTTCCCTTTAACGAATAGTCCTTAGATTTAATTCAGGATATACCTGGAAAAAATCTTGACAGACATTTACAAATCAAAAGTTAACATCGTACACTGTGGTTTCCTGTTTGATCTCAAACCTCACGAATCCTTGACTCAGTCTCTATCTACATCTACATCTACATCTACATCTACATCTACATCTACATCCATCCTCCGCAAGCCACCTCACGGTGTGTGGCGGAGGGTACCCTGAGTACCTCTATCGGTTCTCCCTTCCATCCCAGTCTCGTATTGTTCGTGGAAAGAAGGATTGTCGGTATGCTTCTGTGTGGGCTCTAATCTCTCTGATTTTATCCTCATGGTCTCTTCGCGAGATATACGTAGGAGGAAGCAATATACTGCTTGACTCTTCGGTGAAGGCATGTTCTCGAAACTATAACAAAAGCCCGTACCGAGCTACTGAGGGTCTCTCCTGCAGAGTCTTCCACTGGAGTTTATCTATCATCTCCATAACGCTTTCGTGATTACTAAATGATCCTGTAACGAAGCGCGCTGCTCTCCGTTGGATCTTCTCTATCTCTTCTATCAACCCTATCTGGTACGGATCCCACACTGCTGGGCAGTATTCAAGCAGTGGGCGAACAAGCGTACTGTAACCTACTTCCTTTGTTTTCGGATTGCATTTCCTTAGGATTCTTCCAATGAATCTCAGTCTGGCATCTGCTTTACCGATGATCAACTTTATATGATCATTCGATTTTAAATCACTCCTAATGCGTACTCCCAGATAATTTATGGAGTTAACTGCTTCCAGTTGCTGACCTGCTATTTTGTAGCTAAATGATAAGGGATCTATCTTTCGATGTATTCGCAGCACATTACATTTGTCTACATTGAGATTCAATTGCCATTCCCTGCACCATGCGTCAATTCGCTGCAGATCCTCCTGCATTTCAGTACAATTTTCCATTGTTACAACCTCTCATTACCCCACAGCATCATCTGCAAAAAGCCTCTGTGAACTTCCGATGTCATCCACAAGGTCATTTATGTATATTGTGGATAGCAACGGTCCTATGACACTCCCTGCGGCACACCTGAAATCAGTCTTACTTCGGAAGACTTCTCTCCATTGAGAATGACATGCTGCGTTCTGTTATCTAGGAACTCTTCAATCCAATCACACAATTGTTCTGATAGTCCATATGCTCTTACTTTGTTCATTAAACGACTGTGGGGAACTGTGTCGAACGCCTTGCGGGAGTCAAGAAACACGGCATCTACCTGTGAACCCGTGTCTATGGCCCTCTGAATCTCGTGGACGAATAGCGCGAGCTGGGTATCACACGACCGTCTTTTTCGCAACCCATGCTGATTCCTACAGAGTAGATTTCTAGTCTCCAGAAAAGTCATTACGAACACAATACATGTTCCAAAATTCTACAACTGATTGACGTTAGAGATATAGGTCTATAGTTCTGCACATCTGTTCGAAGTCCCTTCTTGAAAACGGGGATGACCTGTGCCCTTTTCCAATCCTTTGGAACGCTACGCTCTTCTAGAGACCTACGGTACACCGCTGCAAGAAGGGGGGCAAGTTCCTTCGCGTACTCTGTGTAAAATCGAACTGGTATCCCATCAGGTCCAGCGGCCTTTCCTCTTTTGAGCGATTTTAATTGTTTCTCTATCCCTCTGTCGTCTATTTCGATATCTACCATTTTGTCATCTGTACGACAATCTAGAGAAGGAACTACAGTGCAGTCTTCCTCTGTGAAACAGCTTTGGAAAAACACATTTAGTATTTCGGCCTTTAGTCTGTCATCCTCTCTTTCAGTACCATTTTGGTCACAGAGTGTCTGGACATTTTGTTTTGATCCACCTACCGCTTTGACATCAGACCAAAATGTCTTAGGATTTTCTGCCAAGTCAGTACATAGAACTTTACTTTCGAATTCATTGAACGCCTCTCGCATAGCCCTCCTCACACTACATTTCGCTTCGTGTAATTTTTGTTTGTCTGCAAGACATTGGCTCTGTTTATGTTTGCTGTGAAGTTCCCTTTGCTTCCGCAGCACTTTTCTAACTCGGTTGTTGTACCACGGTGGCTCTTTTCCATCTCTTACGATCTTGCTTGACACATACTCGTCTAACGCATATTGTACGACGGTTTTGAACTTTGTCCGCTGATCCTCAACACTATCTGTAATTGAGACAAAACTTTTGTGTTGAGCCGTCAGGTACTCTGTAATCTGCTTTTTGTCACTTTCGCTAAACAGAAAAATCTTCCTACCTTTTTTAATATTTCTATTTACGGCTGAAATCATCGATGCCGTAACCGCTTTATGATCGCTGATTCCCTGTTCTGCGTTAACTGTTTCAAATACACTCCTGGAATTGGAAAAAAGAACGCATTGACACCGGTGTGTCAGACCCACCATACTTGCCCCGGACACTGCGAGAGGGCTGTACAAGCAATGATCACACGCACGGCACAGCGGACACACCAGGAACCGCGGTGTTGGCCGTCGAATGGCGCTAGCTGCGCAGCATTTGTGCACCGCCGCCGTCAGTGTCAGCCAGTTTGCCGTGGCATACGGAGCTCCATCGCAGTCTTTAACACTGGTAGCATGCCGCGACAGCGTGGACGTGAACCGTATGTGCAGTTGACGGACTTTGAGCGAGGGCGTATAGTGGGCATGCGGGAGGCCGGGTGGACGTACCGCCGAATTGCTCAACACGTGGGGCGTGAGGTCTCCACAGTACATCGATGTTGTCGCCAGTGGTCGGCGGAAGGTGCACGTGCCCGTCGACCTGGGACCGGACCGCAGCGACGCACGGATGCACGCCAAGACCGTAGGATCCTATGCAGTGCCGTAGGGGACCGCACCGCCACTTCCCAGCAAATTAGGAACACTGTTGCTCCTGGGGTATCGGCGAGGACCATTCGCAACCGTCTCCATGAAGCTGGGCTACGGTCCCGCACACCGTTAGGCCGTCTTCCGCTCACGCCCCAACATCGTGCAGCCCGCCTCCAGTGGTGTCGCGACAGGCGTGAATGGAGGGACGAATGGAGACGTGTCGTCTCCAGCGATGAGAGTCGCTTCTGCCTTGGTGCCAATGATGGTCGTATGCGTGTTTGGCGCCATGCAGGTGAGCGCCACAATCAGGACTGCATACGATCGAGGCACACAGGGCCAACACCCGGCATCATGGTGTGGGGAGCGATCTCCTACACTGGCCGTACACCACTGGTGATCGTCGAGGGGACACTGAATAGTGCACGGTACATCCAAACCGTCATCGAACCCATCGTTCTACCATTCCTAGACCGGCAAGGGAACATGCTGTTCCAACAGGACAATGCACGTCCGCATGTATCCCGTGCCACCCAACGTGCTTTAGAAGGTGTAAGTCAACTACCCTGGCCAGCAAGATTTCCGGATCTGTCCCCCATTGAGCATGTTTGGGACTGGATGAAGCGTCGTCTCACGCGGTCTGCACGTCCAGCACGAACGCTGGTCCAACTGAGGCGCCAGTTGGAAATGGCATGGCAAGCCGTTCCACAGGACTACATCCAGCATCTCTACGATCGTCTCCATGGGAGAATAGCAGCCTGCATTGCTGCGAAAGGTGGATATACACTGTACTAGTGCCGACATTGTGCATGCTCTGTTGCCTGTGTCTATGTGCCTGTGGTTCTGTCAGTGTGATCATGTGATGTATCTGACCCCAGGAATGTGTCAATAAAGTTTCCCCTTCCTGGGACAATGAATTCACGGTGTTCTTATTTCAATTTCCAGGAGTGTAGTTCGGGTCTGTTTGTCACCAGAAGGTCTAATATGTTATCGCCACGAGTCGATTCTCTGTTTAACTGCTCAAGGTAGTTTTCAGATAAAGCACTTTAAAAAAATTCACTGCATTCTTTGTCCCTGCCACCCGTTATGAACGTTTGAGCCTCCCAGACTACAGGGTGTTACAAAAAGGTACGGCCAAACTGTCAGGAAACATTCCTCACATAAAAACAAAGAAAAGATGTTATGTGGACTTGTGTCCGGAAACGCTTAATTTCCATGTTAGAGCTCATTTTAGTTTCGTCAGTATGTACTGTACTTCCTCGATTCACCGCCAGTTGGCCCCATTGAAGGAAGGTAATGTTGACTTCGGTGCTTGTGTTGACATGTGACTCATTGCTCTACAGTACTAGCATCAAGCACATCAGTACGTAGCATCAACAGGTTAGTGTTCATCACGAACGTGGTTTTGCAGTCAGTGCAATGTTTACAAATGCGAAGTTGGCAGATGCCCATTTGATGTATGGATTAGCACGTGGCAATAGCCGTGGCGCGGTACGTTTGTATCGAGACAGATTTCCAGAACGAAAGTGTCCCGACAGGAAGACGTTCGAAGCACTTGATCGGCATCTTAGGGAGCACGGAACATCCCAGCCTATGACTCGCGACTGGAGAAGACCTTGAACGACGAGGACATCTGCAATGGACGAGGCATTTCTTCGTGCAGTTGACGATAACCCTAATGTCAGTGTCACAGAAGTTGCTGCTGTACAAGGCAACGTTGACCACGTCACTGTATGGAGAGTGCTACTGGAGAACCAGTTGTTTCCGTACCATGTACAGCGTGTGCAGGCACTATCAGCAGCTGATTGGCCTCCACGGGTACACTTCTGCGAATGGTTCATCCAACAATATGTCAATCCTCATTTCAGTATAAATGTTCTCTTTACGTTCTGTTGCTGTGTCTTTCCATTCCATGATTAATGTGATTTGAAGAGAAGTAATAAAATGAGCTGTAACATGGAAAGTAAGCGTTTCTGGATACATGTCCACATAACATATTTTTTTTCTTTGTGTGTGAGGAATGTTTCCTGTAAATTTGGCCGTACCTTTTGGTAACACCCTGTATATCCGGCAAATTACAATCTCCACCCAGAACTGTAACATGGTGGGGAAATCTATATAGCGGGCAGGCTGGCAGCTGGAGGCCCAGAATGGGGAACTATGTTTCATAATTTTTTCAAACTGTTTCAAAAGGAGATATCGACGTCGTCGTCGCACAACAGTTTTCAAAAATATAGAAAACATCGAACTAACAACTACATCAGGCGACAAGAAGAATGGCATTCCAGTGAAGAGTGTCACCGCCCATGCTCTCGTCGATGTACCTTGTGTGTTTCTTGGATGTTCACTTAATTTTAGCTTGGATATAAACGACACTTTCTCTCATGGAAATGGATGGTTCACTGTTGCCATAGTGAGAGGTGGTAGTGGAGTTTCTAGTGTAGCTGGACTTGAAAGTTTTAATGATAGAGATGTTATTGCCTATCGTACCTATCATATGTTTGAGATTGCTAACAAAGACTTTGGTAAACCTGCTTATGATTCTACGTCTCCACTTGTATTCCATACACGTAACTGACCGCTTATCGTTTACACGGTGGTTACGTAACCGTCTGGATCGGCGTTGGCGGCGCGCCAGCGGGGACGCGCACACCTAGAACACCCAGTGTGCGCGTCCGGGATAACGATCCCGCTGGCCACTGCGAAAACGCGAAGTCCACGCTATATAAGCGAGCGCGCTCTCGCGCTACGCTCATTCTGTGTTTCGCTGCTGCACAGGCAACTGCATTGAACGCCGCCAACATGCCTTACAGGAGTTATCGACGTCGTCGTCGCACAACAGTTAAAAAAATATGGAAAACATCGAACTAACAACTACATCAGGCGACAAGAAGAATCGCATTCCAGTGAAGAGTGTCACCGCCCATGCTCTCGTCGATGTACCTTGTGTATTTCTTGGATGTTCACTTAATTTTAGCTTGGATATAAACGACACTTTCTCTCATGGAAATGGATGGTTCACTGTTGCCATAGTGAGAGGTGGTAGTGGAGTTTCTAGTGTAGCTGGACTTGAAAGTTTTAATGATAGAGATGTTATTGCCTATCGTACCTATCATATGTTTGAGATTGCTAACAAAGACTTTGGTAAACCTGCTTATGATTCTACGTCTCCACTTGTATTCCATACACGTAACTGACCGCTTATCGTTTACACGGTGGTTACGTAACCGTCTGGATCGGCGTTGGCGGCGCGCCAGCGGGGACGCGCACACCTAGAACACCCAGTGTGCGCGTCCGGGATAACGATCCCGCTGGCCACTGCGAAAACGCGAAGTCCACGCTATATAAGCGAGCGCGCTCTCGCGCTACGCTCATTCTGTGTTTCGCTGCTGCACAGGCAACTGCATTGAACGCCGCCAACATGCCTTACAGGAGTTATCGACGTCGTCGTCGCACAACAGTTAAAAAAATATGGAAAACATCGAACTAACAACTACATCAGGCGACAAGAAGAATCGCATTCCAGTGAAGAGTGTCACCGCCCATGCTCTCGTCGATGTACCTTGTGTATTTCTTGGATGTTCACTTAATTTTAGCTTGGATATAAACGACACTTTCTCTCATGGAAATGGATGGTTCACTGTTGCCATAGTGAGAGGTGGTAGTGGAGTTTCTAGTGTACCTGGACTTGAAAGTTTTAATGATAGAGATGTTATTGCCTATCGTACCTATCATTTGTTTGAGATTGCTAACAAAGACTTTGGTAAATCTGCTTATGATTCTACGTCTCCACTTGTATTGTATACATGTATTTCACATCATCCCACAGGGTATAGATCACTGAGAAACATATCCCGTAAGTACATGTTTCTTCTAAGTTATTAGTTATAAATTATCACAATCCTTTACTTATAACATGGCAATGGCCTTGCCGCAGTGGATACACCGGTTCTCGTGAGATCACCGAAGTTAAGCGCTGTTGGGCGTGGCCGGCACTTGCACGGGTGACCATCCAGCCGCCATGCGCTGTTGCAATTTTTTGGGGTGCACTCAGCCTCGAGATGCCAGATGAGGAGCTACTCGACCGAATAGTAGCGGCTCCGGTCAAAGAAAACCATCATAACGACCGGGAGAGCGGTGTGCTGACCATATGCCCCTCCTATCCGCATCCTCAACTGAGGATGACATGGCGGTCGGATAGTCCCGATGGGCCACTTGTGGCCTGAAGACGGAGTGCTTTTACTTATAACATAGCTCACTCGCTTTCTCTAGTTTACATTTTCAATCTCTCCTCATTTATTAGCCCATTTCTGACCCTCTCACTTATTTATTTATTTATTTAACCTGATCAGATTAGGAGCATCAGGCCCTCTCTTACATCGGACCAGTGTTCCACACATGCAGCATTTCACACATCAGAGATACATCATGACAATAGTTTAAATAAGAAAATTAGATTACTCTAGTTACAATATGAATAAAGAGTAATAACTAAGACCTAATAAAGTAAATGCTGGCAGAATTTTTACATCAGGTGCTATACATACAAATTATGATAAAAGCAATAATAATAACAGTAAAAAAACAAATCAAATAATAATGATAAACACGAGAAAAATAGGCAATAGTAATGAAGATTTGTGCATATTTACATTCATATCTTGGTGTGTAAAGTAGATGTTTACTAGTATAGCGAGTTTTGGGGAAGGGAGATTTAAAGAGGGGGAAATAGGGAAGTAATGAGGTGAAGTGCATTCGTGTACAGAGGAACGCATTACTGTTGCTTAAGTAGATACTTCATTAACTCTTTTTTGAAGCCTTACATGTTTTTAAGTTCTCTAACATAACGAGGGAGGTTATTCCAGAGTCGGTTTCCCGCTACTGTAAAGGCCTTGGAGAAGGTGACTGAGCGATGCAGTAGAACAGAGAGGATTTTATTATGATGAGAACGTGCAATTATGTCATGTTGTTCCGACATAAGCGTTAAGGATGAGGAGAGATATGAGAGACAGTGTACATTTGTAAGGCAGTAGGTGAGACAGAGAGTATGGAAATCTCTGTGTTTGTCTGCACGCAGCCAGGACAATTTTGCATATGATTGTGAAATGTGATCAAAAAGTCGAATGTCACAGATATATCGGATGCAGGCATTCATGACCAGTTCCAGACGTCGCGAATTTTCCTGAGAGAGGCCTTGTAGGATAATATCGCTGTAGACAATGATTGGGAGTATAAGAGTTTGTACTAATTACTTTTTCAGATCGAAAGGGAAGAGTTTTTTATATTTTTGTAGGACATGAAGGGATGCTGATGCTTTTTTGCACACTGCAGTCACGTGCTCTGTCCAATTTAGATTTTCATCTATTATTACTCCGAAACTCTTTGCTGAGGGTGAGAAGTTAAGCCGGCCGCGCTGGTCTAGCGGTTCTAGGCGCTCAGTCCGGAACCGCGCGACTGCTACGGTCGCAGGTTCGAATCCTGCCTCGGGCATGGATGTGTGTGATGTCCTTAGGTTAGTTAGGTTTAAGCAGTTCTAAGTTCTAGGGGACTGATGACCACAGATGTTAAGTCCCATAGTGCTTAGAGCCATTTGAACCATTTTTGAGAAGTTAATATTTGTTTCATTTAGGATAAGAGATGGTACGGATTCCCGATGTTTTGGGCTAATGGGCTTACAGTGACCAACGAGTACCGCTTGGTTTTTAGATGGGTTTAGTTTTAGTCCTATGTCCGGTGCCCATTTTGATAGTGCATCGAGGTCGGTATTGATATTTTCAATACTTTTCTTAAGATTGCTTGGTTTCGCACTTAGATACACATGATATTTGCAATAGGTCAGAACCGATGACACATCATTGACCTACAGAGAGAAGAGTATAAGACCTAATACTGAGTCTTGGGGAACGCCTAACACTATCTGCCGCCATTGTGATTTTATGTTCCCGGACAGGACGCGTTGCTAACGAGACGTCATGTGTGAGCGAAACCATTGCACTGCACTTAGTGAGAAATTTAGACAGCTAAGTTTGGCTAGTAATATGTCGAAGTCGATAGTATCAAATGCTTCGCTGAAATCTAAGAAGCAAATGATAGTCGCTTCTTGTCTGTCCATCGCAAGTTTCAGGTCATCTGTCACCTTTATCAGTGCGGATGTTGTGCTCCGATGTTTACGGAAACCTGATTGGTATTCGTCTAGTAGGTTGTTAGTAGTTAGGTAGTTGGTGAGCCGGTCATGAACTATATATTCTAAGGCCTTTGATAGTACAGGAAGAAGGCAGATGGGGCGGTGGTCAGAGGGTGCTGTGGCGATGTCCTTTTTAGGCAATGGCTTAGTTTGTCCCAGTTTCCAGGCCTCAAGGAAAACACTTGTGATTAATGAATCGTTGAAAATGTCTGTTATAGAGGGCAGTAGTTGATCAATAATAAGTTTTACCATCTGGATAGTGATGGCATCCTGTCCAGTAGATGCTGATATAATCCGCTTTACTCCTTATTCAGTATTAGTAATTATATAATGGTTATCTAATGTTCTGATAATTCATGGTGTACATATTCTCGTCTAATATAGATGCAAATTATGCAAATCACTTTAAGAACCATCACACCATTTGCAGGTGCGACACGTATAGTCATAATTTTGTCACTAACTTGTCGTGATACTGTTGTACATGCAATTGCTCTAAGGAGATGCGTCGATTTCGTGACACTACCAATTGGTTCAAGGTACCATTCAGGTGAGCAACAAGTCCACTGACTTCTGTAATCCATAAAACATCAGCTGTGTCAATTTAGTGATAGTTGTACTAGTAAGAGTAGCCAGGGGACAGTATGTTGTGCCTCCATGTCACACGTTTTATTATTAATTGGTATCTCACTATCCCGCAACTGCATCATTGTCATACCCTTTGGCTGTCAATATTCATAACAGATTACTATTATCAGTTCCAGAGCAAAAACCAATTAAACAAAGTGCATGCCCACACTATGAAAACAGGAGTGCAGTTACAGCACTTCCCTCTGATTCCAACCGCTTCCGTTCCAGTTTTACCTCGCATGCCCGTTCGCCACTCTGAACCACTTCAGACATGTTCTCTCCGTCTGACACAGTCGTTCTGAAATCAGTAAAACTTCCGAACTGATGTCAACTGATGACTTATGGTAAAACAGTGACAGACTCTTCTCCATCAGTACCACGATGTGTTGTAATTCCACAGTGTATTTCCTCTGTGCCTTCTGTAGCCCAGTTGAGAATTCTGCAATACACATGGCTGCATACATGGCAATTTGAGTCCAGCCAAGTTACTATATACGCACCTCACTGGTCACAAGTAAACATTTCTACAATTATTTCCAAACTGCGAATGATCTACAGGCTCCTCTGGCTTAACAGATGATACTATGAGGTTTCGATCACACTCACGACGCTCTAAAATGGCTGTGAACGTAGGAAACAGGAAAGACCAAAACAAAAAAGAACTACTTACCACCTGGCACTGCTGAGTTGCAAGCTGTTACTGAAGTTGTGCTACTGGACCAGGCCGAACACCTGGCACTGAACAACTGTCGGCGCCAGATGCCTTCTGACATCGGAGAAGTCTGACGCTATGACAGGTGGTGACAGTAGGTTGTTGAGGTGAGGATCTAGCTGTTTCACCATCCCTGGACAAAGGTCTGTAGTTACTCGATTTGTGATGGTCTGTCAGATGCCTAGAGGCTTCAGTGAACGAGAATTAACACAGTAAACATTTATTGCTCAAAGATATAAAGTTGACTTGTTCTCAGGCTGCCTGCAGCAGAAGGGCAGGGGTAACATGCGCCAAGAACGTACCAACTCTAGCTCGAGGTATGCAGTCTCGTCTCACACCAGTGGCAGAACTGCGGCATCAGTGCTCAGTGAAGTCAGGAGGCCAGTGGCCACACTGTGCACGCGACGTCGCTCTCTCCAGACATCACTGCTACCAACTCCAGAAACTGGATGACCAGGACACACCTGATTGTACCGTAGACGCCATGCAGCAGAGGGACCAGTAGATCTGAATGAAGTGTGTGTGGTCATGTGGACTCACACTGCTCTCAGCTGACATAAGAACTACCGGCAGCACAGAAGTCTGTTCACAGGAACAGAAGACGGGCAGTGGCAGCTGCAAGCTCCTGTAATGACAGATGATGGTCTGCTCCATGGACCCACTGCTTAGGCCATCAGAAGGCCTGCTGGATGGTGGCGACGACATATCCCCATAAGTATTAACTTGGTTGGGGCGGTGCTGCAGCGCACGAATGCTATGTCCCCAAGGTGGGACTTGTTGCACCATTAAAGACTATAGGCGGCTAGAAGATCAGGAGACAGACTGACAAAGGTCCATCTTTCACTCTAGATGACTGTGAATTGATTTGATTCCTCACCATAAGAAGTGTAGTATTTATATATATCTGGCCCATTTGCTTTGCTGCAGAGAACTGCTGTGAGATCACTTGGCCTGTTTTCATTGTCCAGTTAGCTTCTGTGGCCACCCTAGTTATAGCTGAAAGGTATTTCAACTTCGCCTTCCAGGAGCAGTGGCTGACGTATTTTGTGGAGCTAGTGCAATGAATATTTATTCTCGTGTCCAGCTTATGCCTTCTTTCTTCACTCTGCGTGGTCATCACAATGGCGGCAGGGTAAAGTGGCAGACATTAAAAGATGCAATAGAAGAATTCCCCTTGAACACCACCCGAGGAAGTTTTGATTATAGAGCACATATATTTACTGACCTACTGCAGAGAGCTCAATTCGATGCAGTCTCACAAATGAATGACAGACGTAAACAGAATATGCAGTGGTCGACATTATTGTCAAAACTAAGTACCCACAAGATAAAAGACGATACTACCAGCGATGAAAGACATCACAAGAAAAAGAAGTCAGACTGTAACAGTACCTCGAAGTCAAACGACGGCACAAAGTCGAAATACAAAAAACGAAGCAGAGTCGTTGGGACAACTTTGTCAGGACCAAGTTAAAGACTAACATATGACGATACCGCTTTAAAACACAAACTGAGAGAATTGAAGCACCAACGGTAAAGTTAACATTAAAGCTACCAGACAGCACAATAACACAGGACTGGAGATTCTCGGCAGAGTACCAGCTAAACAATCTACTACCATACTACTAGACGATGACCCTTCATAAGACCAACGCCATCGCAGTGACATACGCAGACACATGGATGTTAACTACATTAACGGTGGAAACAGCACTCCTTTCGCTCTTGAGGAAGCTGCCCTGGTAACTGTGGAACTCAAAGACAGAATAGTTACAAGCCCATATGGAGCTCACTCAGAAACCATTGAAATTGTTGCATCACTGGTCCTCCACTACCTGAAATCAGAGGAAAAGGACACAACAGACCCAAAATCATACAGACCGACCTGTCTACTGAATGTATTAGGCAAGCCCCAAGACAGCCTACCGTGGGACGGACTGCAGTCACACAGGCAATCTCTGGGCCTCAGCCCATATCAGCATGGATTCAGGCCGCGCAAGTCTATCTATGATACAATAAATCGGGCTTTGCGAATAACTCAGTGAACATGGGACATATATGTGGTGGCAATATTAATCGATGTATTTGGCGGTTTTGACAACCTCTCCTTAGCGAAAGTTAAGACAAATGAAAACCCTAACAGTATTGTATATAACAGCTTTATTGGCCACTGCAGAGATATTGTTGTAGAATGGAGAGCAGGCCATCGAAGGGTTGTCAAGAAAATCACCAAACTATGGCACATAATCCATATGTGGACCCACATTCTGGGACATTGTCATTGAGCCGCTGGTAGACAACCTAAACAGAGACGATAGAGCAAAGGGAATAACAGTGCACGCTGATAATTAGCTCGTAGTAGTATCGGTGAACTCAAGAAGATACTTAGAAGAAAAACCTTCGCAACTCCTCAGACATTAATGACGGGTGTAACAACAATAAACGAATGATGTCGGCAGTCATCAGGTATGACTTCAGGTAACGGATGCTTTTGATTATGGGAGCTCTGATGGCGCAACGGTACGTCCTGGACTTCCTATGACCTCATGTGTTACCTCTCATGTGTTATCTCTCATGTGACTGTATTGTGGTGCCATTTTCAACATGAAAATGCTCGTCCACACATGATACATATCTCTAAGAATTGTCTGTGTGATGATAAGGTACCAGGTGTTTAAAATTGTAGTGTAACAAATGGTTCAAATGGCTCTGAGCACTATGGGACTTAACTTCTAAGGCCATCAGTTCAAATGGCTCTGAGCACTATGGGACTTAACATCTGTGGTCATCAGTCCCCTAGAACTTAGAACTACTTAAACCTAACTAACCTAAGGACATCACACACATCCATGCCCGAGGCAGGATTCGAACCTGCGACCGTAGCAGTCCCGCGGTTCCGGACTGAGCGCCTAGAACCACTAGACCACCGCGGCCGGCCTAAGGTCATCAGTCTCCTAGAACTTAGAACTACTTAAACCTAACTAACCTAAGGACATCACACACACACATCCATGCCCGAGGCAGGAGGCGAACCTGCGGCCGTAGCGGTCGCGCGGTTCCAGACTGTAGCGCCTAGAACCGCTCGGCCACTTCGGCCGGCTGTCGTGTAACAACGCACGGATGTCCTATGTGAGTTGTAGTTATTGTATGGCAGCGACATTTGGTAGATATGCTAATGCATTAATATGGAACCGTTTTAAGCAGGAAAAAAATTAGGTCCAGCTTTGGCCACCAGATGCAAATCTGTTGCCTTACAGCGTCTCTTCTATGTCTCCGGTGATAATATTGAAGGAACTGTGTAAGCTGCATATAAACATTCCCTACACGTCCATTTAATTAGGACTTAAATGGATCGTGTACCTACGGTTCCCTAGTATGTGGGAAAGACATCTGTTCCGAAAAATAAATGAAATCCGTGAAATGTAGGTGCAGTTAGAATCGAACCGCCAATATTTAGTACTTGCAGCAATGACGACAAGAAAAGAAAACTCGGTTAAAATAAATGAATATAAAACTGAATTCGGCGAAATTACTGTGGTTAAATTTGGAAAACATTATATTCAAATGGTTCAAATGGCTCTGAGCACTATGGGACTCAACATCTTAGGTCATAAGTATCCTAGAACTTAGAACTACTTAAACCTAACTAACCTAAGGACATCACACACACCCATGCCCGAGGTAGGATTCGAACCCGCGACCGTAGCAGTCCCGCGGTTCTGGACTGCAGCGCCAGAACCGCTAGACCACCGCGGCCGGCCCGAAAAACATTATAAATTTAATTAATGATTCAATGAATATTAGTAGTCGCCAGCTCACTACGTGAGCAAAATTACAGCCTCTATGATTATTGTCTGTTAATTGTGAGAAACTTATATAAGAATGCTTGGCTTTGTTGCAAGTCGAAAACAGTACAAAATTGGTATTGGCGTAATTTCATATGGATATGTCACAGCGAACAAATACCTTTCATTTAAGAAGAATCTCAAAAAAATTAATTAGTAATAATCAGAAAACAACAAAATCCCATCAGTAGTAAACAATCACTTAAATGCAAAAATTTCGTGACGTCACTCACTGTAGTTTTTAAGGACTTTAATACGCAAATAGTTTTTTTGCTTATTTATTACTGAATGCTGCCGTTTAGCTTGACAATTACCGTAATGACATAGCGTCATTTTTCTGTGAGTGACAGTTACATAATTTGCAAAATCAAAATTTTGATTGTAAAAGAATGGCAAGGTTCGTGATATGATTTTAGTGACTCATTGGTTTCTTTTATCTTCAACTGTTATTACTCTTCATTAACAATTTCTGCTTATCACTTCGTGCAGTTACTACTACTATTGCATCAAGGTGTTACCACATCATCCTGACTGAGTGCAGATGCGTAAAAATGAAAACCTATTCAGCCATAGGAAAAAATGTCCCTTACTGAATTTTACTTTGTTAAGCGCTGCCTTTCAAATTACTATTTACTAAACTGAAGCACTTGCATTAATTACTGTTTTGAAAATCACTGAAGTTTTAGCTACTATTATTTCTTTAAAAAAACATTATAATTGTTTCCCAATCATTTGACTCTCTCGGATCATCAGTAATGCAGCAAGTCGTATACTCCTAGCTCACTCATTTGTTACATAGTTTAATTCTTAATTTCTTTGCGTGTTTTTGGTACTTGCATTGTTTAATTCATAAATTTCGGGCGTATTATAGTATTTGAGAGTTGTAGCATCGCGTTTTAGTACCTGAATAGTGTAAATTCGCGTAGTCGTCTGTCATCTGTTTTTGTTTTGAACGGCCAGTGTCGGTTGGTCACAGTCAGTGTGCTTCCTGCCGCCGTTGGATAAGCAGCTGCAGCAGCAAGTCGTATACTCCTAGCTCACTCATTTGTTACATAGTTTAATTCTTAATTTCTTTGCGTGTTTTTGGTACTTGCATTGTTTAATTCATAAATTTCGGGCGTATTATAGTATTTGAGAGTTGTAGCATCACGTTTTAGTACTCGAATAGTGTTAAATCGCGTAGTCTCCTTCCGCCGCCGTGCAGTGTGTCAGCAGTGCACAAGTGGCAGCATTACTGCATTTACTAGGCAATCTTGTATTTTAATAACCGCTTCAATTTTGTGTCGTTTTGTTTGCGCTCTCTGTAGATTAGTTCAGACGTTCTTTGCACAAGTTTTTAGCATGGATAGGGACTGCAACTGCTGTGTTCGGATGCAGGCTGAGTTGGCATCCCTTCGCTCCCAGCTTCAGGCAGTGTTGGCTTCGGTCACACAGCTTGAGGCTGTTGCCAATGGGCATCACTGTGGGGGTCCGGATGGGGGTTTGTCGGGGACGGCCAGCTCGTCCCACGCATCCCCCGATCGGACTACGACTGTGGTTGCCCGGGATACTGCCCGCATTGAGGCTGATCCCTCACCTGTGGTAGAGTGGGAGGTCGTCTCAAGGTGTGGCAGAGGGCGAAAGACATTCCGGAGGGCTGAACGGAAGGCCTCTCCAGTTTGTCTGACGAACCGGTTTCAGGCTCTGTCTCAGGCTGATACTGATCTTCAGCCTGACATGGCTGCTTGTCCTGTTCCAGAGGTTGCCCCTCAGTCTGCAAGATCCGGGCAGTCGCAGAGGGTGGGCTTACTGGTAGTTGGGAGCTCCAACGTCAGGCGCGTAATGGGGCCCCTTAGGGATATGGCAGCAAGGGAGGGGAAGAAAACCAAAGTGCACTCCGTGTGCATACCGGGGGGAGTCATTCCAGATGTGGAAAGGGTCCTTCCGGATGCCATGAAGGGTACAGGGTGCACCCATCTGCAGGTGGTCGCTCATGTCGGCACCAATGATGTGTGTCGCTATGGATCGGAGGAAATCCTCTCTGGCTTCCGGCGGCTATCTGATTTGGTGAAGACTGCCAGTCTCGCTAGCGGGATGAAAGCAGAGCTCACCATCTGCAGCATCGTCGACAGGACTGACTGCGGACCTTTGGTACAGAGCCGAGTGGAGAGTCTGAATCAGAGGCTGAGACGGTTCTGCGACCGTGTGGGCTGCAGATTCCTCGACTTGCGCCATAGGGTGGTGGGGTTTCGGGTTCCGCTGGATAGGTCAGGAGTCCACTACACGCAACAAGCGGCTACACGGGTAGCAGGGGTTGTGTGGCGTGGGCTGGGCGGTTTTTTAGGTTAGATGGCCTCGGGCAAGTGCAGAAAGGGCAACAGCCTCAACGGGTGCGGGGCAAAGTCAGGACATGCGGGGACCAAGCAGCAATCGGTATTGTAATTGTAAACTGTCGAAGCTGCGTTGGTAAAGTACCGGAACTTCAAGCGCTGATAGAAAGCACCGAAGCTGAAATCGTTATAGGTACAGAAAGCTGGCTGAAGCCAGAGATAAATTCTGCCGAAATTTTTACAAAGGCACAGACGGTGTTTAGAAAGGATAGATTGCATGTAACCGGTGGTGGAGTGTTCGTCGCTGTTAGTAGTAGTTTATCCTGTAGTGAAGTAGAAGTGGATAGTTCCTGTGAATTATTATGGGTGGAGGTTACACTCAACAACCGAGCTAGGTTAATAATTGGCTCCTTTTACCGACCCCCCGACTCAGCAGCATTAGTGGCAGAACAACTGAGAGAAAATTTGGAATACATTTCACATAAATTTTCTCAGCATGTTATGGTCTTAGGTGGAGATTTCAATTTACCAGATATAGACTGGGACACTCAGATGTTTAGGACGGGTGGTAGGGACAGAGCATCGAGTGACATTATACTGAGTGCACTATCCGAAAATTACCTCGAGCAATTAAACAGAGAACCGACTCGTGGAGATAACATCTTGGACCTACTGATAACAAACAGACCCGAACTTTTCGACTCTGTAAGTGCAGAACAGGGAATCAGTGATCATAAGGCCGTTGCAGCATCCCTGAATATGGAAGTTAATAGGAATATAAAAAAAGGAAGGTTTATCTGTTTAGCAAGAGTAATAGAAGGCAGATTTCAGACTACCTAACAGATCAAAACGAAAATTTCTGTTCCGACACTGACAATGTTGAGTGTTTATGGAAAAAGTTCAAGGCAATCGTAAAATGCGTTTTAGACAGGTACGTGCCGAGCAAAACTGTGAGGGACGGGAAAAACCCACCGTGGTACAACAACAAAGTTAGGAAACTACTGCGAAAGCAAAGAGAGCTTCACTCCAAGTTTAAACGCAGCCAAAACCTCTCAGACAAACAGAAGCTAAACGATGTCAAAGTTAGCGTAAGGAGGGCTATGCGTGAAGCGTTCAGTGAATTCGAAAGTAAAATACTAGGTACCGACTTGACAGAAAATCCTAGGAAGTTCTGGTCTTACGTTAAATCAGTAAGTGGCTCGAAACATCATGTCCAGACACTCCGGGATGATGATGGCATTGAAACAGAGGATGACAAGCGTAAAGCTGAAATACTAAACACCTTTTTCCAAAGCTGTTTCACAGAGGAAGACCGCACTGCAGTTCCTTCTCTAAATCCTCGCACCAACGAAAAAATGGCTGACATTGAAATAAGTGTCCAAGGAATAGAAAAGCAACTGGAATCACTCAACAGAGGAAAGTCCACTGGACCTGACGGGATACCAATTCGATTCTACACAGAGTACGCGAAAGAACTTGCCCCCCTTCTAACAGCCGTGTACCGCAAGTCTCTAGAGGAACAGAAGGTTCCAAATGATTGGAAAAGAGCACAGGTAGTCCCAGTCTTCAAGAAGGGTCGTCGAGCAGATGCGCAAAACTATAGACCTATCTCTCTGACGTCGATCTGTTGTAGAATTTTAGAACATGTCTTTTGCTCGAGTATCATGTCGTTTTTGGAAACTCAGAATCTACTATGTAGGAATCAACATGGATTCCGGAAACAGCGATCGTGTGAAACCCAACTCGCTTTATTTGTTCATGAGACCCAGAAAATATTAGATACAGGCTCCCAGGTAGATGCCATTTTCCTTGACTTCCGGAAGGCGTTCGATACAGTTCCGCACTGTCGCCTGATAAACAAAGTAAGAGCCTACGGAATATCAGACCAGCTGTGTGGCTGGATTGAAGAGTTTTTAGCAAACAGAACACAGCATGTTGTTCTCAATGGAGAGACATCTACAGACGTTAAAGTAACCTCTGGCGTGCCACAGGGGAGTGTTGTGGGACCATTGCTTTTCACAATATATATAAATGACCTAGTAGATAGTGTCGGAAGTTCCATGCGGCTTTTCGCGGATGATGCTGTAGTATACAGAGAAGTTGCAGCATTAGAAAATTGTAACGAAATGCAGGAAGATCTGCAGCGGATAGGCACTTGGTGCAGGGAGTGGCAACTGACCCTTAACATAGACAAATGTAATGTATTGCGAATACATAGAAAGAAGGATCCTTTATTGTATGATTATATGATAGCGGAACAAACACTGGTAGCAGTTACTTCTGTAAAATATCTGGGAGTATGCGTGCGGAACGATTTGAAGTGGAATGATCATATAAAATTAATTGTTGGTAAGGCGGGTACCAGGTTGAGATTCATTGGGAGAGTCCTTAGAAAATGTAGTCCATCAACAAAGGAGGTGGCTTACAAAACACTCGTTCGACCTATACTTGAGTATTGCTCATCAGTGTGGGATCCGTACCAGATCGGGTTGACGGAGGAGATAGAGAAGATCCAAAGAAGAGCGGCGCGTTTCGTCACAGGGTTATTTGGTAACCGTGATAGCGTTACGGAGATGTTTAACAAACTCAAGTGGCAGACTCTGCAAGAGAGGCGCTCTGCATCGCGGTGTAGCTTGCTCGCCAGGTTTCGAGAGGGTGCGTTTCTGGATGAGGTATCGAATATATTGCTTCCCCCTACTTATACCTCCCGAGGAGATCACGAATGTAAAATTAGAGAGATTAGAGCGCGCACAGAGGCTTTCAGACAGTCGTTCTTCCCGCGAACCATACGCGACTGGAACAGGAAAGGGAGATAATGACAGTGGCACGTAAAGTGCCCTCCGCCACACACCGTTGGGTGGCTTGCGGAGTATAAATTTAAGTGTAAATGTAAATGTAAATGTAAAAATGATTACGATGGATCCTACGTAGGTATTTTGTCTTAGGCAAAATAAAGGTCAACACTCTGGAATTACTCGGTGTCGGTAAGGCACTGTTCGTTGAAAATGTGATTTCAGGACATTTTTGCACCAGATGTTCAAAATTAGAACCAATTTTTTTCCTGCGTACATCAGTTCCGCGTTGACGTATTAGCACATCTATAAAATTTCGATGCCATACGATAACTGCAACCGACACTTACCCTCTCTGCCACCCGGTACTACTGTGGCCTGGAAGATCACTAGATCTGTCCCCGCATCTGTGGGAGAAATTCGAAAGTCAGTATTCAAGGACAAGTTACAAGAGATGTGGGCCACATCACTTCAGGAGAGTATACAACGCTTTATGACACTCTTTTCGACCCAATCGCTGACCATCGAGGCCAAAGGTTGTGTGACATCGTGCTGTTAAGTGGGCTGACAGTTCCCAATTCTTACTAAATTTGACTCGATACTGTAACCAGTGAAATGAAATCACATATCCTCTCAGCCCGTAAGGTTTCATTTTGTTTTCTCTTTGCCTTCTGGGTGCTTCACTTTTTCTGTCAACCGGTATAATACGTAATTATCTGCAGATAAAATGATGGTTCCATAGATAATTTTTTACAAATAGTTAGCGAATGTTCACAAGATATCTTGCTTTGTTAATTTGATGAAAGCCAAATCGGAATGAAAGAAACTTATTACAGAATAAATTTAATACATTACAAGTAGATTTACCAAAATATGAAGACAGGTATAATAAGCGTATCCGCATTGTGATTATGAATTTCTTACAATGCTAACTATTATGGAAGATGTGATTTTTGATGAGGATAATTTATATTCATACAGGTATGTGCAGTATCTTACATAATAATGTAACGAACGCTGTCCACTATATGAAGTGAGCCTTAATAACGTCCCTTAAACTGACTAGTCACTACCCTGGATCAGGACCACATTTATGCGCAGGCTATGTAGATTTCATTCTATGGGACCGCATCACGAAGGCACCCACACGACAAACATATGAAACACAAAAACTGTCGTTGTAGAACGAATTTTCTTTCTGAAGCAGATTGCACACTGATTAGAAATTTCCTGCCAGATTACAACTATGTGACATACCAGGATACGAATTAGTGGCTGTAAGTCGTTCTTGGATAGCTAAGTTGGTGGTTCACCTGCCCACGAAAGGCAAAGGTCCCAGATTATAGTTCCAGGTTGGTAATACCCTTCAATCAGCCAGTTAGTATTTTAAAAAAGTTAACGGTTTCACACTATGATGCGTGTATTCTTACAAACATAAAAGACGCAGAAGAAATTGCTTTATATGGAACTGTCCTTCTGAAATTTTCAATGGACAGCTGATACAAATTAAGTCAGCATTCATCCCCCGCACTCACTGGTGTCAAATTCTAAGAAGCAGCTGGTCGAATGCGTAGCAGTTAGGTTGGAAAAATCGCCAAGACTTAAAGAGAAATGCTTAACGGGTGTTTTACAGTTTCAGGTGAGTAAGATCTTGCAGATAGCCGACTTCTTCCGTACCTCATTTCAATCACACAATCCAGTAAAAAAAAAAAAAAAAATTGCCGATATGCGTCACTGGAAGTACATATGGAAAGTATGCGGTCAGCACACCGACCGCTCTCCTAGCCGTTGTAAGTTTTCCTGACTGGAGCCGCTACTACTCAATCGAGTAGCTCCTCAATTTGGCTCGGTCGCTCTGAGTGCGTTCCTCTTGCCATCAAAGCTCGGCAGACCTGAACGGTAATCCATTCAAACGCTAGCAAAACCTGACACCACTTAACTCCTGTGATCTGATGGGAACCGGTGTTACCACTGCGTCAAGGTCGTTGGCTAACGAGTCGACGGCACCCGACAGTTTTCTTCCCATCACCAGACGTGGATTCTTGAGCTCTTAAAGCTGGTGAAAAGTGTATCCACAAAATTTAATTCGTTAACGAGATATTGCGGGAAATGTACGAAACGAGACGCCTTAAGAACCCAGTCTGTCATCACCAGATAGGATACTGACTCGTGGCGACATTATGCGGCAACCGTGAGTGTTTTAACACGAATTTCGAAAGTAAAATAAGAAAATTCGTTTTTTAAACTATAATCCATTGTTACAAAAATAATTAGTATTGGAGGGCAGCGTGGAGGGTAAAAATCGTAGAGGGAGACCAAGAGATGAATATACCAAGCAGATTCAGAAGGATGTAGTTTGCAGTAGGTACTGGGAGATGAAGAAGCTTGCACAGGATATAGTAGCATGGAGAGCTGCATCAAACCAGTCTCAGGACTGAAGACCACAACAACAACAACAATTATACTACAACCAACTGAGAACAGTTCAAAAAATTTGCCACAATCCATATTACAGCATTATGAGTGCTGTACCAGACATAGTAAGCGAATAACAACACTCTGACTGGGAAGATTTGATATCACTGTAATAAAACATTTGGTACATCGTTCAGTGCAATATGTTATTTTGGATCAGCATAAAGTAAAAAATCATTCGCTATGAAGCTAAGAGCGATTCAAAAACGGAAATGTCAAATGAAATTAGTTGTCGTTTCTATTCAGTACTCTCAAAAATTAATTACATTATAAATTTTCTATTAAAATTTTATAAATTAATTAATAAACCTCAGATGATGTTTTACAATCTTCAACTCGCAAAATACGTTAAAACGCTGTTTTTGTGATTTGTCACAGTATTTCCTCTGGGAGGGTCCTCACTACAGGTTGAGGCTAGGGATCTATAGATTCTAAATATGGCCCTGCCCGGAATCCGTCCTACTTTTTTAGCCTTATTACAATTGAAAACTACAAAAATTAATAAGCACATGCGTTACAGATTTAGAGTGACTGATATGGTGGTCTACAGTAAAGAATTGCTGTTGCTTTGTTCCTGATAAGATGAATTAATCACAAGTAAAATCTGACATATTTCATTATACAGATAGAAATGGAATTACAGGACTCACTTTTTGACCATTTTGTACTCTTGATTGCAGGAAAATGTTCATTGTGCAAAACAAATAATATAATTTCCTAAAATTATGCTACTAAATGTGGTTAGTTTACACAAATACGACTAAATGAAAATATGGTAAACTCCTAAGATTGGGTACCTTACATAACTTACATACAGATTGTTACTCATTGAATGAATGTTGCTATCTAGCTATCTGTTACATTTTGGCACTACAGCACAGCTTAAAGAAAATGAGTAATACAGATCACTTAAAAAATAAAAATTTCTTCTATCATTTCTTATCTTCGTACTTTGTGGGGTATTCAACACACTATATCATTGCGCGAATAATGTAAAACTACCATTTACCTGCAAATATTACGTTACCCACTGCAAGTATCATAATGATATGTCCAGTCTGTGTTTCAGATAAGAAAATTGTGTGAAAGGGAAATAGTATGGTCCCTTATCAGAGAGAGAACTTAACGAATATGCCCTTATAAAGATGCTGCTACTGTACTATTAATCTCATCAAATTCCTTCAGCCCAGTAGCTTCATTAACTATTCTTTTGTCTTACAGCAAAATTTATGGTGTGTACAGAACATGTAAGACCACGCCATTTTATAATAGAACGTTTCTAATTATGCTAACACATTTTAGCAAAATGTCAATAGTAATGTACAGTAGTCATATACATAGAAGTAATAGATCTAAATAATACGTATTTCATCTGGCAAAACAATCTTTTGGATTTCTACAACGTAATGCAGCAAAGTGATATACATATTATGTTTCCTTGTTCCGTCTTCTTATTCAAGTTTCAGAAATTTGTGAGCCCAAATACGCAATACCTGGTTCTTAACTATTCTCAGTTTGCACCTCTCATGAACGCTATTGAATTCTATGGCAAAATGGTGTTTTTACTTCTCTTTTGCTATTAATAACACATACATTTTAGAGAGATTTAGCAGGTCACAACTTTACTTCTGTTTTTCCCTCATGTTTTCATTTGTAAAACAAATTTTCGGTCTTCCTCAGTGACCTCCAACGAAACGAAATTTGTCTAGTGAATTTGGAGCTGCATCTATTCCAGCCAGGGAAAGCGTAAGCCTTAACAAAGATGTGGAAGAGAGGAAAGTTAATATTAATTATATAAAAATGTGAGCTTTAATGAATACAGTCTTTCTTTTGGATAGAGACAACAAAACTACACAAAGAAAGACCTCAAAGACTTATACGATTCAATGTATTGTGTGAGTACTTTTATAACTATCTCAAGAAAATTGAAGGCAGTGAATATGTTGTTGACAAAATTGATTTTAAATACAAATAGAAGCCTTTATCAAAATTGACAAAGCTAGAATTATGTGTATGGCCATGTACTCCACATCAGCTTCTACTAAGACACAAAGTATCACTATGTTGATGGCTTTTTTCTTTGAAAAATCAATTTACAATCTACAATCAATCTAACGTATAGTCTTTATCAAAATTGACAAAGCTAGAATTATGTGTATGGCCATGTACTCCATATCTGCTTGTACTAAGACACAAAGTATCTCTATGTTGATGGCTTTTTTCTTTGAAAAATCAATTTACAATCTACAATCAATGTAACGTATCTTTAAACGCTTCGGTTTCTTATTGACAAAACGCTTTATAGCCACATCGATAAAAATGTATCAGAGCATCTAATATTCTGAGTGTATAATGCTCTAGCAAGAAAACGGTTTTGTTATTGAGGAAACAATAATTTGTGTGCTGCATACTAAGAGCACAGGTCAGGCCATAAATTATTCAATTACCACCTCATGAAACTGAAATCACTTTTCAGAGCTCAGATAACAACACAGTTTTTAGCCATTATTCTCCACACAAAAAAACGTATTTCAGTGTACCTATAAATCATCTGCCCATCTCCAACATCCAGTGTTTGAAAAGAACTCTTTCATTGTACAAAAATGGTAATAAATGTTCCTCAGCTGATATCATTTCACGATGAAAGCACTGATCCTCCAACAAAACGTTACTAGCTTGCATTTAGCCTTGACATTACTTTAACTACTAAAGTAGCTGCACTTTTTCCTCAGTAACAATGTTGACATCTGTCACTTACATATGCCTCTATTTAACAATTAATCACATTCTGTCTACCAGTTTCTTACTATAATAAAGAAAATCGTGCATATTCTGTTCACAGAATCAAGCACTATAACATCACAGCATTCTAAGTGGCTACCATCTGAATTATTATAGCTTACTCCATTCCCTATTCTTTTCACTCATGAAATTTAGATTCACCTCTAACTAATCAACCAACTAGAGGTGCAGCTTGAAATCCTTTGTTTTTGAAATATCCCGGAAAAATGCAATTTGTTCACCCACCTAATCCCCTCTATTTGTTATGCTAGTGTCACATATGTCTACACATAGAGAAGACGTTGAGCACCATACTTTGACATTTGAAACAAGACTGTTGGTTATTATTCAGCTTTTATCTTTCATCACACACACACACACACACACACACACACACACACACACACACACACACACACACACTACGCACAACTCACTTACTCATGGCCACTGCCATCTCTGGGCACTGTGACCCCACTGCAATGAGTCAAATGAAGGGGGTTGCAATGGTGTGCCAGCCATTAGTTTTTCATCTGGAACAGTTATGTAGATAAGCATGGGTGTCCACAGAAATTTATCCAGGATGGGACAAGATTCAAAAACTGCCATCTTTATGTAACTGAGTCGTGAATTGGAGAATGTATCAAATCGCAAGAATTAAAGTTGGTAGGATGAACACAGCAGTTTCATCTGTTTGAATCATCTGGAATTACCTACTTCTTATTATAAGGTCCAGGGTCTTAAACTAGTTACACTAGTAAGCATTTTTATTCACAGAAAATTAAAAATTTTATTTACAAAGTAAATTAGGATGACAGAGAAAATCGTGTTGGACTGGAAGAAAGATAATACGCAAAAAAAAACGTTAATACTTAAACATAGTAGACTACAGGGCAGCTCTTTGTGCCAAGAAAACTGCATTTTTCCATGAACAGAGTGACAACCAAACGAACACAACTTATATGTATATTATTACTGAGGCTACACAACTGCCTAAAGTTTTCCGAAATGCTAATTTGTGGTCTAATAAATTCGCAGAAAATCAGTTATAGAAACGGAGAAATATTTAGTAAAGAATATGAAGTCAATCTCCTCCCTCCCTCCCCACTTGCAGACGCCTATGTAGATAAGTGACAGTAGAATGTACTGGGCCAATACCTTAATTTAACGCTTTTCATAAAACTATATTGGAAAGTAACAGTTTTATGTTTTGACAAGGTAAACCGTAATTTCGGTTGTACAAATGTTAACAGTGTAACTTTGTTTACTAAACAGGTTTTGGACTACGAAAGTTGGTTAAGGAGTTCTTCGTTTACATAGATGAATAGGGAAAAGTGTCCTGTGCAGAACTTTACTTCTGAATGTTGGTGTCATGAATAATTACGTGAGAACATTTGAGTTCCATGGTGTGTGGCCAATTTAGAAAGATGGAGTCAAACAGTAAAATGGCATATAAAATGGGTTTTTGCCAGTTATCATGAGTATTAAGTATGTGGATAAATTGAGAATTGAAGTCATTGTTTTCATGGATGAAACAGACATAATTTAGTAAATGAAAATCCTGGCCAAAGAAAGCCATCAGGTTACATACAGTCTATGGAATAACTGTTACAGATCGCTGGCAGTTTTGAAAAACAGTAGTATGTGTGGTAAATTACTTAATGAACGGAAGACTAGCTGATAGTAGGTGGCAAAATTGACTTATTTTTTCTTAATAAAATTTATATGTGTAACAGCTTGTGATCTGTGTCGCTAGTATTGGTTAAATGAAAAAGTAATAAATCCATGTTCTGTGAATCGGATCCTAACAGTTTATCTGCCCTATACTAGCTGAAGTTACTTTCAGCAAAACTGGGTATGTTAAAAGGATCTCATTTAAACAAAATTTTGGGTAGGACAGCTGCCATGATGTAACGAAAGAGAAAAAACGATAGAGCTGAATGTTTTTCGCTGCCAGCACAAGTATTGTCACACGCATTTCTAACCACTGGGTGAAGACTGTGTGAGTGAATAACGATGACAAACACAAGAAGCTTTAAAATTTAGATTGTTGCTTTACTCATGACTCATCCATTAAGTGTGCTTAGCAGCTGCATAGTTGAGAACCTATCAATATGTAAAGAACTTGTGTAGAGTCTCTAGTTCGACTTCAAATTAAGGCATAGTGCTGCACATTAATTATACTACAGGCACTAATTTTACAGATTGTTACAGATGTTTTTCTTCATGATGTGTAAATCGTGGGAAATGTAGTATGCTGACGACCAGATTGTAAAGATCGAAGAGTTTTCTTGTGTTAAAGTCATATATGTATCATGTGATAAGACATTTATATGTATAGATGACTAGGTACAGTTATGGACTATGTTACCAGGATTTAGTAACTGTGTCACATTTTTGGTAACCAGCAGAAGTGTGAATGAGCTGTGATGAAGGCCTGTATAAAATGTAGGTAGTTACACATGCTCATCTTATTATAACACTCAAAATTATTGTTCTCAAATGTGAATTCTCTATTTGTTGCCATTAGTGTTAACTTTAAACGTTCAGTTTCTCTTTGTGCGTTAATTGGGCTGTGTGAACCATAGTAATGCTAGCAAACCCTACAATATCAACGTACATTAGGCTATATACGATCAGTTGCTACCATTGGTAGTTGCACTCTTACAATAGTTTCTAAGGTCAGCGAGAAATAGCTTTTTCTTGCATTTTGATTGATTTCCACATATGCATCAAAACTGTCAAAACTTAGTAACTCTAAGGTGATCAGTTAGTGACAGTTTTGTTTATTTCCTTTATCTTAACTACTATTATTGTCAGTGAAGCACATTTTTCTGAAAGCTGTGCGAGGGTAAGCATATAAGCATAATACGTTGTTCTATTGAAACAGGACATGTCACTCTGTATGTGAGTAAGGACGACCTTTCTAATTGAGGTAATTATTATTGTTAGAGAGAAAATAATTAACATGTAAATGAAAAACTTATGAAACAGATAATGGAAGGAGACAGTTGTGGATTAGGGGAGGGTACAGAGACCAAAATGAACCACAGGTGATAAATTCGGGAGAAAGTTACTACAATACCTGAGATAAGCAGCATGTTTAATTTACTGTTATCTGAATTCAGAACATGACAGAGTGATTTAAGCAATAAAATAGAAACAAGACACAACCGTTGAGAAGCGGGGTTAAAGAATTTGGGAACAGGATAGAATACCTTATAAAGGTGACAAAGTGCTTTAGAGCTCAAAATTAATGAAACTGAAGAGAAACTGGAACAAAATTTTATAGAGGTAAAGCAGAAATCTACTGCAAGACAAAGGCAACTGGAACAGGTCTCTGAGGAATCAGAAAGCTTGAGCAATATAATAAAGGTTCATGCAGTGATTTGTAGGAAAAATAGGGGAAAAGGTGCAAGTACATAGTTTTGCAGTGAATTTATTGAAGAACATTAGTGCCAGGGAAATAAGTGTGTGAAAGATATTCATGAATCAAGAGAGGTTACAAATGAAGTAAAAGACATGGTAGACAAACTAGAAAGGAAAGTACAGGTAGAAGTAATTTACATAATACCACAAATCATTGCAATTAGAGAAAACAATTTTAATACCTGTAGACATGCGGCTTCTGATTTGTGAGTCGGACAGTAAGTGTGCCTAGATGGCTGAAATGATTAAAACTACTAGTCTAGAAAAGTGGAACATGTTGTTTTGGGGAAGTCCTGCCCCACCAAAAATTTTTAACCTTCACCATCGATCTGTTTCAGTGTCTATAGGCTGCTGAAATTCTGATTTCTCTCAATAAATTTTTAAAATCTTGAATATGATCTTACATGCAATTTGCACACCATAGCTTTTGAGGATGGTTGAAAAGTTGGTTTACTACAGAATAAATGGAAAGGTACAAGATAAGACAAGCGAGGAATTCACTGAAAGGTGACAGAATAGAACAAGGATACGATGTATTAGAAAATGACACATTTTTGGAAAAATAACGAACTGAACAAAAATAGAAAGATATAAGAATGACATATATGAGGGCTCTCAAGTTTGAAGATAAAAGGCAAAGAATATGATACAGTTTTCTGTGGACATAAGTAAGGGATTAAAGTATTTACACAATATCCTTGAGTATGGTCATATTACCGAAAACATATTGCCGAAGTAACCAGCAGGTGAGATGTGATTTATACTGTCAAATAATAAACAGTGGCAGGAGTTAGCTGATGGGAGATTCATAACACTAGATATGACCCTAGTTCTGGTGTAGCAAATCAGGGTTACCGAGGACTGACAAACCAAATGAATCGAGTTAGTGACAGAGCTAAGAGCAGAGTTAAAGTATCTTTTAGAGAAAATAATCATTTTCGGAAATAAATAATCATTTTAGGAAAATGAAACTCCACATCAGTGAAGAGAGTGCTAAGGTAAGGTTTAACTCAGGATCCAACTATTTAGACTACAAAAAAATGGTCAAAATGATAATGGAAGATACAGTATTTTAGTACAGTAAGAGGGTATGTTAGTGGCAAACAGTGTGCAATGTACCTCATGTTGTATGCAGGGAAGATGGAGTAAATATGGTTAAGGAGTATTTTGAGGAATTATGTACTGTGAATAAGAACATAAAAGGAAGATATGTGAAGAATGTGGAAATGCAGAAAGTAGAGAGAACATTAATAGTCAACAAAGTAGGAGTACAGAGCGTGCGGTAAACAGTAGTAACAGTAAGTTTAGACGAGAGGATTCTGAAGGGAGACATGATGAGAAGAACGTGGCAGAGGATACTTCACGTGAAAGATGACTGGAAACCACAAATGATGTTCACCTCTGCATAATTGTACAGGAAGTGTTGTAGGTGAGGAAGTTAATGTAGTTTTTATTAAGAAAGGCACTGAAGAGAGTATAAGTTAGGAAAATGAACTTCATTTAGCAGAATCAATAAGAAGGGGAGACGTTTGGGAAATATTAATCAAAGGAAACTGTGGGCTCAGGATACTACAGAAAGGGACTTGCTCGAAAAAGATGATCTGGATGTTGCACACTGAAGTAAATGGTTTTAATTTAAAGGGGTTACCAGACACAAGAATTAAAGTGTCACTAATTCCCAAAACTGTATTTTAACCGAAGAAAAATATTAACGATTTAGTTGAAATTCCTGTTTTGCAATGAGAGGTGTAGTGTAAAAGGTAAAGCGAATAAATAGATTGAAAGGCAAGTATTTTTTTTTTGATTGGATTTGTATTCTGATACTGGAGTGTGATTTTTTTGGTTTTTCTAATGTTTGCTTACACATGGTATTGAGACTGGGTTAGATGATTAAATGTGAAGTTTAAATAAACAATAAATTGAATTATTTGATTAAGTAACATGAAGCATTAGTGATGAGTTTTAGGTTTGATGAAATGTAATTAGTGTAGGAACTATTTGTGCATAAATAAAAAATAAGTTTCAATATTTGATAGGGATGGCATACAGAATTTGGGAAAAGTATTTGAAATTAACCAGCCAGGGGAAGACATTGTGAGTAATAAACAAAAATTAAATAAAGTAACTAAAGTACAGAAGATTACTGAAGATAAAAGAGATCAAAGAAAACAGATTTTGTGGAACAGTAAAGCATTTTTGAAGAAGCTAGCAGAGATACTAAATTTTGACTGTAAATTGGTGGTGAAATCTCATACAACTTTTGCTTCCGAATCTTACCCTATACCATTGTTTAGGAGGGTTGGCTTGGCTAAGGAAATTGTATGATGGAGTAACATTTGTGACTGATTCTAGGAAATTAAATACCTTTATAAGAGCACTGGCAGGTATGCCTGAAGATTAATGAAAAGAGGAAGGAACTCCATGATGCGTAGTACAAATCCAACTGATGCATACTGACAAGTTCCTCTAGCTAAATAATTCTGGAATAATAATGTTTTTTGTGTAAGGGACATCATAACAATATAAGGTGGTATATATAGACTCAGTGAATTGTGGTCAGAATTTATAATGTCTCTAACCAGGTACTAGTGGAACATCAAAATTAACAACTTATGTTCCCTATTTTTTGGTTGCAACTAGTCACTGAGAAGAACATACTCAAATTTTTCATGATGTTTGTAAATCTGTACAGAAGGGAGGTATGATATTGAGATTGAAGAAGTCAGAATCTCTATAAAGTAAATGACTTTTGGGACATATAATTTGCACACACGGAGTTAAAGAAGATCTTGAAAAATATAAGCTGTTCAGAAGTGTCTATCTCTCAAGAATGAGAGGCAGTTGAAATCGTTTTTAGGATTTTGTAGATTTTATTGGAAATTTGTGAAAGGATAGTGTTTCAGTGAACTGTATTCAACAAATTTGTTAGAGTCAGAAGTTAGTTATGTTTAGGATGAAAATTGTCTAAAAGCTTTTAGGAGCTGAGACGCGATTAATCTGAGGATGAAATTTTGAGCAATCCAGATTTAAAAAATTATTTCTTTTCGTGCCAGATACAGTAGATATGGAATCAGGGAAAAATTAGTTAAAAATTTGAGAACGAATGACAAGAACGATTTTTAGACTATTGTTTTTACCAGAATATTTTCTAGAAAATTTGAAAAAAATTACGTATTTCAGATAAAAGAGGCTCTTGCAACAGTAGGAAGATTTATGACATTTAAAAATTGCCCACGGGGTACCTCATAAGTGTTCATACTGAACACAAATCGCTGAATATTATCGAAAACTATATGTTGCTACAAGGTATATTAACGTGTTGAGCTTCGTTCCTCCAGAAATTTCAATTTTGCGTTAAATAATTGAAAGGAGTTACATTAATAAACCTGATGCATTTCTAAGATTACCGTTTGAGGCAGGAGGGCATACTGAAATACAAAATGAGGACGAACACATTTCATTATTTTATCGAACAGGAATGCAAAGGGAAAGTGAAACTGAATAAATACAAAAAAATGTGAGAAGAGAGAGGTGTTAGACTCTGAAAACTGATAAAACAAATTTATGATGATTTAGCAGAAAGTTACCTAATTTTTTAAAAAAGTCTGTAGAGTGGTAATTTTCAAATTGACAGGTGGAAACTCAGCTGACTGGAAAGTGTGTTATCCCAAAAAGCATGCAGACAAAATATCTGATTATATACATTTTAGTTATGCTCATTTCAGTCCTAAAACATGCTTCTAAAATCTTAAAAAATGTGTTTACTTCGATACCAGGTCAAGAATCGTTTATAATAGAGTAAAACATGTGACAAATGTCAGTGGGTTTACTTTAGCTACAAAAGCAGTAGACTACCAATACAGAATGTAAATACCAATGACATTACAAAAGTAGGATTGGTAGGTGGAAATTTGTATGGTTCACTGCCACAACCAACATAAAATGTTAGTTATGTCTCTGTGTTTCTTAAAATTATATAGAAATTTATGAGATTGTACCATGAATAAAAACCAAATCGAAATCTTTGTTTAATGATTAGCAGAAATAGTATTTTGTCAAACATTGGTTCACAGTTAACTCCAGAAACATGGAAACAAGGGAAGTAATCATACTGGGCATAAAGTTGTTCATATATGATAATACATGCCAACTAGTAACCCATCAGCAAGATGCATAAGGGAAATCAGCAGGTCATATGGGACCTATTCCAATAAAAACCACACCACTTTGATAAAATTTGTAAATTGTGCGATAGTACCAACTTTAAACCTTACGAGATAATGACTGCTAGAAAAACCAACTCATTCTCTTCAGGGAGAGATTTAGATGTAAATGAAAAATGAATATAGTAAGAGACCACTGGGACCAAAAATTTTGGGAATGGGAATGAAACATGGAGACAAATGAAAAGTGACTGAAATCAAAGTAGAAGATACACTTTTAGTAAAAACACAAGTCTAACCTAAAAATTTAATCTGACAACTTCCTAAACTTTATAATTTATACTATGGGCATTTTAGGTTAGTCAGTGTACCACATCCCAATGCTTATTTTCCTCTGTACCCTAAATCGAAGAAAATGTTTGAGCTTGGAAGTGTTGTAGATCCTACACCTTACAAACACAGATTTGACAGAAGAAGTAATGTTTTGTTAAAACAGAAGTAATGTTTTGTTCAAACAGAATACTGACGAGAAAATCATGTATGGGACCTAGGAATGCAGGAACTCCTATTATGCAGATAAGTCTAATAATAAGAGGCCAATGATGGTACTAGTGACAATAATACTAATAATAACAAGAAACTATGACTAACGAAACTATTTGCTTAAATTCAAGTAAGAAATATGAAAAACCACAAAATGATATTAAATATATGATGTATGATTATTGCAAATTTAGGAACTAATTTTGTTATAATCCATTTGTGAGTGTGACAACTACACCACCTGGTCAAAAGTACTTGGACGCTGGTTAATGGTCAATAAAACTCAGTATCTACGCAAGACTGCCCTAGCTCAGCTTGGAACATTTTCAGTAAGGAGTCTGAGTATCTGTAGAGAAATTACAGCCCAGTTCTTCCTCAATAGCTGAATCCAGAGAGACTAGTGATGTAGAAAACAGGTCTTGAGTGATGTACTGAAGTCCATGTTCTAGTACTTTCAAGTTGACAAGTGATTCTTTTTGGTTATTTCATACGATTTTTTACAATGACCCTCTGCAATGTTCGACAGTCACTGTCTGTTGGTACATGAGCTCTCCCTGTACTTGGTTTAGTTGAGGTTTTTACTTTGCATTTCCATTTCACAGTCACATCACCAATAGTTGATATGGGCAACTTTATAAATGTGGAGTGTTCATGGTATATTTGTTGCTCAGGTGACAACCAGTGACTCGCCTTGCTCTAACTCACTGAGCTCGCCTGACCAACCCTTTCTGCTGTTACTGCTTGTGTACTGAAAAAACAATATTCATCTCATTTTATACTGGCAGCTTCACTTTTCATGACATTTAGTGGTCAACTCCTTTACATAAGCCATAGAGATACTTTTCATCCGATTGTGTACTTTTGCATATTGTCCTGAATTATGAAAAAGCACATACTTTACAAGTATAAGAATTTCAGTCTACTTTAAAGATGTAAGGTTTTCAATTTCTTTAAAAATATGTTGAAGGCATCACTTTAGAAATAATATTAAGGAATTTTTTGTTTCTAAGGACAATTACTTTAGTCTCATGTTACAAGGATAATATTCAAACTTGTGATTATGCTACATTCATTTAATGTCTCTCTGGATGTTTTCAATTTCGTTTAAATTGATGTTTTGTATTAATTATGTTGACTGTTTCAAAAACTCATGTCATTTCATTTATGTACAGCGTTAACTAAGAAACCTAAATTTAAAGAAATGTAATACCAGTTATTGACAGTAGGTTGCTTTTAAAATATTTTCATATTTATATGATCTGAGGTTTGGTTCGTATGTTTGTGGCTGTAGTATTGAATGCGGATTTTTTCATTTTGGTATGTAATGCTTAAAATTGCAATATGGGTGAATTGTTGATGACAACAGCATAGGTTCCAAAATTAATTTTTCACACTGCAGCAGAGTGTGTGTTGATATGAAACCAAAAAAATTTAAAATATGTGACAGATGAAGACTCAAACCCAGAACATTTGCCCTTTAGCCGGCCGGTGTGGCCGAGCGGTTCTAGGCGCTTCAGTTCGGAACCGCGCGACTGCTACGGACGCAGGTTCGAATCCTGCCTCGGGCATGGATGTCTGTGATGTCCTTAGGTTAATTAGGTTTAAGTAGTTTTAAGTTCTAGGGAACTGATGACCTCAAATGTTAAGTCCCATAGTGATCAGAGCCATTTGAACCATTTTTGAACCTTTGCCTTTAGTGGGCAAGTGCTCTTAGTAAGGTTGGAGATGAGGTACTGACAGAAGCAAAGCTGTGAAGACATGTCATGAGAAGTGCTCAGGTAGCTGAGCTTGTAGAGCACTTGCCCGTGATGGCAAAAAGGGTTCAAGTTTCAGTCTTGGACACAATTTTTACCCACCATGAAGTTTCAGTGGCATGAGTCCATCAACTTAATAAGTGTTCAAGCGTGTAAAGACATACACTTAATAAATTAGGAGTTTCATGTAATATATCAGGACACAAAAAAACAAATGGAGTGATAAAAGCATTCTAGGGCTATCTAGAACAACTATATAGCTAAGTGACACTGGCGTGTTCCAGGCGAAATCACGAGTAGTTTTTGAGAATATATTACTTTATTGGCTTCCATAGATGACTTTCATAACAGTAACTGTTTCAAGTTTTAAAAAATTTAATTGTATATTTGGCTCTACAAAGGTTAATGTAGTTATTCTGTTTCGAGAACTGATTTTGGACAGAGAGAGACAAGGCTGGTGAAAGAAATTCGGCTTATGAAACTGAAAAGCAACTGTGTCTCTTGCTCAGGTGAATGTTGGTATTACGAATAATTATGAGAGGTCATTTGTCATTGTTAATATTCAGTAAGTGACTAACTGGGTATTTGAAGTTAATGCTTTGGTCGGAAAAAATGGTCATAATTAGGTAAAGGGAAAATCTGAGCAAATAAAGCCATCAGTAAATCTACATTCTATGTACTAACTACTTATAGATTACTTGCTGTTTCAGAGATACAGGAATATGTGCAGTACATTCATTTATGAAGGAAAGTAAAGGAAGAATCACCAGTAGTGCATTAGGTTACAAAAAGGAGTCTTCTTTTAAATTACGAATTAAGATAAAAGCTTGTTATCTCACTCGCTAATATTGGTTAAATGCAAAAGTAATAAATCTTTGTTCTGTGAATCAGATTCTGACAGTTTATCTGCCTTACACCAAGTGAAGTTATTTCCAGTTTACCTGCAGATGTTGAAATGTTCTCATTTAAATATAATTTTAGGAAGGACAGCTGCAGTGAGATAACGGAAGACAAGAACCAAAAGATTTTACTATTTACGCTGCCAGAACAGGGTTTGTAACACTTCAATCCATTTTCTGGATGAAGAGTGTGTGAGTGAATTGCGATGACAAACACAAGGAGCTTTAAAATAGAGGTTGTTGCTTGTATCAAGACTTATCCATTAAGTATGCTAAGTAGTGCCATATCATAGAACCTATCAATATGTTAAGAACATGTGTATAGTCTCTAATTCAACTTCAAGTTAAGGCATACTGTTGCGTATTAACATTACTACAAATACACATATTACAGATTCTTACAAATGTCTTTCTACACTACTTGAAAATCTTGAGAAATTTAGTAGGCAAATGATGAGATTGTGAAGACAGAAGAGTTATCTAGTGTTCAAGTCAAATTATGTCATGTGATATGGCATTCATGTGTGTAGATTACTAGGTACACTTATGGACCATATCGTCAGGTGTAGTGACTGTGTTAGAAGTTTGACAACCAGCAGCAATGTGACTTACCTACGATACGGGCTTGTATGAAACAGGGGATGTTACACGTGGTTCATCATATTACAACACTTGATGTTATTATTCTAAAAAGTGAATTCGTATTTGTCGTTTTCTGTGTTTACTATTAACTATTTTATGTTTATGGCAACCACAGCCCAGATTAAAAACTGTTTCTGTAAAGAAAGTTCCAAAATTCTCCAAAAAAGATCTTAAAAATACTTTACCTTTCTTTTTAAATTAAGGAAAACTCCTGATGGCCGCATTAGCTGTATACTGGTTCTTTCATTAGGTGACACCACCGGTTTCACACAACTATAGGGGTATCTTCAGGTGATAACTTTCTATGTCATAAGTGTAGGGAGAAAGTAAGATGTCCCAGGATTGAAGTTGTAAACCGATTAATTGTATAGCCTCTTAAAAGGCTGAACTTTAATTTACATACTGTAAGCTGAACGTCAAAAGCATCAAACCTTACGCTCCAAACAATTTATTGTAGTACCTCTCAGTGACCTCTTCTACTGGGTGACTGTGACAGCAGCCAACTGTAAGGATATGACACAAGATGGACTCTGAATAGCCTGGTGCTGGAATCTATCACCAGATGATCACTTTAAGCTTTTGTAGCTCCTCCACAGTTGTCTTAGGTCAGTTTTATTGGTGATCCAAATGAACTATGGTTTTATCCACTTGGCAGAGATATTGCATGTGTTAACTGCATTCCTCTTTTGATGCAATTGCATTTAAGGTTTACATTTAATAACGAGTCAATGTTTCAGACAATGAGTTTGTTGCAACATGGCTTTGGTATTTCATTGGAACATGACTTCTGATGTTTCACATTCACGTTACAGAGTCTAAATTCCAAGTTTTGCATTTTGGTGATAAAACTTCTAAGATTTATGCTATTAATCGGTTTACATCTTGAAAATTAGGACATCATACATTCCTGCTAGTCTTATGGAGTGAAAAGTTATTTTCACCTGAAGGTGCACCTATAATAGGGTGAAACTGGTCATGTTGCTTGATAATGGAACCTGTGTAAAGCTAATAAAGGCATGAAGAATCTCGATCCCCTTTAAAAACAATTTTAAAGGGTTTTTAAGATTATTTTGTAGAATTTTCAAATTTTATTTACAGTAACAATATATAATACTAACAATGAAGTTCTATTTGAGCCATAATTGAGCAGTTTGCACCTTAGTAATGCTACCAATTCCCACAACTTGAACATGCTTTAGGCTCCGTGTGGGCAGTTACTACCCATAGTACTTGCATTCCTACAGTGATTTCTGTGTTCAGTTAACAGCAACTATTTCTCGCATATTCTGTGAATTCCATGCCCAGACCCAAAATTCCTAAGAGATGTAAAGGTTATTTATTTATTTCTTTAATTTTAATTACTAATCTTATCAGCCAAATACATTTTTATAGAAAGAGTGAGTACATGCAACAGCAGTGTGTGTGCATATATCCATATATTTCTTCATCAACTGAAATATCTAACAGTTTTCCATTCAGTGCGCCTGTCAGCTGCTCAATAACGCCTATGTGTGGCAGTAGCATCCTATCCCAGTTCATATTGATACTGTTAAATCATTCAGTTTTTACGTTGCTAGGGTACATAAATGATTTTGGAAGAATTAGCATAATACTTTGCTTGAATCACTTTATGAAACAGTATTTGAAAAACGTATATCAGGGTGATAAAATTTGTAATTTCTGTGAATGGTACTGTTTTATAAGAAGAGGAAATTTTTTTAATGAGTTTCTGGTGACCAAAAGGTAACATGGTAAGGATGAAGTTTCTTATTTGTTAATATTAATCTCATTTATAGAAGCAGAAACTGAATTAACAGTGATGCATGAATTAATTTACAGTTAGACTTTCAGAATTATAGAAAATACAGCACTGTTTTATGGTAGAAGTGAGATGATGTACTTCAATGCGAACAGACATACTGTACTTTCAACACAGATGCCATACAGGAATAGAATAACAAACTGATTTTCTGTGAGGGATAGCATTATTTACCAAACGAATTTATTACCAACATTAACTTAATCCGTGTCTAAATTTTTAAATTTCCCAATATGTCCTTAACGAATGTAGGGATTTTCTGTGATACTTTTTCATAAATAATATCGAAAACTTCAAAGCTATGTTTGAATTCATCTGTAAAATAGGTGAATTACACATGTAGGGACCTATGTACTGGCATGGTATGTTCCAATGCTGTGGCATGAGGATATGTGTATTTGTGTGATTGTTTGAATTATGAACTGTAACTGTAAAATATTTCCATTTTTATCATTTATTCTTAATGTGCTATTGCAGATATATAGCATATTAAATATGGACACTTAGTATGTGTAGAGAAATGCCTTTCACTGACTGCCACACAAATTAGTAAGATTAATCAATCTGTTACATAGCTTAAAATAATGTAATTTTAGTGATATAGCTCCTTCCTCCTCAAAATAAAAATAAAAATTATTTTTGAAGACATTTTTCAATATATATCTGCTGATAATTACATTAAGTTCACAGGAGTGAAATAAAGATATTGCTAATAAAATTCCTATATAATTGTTATAAAGCATGTGTAAATAAATACAGCAGTGGTATATTTAATAATCATGAAAACAACAAACGTAGTATATCACAAAATGACAGAGCACATATCCCGAACTGTGGCTTTGGATCTGAAGGACTGTTATTTGTAATCAAGTAAGGAGAAAACTAAAAGAAAATGATGTTTTCTCTTTGGAAATACAATGCATGTATCAGGATCCATACAAGATGCACAATAATGGAAGAGATGGCTGTTTATCACTGAAATTTCAGAAAAAAATAATAATATATTGCAGGTATAAGTCTGATATCCATTAGGCTGAAAGGATCCATTCATCTTAAATCTAATAAATACTTCATGAATTTCACTGTTATGGAGTTTATTTTATCCACCAATTTAAACATACACTTAGACACAGCAAAATCGTCACACAATAATAAGTATATCAATATAATAGTCATGCATGTACATGTACATTTAAACATTAATGTTATATTAAAAACATCATTTCTCAAAAGTAAGATATTATACCTACACATCATTTCTTCAAGATTTTGTATCCAGTTTATGGACTGGGGGAATATGAGATGACTCTGGAAAATCTGTGTGCCAGGTACTGTTCAATACATACTCATATGCAAATTATGACTGAATAGCTATTTTAACAACATTTCTAAACAAACATGGAAATACCTTATCAGTGAGTAGATACGGATATGTAGAATACTTTAGTACATTGTGTAAACATTGCTTGTTTTGAGCAATGCTACATCTGTCTTACAAATCATATACAGAATTAGCACACAGTTGAATGAAGTTACAGATTATAAATTTATCATTAAACAGGATAAGTGAAATTGCTAAATTTTTCATGTTTGTGCTGTTGTATCAAGTCCCAATGTACATTCAGATTACTTCTATCTTCCTTATTTTTGATGTGTTGCAATCAATCTGGTGCTACATGACATTTAATAGGACATCCAATAAATGAAAACATTACGAAATTTTTTGATGTTCCCGTTGAGAGAAGATAATATTGTATCAAACATGAGCACAGACACATACATGCAGTCACACACACTGTGGATAGGGAATAGGAAAACCAGAGAAAAGAGAGAGAGAGAGAGAGAGAGAGAGAGAGAGAGAGAGAGGTGGGGGGTTGAGTACATGTGTATTGTGAAGAAAAACACAGAATTTGATAGGTCAGCAGTGATTTGATGTGCCTGTTCTTTACTATGCAACATTTCAGCTATGTGGTGTTGCAATTTTTCTTTGTTTTAATGTCTGTATTCCATTCAGGATATCGAACTTATATAAAAATAAAAGTCATATGAAACATGTACCATCAAAGTGTGCAGTTTTATAATATCTGTTTTCTGAGTCAAGTGTGTATAGTGAGATGGTCGCTGTTATAGTTTTTATTATCCTTGGTTTTGGGCAGTCAGTTTAATATTTCATTTGTATACATTACTAACAGTTCACAGTGATTCCACACAAAAAAAATCTATTGTAACAGAAAAGGAAATATGGAAAACCTTGAAAGAATGCACTTCAGTTACTCAAAAGGGGTATGACAAGAAAAACCTTAATCCATATATGGGTTGAATTATCTAAACAAACTTAACTGGTTTCAATGTTTAGCAATGTCCTGGTTGTAGCAGTTGTAAAACAATATTTATTTTTATTTCCACTTCTGAAGTGCGACTTTTTGTCATATATAATATGATGAATATACTCTTGTCATATGCACACCTAAGAAGACTTTATCAAACAAGAAACTACTTTATAACGTTAATATCAAACAAAATCTTAGTGCAGGATATAGAATCTGGAACTTCACCACATATGTGGCATTCCATTACATCACGAGTTGGAGAAATAATTAAGTATAATTTATTCGGTGAATGTAATGATTTTCTAGATTTTTCTGGTATACAAGAACAGAAAGACAAACCAATAAATCTAATAATTTGATATTGAACATACATTCAAGTGTAAAATTCAAGGACTCACAGTATCATGTTATACCTAGATTTGATTAATACTTAATACTGTCCAAATTATGTAGAATTTAAATTACAGTGTAAACAACTACATAAAATTTTGTTCACATCATGCGCATTGTTGGAAAATATACTCAAAATTGTTGCTCTGTTTAGTAAGTTCAAACTTGTTTTACCATGTTTGAGGTCACTGTGCATCGTATGTTGATAGAGATGTTTTTAGTACCGTTTTGTGTACAGCCTGCTTCGTTTGCCCTACCTTTGAGATGCCCCACAGGAAGGAGTCTGGCGGCATTAAATGGGAAGAACGTGGGAGCCATACTCCTTTAGACGTGATTGGGTCACAAACCAGTTCACTTAAGAAATGATCTATTTCATTTTAACTGATATTTGCAATCATCTGGTCCAAGAAGAGAAATAGGCTGTCTAATAATGTCTTCGTAAACAACGCTGTTCACTAATTAAAAAAAATCAGTGTCCACTGTCCATTGACGTGTATGGCACACCACATCCCAATTTTCTGACAGTTTTCTTGAAATACATGTGGACTTTTGTTGACCAAATTCTTGTGTTTTGACGATTCACTTCTCCACTAAGGTGAAACCACGTCTCATCAGTGATGAAAAGTTAATGTATGAAGGTATTAACTGTACGCTAGCCACATTTATTTCCCCAGCGCCTTCAGTTCCTGAACACTATTAGCATGATATGCATCACTTTATAAGTACTAATATACGAAATCTGAAATTGGATCGGTAGGCTTGTCAAATTTTTGGAAGGTGAACTCTACCCCACATCCCTCATCTCAGCCAGTATAGCATCCTCACTCCTGATTTTCTTTTTGTCTGCCAATGATCTGCATTCCTGGAAACGGCCGTTTCATCTCATTATTGTCGAATTGTTTGGTACTGTGACTCCTAGATATTTCCCACGAAACAAGCCTTCAATACGTCCACACAAACGACTGGCAAAATACTTTCGAGGGATCAAAACCTCTTGCTCTTGGGAAGGCAAAATAATTAAGAAGGAATAAACCGTGCAATACCACGGACGTTATTTGACCTGTATATCGGTAGTCTTGTCAAATTTTTGGAAGGTGAACTATACACCACATCCCTCATCTCAGCCAGTTTAGGACTCACAGTATCATGTTATCATCTTTGTTTTTAGTTGGTAATACATGTGGTGCTATCTACCTTTTATTGCTGCTCAAACGAAAGCAATGCAATGATTATTTAGAGATGCGTTTGTTTTCATGTGTGATAATTTTTTGATCGCACTGTATTATTCATTTCTACAATTATCAATATTTCTATTTTAACAGCATATCTGATTCTTTGATATAACCTCCGCACTGTAGATATGCAGCAGCTGTGTGATAACTGTGATACTCGGAACTTTTCATGTACCTGTAGTAGAGTTGACAATGTATCATTGGTCTGTATACTCATGCCGTGCATGGGACAGTGCAGTCTGTAAAGAACAGGCTACGGACTGAGGTAAGGAAAGGTGGCAGTCACACGTTCTTTAGAGAAATATATAATAATTTTTATTAGAATTTCTTAAACAATTTATCAGTGCAACTATAACGATAAAGTTAATCAACGACTGTATAGATAAGCAATTTTAATTGTATCTCTCTCTCTCTCTCTCTCTCTCTCTCTATGTGTATGTGTATGTGTGGGTGTGTGTGTGTGTGTGTGTGTGTGTGTGTGTGCATGGGCACTTTAAGCTCATTCACATTTTTTCCATTACTGCTACTACATTGACATCTAACTACTGAAATTTAGATATGAAACTGGTTTAGGAAAGGTCTGGAAAGTACACTTCTAGAAAACAATTTAATTTTAGTTGAAAATGATGGAGAACAGCCCTCCAGGTTACAACTAATGATACTGGTTTCAGAGTAGATATTACTTAACTAAAAAGGTCTACATGGTGAACGTATTTACAGATATTATTGACAGTCACCACTAATATCACATATACAACGATTTTTACTTACATTCATTAATTTATGGTATATTTACATACTGAATTAATTATTAGACAAACATCTCAGAAAGGAAGAACTACATTTTACTAATCAAAGCTACTCACTCTTATTCCATTACACCACATCTTGTCAATCCAAATTATTTGAATACTTCATATATCTTCAATGATCTCAAATATGCCTTTAACTAAGTAACCTCACACCAAAAATTAAATACAAGCACGTTATGCTATTTTCCTCTTGTGGGTGCATATACTGAAAGTCTTTCTTAGGAGTTAACAATGACTTATGGATTGAGAACTAAGTATGGCACCTTAAAAAATTCACAAAGAGGAACTAAAATCCTTTTCACACGCTCTTTCACTTAACACCCCCCCTCACTAAACACTCATTCCCACAGACATACACCAGTCAATAAGACAAACAAAGAGAAATATTGTCATTGGAATATGTTTAAATTTTGGTTAACTTCTGAGCTCAAGTTTCAATGGAGTGACTCCAGGTAACTAACGATTTATAAACTGTGCATTGAGAGCATGGGAACTCAATAAATACTGATGATTAACCGCCCTTCTGATGAGGAATGTATGATATTTCTGTTCTTTCAATTATTCTTTGATCTTTCATTGTATGGAAACACTATTATATTTACAAACCCTAAAATGTATGAGTATCTACAATTGAAAGCACATCAAAAATATAATACTGAAAAAGGAGCTCTGTTTGTTGAGCTTCATACAATAATTGTATCATATATTTTGTTTTATGTTCTCCCTAGCTTACAACATTAAAGCCATTTACTCATATATGTACTTTTAACTGTACACTGTTATCATAAACAGAATTGTGGAAGTCAGTTACCACTGCCAAATGGTCATCATATCTCTGAATGACGTCTATTATTGATCCTTAATTAAGATATTATGATAAATCTTAGGATGTGATGCTTTATAAAACAATGAGTGATAAAAACCAAATACTCTTTAGTGCACAGTACTAGTAGTAGATTTATACAGTTCATTGTTAGCCGCAGTTGGCAAATTTCGTAAAACTTAACTCAGATTTAAACAAATTTCTTGGCTCTAAGAATTACACTGCACTTTACCAGTAGAAAAGAAGCTTTTGAAATAAGGCTTTGGAATGGTGCAAAGCTGAATGAGTAACAGTAGCTCCTAAAGCTTCTTAAGCAATTTATAGTTGTTTGCTAAACATCATCTATTCAAACATCAAAATTTGATTATCATCCTCCAGAAATGTATTTGTCTAACTGTACCAATAATGAGATCACTTAGAATTCAAGAACATGAAACGAATCTTTCCTTCCTAAAATAGAAAATTTGGAAGAGAAGAGAACTGACAACAGAGCATTTTTAGAAGTCTTATTCTGCTATGGCTTGGATATGCAAAGTAAGTGACATTAATGTGACAGAGAAGTGCTAACAAAGTACTGTAGATAGGTTTATTAGTTAAATCTGCAATTTTATGCACAGTATCTATCTTAAAACATTTCTGACGCAATTGCAGGTCTTACAGAAGTTTATATGAACGCAATTGGCTTTCAAATGGTTGCACTAAATGGAAAAGTTAGTAACAAATGTAGAAGACAGATGGAAGCAGGACAGTCTGAAGAGGTGGACCATATGTGTCAAAATATAAACAAATTCTCCAGTATGAAAGTATGTTTCATAAGACTGTATAGAGACTCTGAACTATTGAGTTTCAGTATCTGCAGTAACATCAGCATGCTTAGTTGATGGGAGAGGAGCATGAAGCATTGGGAAATATAAACCATCATTAGAAGTATTTGCAAGTCAGACAGTTTTGTCCAGGAATTTCAAATAGTTGAAAAGTAAAACTCACATCAACAACAATTATGAAAATACACCTTCACTCAATCTTCTGTTAGTCACGTTGCAATGAAAATAATATCCAGTCAAATCTAGTCTGAATAAAGTAAGCTTTGAACACAGCCCTAAGTTTCACTGTAGGGAACAGAATGTGTGGCTGAAATGACTCAAATTTGATCCCAAAAATGTCTGCAGAAACAAAAGCAATATTTTGCAAAGATGCAAGCTTCTTTCGCAAACAAATATGAGATCTAAAAGTTGCAGAGTAATTCCAGATTTATGTTGTATTACTAAACGAAAATGTATCAAAATATCAGTCACTGAAAATTAAAACGTTGTTTCTCTGGGAGTATGCTCCAAGATTCCTACGCATTCCCATATCCCAATACAGAAATCTATGCTGTGGCTAACAGGTATCAAACAATTCATATATCTAGAAGATGTTTAATTTTGTGAGCAAAGGTCTGAGAAACTTGTACACCACCAGTTCACCTGGTGTCTGGAATAATAGACTGTTTTCCAGAGATTTGATAATTATTCTGCAGTCATTACAATGCAGTCTTGCTGGGACATGAAAATTCATAACCAACAAAACAGCTGCGTTCCAGTGCAACACCCACTTTCCTATTGCATTATCTGTACTATGTTATTCTTAGAGTTATATCTTGGAGTATCGAATACTTTACAGTGATATTTCTCGCATATTGCAATATAATTATTAAACACTCCCCATTGATAAAAATTATATTTTTCAGATAGTGCCTTACAAATGGGACAGAGTATTTAATCATAAATTTTTATAGTATAAACTGTACAACGTCACCCATTTACATAATTTCGTCACACGAATTTCAGAGATCACATCCCAGACACTCTCATTTACAGAAACAGAAAACTTCCATAACTAAGTAACAGCTTTTGCTAATCCTCTATAATGAAGCTTCCTTCCACGTCTCAGCTTATACTGAAAATCTATACTTGTAATAGCTAATTGGTCCACAAATATTTCTGAGATGCACTAAGAAGCTATTTGCCAGTTGAAAAGCCTATAAACGTTCACAATTGACATAAACAGATCATGTCCTATACCTAAATCATTCAATAGCTGCACAAAAACTACTTAACGTGATATAAGAAAATAGAAAAACTGTTGAAGGTCTACTACTTTCTTCTACTGGAAACAGCACTGTTTTCAGCAGTAATTCAGTCTCGCAAAGTATTCACAGTAAAAAATACGTAATATCAAAGGAATAAACCCTAATTATTCATAAATATAACTAGCTATTCTCATGATATTGAGGGAGATATGATAAACAAGATTTTCTTTTCAGAATATGACGTTATGCTGCCGAGTGCGTAGACAGAGTACAACACAGTTTTTCCCAGAGTGAACATCAAATACGTACAACTGATTATGATAGCGATCTTTTTTTTACTTTTTAGTTTTCCGATCTTTGTTTGAAAATAACTTCACTCCTAACTATCAAATACGTCTGTCAATTATAGTATAACATGTATTATAGCTCAACATTTAAGACAACTTCTGCCATTATTTGTTAATGCAGTCCACTGATGTAATATCAGTTCAGTTTGGTTTGTGTTTTTCGTGATAGGATTTGTGAGCAACGATTACTCCTGCAATGATAGCTTTTTTTCTCGTTTGAAAGTTGCGACTTTTTATAGATTACTGCAGAGTTCTCGTCAAAATATTTCTTAGCTTTCATGGATAACAGTGTGATTCACATACACCAAAATATTTGTTACATGCATTACATGAATGTTAAATTATCATGCAACGTCTTAAATATTAATATAATAGCACTCGACTGATCTTAAACAACTATATCATTCAACTGTGTTGTTTTATCATGTTTTGATGAAAAAATTAAGACTAATCCTCAAGAGCATTTCAAATTTCAACTTTTTAGCTTTGTCAAAATATGACCATCTTGCAGTGATAGTGAGGAATCTATAAACTTCAAAAATACGAAAGACTTTTCCTTTTTTATACCAGAGCAGCAAATACGGTGGAAAAGTGGGAGGTTTTGGAGTTAAGATTTACCAAAGACACGACTTGCGTGATCTCTTAAGAACATGCTCATTGAAGGGAAATTTAAGAAATTGTAGCATGACTGTTCAATATAAATGGTCAATATTTTGACTTACTTACTAAATGTTGGTAGGTTCATTTAGTCTAGAATTTTTACATCATATTTGTGCTGATTACTTAAATTTGGTAATCACAATCACAGCCCTTGTGCAGTTTGCAGCAACTTGAGAAACATGAACAGCGTTTTTTTTCCTTTAGTATTTTGTAGACTACTGAATCAGACTTTCCTTACAAAAAAAATGTCCTTAACAGAAAGCTGACTTTCACTGGTTTTCATTCCACAAACTGTTCCGTGAAGTCTTTGGCAGAGCTCATTCGGACGAATTGTCTTCTCCTGCTAGTGCTGAAGAACACTCTGAGACATTTTCTTCGTTGGGAAAGGGAATCAATAATTTTGTTCCTAGTGGTGGTACATCCGTCAAATTACCGTCATTCTTTATAAACTTCCTTGGAGATACTCTTGGAGGGAGAGAGGGAGACTGGTTTGGAGCTACATTTCGGGCTCGAGTAGTGTGTCGACGAATACCAGTTCTGCGTCTCCGCGGAAAAATTTCACCTTTGCCCTTTTCGTACTGACTGAACTCGCGAAAGAGGGCATCCGACTTCCGATCTACACTGTAGTCCCGTCGGAAACTTCTCCCTGAAGAGCACTGGCTAGAAAGCAGCTGGTGGTCGTCATCTTCTAGATTGGCTATTGCAGCCATAACACGGTACAATCCGAGTGCCCTATGCCTACCCGAAGATGGGCTGCATCTGAACCTGCTGTCCCACGCGGGACCCGCTTCACCTTCTGGGCGTCGCAGTGCGGCTGCACCTTCGGCCTCATCATCACTGCTTTCTATGTCCAAATGCTTACAGCGAGTGGTAGCGGCACCGCGGTCCCCTGCGTTAGCGCCTGAAGTTGTTGGCTGCTGATCTCTTACCTCACTAGGAGATGGGGCCGATTTACTTCCGTCGTTGTCAGGTCCTCGACGTGAAGCCATGGTTCCGCATTCACTCGTTACTGGTACAACGGTATCTTCGTAAGTATCGGAACTAACAAACCCCTTCTCCTTATCATCATCCCACACGAGAGGAAGTCCTTGACCAGCTTGAGATGAGGATTCATCGGCGCCATGACTATCCTCGGTATGGAAATAGCTTAATGAGAAATTAGACACTGGAGAGTAGTCCATACTACGGCAGGCACTCTCAGCACGTAGCTGATGTAGTGCAGATGCTTGACTTTCTTCGACAGTAGCTGTGGCTGCTAGTTCCTTTTCTATATTCCCCGAAGCCTGAAAATATACGAAAAAAATAACAGTGTGTGACAACGAAATGAAAGATATGAGTGTAACCTGGACAAGGTGAATGTTTCTTGGTCAGACGCAGAAGTAGGTACTATAAATTAGATTTGGTTTGTGTTGCATCGATACATACTGCAAAATAATATAAACTCAGAGCGAAGCGTTTTGTTTCTATCGCGTTTGTACGTACACTTGTTCTGTGAACTTTGTTGGAACCGAGAATTTCAAAGCCATACAGTGATAAAAGTTTATATGCGACAGTGTGTCGACAATGAACATACTTAAGAAGCTGGTGTAGGCGTGCAAGGAGTCTCCTCCGTAATTTTCAACGGATAAGAAATAGGAATCTGAATTCAGCATAGCTGTGCTTTTCTAGAAGATGATTCGCATGAAGGACGTGGCACAACTGTAAACATACACCAAACATTGAGAAGATGCCTTATATGGGTAATATTTTTGCACAAGGTGGGTGTCGCATTTGTTAAAGGCAAATGCAAAATTTGATTTCTCAGCAACGCTTAACCAATATTAATTTGTGTTATTTGCTTAGAAAAAAACTGTTTTGTACTCACGTTTTTTACTACGATCAATTTCATGCCAGGAACAAACAATTAATCAAAGCACTGGGTGGAAGTTGATGTCCCTGTACTAGAAAAGAAGAAGTTGACTTAATCTGCCATTGCTTTCCAAAATACTAGACAGTCTTCTAATTGACTACCTTGCAAAGGGTAAAACGAATAGGCCCACTATGCAAATATTGTTTACAAACAGTATTTAATATAACATATAAGAAGGGGACTGAGCAGGAAAAGAAACTTTCCTTGCAACGATGCTGTTACACGTGATTTGGCAGTGGAAAAATACAAGTATTCGAGGTGTCAGTTGTTGTGTCGTGCGCCTTACTCATTAGATGCCGTATGACCCGAATTCCACCTAAACCCATATCTGAAGAAATTGTTGGTGGGTAAATGTTTTGAGTTCAGTGGAGAAGCTCGGTAGTCAGGTATTTTGCAAACCATCCAGAACTGTACGTCAGAGCTCAAACTCCGATGAAATGCATTAACCGAGCGAGTGCTACCTCAAAAGGTAAGTTCATTTTCATCCCTGAAACACAGTACTCTCTTACCAGATTGGGAAATTTTCACCTTGCCTAAGTGTTCATCTCATGTGATGAGTCAGTAAAACAGATATTCTCCGACATCTGACGGAATAGTACTAACCTGCAGCTCAAATGCTCCTTGAGCCTCACTGTCGGGTTCAGCAGGGCTGGCCTGATTACCCCTGTGTTGTGGTCGTCCTGGAAATTAAAATTTATGTTTTAAGATACTTCAAACATTAAAGTCAACGATAAAGAACGGTCTAGAAGAGATACCTACGAGTTAGTCTCAGAGGTGGTACTGATGCACGGGACGGCCAGCAGCTGAAAGAAGACCTACATCTTGGCAAAGTGTCGTCATGTTCATACGCAGTCTCCGTTTCTGAAAAAAAAAATTATGATCACTGATACTGATAATTTAAGCAAAAGAATGAAAACGAGGTACTTGACAAAATAAACACAATAAAACGGTGAATGATTAGAAAATAGTTAAAATATTTCTTCGGGCGTTGAAAAAGTACCTGAAAATATTTCTCATAGATCAACTTTATCTAAAGCTTTTGTTCTCTAGTTGCACGTTAATCTTCGATGTTAAACACCAGGAAAGTACGAAATTATTCATTAAATTACGTAAAAAATTAAATTTCAGTTATCTAAACAAAGAATACAATCTAACTTATATCAATGTGTAAAAAGATAAGATAAAACGTCCGTATAGTGTTATATTCCTCCTAGCAACAAGTAATTGTAAACTAAGGTTTAAAAATGCACACGTAATACAGCTAAATTGGTATCTGTATTTAAAAAATATCTTGCAGACTACAGTGTTCACCAAACATCGTTTTCCACGAATAGCTCTAAATTACAATTACGCTCCTTGTGCATAACGTCATCCAAAGAAAATCAAAACAAAGGCATTGGTAGACAAAGCAGGAAAATTCCTGATCCTGATAGAGTTTTTGTGAAGGTCTTTGTCTTAAGTAACAGCTGCCAGTTTCCACGCTGAAAATACTTTTATTTTAAACAGATCTGAAGTATCATTTATCTCCTTAGAGTAGCGACGTTCCACGGAAATTTTAACACGTATGACCTTCAGTTTTATAGTTCATAGACCCCGTTTGCTTCTGAAAGCGTGAAAAATAAATATCATTTGTCGCACACTGCAGTAAACACCTTTAAAATTACTTTCTCGGCCACATTATCCCTTAGGGAATTGTAAGTCCGTGGCTCTTGAGTTTTTCATAATCTGCAAGGATGTGCGATCAGAAAGGTTGTAAACAATATCTATTCCATCACACAATGTCAGATTAGGTATTCAAGTCCTATCAACGAACAGGTTGACCGTCCACGCGAATATGATTTCAGTGCCTGACTAATTTCGCCTTCACCCTGTGGCTGGCGGAGTACATATGCCGATGAGCCAAAAAATTACTACTACCTGCTTAATAATGTGTTTGTCCATCTTTCGAACGAAATACATCACAGATTTTGCGTATCAGGGATCCTACAGTTCGTCGCTACGTTTGTGGAGGAATGTGGCATTAGACGTCTACGCACAGGTCATGTAATTCGCGTAAATAACGGGCCGATGATTTGCGTAAGCGATGGTGGTGTCTGATAGCGACCCAGATGGGTTCCACAGGATTTACATCAGGTGAATTTGGCCGCCGAGACTTCAACGTGAGGTCACTATAATGCTCCTTAAACCACTATAGCCCGGTTCTGGATCCGAGACAAGGACAATTATACTGCTGAAAGATGACACTGCAATCGGGTAAGACATCAAGCAAGAAAGGATGCAGGTGGTTCGCAGCTGTAAGTGAGCCTTCGATTACTACCACAGGTCCCATAGCATATTGTTGCTCCCATCAGCCTCTGTCCGTGGTGCGCTACATGTTTCGAGCAGCCTTTCACCTCGATGACGGCGTTCATGGAGACGACCATAGATCTAGTGTAGCCAAAATGTGCTTCACCCGAAGAGGCAAAACATTTGCACTGATCGACGGTCGAATCATAATGGTCCCGTGTCCACTGTCATAGTAACGGCGACGTTGTTGGGTCAACATGTGAACACGTAGGGGTGGTCTGCTGTGGAGCTGCATGTTGAACAATGTACGATGAACGGTGTGCTCAGAAGCATTTGTGCGTACCCCAGGTCTGTGATCTTTCGGCAGAGATGCCACAGATCACCATCTATCCTCCTTTACAGAGCTGACAAGCCTCCGAAACCCGCGTTCTGTGAAGAGTTGTAGACGTCCAACCATTTAGTGTCTAGTGGTAGTTTCAGTGTCGTTCTACCTCTCCCCGTAGATGATCAGGACAGTAGCCCGTAAATATTCCAATAGCTGCGCCATTATCGAGATACTCGTTCACAAGCTCTGCGTAATAATAATCTGCCGTCTGCCATAGACGCTTATCTCACTAGATTTCCCATTTGCGGCCCATACCTTCGGTAGGGTGATACACCGTCCGTGTCTGCTCCGCTTACATATTTTTCTTACCGTGTCAAGTGGCCGCAACGCCACCAGGCGGCATCCAACATCGCGGTGGGCAGTGGTCATAATGCTCTGCCTTTTCGGTGTACGAGTGAAGAAATCGCCAGTAAGAGAGGGTGCTTGCTGCTCATATCAGAATTCCTATTTCATGTGTTTACGTGTTGCGGAGATTTCTTAGAAAACAAAGTTTTAGTAAGGAATCCATGTTCGTGAAAGTACCATTTTTAAATTTCTCGATTCACAGCACACATACAGCGGACACAACGAGCTCTGACCTGTGTGTTCTACAGGAGCCCATGACATGGTCACTGTTTCGGGTCCTCGTTGCCGGGCTCTCTTCTACATGACGAATGACGTCCTCTTCCAAATCAAGACTACAGAGTGACTGTGGAGCCTCACAGTCAAGCATCTCAGTTGCGAACGTACCACTTTCATGCAGCTGTTCTTGTAATCTGTCGAAAATGTATGTGATGTCATACTTATAACAGGGACTGACGACGATGCCCCCTTCTCACTTTATATGCATTTGGTGAAACGGGAGTTCTGAACGTGATACGATCTTCACAATTATTTTATATCAACAAGATGCAATTTCGGACATGGGTTTATGGCCAAGACTATCTACTACGTTCCCTCTCCTGACCCTAGCTGCCTGTAATAGGGATTTGAAACACTCGATATATACTATATCATAACTCCTGAATAAAAAAGAAACCAGCTATCAGGCATTGTTTTAAAATGAACTACGAATAAATTGTTCGAAAAACACGGACATAGAAGTACATGGTTAATTCCCGACGTCGGTTGAGCTCGGTCCTCTAAGACACATATGATGTAATGCCGTGAGGATCGTCGTATGAGTACCTCGCTGTGCATTTGAGAGATTGGGCAACAATAGTGGCTACACCTGTTTCGTAGATTAAACTGTTACGGTACGTTGCAACTTCGATCTGTTTGCTTGCCACTACACAAATGTTCACAGAAATTGTAACAGTAAGAAACATACATTTGGCTGAAATGAACCGTGTATGACAGATTAGGTACATGATGTTACGCCAATGAACAGGAGTAAAGAACTATACGTTATGTATGATGTATGGCGTTCAACCACGAAGTTGCAGTCACAGCCTCCGAACGTTTTGGCATGGAATAAATGAAGTCCTGTATATAGTGGGGAACCTTCTCCAAGAGGTTTATAGGCGAACCCTTTAAGCAGAGATTCGGCTGTATGACGAATCCTTTTTTCAGAGCTCCATCACTGTCCCGTTCGAACTCATTGTCGCACATACATTGCATATCTCGTTACTGACGGGGTAACCTGCAACTCTCGTTCACGATTCTGAACCACTTCGTTTGGAAGCTATTAAGTGACAGTGTTTTGCATACAATAGAACTTTCCGGTCACATAGCTGCTATACTGCTTTACACGTCGTTTGAGGTTAAATTCATTCGTAGCATTTACTTTGTATCTTTCAATCTGTACGTACGTTAGTGTATTCTGAGAGCTGCTGAGAGGCAACTGGTGCTTGTAGAATTGCATCTAACACGCAGCACGAAATGTCTCATAACACATTCAAGTGTTGGTCAGTAGCGCAAAAGAAGCAAACTATCTGAATGTGGTTTAGAATATTGGGACTACACATTTAACAAAACACGTATATTTCTCTTACCTGGGGACTGAACAGGTGAAGGGTTATACAAATTGAGTGGTTTCGGCAGCGGAGAGACGAGATGTTCAAGCTCCTCGTCCTCTTCGAGCGTTGCTCTTAGTTCCCAGATCTTTCTGTACTGCGGCTATGCAGAAAAAAAAACAAATAATTATGTATCACTAAGGGATTAGGTATCTTAAACAATTATTTAATCATGTGCTAAAAATAAGAATAAACTGAGAATAATAGGTGCTGAAATATCGGAATGTTCTTAGTGAATAGCTATTTTGGTTTATAACACATTGCAGATAAATGAAGTAAAGATTAGATACCTCAAAGGACTTTTGGTCTGGCACGTTTTATTAGTGTATCATTTATAGCTTGCTACTTTCTTTACTCAAGAAATAAGGATTAGAATATTTTGAAGGAAAAAAACAATGATTTGCTTTTAAAATCCCTTAGAGCACGAGGTTACCAGAGATGCAGCGTAAGATCAGACTGAACAAGGATGGGGAACGAATTTCGCGTGAAAGATTTACGAAATTCACTGAAAACCTAAATCCTCGTTTTACTCACCTTGATTCATAAATATGGTTCCATGAATACGCCACAACATTTTTGTCTTTGTCGTGAATCGAAGACTATGAAATAACTTACTGTTGTCTTCCTGCGACGTCAATGAAATTCGAAACTATTAGCGCTTAGCCGGACGATGTGGTTGAGCGGTTCTAGGCGCTTCAGTCAGGAACCGCGCGAGCGCTACGGTCGCAGGTTTGAATCCTTCCTCGGGTATGGACGTGTGTGATGTCCTTAGGTTAGTTAGGTTTAAGTAGTTCTAAGTCCTAGGGGACTGATCACCTCAGATGTTAAGTCTCATAGTGCTCAGAGCCACTTTTTTATTAGCGCTCATTTCGCTCCGATTCTCTTGTGTATTTTCTCACGCTCATGCCAAGCAACAGTTTCTGTACGATACAGTGCGTGAGAAAGACAGTCTAGACTGTATACTTCTAATTTAGAAAGCTATTGTGTGTTTTTTTGTTTTGATTCCTTACGTCACTGCATTCTTGTTAAGTATATTAAGTATGATCGGTATCTTCTTTAACTAGGCTGTGATTTTTGGGAACTGTACGTGTTTCTGGTAACTTACAGACTATTGTAAACTTGTTATAATTGTCGTCTACTAACATGGTGTCTGTCATGAAAACTATATTTCTGTTATTTCCGCCAGCACAACGACCATAGAGTCTAGCTGCTCATGGTACTGTTAATGTTCCTGTAACGCTTCCATCCGATGATAAGCCTACGAGACTTGAAAACCAGTTGATGGTACTGAAAATATCGTATCAAAATTTAAGAATAGTGACTAGTTGCATGTTTTACCTAGATAAATCACTACTTTTTAAAAAAATTATTAATAATTAATGTAAATATTTAGTACAATTTTTATTTAAATGTAAGACATATTTGTTGGGAAAAAGAACATACTTTTCTGTGCATTATGCGCTGCAAGTAAATTAGAACACTGTAAAAAATTTTGGGGTTAAAAAATTATCTCTGTTACAGATGTAATGGGAGTGTACAGGGTGGGGCAAATAAAAGTGGTCCGACAAGTGGATACGATTGGACGTAGATGTATGCCTATAACCACAATCCCGTTACTTCCAAATGAAAGGAGCAACTACCTAAACAGCCTGCCGAACGTTGGAGCACGTTTGCACAATCTTCACGCCTGACAGAGTTCTTAGCAGAGGTCAGTCTTGTCGCGGCCCTAGCTGGCCACCCAGGTCACTTGATCTGTCAGTGTGCGATTACAATGTGTGGGGAGTCCTCAGGTCTAAGTCGTGTCGCAACAACCCTCGTAGTGTTCAAGAACTGCTGCAGAACATTTGGGATGAGACTGCAGCAATTCCAGCAGTCCAGACACGGACCAAACGTGCCAAGAGATGAATGGAGGTCACTTTCAACATCAGCTATAGTCAGGTTAGTACTGTATTTACTTTCCCCTGCTTTGTATCTTTGTACCCTGGAACTCTGTTCTCCAGGTCGCTTTTATTTGCCCCACTGTGTATATTTCATAAAGTCGCTTATTACCATTCATGTTTCGAAACGAAAGTAATTATTTACAGTCAATGGGTACTAAATTGAAATATATTTTAAAAAAATGAGACTCAGTGTAGACTAAATGAGAAGCCCAAGTAATTAGCATATTAATTATGGATATTCATTTACCTATGTGAACCATAATCATTGTTATCTGATCTTTCTAGCATTTATAAAACTAGAGAAACGATTTATTTAGTGTGTGTTGAATAACATAAGAAGTGTTACAATGCAATTAAATTCCATGTGGTGCGCACCTTTATCACCTCCTTTTCCTCTCCTGTTTCATCACCTTTTTCTTCCTCGGATGATTCCACACATTTGTCAGTATTAACCTGCAACATGGGATGTTTATTATTGCAGTACATGCATCACGAACGACATGATATACAGGTCGTTCCTAGTAGGAGTCACCATGCACATTTTCTCTGACGTATTGACAGATATTTGCAATTACGTTTTAGCAGTGTGTAGCTGGAGTCAGGCCAAACAAATACTACTCATCGGGTCTTCCACTGTCGACCGAAAGCGTTGGGTTGTTTCCCTTTATAAACAAAATGACTCTTAAAGCGGAAGCTCACGTGCATATTCGATAGAGGGTTCCCACATTAGCCTTCTGCGATATTCGTTTTATCGATATGTCTTAACCGGGGCAGTAAAACACGAAGAATAGCCGGTACGCCAGCAGCGATGGCACCGTCATTGCCCACGCTGACTGCTACAACCAGGCAGGAGTGCTGCTCAGTCGCCGTTGGAGTACTCGTTACTTTGCGTGTTTTGCTGTCACTACTGATACATATCGCTAAAACGTATATCTCACTATACTAATTTGGAACCACTGTATCGAATGGTCACGGAAAATTCCCATTTAATATTTTGTTCATAACGGGTAACACATTAACGCATTCCATCGACACTGCGCGTTGCATGAAAGGCATGATTAGCAGTACTGTATGGGCTTACTCCAGCTACACATTGCAAAAATGAGACTGAAAATATATATATTACCGAAACTTTGAGGAAATGCACCTGACGACTCTTAGGAGTGACACCCAGTAGAATCCAAACCACATTTCCTCCTTAAATTAACCGATAATTAATTATTAATCAGCATCGTAGAACAATGTTTGCAACACACAAAATAGGTATGTCTTAAAACTATATGTTACTTATATATTGAAATCGAAATTTTATATTGCAACGAAGTTTCTTCCTTTTATGTCAGATTAACTTATTTAGTCTTCAAATTACTTTTACTTCTACATAGCTGATAGTGTTTTCTTTCTGTTGCTTCATGAAATGGTACGTCAAAATCTCCTTAGTCTCACTCATCGACTCAAAAAAAAATTTCTGTCAAAGTGTATTGTAGTTTAGGGAATAACCACCAGACTTAACTTCGCGTTAATATTGCTTCTGTAATAAGTCTAGAGGCAGCCTATATTGGAGGCGGAGAGTTTCACTTATAATAAGAAATCTCCATACCACCTGTACAGTGCTGCCATATCGCTGCGACCTCTGTGATGAACAGGGACTGCCAAAAATAATAGGTGCCATTTGTTTCTATTACAGGTTAACGTTTCCACTTACGAATGGTGAGTCATTGGCTTCAAACAGACTTGCTGTCCCCTAGGTTCCAGATAACTGCCGACAAGATCTTTGTAACATTATCTATTAAGTAACATTTTAATATTTTGCTATAAATATAACTAAATAAAACACAGTACAAGTTTTATGTTTTCTTACGGTGTGAAAGTTTATTGTGTGGCCTTCTCCCAACGTCTGGATTCCGACGCTGTACTAAACGTAGGTCCGGCAGCACCATGTATGGTTAGGAACGTCTGTGTTACGTCAAGTTCACGCAGCGAGAAGCGTCACACGAATGAATCGATGATGATGTCTTGTATAATTGCTGAGGTGGGAAGGAGCAAACCACGAGGTTTATTTACTTTGATTTTTTCTTTTCATAACCTGCTTCAGTACTCTTGTTTATCTTGACTTCACTTTGCACAAGGTTAGGTAGCTTCACGATCTGGAACAAAAGGTACTCTGGACGACTTGCAGACTACTGGAGTCAATGCTGACTATATTTCTTGCAGAAAGGGTAGGTAAATGGATAGGGACGTGCTAATCGAAAACGCATAAAACAACTTGAGCGAAACGGGTACTTAACATGGACCTCAAATCTCGCTGTACCCGAGCCTTACGATGAGTGTGAACAGGTAGTCGAGTTTTGAAACGTTTGCCTCCTCAGTCAGCAGGAAGGAGTATTCCAGAAGAACATGCGAGAAACTGTTCACGAGATGAAAAGCAAAAGACCACGGTTATAATTAACAGGCGGAGTAGATACAACCCTTCAGGAAGTTATCAGCTTCGAGCGGCGTAGGAAATGTTATCAAGTCATGCAATCATTCGAAGTCCATCCGTCCATCCTCCTCAGCCAGCAGAGTAGCTTTCAACTGCCAATAACGTCGTAATCCACATTCGCTTAATGTAGCACGTCTCAAGTGTTGAATAAATAGTAATATTACCGGAAAACACGAGATTAAAGAAAACAACATTTGCAACTGAGTCAGCCCCGGAAGGAAACTAGCATTGGTCCCGAAAATAATGCTATATGAGAACGCTAGCAGTTTTATGGAAAATGACGATATGACCATCAGACCGATTTCCCAATCATTAGTAGACACCGACTGTGCACTCAGTATTTTGCATGTTTCTTTACCTTACCATACGCCTTATAGACACAGCTATAAACTAAACAAGTTGTTAACCAACTCCATAAGCAACTGTTGCACACAGCGACCGTACACTATAAGGAAGGAGCGACACACACCTAGCAGACGTTGTTTCCTTCTGCCTATACTCCAGTAAGATCGTATGGTGAAATGTACTGCAACGAATTGGTTGGATTGTAAATCAAATGAACTGAAGATGGCTATTTATAACCGAAATCTAGATACGCAAGAGTAATAAAAACTAACTGGGTTGGGTCTGATTGCTGTGTGTCTCTCCTTCTTCAAACAAGTCATGTTATATTACTCGCTGCCTGGATTTGAAGCAGTGAGTACTACTTGTCTGAATATGTGAAGATAAAGAAGAGTATTGATGCAACTATAGGCAGTCTACTAGAGCAGTCTGGCGACAACACTGCTATTTCACTGGTGACTTTGTAACTACAGAGGGAATTTATGGCTTATTATTCAGTGGCACTGAAGCCTCCTCAACGGCAAAGTCAAGTTGTATTGTAGGGAACTGGGGACCCAGAAACGACGGAGAGTCTTCGTCCCCACCGTAGCCCTCAGTGGTTCACAACCCCACAACAGGCTACAGCAGTCCACTCACCCTACCGCCGCCCCACGCCGAACCTAGGGTTATTGTGCGGGTTCGGCCCCCAGTGGACCCGATGATTTGCGTAAGCGATAATGGCACCAGATAACGTCCCAAACGGGTTCCTTAGGATTTACATCAGGACTTTGGTCGCCGAGACATCAGCATGAGTTCACTATAATGCTCCTCCTCAAACCACTGTAGCACAGTTCTGGCTCCGAGACACGGACAATTACACTGCTGATGGTTCGAGGCTGTCAGCATGTCTTCGGTTTCTACCGCAGGGTCCATACAGGCGCAGGAGAATGTCTTCCACAGTGTACTACTGCTCCCACCAGCCTGTGGCCGTGGCGCGCTACTTGTTTCGAGCCGTCGTTCACCTCAATGACGGCGTTTATAGAGACGACCATCAACCTAGTATAGCAAAAATATGATTCCCCCGAAAAGCCAACACGTTTCCACTGATCGACGGTCGAATCATGATGGTCCCCTGCCTACTGCCATAGTAACTGACGACGTTGTTGGATCAACATGTGAACACGTAGGAGTGGTCTGCTATGGAGCTCCATGCTCAACAACATACGATGAACGGTGTGCTCCGAAACACTTGTACATGCATCTCTGTCGGCAGATATGCCACAGATCACCATCTGTCTTACAGATGCAGACAAGGTTCCTAACCCCACGTTCTGCGAAGAGTAGTAGACAGCCAATCATTTAGCACCTAGTGGTAGTTTCACTGTCCTTCTGCCTCCTTCCATAGATGATGACGACAGTAGCACGTAAACATTCGACGTTGCCCGTAGATGTATTTATTATAGTTCTAATAGTCTATCTCCTCCCCCCCCCCCGATCCCCCCTGTCTCTGTCCATATGCCCTCTCCTTGTCCACATGCTTCTCTGAACTCTCTCTGTCCATCTCGTCCTCTCTCCTCTTTCTATCCACGTCCTTTTTCTGCCCATTTCCTCTCTCCCCACACTCATTCTCCATCTCCTCTTCCTCTGTACCTCTGTACATTTCCCTCTCCTCTTCTCTCTCTCTATCTCTTCTTTCCCCCTCTCTGTCTGTCCATCTGCTCCTCCCCCTTCTCTCTACACGTTAAGACCGCCCACACCACAAAGGAAGATGCTGGTTCTTACATTACAATATTTCTTCGCAGAAAGGAAGTAACATGTGTGCCAAGTTTGGCAGTAATCAATCCAGCTGTTCAGGAAGAGCTCTTAATGAACCGCCTTGACCACATACCCATATGTCACACATATTTAACAAATTTCACGCATATTTGTGCACACATTTCACCAGTATCTCTTGTAAATTTCGCCCTGTAGTTTCGTTTTCAGTCTGTTCAGTGTTTATGACGTCACATCTCCTGAACTGTCTCGTACGATGATATAATTTGCCAAGTACACCCAGCGGTATATCTGGATACCGTCTAGGAGATACGCTGCTGATAGAGTTACCAGTAAAGTAGTAATAAATTAAAACGCCATGCATGGTGCGGCAGTTTTTCAAGCATCGTAGTAGTTAATTAAGTCGTATCTCCTGAATTGCGCGTCGTACAGTGATATATTTTTCGAATACATTCACTGTTATTCATAAATAAGTTGTGCAAAATTCTCGCTAATATAGTAAAGGAATAATAAATTAGAGTCCTGCCTGATGCGGAAGTTCTACTGCATGAACAGTGAAGTGGGTGTCAGCGACAAAAATTCTCGAAAATGTTTGAAATTATGTGTTAAGTTAGTTGAGAGTTACTAAGTGCTCTTATTCTCAAACAGTCGATGAATATAGTCTGGCTATTTGCGTGTCACGAGCTACGCTTCTTTTCCAGCCACACGACAACCCGTTGAGAGGTAGCTGATTCTTACACTCATAGTTTATCATTCAAGCTAGTAAGTGATATGTGTACAAACTTTGGTTGAAATAGATTCAGTGGTTTAGGAGGAGATATGGAAGATACATTCATACATACGCTTCTATATTACATACTAATAATAAAACTGTAAAACCGTCATGTCTGTTGATCCGTTGCAATACGCTAATCTCCAAATAATACAAGATGAATTTTCATGCGGTTTTCACATGTAACTTGAGCATAGCTTGGGGGAACATACAGGCTTTATTTGATCAAAATCTGATTCGTAATATAACATGACATAAGGAAACATATTTACTCTTTGAAAAAGGTGTTTATTCTTGGATGCTGTAACTGTATCATACTCGTGAAAATGCTTTTATTGGTTGACTGGCGTTCTGCCTGTGACTTCACCATGGTATACATTCGACACTTATACTGAACATATCTCTTCCTCCCCTTCTCTGTGGTCACCTCTTCCTCCCTTTGTCTCTCGACCTCATCCTCCCATCTTTACCTTCCTATCTCCCCCTCCCCACTCTCTCTAACTGTCCATCTTCTCCTCCCCCCTCTTAGTCCACTTCCTCCACCCCCTCTCTCTGACCAAATGTTCCCTCCCCCCTTCTGACCATATCCTCCTACCGCACTCTCTTTCCATTTCCGCTTCCCCATCTTCCTTTTCCACCTGCCCACTACACCTTCGACCTACCTTACACATATCCCTCTCCTCCCCTACGTCTGTCCATTTTCTTCTCCCCTCACTCTGTCCATGTCCTCCTCTGTCCATCTCAGCCTGTTCTGAGTCATGCTCATTGGCACATGTGGCCTCTGTAAAAAAGTTGAATAAAACAGACTGATACTACTCTCACACCATTCATGTCATGCAGGGCAGGGTACACATCTGGGGCTTGATAATCATTTATTTGTCCCTGAATTACAGCAGTCGAATACTACTCCAGCGCAACATGCCCTTCGTGCAGGGCAGCCTAAATGTTGGGGGCCTGGAAAACAGTTTCTTGCCCATGACATGTAGGCTGTCCTGTAAAGCAGATTGATTTGGCAGGCTGATACAGTTTCCACACAATAGAAGCTGAATCTTGCCCAATCTCCGCTCCTACTGAAGATACTTATGAGACCTGCTGTTTCTGTGCTAAATCCGGCTTAAATCGATCCAGGGCTTTGAGAGAAGATTCCTAACATACACACAGATGTGCACTACTTGATACAGGATGACTCAGCTGCCCCTGCCTATGGGTTTTATGCTACCTGAAGTGCTTTCAAATACAATGTGCAAGATTTTCATATTCTCTCAGTGACTGTTTGCAACCTGTTACGCCCACAGAAGAAATAAAAGGACATTTTTATAGGAAATTTAATTTAGTTAAATTTTGTTCTGGGACACATATTCGCTATACGCAGCAGTTCTCGAATTAACCAAGTAAAACGAATGAAAGTGACCTTCAAACGCGATTCTCTCGAATAACTTGAAAACTATATACATAATACGATAAATGTAATGAATAGAGCGCTTATGCCATCTCTATTTGTTTAGTTGATACTTCCATACTAACATTGTTAAAACGACTCACTTACTGAATCGATTTCGATTATATCTGGTATAGAGGTAGCTAGGATCTGCGGAATAATATAGGATACTTTAGAAAGTGGACACAAGATTAAAAAACGGTACCTAAGAATGTTTAATAGTGAATGGGACATGCCTTTTTTACATCAGTGAACATAAATTATATAAAAACTTACTAAGCAGCAACAATTCGCATGCCACGTCATCCATTGAGGTAGTTTGGTCCTGGGTGGGTGGAAAAAGGGAGGTGCACATCACTATCTGACCATCTATGCTAATTAGGACAGGTAGATACGTGAGGGCAGTTGACACTTTTGTACATACAACAGCTTATGTACTCATGATCACTTATCAGAATAGAACTACTGATATGCGAGCATAGCCACGGGCAACTGCTAGTTTATAATATACTCTAAGAAAAAAAAAAGTTACACCATGAAGTAATTATCCGAATGGGATGGAGATCAGTAAATGTGATGTACATAAACTGAAAAACAAATGCTACAATTTTAGAAAAAAATGGATGTTTTATTCAGGAGAAAGAGCTTCACAAATCAAGCAAGTGAATAACACGTTGGTCCACCTCTGGCCCTTATGCATGCAATTACCCGGCTTGGCACTGATTTGTAGTTGTGTTGGATGTCCTCCTGAAGCATATAGTGCCAAATTATATCCAACTGGCGTATTAGATCCTTAAAAATCCCGAGACTGTTGGATGGCTCAGCCCACAATTCTCCAGAAGTTCCGAAATGGAGACAGATCCGGGACCTCGCTGGCCAAGGTAGGCTTTGGAAAGCACGAAGACAAGTAGTAGAAACTCTCGCCGTGTGCAGGTGGGGATTATCTTGCTGGAATGTAGGCCCAGGTCGGCTTGCCATGAAGGGCAACAAAACGGACCGTAGAAAACGTATGGACCAGATTATGCGCACAGATATAACAATAACAAAAGGGCAAGTCACATTGTTCTGGAAATACTAAACTTTCTATATTACGAGTCAATCACATTGTTCTGGAAATACTAAACTTTCTATATTACGAGTCAGTTCATTGTTGGAAACTTGCACTTATGAATAAAGGAGACACATGGTTGTCTTTTGCTATTAACTGTCTTGATATTCAGATTTCATCACATCTTATCCGTCAGTTGTTTCCTATCTATCTGTGTTCGTCACTCGTAAGGATGAAATACTTCACTGCTGCTTCTGAAGAGAGGACATAGGCACAGCTATCGATGCTCTCTAAACGTACTTGTTCGTTAGACACAATTCAATATTGCACATGTTTTATTGCACTATTAATATCAGAATTGATCGTTTGTGTAGGATAAAGAGGATATCCTACTTAAACCTTCCCAATCCAAGCTTGTGCTTCGCCTCTACCGACCGAGCCGCCAACGGGACGTTGCTGCGTATCCTTCTTTCTTTTTCTTCCTTAAATTTTTACCATTTATTTACCAAGTCATAAGCGCAGTTGTTACAGACTCAAGCAAAATATTGAATAACAACACAAATAACGCATCGGGGGAATCAGTCCATGGTTCATTACTGATAGGATTTCTCTCAACCGAAATAAAACTCAGGATATCCACCTTCTCACAAATTCCTTACAGTATGACTTGTGTTACTGAGGATTGACGATAATCTTCAATGTCAATCATCTGCTGCGGAAGCAGAACACAGCTACAATTACCTTCAGAATTTTATCCGCCATCGGGATGTGTGATACACTGGTGGAGTTGTTGGGATATGGAGTAACATTGCTGGAACGATCATCACACACCAAAAGGATGTTTTTAGGTCAAAAGTGTTCTATTCGTGTTATCGAGATATTAATATGAATCTCATGTAATACCCCGTTGAATAAGGTGGGAATTGTTATACTGATTTCGCAGTACATCTCATTGAACTTGCTTTCAACGTCATGCAGTTTTTTTGAATGAAGAAAAAATGCATCAATTGGCTGAAGACAGCAGAAAAAACTGTTATAATGTGGGGAGCTCTTCCGTATCCATCGTTCAGGGGAGTACATAACAACATGCGGCCTAAATTTTCTGTAGTGTTATGTTGTAATTGAAGGTGTTTGCCCCAGCCAACGCGAAGACCTGAAAGTCACCACACTTATGTTTAATTTAGAACTCAGAAAGGAATTTACCTCCGCGATCAGGCCACGTGGACGCGATTTCAAGCAACTGCCGTGCGATTCTCTGCCATGTGGCGTCATGCCGACCTAGCGTGGAGAGGCAATGTATCAGCAAACCGCTCTCCCATCCCGTGTTGACATTTCAGACCCTGAGGTAGCTACTTCTTATTCAAGTAGCTTCTCAGCTGGCATCACGAGCTTGAGTGCACACCGTTACAGTCCTCCCACCATCCCTGGCAGTACCAGGATACACTAGGTCCTCCACATTAAAGTTAGACGCACTGACCTCTCGCCTATTTATAATCACAGAATATTAGTACTTTCTTTATGAATATCGTAGCAAAGGAAGGGCATGTATTGCTTGTAGAACCAATCGTCAGGACGAAGAACACGAATTCCACTACAGAAATGTGATATATTACACAGACCACTTACTATGGTTAACAATATTTCTATAACATCTCTACTTACTAAATTTGGCCTACGAAAATTTTTATCAAGGGCATTCATAAAAGCGATACTGGAATTATACACATCAAAAATTAATTGCGAAGGTCGTGGAGACTATTATCCAAAGGCCATATATATGAAAATTGGTGGGTGACGAGAATTTATACCACAAAATGATCTCTATTAGGAGAGATGCATGGGAAGCACCAGTGCACCTCTGACACGAAAATACGCTATCGATGGATGACAAGCAAAAATTTTATATCTGATAAGGATCGTTCCAGATTCAAAGTGGAGGAGAATATCCAAAGGTTCTATGTGGAATGTAATTTTCTGTAGCTTTCATGTGTCGTGCGGGTTATCACAAAACTTAAGTTATACAATAAAATTGAAGACATTATTGATTACAGAAACCAAAAAGCTACAAGGTTCGACTAGTTTTACTTGTTCGACAGAAATTTTCTTCAGATTTGTAAATTAGGGTAATATGGAATTTGAAATTAGCACGCTATGACGGATATTCTTCTTCTTATTATTAATATTAATATAATTAACCGTATTTTATAATTATTAAGTTACTCTTTTGGTGTTGCATTAACAAATGAAAATTTTATAATGGCCTTAAAGAAATAGATAAAAAATCCATGTGGCTTATTACTTACAGGCTAGCTCAGAACACGGCAGAGACCAGTTTGAACAACAGAAGACTTGTTCATACTGGGAATAACCTCCTTACGCTTGCGTTCTAGTGATTTCTACTTAAAATATGATTAAATGTGTTTCTGGTAACTTTATTGCTATGTCTGTGTTGTTGTTAGAGACTAAAGAATAAGAAAACAGAGGATAAATACATGTGATGAGACGTAATCTGTTCCTCCCATCCAGCAATGCTGAGCAGTTTCACTAAACGTATATACATGAAGGACGGGTTCTTATGAACGGGGTTACATACTTTTAATATATATACTCAGCTAGGAGTGTCCTAATTTAATCAGGTCATCACCGTAGGATCAAGTGTTTAGAAAATGCATCCACCATGTGTCGTGTTACTGGTCAAGTACAGGGTGATCAAAAAGTCAGTATAAATTTGAAAACTTAATAAACCACGGAATAATGTAGATAGATGGGTAAAAATTGACACACATGCTTTGAATAACATGGGGTTTTATTAGAACAAAAAAAAAACAAAGTTCACAAAATGTCCGACAGATGGCGCTGGAGAGCAAAACGTCAGTGACTGCGCATGTCATTCGTGTATAAAAGGAGCTTAATTAGAGAGATAATCAGAGGTGCCAGCAGTCGCAGCATGTTGACGTTACCTGAAAAGGCGCTTTTAGTGAAGCTGTATTATCAGAATGGGGAATGTGCTAGTTCAGCGTTACGATCCTATCGCCACAGGAAGGGGATTCGAACGGGTAAAGGTCCGTTGACAAATGCAACTGTGGCGAGAATGATTTCGAAGTTCGAAGCCGCGGGTTGTTTAGACGATAGACCCCGTAGTGGCCGACCGAGCACAAGGCGTAATGCTGCTGAGACAGTTCAGGAAGAAATGGAGACTGTAGCGGGTTCGTCTATGCACGGGGAAGTCAGCGCTCGTGCAGTCGCACGTCGCACCGGCATTCCATACACTACTGCTTGGTCGGCACTTAGGCGTACCCTCCGATGCTATCCGTACAAAATCCATCGGCATCATGAACTGTTACCTGGCGATTTAGTGAAGCGGAGGGCATTTTCGGTGTGGGCGTTTCAAAAGATGGCGGAAGATGACGATTGGTTGAGTAACGTGTTGTGGACCGACGAAGCTCATTTCACGCTCCGAGGGTCTGCCAACACCCACAACTGCACAATTTGGGAAACTCCATTGCACGACGAGAAACTCACGGTATGGGTTGGATTTACCATATCTACCGTTATCGGGCCTTTTTTCTTCGAGGAAATGCGTGATTCTGGTTTTGTAACTGCTACCGTGACGGGTGAGAGGTACGCCGATATGTTACAGAATCGCATTATCCCCAGCCTGGCTGATAAACACCTGCTGGAAGGTACGATGTTTATGCAGGATGGCGCTCCATTCCATGTTGCTAGACGCGTGAAAGAGCTCTTGCGCTCGTCGATTGGCGATGATCGTGTGCTCAGCCGCCACTTTCGTCATGCTTGGCCTCCCAGGTCCCCAGACCTCAGTCCAAGCGATTGTTGGCTTTGGGGTTACATGAAGTAGCAAGTGTATCGTGATCGACCGACATCTCTAGGGATGCTGAAAGACAACATCCGACGCCAATGCCTCACCATAACTCCGGACATGCTTTACAGTACTGTTCACAACATTATTCCTCGACTACAGCTATTGTTGAGGAATGATGGTGGACATATTGAGCATTTCCTGTACAGAACATCGTCTTTGCTTTGTCTTACTTCGTTATGCTAATTATTGCTATTCTGATCAGATGAAGCACCATCTGTCAGAGATTTTGAGAACGTTTGTATTTTTTTGGTTCTAATAAAGCCCCATGTCATTCCAAGCATGAGTGTCAATTTGTACCTCTCTATCTACATTATTCCGTGATTTATTAAATTTTCAAATGTATACTAACTTTTTGATCACCCACTATATATAGTGAATTGACTATTTAGCTTTGGCATTCTAAACGGCTAACTCAATATCATAACGATTTAGAGGCCTCTGATATCAAAAGTTAAGCTACTTAATTATTGTATCGCGATGTCTGGGAGCTTTAGAGGGATTCGTAAATCGAAAGATATATAGAAACAGTGAGATGTCACGGAATACATTTAGGATGATAACAATCGGTTGATTACCTGTGTATTTAACTTCTAGTCCCGTCATCATCCTTACAGTTCGATAACTATTTTTCAAAATTGAGAAATGAAAAACCAAAATCATTTACCTCTTCCCTGCTGCCAAAATCGGGACAACGAGAACTCTCGTCCGTTTCTTCTTCGTATTCTCTCGCACATACGTTGTGCTCTCTGTTCCAGTAGTGAAGCCTAGATTCCAGTTCTGTCCGTTCAGTTCTCGACTCTACAGAAAGTGTTTCCTCATATCCGTGATCCCCTGCTGCTTCCGAGTCTAGACCCTCTCCAAAAGACGAAGAGGAATTCCTGAAATTATTCCGCAGAAAACAATTTTAATATTCGGCGCGATTTAATTGGAAGAAAATATTTGCAAAGTTTTCTCAAATAAAGCTGAGATTTCCCGTTGCTGTAGCAAAAGTAGAAGTGAATTAAAAATTTTGCCTGTAAATTTTACAAACATATATTTGAGAAATAATTTTTAAGAAGTAATACTTGACTGCCGATTTTAATAGAAATACCTATCACAGAATACAAGATTAGACCTCAAACAGTGCTAAAGTACGTAAGTTTATCTAGACTGCGATTCTGATCAAAATTCTTGTAAAATCTCATGTTATTTTTATATTTACGTATTTAATATGAAAATACTAAACTACAACTACTAAAAGGGCAACTAATTTCACAGGTAAATTATAGTGGGTATTACCTAGACATGGCTCTGCCCGGATGAGATGATCCCGATAGAGGACTTTCACTTCTGCTAACGGTTGGAAGAGCCATACAACCTCCAGAAGATCTCGGAGACTCATTGACCACGTCCAACGCCTTACTCACAGTTGCTGTTATCTCGAACTGAAACAACATGAAACCCAAGATACACTATCAACATTCATAAGGGAAAGAAAAAAAATTGAAGATGATGTTACATAGGACGGATAAATGATCAACACTAAAAATGAATTTGCTAGCAGCTTGTTTCCCCAGAAAATTTTCTAAATAAATAGCAACAGCAACCTAAGTATTACATATTTTACTGACACACTTACTTCACTTTATATCACCAAAAGCATAATTTATCTAAGATTTACAGTTATTTTATTCCACTCTGCTGCTGCACAGTGAAGCAGGTGTCAACAGGATCTTCGGAATACTGTTATTTATATGGCATTTAAAGCACTCGTGTTGTGCGTGTTTCTTTCAAGTTTAAAGTGGAAAAAAGATGGCTTCAAAAAATTAGCTATTTTTTACGTTAAGAAGTCAAAGGGAATTCATGAAATATTGGTGAATGTTCATAAGAAGTTTGCTCCTTCATTTTCACCATTTAAGAAATGGGGCTGCATCAAAATGTTACCGTACATATCTTGAAGGTGTCCCACGTGAAGGACATCCGGAAACTGCACTTACAACTGTAAACATTAGCGCTTAAAATGTTTAAAGTAGCGTTGCCATACATGTATGAGAAGAAAGAATACGATATAGTGTGCTTTAGTCAGTAATTACGGGAAAGGTTTGTGGAGTGTGGGTGGGGAGTTTATCAGAACTGTTTTGAAAGTAATAACTTTATTTGGTGCACCAGTTTCCCCTCACCGCTTCACGCCCGAAACAAAACTGTAATCAATGCAGCGGGTTGGAGTCCTATGTATCTAAAATATTAAAATTCGTATTTTTGCTATTAATTACTTTGCAAAGAGTGGAAGACTATATGGGAAATTCTATGCAAGTACAGTCCAAGAGGATGCGTATGTACGCGGCAAGAGGTCTGTATTGAAAAAAAAGTGGATAATTCTCTTTTTAAGAAAGGTTTATGAAAATCAAAGAATTCAGTTTAAAACATAAATTGTTAGAATATTTCCTATTCACTCCGTCCGAAACACGCTGACTTCCACTTACTCGAACATCTAAAGTAATTAGTGGCCAACAATAGTTTTAGGCCCAGTAGAAAGTATGCCAATCATACTTATTATTCGTGGCTGATTAATCTACCAAGTCCCGTAAGAGTTCAGGCATAGCGTGTGCATTCGCACAAGAAGGTCAATGACTGGGAAGCTATATACGGTAGTATCTGTTCCAGAAAGAACATTTACCATAGATGACCATGCAGCTCTAGATCAGTTTTGTTCCGATCAGGCTCGCATTTCCGATATGAAATACATTCACTGTAAAATCTATGTACGAAGTGTATAGATCTAAAGAAAGATTACATTGCACAATAAAGGCTCGCTTGCCAGCATAAGGTTTTCTGGAATGATCAGTGCAGCAAGGCCACTGTCAGTTTATTCTCGCACACTCGTCTAACTGTCATTGTGCTCTGTCTTTAACAATCTCGATATACACAAGAACTTGAATTTTAAACTTCATCCTTTAGTTGAGAATATCATCAGATGACTCATCAAGGATTATCAGTGAGACCAGTCCATCTGGAGGAAGACACCTCACGCACGTAATCAATCAAGGCCGCTGTGGACCACGACTGATTAAAGCCCAGGAAATATACTCTTAACATAATCATTTCTGTGGATTTCTATTGACGTACTTACCGAAAGATAATAAATGCGTCAAAGTTCAGTTGTACACGCATCTGATATCTGCTTTATTAATTGCTGATATCACATTAGAGTTTTGTTGACAGCATGTCAGGAATTTTGCTAGTATTAGTTGAAGTAGTAGCAGTAGTAGTAGCGACCGCGAAATATCTGTCCAACGTAGTCAGCTACAGGGTGGAAATTTCGTTTCTCTGTACTCAATGATGCATGACAACATGACACGAAGCATAAAAAACGGCCACACAGTATCAGATATTGCTTCACTTATCAGTGTACCTCGTTCTATAATTTCGCATTCAAACCTAGCTCTGTTACAACCTTTACGAATCAAAATTTTTATATGTGACGGTAGTATCTTTTCCCGGAAGAACAGTTACCGTAACTGACCATGCAGCTTCGCTAGAAATGAAATGATAATTAAATGGACACCCAGCTGCAAACAGGCATTGATGTACTTCATTGTGGACATGTTGAAAATGAGTGCCCCGACCGAGACGCGAACCCTGGATCTCCTGCTTACATGGCAGACGCTCTATTCATCTGAGCCACCGAGGGCACAGAGGGTAGTGCGCCTGCAGGGACTTATCCCTTGCACGCTCCCCGTACTTGAAGATTAGACGATATTGTTCTGAAATCTGCCATACATGTTTGACTTTAACATAAAAAAGAGCAATTCAGCTGTTAGCAAATTGACTTTAATTGCAATGAATACATCGTTGATCATATATACGACATCAGCTGCGAGTTTTTCCTCAAAAGTTAGAAAATGCAATGCGCCATGTATAGCAAGTGTTCGTAAAACTTTGCTAAGTGACACAAGAACACTGTAAAACGTAACATTTGTGTTATCCTGAGCATAATTTCACTTAAGCTTTGATTTGAATTCCCTTTTCGGAATAATGCTTCAAAATTTGTTTAGGCAGCATAAAAATGGAAGACTGCACTTTACAGCTTTCAGCTGGATTAAGATTAAACCACGGAATGCATACCATACTTACATATGATGTTCAGTATTTTATTATACCTCCCAACAGACGTTACATAGGATCTGTTGTGGTAGTCTGAAATCAAACATGAACTGATTGAATATTTTACTAACAGATTTGGTACTTCAGCTAATCGGAAGATATAGGTTTAACGATATTATTGCTGGTAAATTCATAATTTGTAGGGTGAACCGGAACTCCAACGAAAAACTTTCAGAGATATTAGTATGGATCAAAACAAGAAAGAAACGTCCAGTAAACATGGGCTCTAACAAGCATACCTTAAGCGTTATAAACACTTCATCATCTTCGATTCTTCGATACTGTGAAACACAGTCTCTTTGGTTTCCATCTTTTGAGAGGAGGTACTATGGATCAAAACAAGAAGAAAATGTTGAGTAAATATGGGAGCTATGAGAACTTGATCAGTAGAAGAGATGTGTTTCACAATAGCGAAGATGTACAAGCGCTCACAGCTCTTTAGGCGTCAATTTTATAACACATTTTTACTAAACTTCTGTTCTTGTTTTGGTCTATACTGACACTTTTAAAAGCTTGTCGATGGATTTATCATTCACTCTGTATAATTTACGTTGTCGCTAAGTAGATTTTAAATAAAACGGACACGATTTACTAAACCATTGCGTGAGACGAAAGCTCACTGTGATACAAGCCATGGCTGGATGAATGCGACTTAAGCTGCGGCTACTGTGCTGTTCACATCAACACTCGCTGCAAAAGGACGAATACCCTCGCCGCAGCGCCACGTGTCAAGTGCATTGCCAATACACGAACTGCAGTGGCACTCGCAACAGAAGTTATGGAAAGCACGAAAACTGAGAGAACAGCGGCTAGTAAATGCTGATAAAAGCTCACAGACCAGAAAATCCATACCTGTGTAGTGAAGAAAATAAGTAGCCTAAAAGTGGACGAAGGTTGGGAGGAAATTTTTCGTCCTGACAGAGAGCTGGTACAGATATCAGGGATGTCGTATCGTGTTGGTACATGTTGCGTAGTAATTGAAAGCACTTGTGACCTTTAACTGTGAATTGTGAAAACAAAAATACATTTCATCTGAACAGTGCAGCTTTGCACAACAACGGTTTGGAAATGGAAAAACGCTGAAATCTGAATTACAGATCGCTGTAATATCTTATTTGTTCAAAGAAGTTGACACCCTCAGACTACCGCCTACGTCCACATCTAAAGAAGCTTTTGACTGGGAAACGTTTTTAATCCGATAATGGTACCTATGTATGCGTGGCTTACATGTGTTCAAGTATCATCACGACAGGAACGGCACGTGTTATTTAGAAAAAAAGATAAATGAAGTATACTGAATATCGAAAGAAACACTTATTCACAGCTAGGCTGACAAGTATTTAAATAATTTCTTTTTGTGGTAAAAAATCAATTATAACTGAAAAATATTGTCTTTTGAGGTGAGAATTTCACGAAAGTAATCATCCGGCGTGTATTCCGAGACCCGTATAATGATATTGTAAATATAGTGATTTCAAACGAACAGCAACTATGGGTGTGTGTGTGTTTTCCTTAGCGCAGGTTAGTTTAAGTTAGATTAAGTAGTGTGTAAGAGTGTGTAAGCCTAAGGACCGATGACATCAGCAATTTGGTCTCATAATAACTTATCACAAATTTCCAAACAACAACTCACATCAACGACAAACCAGTAACCTCTGCAGGAAATTTAGTTGCACATTCGACCATGTCGCCAAATGAAAATCAATCTTTAAAACCCCGAACTGCAGCAGCAGAACTCGTCTGAAATAAGCTACAAACCCATCCCATGTTAAGTACTATGGGGCGATATTTACAGGCAGACAGATTAAGGATTGTAGATGAAAAATGCAATAGAGACAGATCATTCAGCTGTAATGAAATATTCAGGAACAGACAACGGCCTATCTAGAGAACTTACCCTAAGATTCCCCTGAACTGATCTTGCTAAATAATTAAAACTGAAGGCAGCGTGTCACTAGGAGAATTTTGAAATGGAAACATAAGGCCTTCAACAGACATGATGAAATGGGGAAGATGTAGCTCCCGCGGTAAGGATGAAGACCTGATACTGTCAGAAATTGTACTAGGCGTCAATGTGACAGACGAGCGTGGAATGGGCAAAATGCCCGACGACAACGTATTTTATAGCAGCCAAATCGTGGTAGTCTGACGATAGGACGCTGCACTTCCCACGTCGTGCGGTCACTGTAAATGTCACATACAGCCCTGTCAATGTTTACTAGGACAGCAACGATTCCGTATAAAAGCCACCGCCGTTCACGCGCACCTGTGCTCACATACGCCTCCGTACACGTCGTGGCATTGGAGTGGGAAACGCGACATTGAACGATGGAAGCATGGGAAGAGGTCGCCTGGATTGATAAGTGGGCGTACACATTCGTACAAGCGAAGTGCAGGTCGCTTTTGTAGAAAATTACTATAGGTGAGACATCCCAATAGCTAACTAGGCTCCATTCAGGCAGGTGACGGAGATATTCTTGTGCAGGAGATATTCACATTGATTCAAACATGGGTCTCACATATTTCTGTTGTCACTGATTAGGATCGCACATTGGTTTGGACGTTTGACATCCAGGTCTTTAGCACATGCACTAAAATCTTTATATGTGCGATTAAAAATGGTAAGACAGTATAGCTTTAACAAGTCTTACAATATGACAATCTCTGAGAACTATTCAAGCGCCTGCAAGCACATGCGCGCACACACACACACACACATACACACGCACGCACACACGCACACAAAGTGGAATGATATAAAATAGCGCAGCAGAGAAGTTTTCCTACCTCCGACCAAAATGCACTAAATCTTAAAAGGTGTACCACATTCTTTGCCAGGTAAAACAGAGATCGTATCCCCCACTTAAATTATTTTCTGCCCTCTCATCAAAATATAATATCCGTTCAGTCAAAATGTAATGTACAGCCATGTGAATTCCTGTCGGAATGACCAATGTGAGGTACGCCACGGCTAGATAGCTGACCCACCGACGGCAACTTATTGTTGCTCACCACCAGTAACTTCTTCTATCGCTGTATGGATCTCTGACTTAACAGCGGAACGACAGCCTTCATCGTTATGGCAGAGTCTGTCATGCTGTCCTCCCTGGAGCCGCGCTGAGTGGACGCACGGTTAGAGGCGCCATGTCAGGGATAGCGCGACCCCTCCCGCCGGAGGTTCGAGTCCTCCCTCGAGCATGTGGGTGTGTGTGTGTGTGTGTTGTTCTTAGCGAAAGTTAGATTAAGTAGTGTGTAAGTCTAGGGAGAGATGAAATTTGTCATCACACACGTTTGAACAATTTTTTCCTTCCCTGCTGGTCTCCTTGGCTAATGGGTTTGCTTGCTTATTTCCCCAGATTCTCACGTGCTCTGGTACCCAGCAGAAAAAAAACATGCTTCCACTGCTGTTGAATTTTTGTATAATTTTCTCTGATGAATACTTTAGCGCTGTGCTTGCTGGTCACAATGGTATAGAAACATATGGGAAACTTATTACTTTGACGTCTTCTCATCTACTTCAGTATCTCCAGAATCGCATGCAGTCCTGCGCTAAATAAGGCACGGTGAATCTCCACATTGTGGCTCTAGTCATTCGGGCCCTACGGAACCGCCGTGACATCTTTTCAGTTTCCGGGGGAGAAAATATTAACAAATTAAAGTTTCTATGCAAAAGTGGCCTATTGAGACGGAACCGGAGCGCCTTGAGGCTCAAACTAATACTCATAAAGCCGCAGAGACGAATGTAAACTTCAAGTACAAATTTCGAAAGTTTTTAAAATAACAAAATTTCTCAAAATTGAATTAATACTTATTATACGATAGTTCACTTTAACAAAACAACCACTTTCGTGTGTCTGTTCACAAGATATTACGCTTCAGCGTTTAAATAAGCCGAATTTTCTAACTAATTCCGTAATGACTGCAGTGCAACAATACCATTCGATCGTTGCGACAACACCTCTTTCTGTTCGATTATCTCAAGCCATAGTAAAAATTATTGTTAATTCAGTGTCAAGGATGCTATATCACAAAGACTAGCATCGTCTACACAGACTTTATTCTCGCAGTCACTTTCTTTCCCTGCCGCAATATAACTGAGTTCCTTGAACTACAGTCCGTGCTGTGAAACAGCTGATATACATTACACTCTGAACAAATACATCTTAAATAACGCTATATTCAAACACTAAAAATATGTCAATGTATAAACCAAACATCTTTTACAAGTGAGTAATGGCACAGCATACTGTGTTACATAATGGTATTATGGACAACCTACGACTTCTCATAGAAGATGGGTAATGGAAAGCTAAACCTGCGTTTTTAGCATTTGCAAACTTAGAGAAAGCTTTTTACAATGTTGACTGGAATACTCTCTTTCAAATTCTAAAGGTGGCAGGGGTAAAATACAGGGAGCGAAACGTTGTTTACAATTTGTATAGAAATCAGATGACAGTTGTAAGAGTCGAGGGGCGTAAGAGGGAGGCAGTGGTTGAGAAGGGAGTGAGACAGGGTTGTAGCCTATCCCCGATGTCATTCAATCTGTATATTGGGCAAGCAGTAAAGGAAGCGAAAGAAAAATAAGGAGTAGGAATTAAAGTCCAGGGAGAAGATATAACAACTTTGAGGTTTGCCGATGACGTTGTAATTCTGTCAGAGATAGAAAAGGACTTGGAAAAGCAATTGAATGGAATGGACAGTGTCTTGAAAGGAGGATATAAGATGAACCTCAAGAAAAGGGAAAAGAGGATAATCGAATGTAGTCGAATTAAATCACTTCATGCGGAGGAAATTAGATTAGGAAATAAGATACTTACAGTAGTAGACATGAGTTTTGATATTTGGTGAGCAAAATAACTTGTGATGGTCGGAGCAGAGAGGATACAAAATGTAGACTGGCAATGGCAAGAAAAGTATTTCTGAAGAAGAGATATTTGTGAACATCGAGTATAGATTTAAGTGTCAGGTGGCGTTTTGTACTGAGCGTAGCCATCTATGGTAGTGAACATGGACGATAAAAAAATTAGACAAGAAGAGAATAGAAACTTTTGAAATGTCTTGCTACAGAAGAATGCTGAAGATTAAATGGGTAGATCACGTAACTAACGAGCAGGTACAGAATAGAATTGGAGAGAAGAACAGAATTGACTAGAAGAAGGGATGGGTTGGTAGGACAAATTCTGAGACATCAAAGAAATACCAGTTTAGTATTAGAGGGATGCGTGGGAGGTAAAATCGTAGAGGGAGATCAAGAGTTGAACAAAGTAAGTAGATTCAGAAGGATGTAGGTTGCAGTAGTTACTCGGAGATGAAGAGGCTTGTACACGAAAGAGTAGCATGGAGAGCTGCAGCAAACCAGTCTTTTGACTGAAGATCACAACAACAACAACAACAACAACAACAACAACAACAAAGGAAATCGTACGTTTACAGCATTGGTTGAATTAGATAAAGCTTCTGACACTGTCGATTAGAATGCACTCTTTGAAATTCTGAAGGTAATGGGGTACAATGAAGTGAGCGAAAGGTTTTCCACAACTTTTACAGAAACCAGACAGCAGTTAAACGAGTCTAAGGACATGAAAGGGAAGCAGTAGTAGAGTAGGCAGTGAGATCGGCTGTAGCCTCTCTAAATCTGCACCTATTCTGTGCAAGATACTTTACGGTGCACGACTGACGGACGATACTTCGTGTACCACTTGGCTTCCCACTTTTCCTCCTCCTGTCGCGAATGGTTCGAGGTAAGAACGATTGCTGGTGAGTCTCTGTGTAGGCTCGAATCTCTCTCATTTTATCTGTAGAGTCTTTTCGAGATATATACGAGGAAGAATCAATATACTCGTTGACTGTTCTAGGAACATACACTGTTGGCACTATGATAGTAAACCACGCAGTGATACAGAATGCCTCTCCTACAGCGTCTGCCATGGGAGCTGGCTGAGCATCTCCGACACGCTTTCGCGGTTACATAATGAACTTGCAATGAAACGTCTTGCTATTCTCTACCTCTTCTTTATTTATTTTATAAATTTAAATACTGGTCGAACGAGGGTGTCGTAAGTTACCTGCTTTGCTGATGGGCTACTTGTCCTTAGGTGTCTACCAATGAATCTCAGTCTGGCTTCTACTTTGCCTGCAATTAATTTTTCTTGTTCGTTCCACTTTAAATCGCTCCGTATGCATACTCCTTAATATTTTGTCGCAGTAACTGCTTCCAGTCATTATTCTGCAACCTTGTAACCATACAATAACGAATCTTTCTGTCTATGTATACGACACAGATTACATTTGTTTATGCTGAGCATACATTGCCATTCTCTGCAACAAACTTCGATCCTCTCCAGATCTTCCTACATTTCGCTACATTTTTTTAGCGTTCCAGTTGTCTGTATACTACAACATCATCCACGAAAAGCCTCTGGAACATGCTGACATTATCTACTAGGTTATTTGCATATACTGTGTAAATTAGTGGTCCCTTTGGGTACGCCCGAAATTAATTTAAAGTCTGAAGACTTCTCTCCAATGCGAAAGACATCCGGTGTTCCGTTTGCTAGAAGCAGTTCAGTCCAATCACACAGTTTGTCTGATATTCAAGATACTCGTATTTATTTCACTAGGCGTCAGAGCGCAACTGTATCGAACGTCTTCCGGAACTCAAGGAACACGCCATCTACCTGATAACCTTTATCTACTGCTTTCTGCGTCTCGTGGTCAAAAAGAGCGATCTGGATTTCAAAAGATCGTCATATTCGGAACCCGTACTGACTCTTATACAGATTTTGGGTCTCCAGAAACGTCACAATGTGCGAGCTTGAAACTTGTTCCAAAATTCTACAACAGACTGAAGTCAGAGATACATGCCTACAGTTTTGTGCGTCTGTTCGACAGCCTTTCTAGAAAACGGGAAAGACCTGGGCTTTTTTTCACTCATTAGTCACGCTTCACTCCTCCAATCACCTACGGTACGCTACTGCTAGAAGAGGGTAAAGGTATTTCATATACTCCTCGGAGAATCGTATTAGGTCCAGTCGCCTTTTCTCCTGTGTTTGAGCGATTTCAGTTGCTTTGCTAATCCAAGATCACTTAATTTTCTGTTTCTGTTATTTTGTCGTTCGTGAGATGATTTAATGGGAGTACTACAACGCGATCTTCCTGTATGAAGCAGTTTTCGAAAAGGAGTTTAGTATTTCGGCCTTTTCCGTGTCATCTTTCCTTTCAGTGCCATTATGGTCACATAGTGTCTGGACAGATGGCTCCGATCCTTTTACTGATTTAGCATAAGACAAAAGTTTCTTAAGATTTCCTGTCAAGTTGGTACACAGAATTTTGCTCTCGAAATCTCTGAATGCATCACGCATGGCTCTCCTTTCGTAATTTTGGCTTCGTTTGGTTTTTTGTTTGTCTGTTAGGCTTTGGTTATGTCTAAATTTGCAGCGAATCTCTTTGTTTTCGTAGCAGCTTCCTAACATAGTTGTCGAACCGTTGCGGGTGTTTTCCATCCCCCACAATTTTGCTCGGCATGTACCTGTCTAGTGCGTATTGTACGATGCTCCGGAAATTTTCGTGCCAACCGCTTAGGTAATCTGAAATCGGTTCCTTGTCACTCACTCTTGCTAAGCAGTTAGATTTTCCTGTCTTTCTTTGCACTCCTGTTTATAGCCGTAAACAGTGAAGCTGTAATGGTCTCATGATCATTGATTCGGGTCTTTGTCACTATAAGGTCTAAGATGTTATCTTCACGAGGCTGTTCTCTGATTAAATGCTCAAAGTAGTTTTGTGATAAGGCATTTAGAACAATTTCACACGATTCTCTGTGCCTCTTACCCGCTCTAATCATTTGAGTAGCCTCGTGAGACGTGAAACGTGGACGATAAGCAGTTCACAAAAGAAGAGAATAGAATCCTTTGAAATGTGGTGCTGGAGAAGAATTAGATTGGGCGCTCGTATCAGTAATGAGGAGGTTCTGAATCGAACTGAGGAAAAAAGAAATTTGTGGCACAGCTTGACTAAAAGAACGGATCGGTGACGGGACACATCTTGAGGCATCAAGAAATCGCCAGTTTGATAATGGAGGAAAGTGTGGAGAATAAAAATTGTACTGGGAGACCACGACTTGAATACAGTAAGCAGGATCTAATGGATGCCACTTGCAGTAGTTATGCAGAGTATAAGAGACTTGTACAGATATACTAGCGTGGAGAGCTGCATAAAACAACTCTGAGAACTGGATACGACAACAACAACCAATGCTACACCATTCAGCATTGGTGAAGTTCTTTGAAGAACCAAGGTTTAAAATATTATGTTTGAGTAAGTAACTATCAAGAACCACAGGAGGAAATGCCATGGGGACTGCCCGTCGCGTACAATGAGTAAAGAATTAATATGTCTTGATGAATACCTGCAGAGGGCATCATGAGATCTACGGGGAATGTTCACTGCAGAACAACAGTTCTGACTACAAAATCGTATCTGACCATAAGGTCACCAATATTGTTTAAAATAGCGAAGACTTAAATAGAAAAGAAGAAATAAAATGTCAATGAAGGAGCCTAATGGAAATTATCATTCCATATGGTAAAGCTGGAAATGGCCCTGTACTCCGATAAGTATGAATAGAACAGCAGACATCCTGTGTGGATGGTGGGATGAAAGTGTCTCTTATATAAAAGAGTGTAACTTTAATTATTTGAGAAATGCTAAAAGAAAAAGCAGCCTGAACAGATTAGATTCAAAAGGACGTTCTATAATCTTTGAACGGCAAATCTTACAAAACCAATAAACAATGTTCCTTCCACACAAGTCTAAACCACCTTTACCGTGCAGAAATAATCTCCATGCCAAGCGCGTTAACTATGAAAATTCTAGTTTATTCTAGCCGTCCAATTTCAAATACTGACATCATATAAATGAAAATAATATGCATTTCAGTGCCACCACACGAAGTACGTAGAAGTAGCGTCATCTGCACTAATCGAAAAAAAAAAATGAACTGGAGCATCCAGAACGGGAAGAGGAAACGAAATAAAAACTTCACAGGTTGACAAGATATGTGATGATCTTCCAGCAATTACAAAATCGAGACAAATTTGCAAAGTATTTGGCAGTATGACCCGACTTACCAGCATCACGTGGCACTCATTCGGCCACGGATACATACACTGATTTGGTTCAAAAGGATCTCATATAGACGCTGTATTATCTCCTGAGGCAAGCTTACGCACAAATTTGGCACGTAACTGGTCCTTGATATAGTGAGGTGACCAAAGTTAGGGTATAGCGATAAACACATGTACAGATGGCGGTAATATCTTGCACACGAGGTATAAAAGGGCAGATCATTGTCAGAGCCGTCATTTATATTGATGGTTCAAATGGCTCTGAGCACTATGGGACTCAACTGCTGTGGTCATAAGTCCCCTAGAACTTAGAACTACTTAAACCTAACTAACCTAAGGACAGCACACAACACCCAGCCATCACGAGGCAGAGAAAATCCCTGACCCCGCCGGGAATCGAACCCGGGAACCCGGGCGTGGGAAGCGAGAACGCTACCGCACGACCACGAGATGCGGGCATTTATATTGAGGGGATACACGTGAAAGGTTTCCGACGTGATAATGGCCACAAAACGGGAATTAACGGACTTTCAAAGAGGAATGGTAGTTGGAGCTAGAAGCATGGGACATTCCATTTCCGAAATTATTAGGGAGTTCAGTATTCCTAAATACACAGCGTCAAGAATGTGCCGAGAATAAAACATTTAAGGCAATACCTCTCACCACGGACAACACACTGATAGACAGCGTCCACATAACAACCAAGAGCAGTGACGTTTGCGTACAATTGTCAGTGCTGACAGACAAGAAACACTGGGTAAAATAACCGCAGAAATCATTGTGTGATGTACTACGAACGTATTCGCTAGGAGAGCGCGTCGAAATTTTGCGTTAATGGGCTATGACAACAGACGACCAATGCGAGTGCCTTTGCTAACAGCATGACATCGCCTACAGCACCTCTCCTGGACTCGTGGCCATATTGGTTGGACCCTAGACGACTGAAAATCTGTGGTCTTGTCAGATGAGTTCTGATTTCAGTTGCTCAGAGCTGATTGTAGGATTCGAGTGTGTCACAGACCCCACGAAGCCATGGATAGTTCAAATGGCTCTGAGCACTATGGGACTTAACATCTGTGGTCATCAGTCCCCTAGAACTTAGAACTACTTAAACCTAACTAACCTAAGGGCATCACACACATCCATGCCCGAGGCAGGTTTCGAACCTGCGACCGTAGCGGTCACGCGGTTCCAGACTGAAGCTCCTAGCGCACGGCCACACCGGCCGGCTGAAACCATGGTCCCTAGTCATCAACAATGCACTGCGCAAGCTGGTAGTAACACCATAAAGGTGTGGGCCATGTTGACATGGAATTGACTGGATCCTCTGGTCTAACTGAACCGATTATTGACTGGCATTGATCATGTTTCGCTACTTGGATACCATTTTCAGCCATTAATGGACTTCACGTTCCCAAACAACGATATCGTGCCATCGGGCCACAAACATTCGCGAGTGCTTTGCAGAAAGTCCGTCCGAACAGGCCTTGGAAGGGCCAAACGTACCGGCCGGCCGCCGTGTCATCCTCAGCCCACAGGCGTCACTGGATGCGGGGATGGAGGGGCACCTTCTCAGCACACCGCTCTCCCGGCCGTATGACAGTTTACGAGACCGGAGCCGCTAATTGTCAGTCAAGTAGCTCCTCAGTTTGCCTCACACGGGCTGAGTGCACCACGCTTGCCAATAGCTTTCGAGAGACCAGGTGGTTACCCATCCAAGTGCTAGCCCAGCCCGTCAGCGCTTAACTTCGGCGATCTGACGGGAACCACTGCGGCAAGGCCGTTGGCATTGGTTTGAAAACCATTCAGAACAATTCGAGCGAACGATCTGACCACCCAGATCGTCCGACATGAATCATATCGAACATTTCTAGGACGTAACAGAGAAGTCAGCTAGTGTACAACATCCGGCACTGACAGCACTTTAGCAATTATGGACGGCTATAGAAGCAGCATGAATCAATATTTCTGCAGGGGACTTCCAACGACTTGTTGAGTCGATGTCATGTCGATTTTCTGCACTACGCAGGGAAAAAGGAGTTTCGACACGCTATTACGAGAAATCCCATGACTTTTGTCTCCACAGTGTAGTGGAAACTGGAATTGAGGCAGAGTTAAAGTCCGAGTTGGTTCCACGTATGTTCTATCGGGGACAGATCTGAGAATCATTGAGACACGCATTATGTGTGCTCGAGTATTGTCCTGTTGAAAAGCGACCACAGTACTATTGCATGAGGACGCAAGATATCCGTGACTTACCATTGTGCAATCACAGTTGCTTCAGTCACTATTATCTGTGAAATATCCGTGACTTACTATTGTGCAATCAGGGCTATTTCAGTCACTACCATCTGTGACCTTAAGTCATATCCGATGGCTCACAGCACCATTACAGCAGGAGTAACACAGCTGTGCCTCTGCAGAACATTGGAAGAATCGAACCTCTCCCCAGGCAGCCGCCAAATTTACTGACGATGGTCCTGCGTGGTTCTGCAGAAGCGCGATTCATCGCTTAATACAAGGTAATGCCATTTATCGTCTATACTCTCCAGTCACGGCACTACTCCCATTGCAATCGGTTGTGTTGTGGTGTAAACGGCAGCCTACACTTGGGACTATAATTCCCCATCTGTCTGCAGTTAGTCTTCGACCACTAGTGCAGGATGACACGTGATGTTGCTGGATATCCATTACTCGTTCTCGGACGGCAGGCGTACATATGATGGGGTCACACTGTGGCTGGCTGCACAATACAGTGACCCACCCTTGTGGTGGTCAGACGTTGTCGACCAGAACCTTGACGACGAGCATGCCCTCACGTTCCCATACTGTTTAACATCGAGCCAGTGTCACATCTGAATGCCTCCAAAATGTGGATATTGCACGATTAGACCAATGAACCAAATAGGAACATACAATGAGGCCCATTTCGAACTGTCAGGTGCTCATAACGCTGTCTCATATGAGTACAAGGCATCTCTGTGTCATTCGCAGGGACAACTCAACGTCTGACGCTGTTCGCGCACCTTATACAGGGTGGTTAGAAACAGTCTGGAAAGCTTGTAAGGGTATTGATGAGCAGGTTGTGCTATGGAATAACTGTTCAGAAAATAAATCGAAACTTTACAGCACTTATGCGTTAATGAGCACTGAAGTTAGCCAACCAAGTCGTTGCGCCTACAAATTTAAACGGTCCGCCAGATACAATTAGTGTTGTCCTCATAGCGAAGATGATAGTGTAGGAGACTCCTCAATTTTTGACACGGTTCTATCCTTTCTACCGTCCCATGTTCAGTTTTTCGATTGTGCTCTTGTTCGGTTCTAGGAAACCTAACTAAAAATATGTTTGACGAAACAGTCTCTGGCGGACAGCTTGAATTTGCGCACACAACTGGCTTACTTGGTAACTTCAGTGTGAATTCACTCGGAACAGTAAAACTTATCGAATTTTATTCTTAACAATTATTTATCAGCATTATCTACCCAGAAACACCCTTAGAAGCTTTTCAGACTGTTTCTGGCCACCCCGCATATACTACTAGGCTGGTAACAACATTAAACACGAACAACGGAAATCCACTCTGGTGGCCGTCCTACCTGTCGATATTTGTAACTCTAAAACGTACTTACCTGTCGATGGCGTGAACGTGTATGAAGTTACATTGACATCCGACCATATCTACTGAGTGCTTCACTTTTTTTGTCAAGCAGTGTACATGCTGTTTACAAGGAAGCAAATTTGTGTTTCACGCTTCAGAATTCGCATCTGAATGTTAATTGTTTGTGAGAAGACAGTATTATGACTCGTGTTAGAAGGAGATAAATATACCAGCACGTGTAGCAACAGTGCGCTGAACGGACAAACTTTACACAGCAGTGACACCACGTCGTCTTCATAGGAGTATAACAGCACCTTGAAAGTGTCATTGTAAGGAGGATCCGTGGAGAGAGAACATTGCAAAATGGCATTCTTGATCGTCATAAAAGCCGAGCACTTGATCATCCGATCTGTCATTCTCTCACCCCCGTTCAAAAAGTCAAATCTGCGTACCTGGACGAACCATTATTACTACTTTAGTCGAGTGTCGTGACATGGTTTCGGTTGCTGCTGTAACGTCCGTCCCTTGTTCCCTTGCTTTTCTGGATTTTGATAAGGCATTTGATCGTGTTAATCACGACCTGTTGCTTCGGACTCTGTAGGCAATTGATTTTACTGTTGACACACGGCGAGTGCCCCCCAATCTTTTTACGGATACTCCAGCTTCGGTGGTTGTTAATGACCAGCTGACGCCCCATGTAAATAACCGTCGGGGAGTACCTCAAGGAAGCCCGCTGTCAACGACTTTGTTTATGTTGTCTCTGGAGCCCCTATCTCGGACGCTAGCATCGCAGCTGAAAGGTTGGACACTTTCCCGAAGGATTATAGATGTTCGTGCATAGGCGGATGACGTAATGATTCTAATCCACGATCCTGCGTAGATACCTCGGCTGATGGCTGTAATCGATGATTATTATGGGAGTTCAGGTGCACTACTTAACGAAGGTAAGTGCAGGCGTCTTACTCTGCGAGGTTTTCATGACGCGGTTGTTGCATGGGCTATTGCAGTGAGTTGACATATGTCTCTCGGTATCATCATTGATCATTGTACACTCAAAATGTCGACGCTCAACTGGACGTCTGTTACGGAAAAAATTCAGCGAGCGATACTAGAACATTGCCGATTCGTGTAGTGTACTCATGGTTTAAGGTGGCAAATAACTTGATTTCAACGAATGAGCGATTTTTCCGTATTGGGCTTAGCGACACAGATTTACGTAGTCGTTGTACGGCTATAGATACGATACATCACTTTACTTGTGGAGGTCATATGGCAAATTGGTCTTGTATTAGGATACGATTGGCCTTACTTCCTCGATCTCCTGAGACGGTATACACTACGGGCATCAAATTGTGCTCAGATTCTTCCTTCTTTCCACGGTCGAAAATCCATGCCGTTATGTGGTTGCTGGAACATCTCTTTCATTATGTTATAGAAGGCGAGGGGGAAGATTACATGGACTTCATGCACTACATGATCATAGCCTACTGGACATATCTGCGATATCGGGACCTATTCGCCAGCATGTTGAACCTTGTTTCCCGTCGGCAAGGTGTTGGTTAATTTCATTTTTCTGATAACACGTGTTTTCTTTGTTATGCATTCCCATGTGACTTGCTTCCTCTTGTTCTCTCCTAGTTTCCCTATCGTTTTGTTTTGTGTTCTGAGACAATATCGCTTCAGTTATGTTGTAAAATTAGTATAGATGACGTATACATACACATGAGTGTATACAATCCTTGGAATCGGATTGAAATTTTTCTTAGTTTGCTGTTTAGAAATCAGTTTCATTTCGTTATTTTTCTGCTTTCAGATTCTATATCAAAACTAAAAGAAAATACAAAATAAATATTTTTTAAATTAATAAAATATAAGAAAACTATATAAAAATTGTTGATATATATCATGAGAACTAGGTGGAGGTTTGTCGGCAATATTCTCGTTTTTTTTTCCTTTCTCTTTTTATTTATTTCTTGTTATCATAATTATTTTTTTCTCCCATTTGGAGCTTATATTACATGACGATTTGACTATGGTCTACTGATGTATCATGATAGTACGAAGCCACTGTGATAAAAAAAATCGTAGCCGTGGTCGCTAACGCACGCCTATGCCGTGGCGCTGGACTCGGAGGTAAACTATTTCGAATCCTGATGGTGCATAAAATTTTCACCGACAGTATAAGATCAGCAAGGGGAGGAGAGGTGATGATGTAAAGTCTCTGATCAGCAGTCTTTGCGCCAATCTCCTGGATTAAATTCCAAACCTCTCCGCAGCATCTCATGAACTGAGGGCATGTGACCCTGTTTTATAGTGATCCGTTCGTCGGACGGGAGCGTTAAGCTCGTCGGCCCCCATAACAACACAAACGATACAGTACACTGAAACTTTATAAAATGCCGAAAGAATGCAACGGCAAAGCACATCCAAAGGAGCTTGCCGTGAGCTTCGGTGCAGGGTGCCTGTATCTGCTCCCCCTAATCTCATCCCCTGAGTATGGGACTGTTTATTATTATTATCATCTATCGTCCAAGTGTGTTCCACTCGATGCACAACCAGTTTACAGCCATTGTTGTTGCCAGAGGTGGCAGTTCTGTGTACTAAAATTCGTAACTTCTATACCCCAAATTCACCTAAAATATAATCACGTTTTCTTCCAACTATTCTGAATACGCACACTAAGTAAAATACCGTTATTTCTATCGATATTGATGTTAGGAATTTAGTGGTTAACAGTGTATTTTCACATCTGTGAACCTTTTTAACGTCACCTACGCCTGAGTCAAAGTTTGTCCTTACACTTGCTCTCCATGAATTTCCAGTCATAATCTTCAGTGGCAATGGTGATTCTTAGATATGGCTACTGCAATACGAACAGGGGATGGACAAAAGCATAAATCACCAAAAGCACTATAAATAATCATGCGTAGTACGGTGTAGAAAAACCGTTGGCTTTTGAAACAGCTTCGAGTCATTTCGAAATGGGGAAGCACATGGCCTGTGTGGTTTTCAAGGGAATCTTATACCATTCTTCCTGTAAAGTATGGCACGTTCAGGTAGGGATGATGGAGGCAAATAGCGATCAAGCACCCTTGTCTCCAAAATAGACCGCAAAGGTGGCTGTGGTAGGCAGGGGCGATGCGAGAGTTCATCCTCGTACTCATAAAACCAGTGCTGGCCGGTGAGAGCTGTGTGAACAGGGATCATGCCGTCTTGGACACACAGTGTCTCATCTCGAGAACAACAAGGGTACCATGTGACGAAGCTTATCAGCCGGAATGGTCACATAATGGTTGGCTGTGGAGTGACCTGGCAAAATAACCATGGGGTCCATGAATACCGTGATATGACTGCACAAATTATCACCGAACCTCCCCCATGTTTCACTCTTGGAACGTAATCTTGGCCAGACGTTGAAAACAGCTGAAACAATGCTCATCTCATAAAATGAATGACTTCCATTGCTGCATAGTCCAGATGTTATGGATTTAGTATTTTCCGATTACGGGTATTTGTATCAGTGATGAATGGTTTTGGTAATCGGGCTCGCACCGAAATTTCCTGCTTATGGAGCTCCGTTTGTATTGTTTTGGTGTTAACAGGGTTTTCGAGTGCGACAGTCAGCTCTGCAGTGACGTTTGCAGCTGTTGTTTTCTTACGTTTCGTCACAATCCTCTTCAACGACTGTACGTCAAGATCACTCAACACATACTTCCGTTCGCTTTGTGATTTAGCGGCTGATGTTTGTCCGTTTGTCAACGCCTAACATTCGGCTCCTTGGTTACAGAAACGACCACCATGTGAGCACCAACAATTTGCCCTCGTCGTATTACACTTAGCTCAGACATAATGCACTCACAGCTACAAAGAATATTATTCTGATCTCGACCGACACTTGCAGCGTATTTAGCACAATTCGCAGATGCCATTCGTGGACAGATACAACAGCTCAACCTGCAGACTTGTCTAACATCTGCATTTATGTTCAAGTGTTAATTTTTCGCGGTGTTTCCATATTTTTGCCACCCCCTGTACGCAGAAACACGAATCAAATAATGCAATAAATACGGAGTCTATAAAGAGAAAGAAGCGATCATTTTTAGCAGCGATTACGGCAAAATTACAAGGACAAAACTGCAGATATTTACCCTCGTCATCAGAAACACGTATGCCTAACCTCCGGTAAATAACGTCCACAAAAATGACGAAACATAAATGTTGTACTCATTTTAAACGTCAAGAGTATTAGTCTATTTTGAACGTCAAACGTATCAATCTTTGCAAAGTGGAGTCGCATGAAGCTTCTGTTGAAGCAGCAATGGTATTTAGAGAGAGGTGCAAGTGTAAACTGGCAATAATTTTTGCATGGTATTAATTACTACATAATTAATTAAGTTCGTTATTATTGCCAATAAAGTGGCTGTCTTTAACTGATGTCTAGTAGCATATTTTCTCCCAGTTGCTAGAATCGGCTTCTTTTGTCAAAAACTCACGTAAGCAACAAAAATCTGACGCAAAATCCGATAGGAATGTGTTTACATTCTTTTAGTATTATTATAATTCTCGTTCAAAAATGGTTCAAATGGCTCTGAGCACTATGGGACTTAACTTCTGAGGTCATCAGTCCCCTAGAACTTAGAACTACTTAAACCTATCTTACCTAAGGACATTACACACATCCATGCCCGAGGCAGGATTCGAATCTGCGACCGTAGTGGTCGCGCGGTTCTAGACTGAAGCGCCTAGAACCGCTCGGCCTATAAGTCTCTTAATGCATACGCGTATTAGCAGCTGAAATATAGACGTCTACCTAGAAATGTGAATATCCGCTTTTGCCTTGATGGCCACGATATGATGTGTCACAGATACAACAAAAGTGTTAGACAACCCTTCTGATCCATGAATGCTTAACTGATGACTTCCTCAAACCGTTTAGACACACTTTGGGGATAATAGGTTGTTGCACTGTCTTGCTGAAAACACAGATCACTTGTGCGCTGCTGTAGGTTGGATAACGATAATGTGGCAAAATATCCGCGACCTCAATCCATTTCTTTAAGCATCCTCAGCGGAGAATACCTCCACCTTCTAAATTAACAGTGCTATATTAGCTAGTAGACTGTAGCATCTTATGTGCTTTACAACGTACTCTTACCCTGCCAACCGCATGTATTAACATTCATCGTGACTCGTCAGCTCGGGGAAATACACTGCTCTTCGTGCACCCATTGTCGGCGTGCCTGCGCTCACTCTAACTTCTTCGCTCTGTGACGAATGGTGAGCACAGATGCAACAGTTGGGTGGTCGTTCTGTAACCCACAGCGAGAATGTTATTCTGGATGGTATGGCTACCTGCATGTCTATTATGGCCTGCAATAAAGTGGCAAGTGGTTTCTAGCAAAGTGACACATCTACCCGCTGCTACAACTCCAACAGAACGAAAATGATTTTCTGGATGGTATGGCTGTCTACATGTCCATTATGTCCTGCAATGAATTGGCAAGTGGTTTCTGTCAGTATGACACAGCTACCCTTTCCTACAGCCCGCCATATCGATGGCGAGTTTTGTCATGTGGACGCTGCTTCCAACGGCAGGTAGTTCTGACTGCGACAATTTCCTCCGAATACAAATACTCACTCAACGCGCTTGACAGGGTGGCGCTTGGAGACCCAAATTCCAGCACGACCTCGGAAATGGAGTGTCCTATGTACCAGACACCTATGACGTGGGTTGTCATCGGATGTGCTTTTTACGCGTGGCGTATTCAAACGGGTATCCAACGTCTCGTTGACAGCCTGTATCACTTGATTCGCCGATCTAGCCCATTCGCCGGGGCCTCTTTTCAGTACGGTAGCTATCCGTAATGTAGTTGCCCAAGAGCATAGTCACCAAGTTTTTCAGCGGCTACGGAATTGCAAATAACCTTATCAACGAATATCAGTCGGAAATCTGCAGATATAATAAGTCTAATAAGGATGATAGATGACTTGAAACTGACTTTAGACTAATAAGAGGTGAATATTATAATATTCTGTAGCTCAGCAATGCTTATAATACTTGTAGTTTCGATTTAATCTATAAAAGGTTTTAATTTTTATTTTCTGATAGGGATTCATTGTTCTGCGTCGGACGTTCGTTTTGTTTGGAAGAAACAGTTCATTTCATTACTTAGCAATTATCTACTTTCGCCACCTTTTAGATTATCAGGCTACACCACAGTAAAAATTGTTATTCTTACAGCCTGATACAAACCACTATGTGTGTGGAAAGAGCAACGTGTTTTGTCGTCCTAATAAGGATTTATACAATCACATGAGATGCGGGCGCAGCTGTCGTAGATGTGAACTCAATATGTAAAATGGGAAAAAGTGTATGACTTATACGGTTCATGTCTCTGTACCGTCATATATAACAGTTAAACTACGTTTTCGCAACCATTGAAATGAAAAAAATAAATCAATTTTGAATTTCAAGGTGTATACACTGCTTTCGGTGGATTTGGAGAAGGAAATTTTGATGTATACCATGAACTGCACTTCAAACGTATTTATTTGCCAGAGCGGTATCCAGATGTATAGCCCATCATCAGTGGTATAAACTGCCTAAGTCTACGTAAACGTGTCTGCAAAATATAAAATCGTCATACTGCAAATAAATACTTTCGAAGTGCAGTTCGTGGTGTATATCAAGACGTTCTTTATCAAATACGTACAAGCTGCTGAACATCCTACATACTAGAGTTTCATTGCACTTGAAATTTTGACATCAAAGATTAATGTTCACAAAAACTAAGTTACAATCGAGAGCTGTGCAATTAGGTATTCGAAAAGGTTCAGCATGAGCCAATTACTGTCTGTTACGGTTACGTGTAATTCTTGTGTCATTTGCCCAGCCGGTCAGGAAGAAGTAAACAAGCGCTGTTTTCGTTCCGTTACACATACGTGCAAGGGAACACTAGAGATGATTGTTCAGTTCATTATGATAGCATAAAATTTAGATTAAAAGTAACTTCTCCCTAAACTTCATCAACAGTTATCACTCATTCTGACCATACTAGTCGTTGAACGCAGGAATTGTGTCCACTTTTCTTTCTTACAAGAAACAGATAATTGATTATTATTTTCATTTGTTTAGCGCAGATTCTGTCGCATTTGTAATTTTTGCTCCGTTTAAAACATAGATCCAAAATTATGTGACCAAGTACTGTTTAGATTAACTCTAAAAATGATCTTCCCTTATTTTAATAACAGGCTAGTCTTTAACATTCACAATGGTAGCCATTACTCTGCAAGAACGTTGAGAGAAGAGCTGAGGGCCGCTGGAGCTGGGATGAGCTCCCGCCTGCGGAACGTCTGTGACGTTCGTCTCATCGACCACGTTGCCCCATCCTACGAACAGTTATTTTGGTTCGGCTCCGGCAGATGCCGAGATTTCCATACTATCTACAGCCGTGTAAAACGTATTCGGGTGCGTCGATATTTTGACTTCATACACTATCTGGATATGAATAGCTACGCTACTATGCACAAGCAAAAAGCAAAAGATTTCATTGGATGCATTACTTATTCCTTATTAAAGGATCGTAAAATACGATGAAAGAAAATAAAAATAGAAAATTAAAGCACGGTGCTTCTCACGTGGAACGTAAAAGGTATCTTCATGTCAAATATTCCCCTCAATTTTGCTGCATGGCTTCACGAAATCTGCTCCGTACGACAATTCGATCATCAGATCAGGAGAATGTCACGAACCTATGTCGTATTTTTTGTGTTCAGACTGCGAGAGACGGCTCGGTGGGTAAGATGCTAGGCTCATATGCAGAGAGAGTCGTGTTCGAATCTTCGGACAGACATTCGGATGTAAATTTTATGAAGAATTCCTGCGTCATTTCATGACGGGATAAATTGCTTAAAAATTCCATCTCTTTGCTCTGCACGCTTTACTGCCTAAAATGGCGTAATATCTTCAACGTCACCGTCGACGAGACGCAATCGTCGTACTCAATGAATTCAAAAATCTTTTCGAGTTACTGTGATGTTAACATAGGGACTTCGGATTATGTTTCTCTTGGACGAATTGGCGTGTGGGATTTATGTCCGGTTACTCCGAAGTTAAGTGATGATATCATATTAACCTGAGCCTTGTCAAGACCAACACGTATTTGTTGATAGAAGTCGCTGGTTAAGATCATGAGTTAGGCGTGTTGAGCAATCCCGGAGTATGGATTTTCTTTCAGTACATAATCGCGTGATGCAGGTGGCAAAAAGAGGAATATTAAATATACCGCACTGTTAAGGGAAGTAATAGAATGTGCTTTCCGCCTGTCATTCACTAGCGTGTTAAATCCAAACTGGAAACATTCACATTTTGCTATTACCAGTGCAAAATAACCATGGTATTCGACTCGGTGTCTAACAGGAGTTCGTTAATGCACACTAATGCATTGACACATGGTCCTGAGATAGCCACGTAAGTGCTCTGTTGGTGGGAGAAGTTTTTATCATTAATATTTTATGGGAAATGTAATGAAAGGTACTCGGCATCAGATAGCGCACCAGAAATCTGGGTTAAATTGTAAACATCTTTCCTGTGCCTCTTCGAATGGGAGCACGTCACAGTGCACAGCGTTAACGGCGATCTGCACATCGGATGAGGGCTGTAAAATTCGGCTACTACCTTGTTGCTAATCGAGAGGAACAGACTACTCTTCTACAATGGCATTAACACCACAACACTAAACTGCAAGATCACTATTAAGAAACAGCCTTCCTCACCACATAGTAATTTTTCACTTAATTCCCCGTTAGTGTGGCACGGTCACGCAGATCGAATCACTTAACATTTTTGATTGTTTATTTTCTGCCAGTACAGTACGCGAGCTGTTGTATGGTGTCCTTTTCTCATTCACGTTGGTACGATTTAGTTAGTTTGGTAGGGGCTGCTTATCTTGACAACGGCATGTCCGGTCCCCTGGACCGACCACACCAACGTTGTAATACTAAAATATTGTTGGCTGTTAGTTAAAAGGTATGAGTAATACATTTAATGGACATTTTTATGGTGTTATATAGTCGTAAGGTTAACAATTTTGTAATGAATTACGTAGGTGTGCTCATTTTAAGCCTGCATTTTTAAAGCTTCAGAATGGACTAAGAGAGAAAATGTGAATGCCGTATATGTACTTCAGAACAAAACAGTACAACGAAGTATCACAGCAGAAATTGCAAAAAGTACACGTGTCTTGAAGATATTGAAGTTTTGTGAAAGGATTGGGAATAAGTGCAAAGTGTGAAATAATTAGTAACTGCATAAGAATTTTTTTGTTTTCTTAAAAGTTTATTAATACGCTAGCACATAATTATTTGACGAAAGAGTTGCATAACACTCGTGTAATGTTTATCGCAACATTTACTTATATAAAATACATAAGATAAGGGAAAATGACTGAAGAATAGTTCTGTTCTTGCCTGTAGCTGATATACTAATAAATACCATGTTTATTCAATTGTTTATTGTGTTGGTCTGAGATACGAGGCTCACCAAGCTTGGGACATAAAGTCGCCACACTAGCGAAGGTTTAATAGGTAGTACGTGATTGAAGAGAATGGTGAACTACGCGCTCATGACCTCGCCAATGACTATGGTTGGGGTTCCCGCATTTCCTTAACTCTCATGCGACCTAGTACGCGACACAGTTTGAAGGAAATCACGTTTATCTCAAAAACAGCTGAAATCAGCGTGACAATCGCTATGCAGGTTGCTGTGTCGCGAGAATGACAGTCATCGTGAATTGCTAATGCTAATTTTCAAAATCACAGTTTACATAACCCATTAACGGACTTCACAAACTGGTCGTTCTGCCTTATCTAAACAGTACTTTTATCTCGTTGTGGTACTTATAGAAGAGGCCAGCGCAAGCCGCTTTGGACAAAAGGTGTGGAGGTGCCAGAGCCATGCAGATTCCACTGCACTGTATGATAGTATCTAAATGGTTCAAATGGCTCTGAGCACTATGGGACTTAACATCTGAGGTCATCCGTCCCCTAGAACTTAGAACTACTTAAACCTAACTAATCTAAGGATATCACACACATTCATGCCCGAGGCAGGATTCGAACCTGCGACCGTAGCGGTCACGCTGTTCCAAACTGATGCGCCTAGAACCGCTCGGCCATATCGGCCGGCTATGATAGTATCTGCAATTATATAAAATTCAGATTGAGGTTAAACGAAGGCAAGATTAATCTGTTCTGCTCGCACTATCAGTCTAAAAGAGTGCCGAATCTAGACACATGAACCACTTTGTGGACCATTCATCTCCTCCACAGTATGATGACAACCTGCTTTTACGGGACGGTGACACTTGCAGTACCACATAGAGATGTATGAGGGACGAATGAAAAGTTACTAATTACACCGTTAACAGTTTATTTTCGTTTGAGAGGGTCACAAAACGCTTCAAAATCTTTATCGGTGTCGACCTGCAATGGCCATCGACAGAACTATATAACGAAAGCAAAATATGGTGATCACAGCGACACGTAATACCTCGGCATATGACATGTTGTGATCACCGTTTGCTGATTTCTTTTAACGACTGTGCCGATGGCCGGTGGAGGCCGATACCGGCAAATGATGAGAAGCGTTTTGTGAATGTACAAATTGAAAACAAAGTGTTAGAAATTTAATGAATCACTTTCTACGACGACAAAATAACATTACCTCAAGATTAAACAATATTTGATGCTCTTGTCCTATTAATGCCATTAGGAGTATTCACCTGGACTCTAACGTACGTCACACTATCAATGCCCATTTCACTTCATTCCTTGACCCTCAATGTTATATATAACTTTGAACTCATCATCTGTGGTGACTAAGTGTCCACGTTCTTTGAAATGTACTGTCTCCTAATTGATGTAATCACTGGGTTTCAAAACGGGATTTATAGACAATATCGGCACTCTTCTTCGTGCAATGATTCGAAATGTAACGTTACTAACTCTTACACAAATCCCATTTCTGCGTATAATGACAAGATAGTAAGAAGCAGGCACACTTGCAGTTGATAAAGTTCCCAGTTATTCTTAACAAACATTTAATGGTACCTGTTTTTGCTACCACGGCTCTAGTTTAGATTTTGTCGGTGCAACCAAACTGGATAGAACAATTTATTCCTAAACAGAGTTAATAAAGACAGACTGAAATACAGTAGTGACACATCTTCAGTCCACACTATTTACTACAGCGGGTTTAACGTAGTTTATGACGAGTGCATCAAAGTAGAAAAAACGAGAAATATGTAATGGTCACACACCTAATATGGTGAATAGGCACCTTCCAGATTCACAATAAGTGTAACTCCACTGAGGATAGATGCATATAAATGCCGCGCAGTGATCAGTTGTATTCTACAACTCTCCTAAAACAAGAGAAATGAAATAAAACAAATGTACCAAGTCTTCGAGAGATACCATATGACTGTAATAGGCTCTTTACTGATTTTGCATAACAGACAACAATGGCTGTTTAATATTCACATTCGATCTCTATGAAGTTCAACAAAGAGTCGCAGGCTTCCCTTACGTTCATATAAATTGCCAAGTAAATCGATGATCTCGGAACATTAAATATCCTGCTAAAACTAATTTCTGCATAACATAACACACGTTGTCTTCTAAAACTGACTTTACCTGTTCGTTTCCTTTTCTATGTAACCACAGCAGCCACTGGGAACGACGATATGACCTCCTCAGTCATTGGAGAGCCTTCACCACGCTTCACGGCTGGAAGACAGTCAGGAAAGGAGCTTCCCAGTTGTTCACCAAATGTAAACACAGTAAGCGGTAGTGTAAAAGTAATTCCAACGATACGACAGTATATGTTTCCAGTCGTTGAGATACTTACTTTGATGATATTAACACCTCTGAACCTCATTTTCGTTGCCAAATGGTCTCAACGTGCATTTAATGTTCAGCAGTAAATTCTCCCATGAATTCTACATAACCTATGGCACTAGATACGGTATCTCTAGATACACTTAATAGGTTTACAATTGTTATTATATTTGCACGAACGTGACGGGTGCCAGCAGTTTGTCTTTGTTTGACGGCTATGAAGTCGGACGTGATGTTATATCAACGCAACACCTTTATGATTACTGACACTTCCAGACAGATTACAGTAGGTGTAAAAAAGAAAAAAAAAAAAAACAACGCTAGTTCTTCTTAGGTATGTGAAAACAGTGACAGGTATATAACGCGGTATTCATAGTTTATTTACAATCTTTGTAACTCTTTCCAGAAGTGTAATGGTAAATTCAGTCATGGGCTCACACCTCCTGCGTATCTAGATCTGCCTGCAAATATACAGGAGACGTGTGCCCAAAAAATTAAACCTAATAGTTTTGCTTCACTGATAATATAGTCCTTGGAGAGGGAATCATCCTATAGTATCACTGACATTCCTGAATCGCCGCTTCAGTAGGCGATACACTAAAAAAGTATAAAACAGGCTGGTGAAACATGAAATAATCCATTTATTATTACTGAAGAACAGCTCTATTCAAGGTACTGTTTCTTCACGTCATTGTCGGATGGGATTAGTGAATGTTTCAATTAGATAAAGTAGTATTGGTATATACTGTAAATGGAGCGGAGTAATCAATATAAACTAGGATTTAGATTTTATACTACAAATTGAGTAGTTCTCCTAATTATCTGTGTCACTAATGAGACTACCTAGAGAAAAACCCACTTTTGTAGACAAATGTCTGGATAAAAGGAGCAAAATTCGACTTGTTGAAGTGTCAAACCAGCCCTTTCTTTGAAAACACCTGCAGTATGGTACACATATAAAATATTTTGAATATTCATAAATACTTTTTGGAAGGTATAGCATGAAAAAAATTGTAGGAAGACGTGCTTGAATTCCGTTCTTCGAATTATCCAGATTTCGTAACTACTAGGCATGTTACAACATGCATTTTCGCACCTCTTTCATGTTTTAATCTGACACTTTGGAAGATGTGTTTGCAGTCCTTTACATTTCAATCATTTTATTTCAATAGAAAAGGTATTTATTTAATTAATTGAAAACAGTGCTACATATACTACCACCGATTGTGATATGTGAGAATAACGAAACGCTATTCTCTACTCTTTCAGTCGCTTCTTTATAATAGCTTGTTCTCTACATATTCAAAGCAAAATCACCAAGTATTTTGTATACTGAATATAAATAACAAGATTCTGCAACAGAATTAATTAAAATAACTCTGTATCACACCTGTAGGAAGTCGCGCTGTTAACCATCCTCCCTGTCATCCTCAGGTGAATGCTGTGTGGAGGGGCATGTGGACAGCATACAGCTCTCTCAGCCGTTATTAGCTTTCTAGACCTCAGAGCCGTTGTGTTCTCTCGGGCGTGATAGATTATTGGTGTCGGAGATGTCCGAACGAGCAGACCCCATTTTGATCCTGCACCCACTATGAATCAAGACATACGTAAATTAAAGACATTAGCAGCCAGTGGGCACTGATTTGTATAAATTGGTCAAGTTGAAAATTTGTGCGAGGCCAGGATTCGAACCCGGGTCTCATGTTCAATAGGGAGATGTGCTAACCACTACGCCATCCATACAAACCCACACGGACTACACTAGCACGCTTCCCGTCAGAGCCAAATTCTCAACTTACACCACACAGTACTGGTGTTGTGCCCCAGCTTATTAGACTCACTACTGACGGCATATCGCCGATTCCCGTAAGACTTCGAGCTTGGTGTGCATCTGCACTGAAGGGATCGTTGGCCGTCATCGCCTTAATTATATAATTATATATGTGTGGTGTCTGTCCTTTCGGATAGACGATGACGAGCAATGATCCCATCATTGTAGATGAACACCAAGTTCAAACTTTTACGGGAATCGGCGAGATGCTGCGAGTAATGAGGCTAATGAAGAAGGGCACTATATCAGTAGCATGTGGTATAAGTTCAGTATTTGGATCAGACGGAAAGCATGCTAGGGCAGCCCGTATTGGTGTGGTCACCACTGTCTACGGGGTCAAGGCATCTACCTGGTCAGCAGGAGACCCGGATTCGAATCGTGGTCCGGCAGATACATTCAACTTGCCCCACTGATATGAATAAATGTCCACTGGTAGCTAATGACTTTAATTTCTGCGTGTATTCCCTGGTGTACAGATGAGTTGTTTACGTTTATGCAGAATAGTTGGACGAAAGACCCAGCAGCCTTCTTCATGTTCTGAGAACTGTGGTGTTAGGTGTATTCTTGCCTGGGGTGGTTGGACAGGCATCAGGTACACACAACAGCACAGCTCGTAGAACCGGAAGAAGACTGCTGGATCGGTCACGAAATTTTGTGCAAGAATGGAAACAACAACTCGGCTACACATCAGGAAGGACATCACTATTTATAGCCGCTATTTCTCATTAGCGAAATCCACAATTATGCTCGTGAGGCTCCGTGTAACCAGATACCACCTTACTTCCAGGAAAGTATCCCTGGCAGTAACAGGAATTGAAGCCGCGTCTTCTACAGGGCAGTAAGGCGCACTGAAAGCTTAGCTACGGAGACCAACAAAATAGAATCAAGATTCCATTTTCACTTCTTTCCTCATATAAAATACATAAGTATTTTTCTGTTAGTACGAATGCAACTTAGTTTTTTCTATTGTAAATTATTACTCTGTTTTGTTCTTTAATGTTGTTGAGTCATGCTGCAATAAGCAAAGCGGAAACTGTAGTGGGGCTAAAAATCTGTTTGAACTGCCATGGGGGATTGTAATAAAAATATATTTCGCCTCAAGGTTCACTGGCACCTCGTCCTTGTTCATAAAATCTCATAAACATAATAGTACGTGGCTACATATAAACCGATGAGAACCACATTAAGCACTGAGAGTTAAATATAGCAACATTTGTTATATTGTTTCTGCGCACAGTTATTAGGAAAGCATAAGTTTAAAACTAATATGGATCTATTTCGAAGTCGCTATTTCATTAGAGTATACGGGCTTGAAATGGGTCTGGCATGATGTTTCTAAGTGACACAATCAGTTTCATGCTATACTCAGCGGTAGAATTTTGGTTTTTCCGCATCAGGACCGTATCAGGTAGATACGCAAAAATATCCAAAAGGAAAGAAACGTCTTGTTTACTCTAGAAAACAAATTTCATAGTACTTCATTACTATTACTGCATAGACAGTGTTACTCAATTGCGTAAATAATATAAATATGGTATTTTATGTACTTAAAGTCTGGGCAGGGTGTCTTGCGCTCACTTACCGAAGAGGTAGATGGGGACGCGCAAGATTGATCTTCTCCATCAACACCCTCCAGATAAACGTTGGGCCTCACATCATCGCTTGAGCTGCAAAGAAATTTCACGACTATGTTAGGGTGCATATTGTACATGAATACACAAGAAAGTGCGCACACGCGCAGACACACACACACACACACACACACACACACACACACACACAACGGCACAATTTATTTCAGCGTCAAAATATTCCTGGAAATACGATTCATAATTCTAATCGCAAAGTATAAAAGGACCACGTTAGTCAAATGAAAACCGAACACTCGCTATAATACACGGACGGCACCACGTGTGACCCCACTGCTGCTACGTTTCAATACTGCCACCCATTGTCGTGGGGGAACGCCATATTACCAAATCACAGGTGCACGAAGTTATTGGGTTATGACCTTGGTTGATGGCGGGCTGGAGTAGTGTGATCGTCCTACTGTCATAATGTCTTACGGCTAACGCCTGCGATTCGACTACCATTTACACAGGTGTGTAGCAGACGCGGCCTGCATTCTTCGCCCGCTCGCTACACGGACTCCAGTGATTACATGATAATAAGTGGAAACAAGTTCTTTAGGCGTGGAACCATAGTTACTCGAAGGCTGCGCTTCAGAAATTTGGCTAGGAAACACGCAATATCCTCCGTATAGCCCATACATTTCACTGTGTGATTTTCTCATATTTGGTGACATGAAGAAAGAAATGTGTGGACGGCGGTTTCTGTCGGACCAAGGAGTCCAAGAGTGGGTGTCATTGTGAATCCGTCAGCGGCCGACTACGTTCTATCCACGAAACAGGAATTTATCGTCTTGGTTCTAAGCGCGATAAATGTCTTAACGCGTATGGAGATTACTTTTGAGGGAAATCATTCCATGGTCCCGTTGTGGCGAGTATTCGGTATTCATTTGACTGCCCCTGATAGACTACCCACGGTCTTTTGTCGTATATCTGGGGAAAAACAATCTTTTCTGTAGCTACAGTATCCTGTAAAACATTGTTAATTATTTCTATGTTTAAATCTGTAATCCGCAAGCCACCGCGGGGTGGAAATGTACCCGCACGTGTTATGTAACGCGAAAGCTCGCAAATCTGACACCTGAGATTTTAAATCAATCCATCATCAAAAGCATCTGACGCCGAAGCACTACTATGTAATGTAATGTAATGTAATGTATGTATCTGTAATGTTTCTTATGACTTATAGTAAAGAATTTTCATCCATCCCGATTTAGATTTTCCACGGTTTTTCACAATAAATTCAAGTGATTGCCAGTATGATTCCCTTAGCAAGATGACATTCCCTCCCCAACTTGATGTAGCGCTCCGTCTCCAGTGACTATGATCCTGACAATATGCTAAACTCTAGCCATCATTCCTTACTTCAAAAAGTTATTTGCGTAATTTTGTGTCTTCAGACATAAATAAGTCACTAGAGGGAGAGAGAACTCACATCACGTTGAAGAGACGTACAGTTGTTCCTTATTCTAACGCAGTAGGTGGAATGTAGCACGAATAATTCGCTTTGGATGAGGATTCGAGGTAGTTAAATGTGTCTTTTCCCAGTTCTGACAAAGAAGTGGCATGAAAATGCCTGCATATGATTTAAATAAAAGCACCGTCACTTTTCTAAGGAGGTATGGGCATGCACAGAAAATCTGAAATATAGAGAACAAACAGTAGTCCAAATGGAAACTTCTTGGGTAATGAATACATTTTATTTCTGTTCCACGTTACTTTTCTGAAAAGTCAAATTAAGCCATGGCTGTGATTAGATCTGTACTTCAAAAACGCACTGCTTAGCAGAATAGCTGGGGTTGTTAGGCCAGTAGCTTGACCTCTTCAAAGCTTCAGGCTAATAATGAAGGGCTTCAACTTTTTTCCCACTGAAGACACTACTTTGCAATTTCCAGTTAGTACTGTTAATACCGAAAATAATGAGGTAAGAGAAATCTAATATATAGCTTCACTCGCTGGATGCACTTTAACTTCTTTAGAAAAGCTTAACAAAAAAAGTCAATTTTTGTTAATATGTTGTATCCAGCGACTTCAGTTCAGGAGAGAAGAATATAAGCCACACACAAGCATAGCTCGCTGGCTTTTCAGGGGCGCTCCTTACCTATTCGCGTTTACCAACGATATTGCACATTGATAGAGATGAATGCGGCTGTAATTTATACAGCAAAATACAGAACGTGGGCGACGAATTCTACGACCAATATTCAACGAGAGAGTTCCAATGGAAGAACCTAAACAAATAAGAAATATTATGAAAGAGAGAAAAGCCGTCCAGTTGTCATCTACTAATACTGTAGATAAGACTTCCAGAACGCATTACACGAATACTAAGTATTAAGGCGTCTCTGAAGAGCGATCACTGCGCGCCTAAAAAAGATCAAGTGGCTATTTTAATAACGCAAGCTCCCCATCCCTGCAATTTAGAGGGCCTGAGAATAGTAGGAAAGAAGAGTAGGAAAAATTTATTTAACATTGCTGTGGACAACTTTCTTTAATGACTTGGATATCAGTGGTTCATTAAATTGCTGCTTTTCGCTTCATACTCCTACGGACATACCATTAAATGGTTTCAGGCACATGAATTTTGGTGAATTTTAAAACAACAGAAGTCGATGTTATTGATGGTCTTCGTTTAATAACCCTGCCGAAACTCCCTTGGAGGGCTTGTTGACATCATCTTGGTTTGACAACTGAACTTCAGCCCAAAGGTGAACAAATTTTTACGTATTAATATTTGGTCACTTACCCAATGATAGCACACTGCGCAACAAAGTAAAGGCGCACGTTTTCGGAAGCCCGTAGTTATTTTCCGTTGAGACGTATAAGCCTGAAATTTGGATCAAAGGCCGCTACAACATTCCTCTGTAATGGTGAAAAAACGTGACGCCCTGTAACGTCAGCCTCGGGCTCGGTGACGCTTCAAACAGCAAGATGTCACCAGATGCGGGAGAAAGGTCACAGTTCAGAAGTTGCTGTGAGGCCTAAGGTGGGATAATGATTCCACACTGCACCAAATTTCACCACAGCTCCACCCAACACCACCGGGGACACGTCACTCGATGGGAAAGATCGTCGTACCCCCCTTTACCCACATCTCACCCCTCCTCTTGATGCCTCCGCAATGGAGGTTAGAACTGCGACGGTCAGATTTGTAGGCACGCGGTTTTGTTACGTCCGGCGGATGAAAACGTTCCAGATACACCGCCTCACAGAATAGGCTCGAAAAGGTCTCAAGTGGTGGCATAATGGCGTCAATGAAATCACCCCTTCCCTTCAGGCACTCATAAATAGCAGAACGATGTTCTTGACAATTTTTACACAGCTGACACGCCACAGCGGCTTCAATCCTTCTCTAAGGATATCGTGAGCTAACCCCCACTGAACATGGTGACACCCCTTTGGAGTGTAGCGGGACCGTAATTTTCCCTCTGGTGTACAACGTGAAACCACAAGGAACAGATGAAAACCAATCTACGAAATTTAATCACAGTCTGAAGCAGCAAGAGGTGCTTATACTTTTTCAGCCCTCATGTTTTCACTCTCCTGTGTTATGATTACATGGGTGTGCGAAATTAACGCATGTGAGAACAAAACGGCAAATGGTCCTTCTAAGACGCCCGCAGTTTGACAGTACTATCAGTGCCACCCGCCCAGGTTTGATGAGCGCTTTAAAAATATACCTCCGCAGAGAAAACCAATGAGACAGTCCTGGGTGACTGCTAGTAGCCATGCCATAAAGGAGAAGTGTCAAGTAGCTGCCTAACTGCAGACACCTAGGACTCTCGTCACGGATTTTTTATTTTTATTTATTTATTTATTTTTTTTTTTTTTTTTGCACACGTACATTTTTAAAGTGCTCAAGAAACGCGGGCAGGTGGCATTGAGGGTAATCACGTACGTTCAATGCTGCACCGCTCCATGATTACACCCCCGGAAGGCGTGAAACAGGGGGGGCTAAAACAGCGTGAACACCCTTTGCTGCTTCGGATCACGTTCAGACTTCGTCAAATAGTTATGAACTGTCCCTTGTGGTTCCACACTATACACCAGAGCAAAAATTGCGGTCGCACTGAACTCCAAAGTGGTGCGATCACGTTTAATGGTGTTGCTGGCCAACGATATCCTTAGGCCCGAAGCGTCCGTGGGCTGTCATCTGTGTCAACGCTTGTCAAGAATTCTATCTTGTTGCTTATTGCATTGTGAAGTGTCGTTTTCGACCGCAAAATGTGTAGGAATCAACGCCTTAAGGTAAGTGGTTGTTTCAATCTGATAGGTGATGTGTCAGTAATATTTCCCTCGGCCACGCATAAGAAAATCGTGTGATTTCAACGCTGGGCGTCGCTGTTCTAACCTCTATCTCAGAGCTGTCGAAATAATGTGAAAATGGGGTAAGATGGGGTGAGACGTCCTTCCCATAGTGTAAAGATGTCGTGGGGCTGAACTGTGGTGAACTTTTCTGCCAGTGTGAGATCATCGACCCTCACACGAATTTCTGAGCTCTGCCCACCCCCTTTTTTTTTTCTTGCATGTATAGGCACGTTGCTATTTGAAGCGTCGCCGAGACCGAGGGTAACGTCTCAGGGTGCAACGCTTTTCCATCATTACAGGGGAAGATTGTAGGTAGGTTTGAGCCAAATTTCAAACTTATACGCCGCAATGGGAAATAATTATGGGGTTTCGAAAAAGTGATCCATAAATTCTGAGGTGCAGTGTATATGCCTGTGAGACAGCAAAGCTAAATATACAGAAGTAAGTTACAAACAATGTCTGCAGACAATTCGTTTCTTTCTACATAAAAGTGATTATTTAGGAACATAAAGTTCTTTGACCCCCCCATGAACCATGGACCTTGCCGTTGGTGGGGAGGCTTGCGTGCCTTAGCGATACAGATAGCCGTACCGTAGGTACAACCACAACGTAGGGGTATCTGTTCAGAGGCCAGACAAACGTGTGGTTCCTGAAGAGGGGCAGCAGCCTTTTCAGTAGTTGCAAGGGCAACAGTCTGGATGATTGACTGATCTGGCCTTGTAACAATAACCAAAACGGCCTTGCTGTGCTGGTACTGCGAACGGCTGAAAGCAAGGGGAAACTACGGCCGTAATTTTTCCCGAGGGCATGCAGCTTTACTGTATGATTAAATGATGATGGCGTCCTCTTGGGTAAAATATTCCGGAGGTAAAATAGTCCCCCATTCGGATCTTCGGGCGGGGACTACTCAAGAGGATGTCGTTATCAGCAGAAAGAAAACTGGCGTTCTACGGATCGGAGCGTGGAATGTCAGATCCCTTAATCGGGCAGGTAGGTTAGAAAATTTAAAAAGGGAAATGGATAGGTTAAAGTTAGATATAGTGGGAATTAGTGAAGTTCGGTGGCAGGAGGAACAAGACTTCTGGTCAGGTGAATACAGGGTTATAAACACAAAGTCAAATAGGGGTAATGCAGGAGTAGGTTTAATAATGAATAGGAAAATAGGAAAGCGGGTAAGCTACTACAAACAGCATAGTGAACGCATTATTGTGGCCAAGATAGATACGAAGCCCACACCTACTACAGTAGTACAAGTTTATATGCCAACTAGCTCTGCAGATGACGAAGAAATTGAAGAAATGTATGATGAAATAAAAGAAATTATTCAGACAGTGAAGGGAGACGAAAATTTAATAGTCATTGGTGACTGGAATTCGAGTGTAGGAAAAGGGAGAGAAGGAATCGTAGTAGGTGAATATGGATTGGGGCTAAGAAATGAAAGAGGAAGCCGCCTGGTCGAATTTTGCACAGAGCACAACTTAATCATAGCTAACACTTGGTTTAAGAATCGTGATAGAAGGTTGTATACATGGAAGAACCCTGGAGACACTAAAAGGTATCAGATAGATTATATAATGGTAAGACAGAGATTTAGGAACCAGGTTTTAAATTGTAAGACATTTCCAGGGGCAGATGTGGACTCTGACCACAATCTATTAGTCATGACCTGTAGATTAAAACTGAAGAAACTGCAAAAAGGTGGGAACTTAAGGAGATGGGACCTGGATAAACTGAAAGAACCAGAGGTTGTACAGAGTTTCAGGGAGAGCATAAGGGAACAATTGACAGGAATGGGGGAAAGAAATACAGTAGAAGAAGAATGGGTAGCTTTGAGGGATGAAGTAGTGAAGGCAGCAGAGGATCAAGTAGGTAAAAAGACGAGGGCTAGTAGAAATCCTTGGGTAACAGAAGAAATATTGAATTTAATTGATGAAAGGAGAAAATATAAAAATGCAGTAAATGAAGCAGGCAAAAAGGAATACAAACGTCTCAAAAATGAGATCGACAGGAAGTGCAAAATGGCCAAGCAGGGATGGCTAGAGGACAAATGTAAGGATGTAGAGGCGTATCTCACTAGGGGTAAGATAGATACCGCCTACAGGAAAATTAAAGAGACTTTTGGAGATAAGAGAACCACTTGTATGAACATCAAGAGCTCAGATGGAAACCCAGTTCTAAGCAAAGAAGGGAAAGCAGAAAGGTGGAAGGAGTATATAGAGGGTCTATACAAGGGCGATGCACTTGAGGACAATATTATGGAAATGGAAGAGGATGTAGATGAAGATGAAATGGGAGATACGATACTGCGTGAAGAGTTTGACAGAGCACTGAAAGCCCTGAGTCGAAACAAGGCCCCCGGAGTAGACAACATTCCATTGGAACTACTGACGGCCTTGGGAGAGCCAGTCCTGACAAAACTCTACCATCTGGTGCGCAAGATGTATGAAACAGGCGAAATACCCTCAGACTTCAAGAACAATATAATAATTCCAATCCCAAAGAAAGCAGGTGTTGACAGATGTGAAAATTACCGAACAATCAGTTTAATAAGCCACAGCTGCAAAATACTAACACGAATTCTTTACAGACGAATGGAAAAACTAGTAGAAGCCAACCTCGGGGAAGATCAGTTTGGATTCCGTAGAAATACTGGAACACGTGAGGCAATACTGACCTTACGACTTATCTTAGAAGAAAGATTAAGGAAAGGCAAACCTACGTTTCTAGCATTTGTAGACTTAGAGAAAGCTTTTGACAATGTTGACTGGAATATTCTCTTTCAAATTCTAAAGGTGGCAGGGGTAAAATACAGGGAGCGAAAGGCTATTTACAATTTGTACAGAAACCAGATGGCAGTTATAAGAGTCGAGGGACATGAAAGGGAAGCAGTGGTTGGGAAGGGAGTGAGACAGGGTTGTAGCCTCTCCCCGATGTTATTCAATCTGTATATTGAGCAAGCAGTAAAGGAAACAAAAGAAAAATTCGGAGTAAGTATTAAAATCCATGGAGAAGAAATAAAAACTTTGAGGTTCGCCGATGACATTGTAATTCTTTCAGAGACAGCAAAGGACTTGGAAGAGCAGTTGAACGGAATGGATGGTGTCTTGAAGGGAGGATATAAGATGAACATCAACAAAAACAAAACGAGAATAATGGAATGTAGTCGAATTAAGTCGGGTGATGTTGAGGGTATTAGATTAGGAAATGAGACACAAGTAGTAAAGGAGTTTTGCTATTTGGGGAGCAAAATAACTGATGATGGTCGAAGTAGAGAGGATATAAAATGTAGACTGGCAATGGCAAGGAAAGCGTTTCTGAAGAAGAGAAATTTGTTAACATCGAGTATAGATTTAAGCGTCAGGAAGTCATTTCTGAAAGTATTTGTATGGACTGTAGCCATATATGGAAGTGAAACATGGACGATAAATAGTTTGGACAAGAAGAGAATAGAAGCTTTCGAAATGTGGTGCTACAGAAGAATGCTGAAGATTAGATGGGTAGATCACATAACTAATGAGGAAGTATTGAACAGGATTGGGGAGAAGAGAAGTTTGTGGCACAACTTGACCAGAAGAAGGGATCGGTTGGTAGGACATGTTCTGAGGCATCAAGGGATCACCAATTTAGTATTGGAGGGCAGCGTGGAGGGTAAAAATCGTAGGGGGAGACCAATAGATGAATACACTAAGCAGATTCAGAAGGATGTAGGTTGCAGTAGGTACTGGGAGATGAAGAAGCTTGCACAGGATAGAGTAGCATGGAGAGCTGCATCAAACCAGTCTCAGGACTGAAGACCACAACAACAACAACAAAGTTCTTTGGGAGATAAGGTATTACTTACTTCTACTAATACACTAAGTATTCGTTTATATTAAGCGAACTCATCTACAAAGGTCCGTATGTAGCATTATTTTTTAAAAAAATGAATTAAAAACCTTTAAGCAGAGTGGTTCTACACCGACATATACATATACGCTCCGCAAGTCACCGTACTGTGCGTGGCGGAAGGTACCTCGTGCCACTACGTATCATTCCTTTTCCTATACGAATCGCAAACAGAGCGAGGGAAAATCTACTGTCTAAATGCCTCCTTACAAGCCTTGATTCCTCTTATCTTATCCTTGTGGTCCTGACGCGAAGTGTAGGGTGCAGTCAGCTTCAGGCGCCGTTTCTCTAAGTTTTCTCAATAGTGTTTTTCGAAAAGAACTTCACATTCCTTTCGAACCTACCGGTAATAAATCTGGCAGCCCGCCTGTGAATTGCTTCGATGTCTTCCTTTAATCCGACCTATTGGGGTCCAAAACACTCGAGCATTATTCAAGAATGGTTCGCTCTATTGTTCGATACGGTGTCTCCTTTACAGATGATCCATATTTTGCTAAAACTCTTCGAATAACCCGAAGTTGACCATTTACCTTCCCTGTTACAGCCCTTCCATGCTCCACACTATTATGTTAACTCCTAAGGTTGATAAATGCCACATGTAAGTAGCTGACATCATCCTAAACCACATATTTCTTAATTCATAAGAAGTTTAAAATTTGCCATACGAAATCTTTTTATTAGTAACCTGTACTGTCAAATGTCGTTGACATTTAAGCGCAGTTGTACATCTGTGGAAGCCCAACAGTGTAGTGACAACCACTGAAGCGACAAATTTCAATAATTTGGAGCAGTTGTGGTAAAAGAAAGGCACCTTTTTTAACTATGAGAGAGCATAACGTTACTTTTATTTAGATTCTGAATCAACTACCAGTCATTGCAGCACAGGCCAACTGTCTATAATATCCTCTAGATTTATCTACACAACCTTAAAAAGTATCAGAAAGCTACCGACATTGTCTCTTAAATTACCGAATAATACTCAGCCGTACCATTTTTCATGTATGATGTTGCACGTCAAGCTAAGTTTGTGAAGTTCCCCTGTCATTTAAAATAAAATATAAAACATTTGAGTCGTCTCTGTATTTTCGCTCTAAGAATATGTCTTTAGTGAAATGACATTATCATGAATGATATGGCAGAATGCTATCGTAGGTTTTTTCGGTGTTCAAGAAATACTGAAAGCGTTACTATCAAAGTGTGTGCGTAGTGAAGGAATAGAGCTGTGACAGTGTCGCAAAATAATAAATTTGTATCAGTACCACGCTACTTTTTAAAAATGTGTTGTTTTAGACTAATGAAATCCACATATTCACTCATAAAATATTTCTTCGAATTATCAAGGAATTTTAAGTAAGTTTCATTTGATCGTTTCCAGAAACAAAAATTATGCATAGTCGCTTAGATTTGCCGCTATAGGACCATAGGGTTTTCTTATTTATCCTATCAATTTGCATCCATAATCTTATTAGGTATTCAGCCTCAGTTCTTGAGGATAATATTCTCGGAATATAGTCTTCATATAGCGATTTCTCTTAGGCTGTAGTTCAAAGTACTTTAATAGTTGATATTTATATTATTTTATGACTTTTTGAAAACTGATATAATACGTTGTGTTTATCGTGAACGGGATCAGTGGAACAAGTAGCTAATTAACTGTGTCACTTAATAGCTTTAAGTTTCCATAACATAAGGATCAATTCAAGGTAGAAGTCTCCCTAAGAAAGGAAGAGCTGGGATGAATTGTGTAGGACACGTCAAAAAATGCTCCTTGGTGTCTGAACATGGACAGAACTGATCAACGTCTGCGCTTAGTTGATATGTATGAGCGTGTCACATAATGCAATGACTCGTACTTGTTAGCTATTACATCCCAAAGCAGCAAGCACAACGCACACATACGCAATTTAAACAGTGGGTGAACGTGTTATACAAGTTTTCAAAAATTCATAAAACAGTAACTTAGAGTATGAAATGATAAATTACTTTTAGCAACAGCATCAGAGAAAACTCTACATGAAGACTATATTTAGAGAATATTTTCCAAAAATCTGTGGCTGAATATTTAATAAACTTATCGATCAAATTGTTATGGTCAATAACAAAACATGATGATCTTATAATGGTAACTTGAAGAGAGTGTGCACAATTTTTGTTTCTTAAAACGGTCAGACGAAATATATTGAAAATTCATTAGTAATTTGCAGAAATGTTTTATGAGTAAATGCGTTTATTTCCTTAATCTAAAACAACTAGTTTCTGAAAATAAGAATATTAGTTATAAAAATGTATTATTTTGTGACACTGCCACTACTTTATTCCTTCTCCACACTCACACGCCAGTACGTAACGCTTTCAAAATATACGAAAAGTTATTTATATGGCTACATGCTGCCCATTTACAATTTTCTTCATAAAAATGACTAATTATTTATATTCAAGAGATCCTGTATGGTGCACGAGTTATTAAGGTGAAACATCTTTATACAATTGAAATCATTTCTGTTATCTGTGAGACACTTTATTTCCAAGAACGTGTTGTCAAAGAGTGTTAAAGGTGCATATTTCACCACTATCTGTGCCAAAGTTAGATTCTTTAAAGGGTAATGCTGATCAGTTTTATTATAGTGTTGTTCCTGTGAATATCTCTACTGCTCTTAAACTCAGACTGGCTCAAATGGTTCAAATGGCTCTGAGCACTATGGGACTTAACAAAACTCAGACTGACTTTTTATAACAGATTTTATAAATGAATGAATGTATTGTGAGGGAGTGAGTAATATTCCCACCTGATTCAAGTGATGTGTGCAAGATGTGTGTGCATAAACCCCAAAGATAATCCAATTGCTTTCTTTCGTGTAATGAATACTTTTTAGCTAAGTGAGGAGTTCCGAAGAATATTGCCCCATACGACATCAGTGAATGAAAATATTCAAAATCCATCAACTTTCTGTCCTCTATATTCCCAAATTTGGCAACACAGTCTCACGGGAAATGTAACCATCCCTAAACGTTTTATCAGGTCTACTCTTTGCTTGTTTCCAGTTTACGTTTTCATCCGTATGTTCACCTAAAATCTTGGCAATTCTACCTTGTTTATTATGTTTTGTGGATATATTTCATTACTAGGAGGTGGGATTTTTTTAATGTACAAAGCTGGATGAGCTGTGCTTCCTAAAGTTTAAAGGTTACACATTTGCACAGAGCCAGTCAGTAACTTTCACAAAAGCATTGTTAAGGATTTTCTCTATTGATACTTCTTTCCCTGTCCTCACAGTAATGCTTTAATTATTTGCTAACATGAATAATTCTGCGAGATAAGTTTTCTTTAATTTACGTCTATGGTCACAATCTTTTTGTTTAACAGATTACCGGTTTCGGTCTTTAATGACCATCATCAGATCTGCAGCAAAAATGGGAAAAATATAAACACACTCGCAAACTGTATACAGCTTAAGAACAATACATAGGCCATAATAAAAAGTAGTACTCACAAAATTTACATTTGTGCGCTTTAAATATGAAGAGGCATACCTCCCTATGGAATGACCAGTATCAGACAAATGTTGTCGCAAAGTCGTTTTGTTTCGTGGATGTGAGTGTTCTTTAAACCTTAATTAAGAGAGCGGTCTGTTTGACCGATGTAAGATTTGTCACAGTTACTGCAGTCAATCCTGTATACCCCAGAGCCATCAAATTTATCATAGTTCCCTTTCAATTTATGTTTTATTCGTAGTTTTACGGTGTTATTAACATGAAAGCCACATCTTACATCAGACTTTTTTAAACATTTTTCTATTTGTAGGGACATTTTGACGTTAAATTTCATAGGAATAGTTTCCATTCTATCTTTGCCGGTTCTCTTTTGTGTGTGGGTGTGTGTGTGTCTGCCGTTTGTTAAAAGTTTCTTTAGCCTATTGTAGGGGCGCAGACAGTCCGTGTGTTCTGTGGAAAGGTGGGACAACCCCGCAGTCGGCCCACGGGTGCTCTGGGGCACCAACAACTCCACCGGCGGACAACTCGTTGGCCTCACCTGTTGCGGTAGTAATACTCCCCGGAATAGCGTGACGACCAACCCCATCTCACCTCACTATATGACCGTTGGTTCGGATCACTGGCCCTGTTTATACTGATAACAGTGACACTTCGGTGTTTATTGTCAGCATACGTGTTGACAATGAAGTTTCGCTACGACACAATACGCTGGAGAGCACACATACAAAAACACACACACACATTTTACTGAAGGAGCACATTGCTGTATTAAAGCTTATCACTCCAACTAGTACTTTTAGTACTTTACCTAGGGGCAGGGAGCAGGTATTGAGTATGATGAAAGGGAAATTAATGACAACGCAGGCCCACCTCATGGAAAAACTGCTCATATGTTGGTGTGGCGGCGTCGATGGAAACGAGACGAGAACGACTGACCTTATAAGAAGGAGATGTTGGTGGCTTTTTAGCTTCACAGCTAAATGTTTACATTGAGGAGGCCTCTCACCTTCTGTCTCCAGATACCTACTAAACGGGGAGTGACCTGAAGCAACCGCCTCCGACTCTCCACTCGCATACGCTTCACACACTCAGCGAGGCGAGGGTTCATAGTGACGAAAGCAGTGGACGAGTAATCAGCGCTGAACTCTTAGTACTAGGCTGTCACCGATTTTGCTATTCCTCCGCCTAAAGGCCACAACTGGCACCCGGTTTGGCAACACCAAGGCTTTCGAAGCAGCTTTCGTGCTCTTATTTACAACATTATTGTTAATATAAATAAATATACTGCCGATGTCGCACATAGTGGGACGAGAGTACAAATGAGAGATATTTTAGTTGCGAGGAGTGTCCAGAAGGTACGTTCCCATCGGTCGAGTAATAGGAACTACAGAGAAAATCCGATGAAGCTTTGCACAAATGTGTTGGGTAGTATTGCATGCCCGTCGATCGCGTCACGTTGCACTTTGAAAGTCTGAGCGCATAGTAAGCACGAAAATAGTGTATCCCACCAAGTATGGGCGCCTGGAGAGAGATTTCGCCTAATTTCATGCAACCCCACGTAACTGTTGTGATTCATGTCTTCATGACAGTTCTCGGCCGCACAATGCGTGGGCGATGAAGATGCCCCTCCTACGTTTTCGATGGGGTATGTTACATGACCCACTATACACCCCGGAAGTAGATCACTCTCATCTCTACTCACATGACTCATTAGCTATGAGGACAGTATTTTGGCACAGACAACGAGCTGCAGACCAGCATAGAGAACTGGCGGAAAGCAAAAGCGGTTGCCTTCTACGACGATGATATTGGAAATTTGGTACGACGCTACGACAATGTCCGCAGCTCGTGGTCGTGCGGTAGCGTTCTCGCTTCCCACGCCCTGGTTCCCGGGTTCGATTCCCGGCGGGGTCAGGGATTTTCTCTGCCTCGTGATGACTGGGTGTTGTGTGCTGTCCTTAGGTTAGTTAGGTTTAAGTAGTTCTAAGTTCTAGGGGACTGATGACCATAGATGTTAAGTCCCATGGTGCTCAGAGCCATTTGAAGAGCTACGACCATGTACAAGTTGGAGCGGCTACTATCTAGAGAAGTAGATGGAAGGTGCAGCTAACTGTTGCAAATGAAACCTATCTGATTTTCATTGCGCTTCGCATTTCGAGACCGATACAAGTTAGTTTTTGGACAACCCCCGTAGATCATTGGCGGTTCTGGCAATTTACAGGTATTACGTTTAATAGACCGATTAAAGGTTGGTACTCTAAGGATAAGCCATTCTTAGTTATTTATTTCCCATTTATGGATCCGTTATTTGCTACTCATTCGTTCCTCCAGTGTGCAATACCCTAATAACTTCTTTGTTTCTGCTATATCTTTTTAAAGAGAGGACGCAGCTGCAGAGGCTCGCACCTGTTTTGGAAGCGACATGCTACAGTCTTCATAGTACATGTTAATTAACAAAGAAATCAGATTTACTGGTGGGAAATGGTTTGGTGGTTGCCTCAGAGATAGGCAGCGCACAGTACTGAAATCGACGTCGTGTCAACTGATATCCTGGCTGATGTTCCTATCCTACACCAACAGACTTAGAAAAAAATTACTACGAGGAAAAAAGTAATTTAATTTATTTTCGTTGTCACTGATGTACAAGTTTTGGGTAGTATATACACAGACTATGTGTGATATGGACTAAAGCAAATCGAAGCACTGACAGATATAATCTTATATTTCGTGTATAGTGAAATGATGTGGAGTGCATCAGCTACACGCTGTCGATGGGAGGTGCACCCCTGGAGCACATATTGCATGCAGGTAAAGTTGTTACATTCTATATAAAGTAATTAAAATGCTGCTACTGAAAATTTGATTAGTTCTTTTCTGGTGGACCCACTTCAGATTAGTTCTTTTCTAGTAACCCCACTATATTATTATTATTATTATTAGTCGTAAAGCTCCCAACATGGAAGACGATAAGTAAAGATGGTTCACTTCTGGGGCTTCTTATTCTTCTTGTTTGCCCACCAGGTCTTCATTCTTTGCGAGAATTCAGCTATTCTTTCTTCGCTCCATTTTGTTCCAGTTCTCGGCGCTTTTGTCTCTGGTTTGACCTCCCATTTGTCAACTTTAAGTTTGAAATTGTTTCTTTTGTTCATGTCTTCAGTAGTAATGTTGGCTAATTCCAGATCTTTCTTTACATTTTTGATCCATTCTCCTCCATTAACAAGGGATGCTACGTATCTTACTATTCTTTTTGTAAGTCTGTGATCGGGAAGTCTCATTATGTGGCCATAGAATTTTAGACGCCTCTTCCTCATGTCTATCTCCATGTTAGAATATTCTTCAATTTTAGAATTTTTCTGTAATCTATACCCCTCTTTGGTCCATCTTGGTCCCAGAATTTTCCTAATGATTTTCCTTTCCTCTTTCTTCAGATTTTCCATATCTGTTTTTCTTTTAAGTGTCAAGGTTTCGCTGGCATATAGCATTATTGGTTTAATTACCGACTTATAATGTTTAATTTTTGTATTTATAGATAGACATTTTTTATTGTAAATGTTTTGGACCAGCCCTAGACCCCTACGAGCTTTTAATATTCTTTCTTGTTGTGAGTATTTTTCAGAAATTATCTCTCCTAAATATTTAAAGTATGGTACCCTCTTAATTTCTCCATATTTGGTTTGTAACTTAGAAATTTCTAGATTTGTTGTTGTAAACACCGTTTTCTCAAAAGATATTTGTAGGCCAACTTTTCCTGCACACTCTTTTAAGGTTTCTATCTGTTTGACTGCCATTTCACTAGAATCTGCCATTATTGCAAGATCGTCTGCCTAGGCTAAGTAGGGGATTTGTAGGTCATCTTTTTTGGTTCCCAGTGATATTGGTTTCCAGTAATTTTCTTTTTTGAGTTATTTTTCCCATTCTGCCATGACTCTATCCAGAACTAAGTTAAATAACAGAGGTGATAATCCATCACCTTGTCTAACCTCAGTTTTTATCTCAAATGATTTTGAAAGTTTTCCCATGAATTTCACTTTGCATTTTGTATTTGTTAATGTCTGCTCTATGATGTTCCGTGTCTTCTTATCCAGTCCTTGTTCTTCAAGAATTTTAAATAGTGTGGGTCTGTGAATTGAATCATATGCCTTTTTAAAGTCGACAAAGACATATACTGTAGGCTTCCTTCGCATTTGTCTCATCCTTGTAATCAGTTTCAAGTTTAAAATTTGTTCTGGACATGATCTGTTTGGTCTGAAACCAGCTTGGAAATCTGAGATTTTGGGTTCTAGCAGTTTTTGTGTTCTTTCAAGAAGACAAGCTGATAATATCTTGTATGTGACAGCAAGTAAGGAGATTCCTCTATAGTTGTTCACATCCGATTTATCCCCTTTTTTATGTAACGGATGTATTAGGGCACATTTCCAATCTTCTGGTATTTCTTCAGTAACCCATATGTTTTGAATAATTTTAACTAGCTCATTTCTTGAGTTAGACCCTAGACTTTTGAGAAATTCGGCTACAATTCCATCTTCTCCTGATGCTTTGTTATTTTTGAGTTTGTTTATGTGTTTGATAATTTCTTCTTCAGTTGGCGGTACAGAGTCTTGCTGTTGCGGGGCTTTAGTGCTGGATATTGGAAGAGCTTCTGTTGGTTCTGGACAGTTTAGTAGCGTTTCAAAATATTTGGCTAATTCTTCACAGTTTTCTTCGTCGCTTAGTGCCCGATTCCCATCTGATTTCCGAAAACAGACATTTTGAGGGATATACCCTTTAATTTGGTTTGCAAAAGTTTTGTAGAATCCATGCGTATTATAATTTTTAAAATCTGCTTCTATTGATTCCAGTTGCTGAGTTACATACTTTCTCTTCTCTTGTCTAATAAGTTTATTTGAAAGTTTCCGTGTTTCTTAAGAGTTTTGAAGAGTTTTCTCATTTTTATTAGAACTGTACTTCGCAAAGGCTTCTGTACGAACTTGAATTGCCTTTTCGCATTCCATATTCCACCATGGATGTTTGTGCTTCTTCTTCAATGGTATTTGCTCCTTCGCTATTTTTGTGATTTTTTCCTTGAATGTTTCCCAGTTGTTTGCGGGAGAATTTTCCCATTTTTTAATTCTTTCTGATTCTGTTAGTTTTTGTAGGTCAAATTTTGGGATTGCTGGTGGAATTCTTGGTGTTTTCCTTCTTGGGGTGAATTGGACCCGAACTCTTGTGAGATAATGATCTGAGTCAATATTTGCACCTCTCCTAACCTGGATATCTCTGATCTCTTTTTGGAAGTTATATGAGATGGCCACAAGGTCAATTTGAAATTCTCCCAATTGGCTTATAGGGGATCTCCAGGTCTTCTGTTTTCTTGGTTTCTTATTGAACGACGTTGAGCTGATTTTCATGTTGAATTGTTGACAAAGTTGGATTAGTCGCATGCCATTTTTGTTGGTCAATTTGTGTGCTGGGTATAGCCCAACCGTCTTCCTGTATTTCTTTTCTCTGCCAATCTGTGCATTGAAATCTCCAAGAAGTATTTTGACATCATTCCTCGGTACCTTTGACATTTCAAGTTCTAATCGTTCCCAAAATTTATCCACATTGTCTAGGTCCTTTCTATTGTCAACGTTGCAGGGTGCGTGAACATTAATTAGGGTGTAATATTTATTCTTGTGTTTCAACCTAAGAAACATTAGTCTATTGCTAATAGTTTTTACAGATTTTACAAATTTAACTGAGGATTTTTGACCATAAAGGCCATACCAAGCATGTTTGCCCCTTTACCAATTTTTCTGTCCGTTCCACTTTTGAAAATTCTGAAGCCATTGTAGTCAGTGATTTGATTATCAGGAAATCTGGTCTCTTGTACTGCTAGGATTTGGATTTTCAGCTTCTTTAATTCTTCTGTTAATGTGTATAACTTTCCGGTTTGTATTAGTGTCCGTATGTTTACTGTTCCAATGTAATCTTCATTTTTGGGAAGTTTTCCAGAGTGCTCCGATCCACTCACAAGTCGTGTAGGTCCGGTCTCCCCAGAATCCGATAGACCGGTTGCCACCTTTCTGCTAGGTGGGTGGATTTCACCACCTGGGGTACTTTTGCTATTACATACACGAACCATGATTTTACTTGTAATTGTATTTTGGTCTGACATGTGCCAGTTGGTAGGATCAAGGTTGTGGAGCCTTGAAACACAAATCAGCCGCCACTAACATGTGGAACAGACGCTGTCGGGAAACCGCCACTGACATGTGGAACCGTCGTGCCCTAGTTTGCTAGTTTTGGTCCACCCCGGGTATTTTATTTCCCCGCTACCCACCATATCTGGTGAGCATTCCCCTATCCGCCACCTGGGGAGGCGCCTGGTAGGAGACTAGCAACTCCCAACCCCACTATATATAGATTTAATGAAGTATTGATTACCTGTGTCGATATTAAAACATGAACAGGTGGTCGATGATTAGTTGCCGCCACATTTAGTGGCACCGAGTACCATGAAACTTAGCTTACACGACACATACCTGTGATTTCAGGCGACCATCTTCCCTCTTTCCACATAAAAAGTGACTTCTTCGAGAAAGGCAACGATTACTACTTAGTACAAAGGCAACTCTTTTCATTCTTTTCAACTTTCTGCTGTCTAAGATATCGCGTAAATGTATTTCAAATCCAGAGATAAGAAGTGCAAAGGGCCACAACATCATCGAAGTCAGAAAATGAAGTTATTTTCATTCAAACGTTGTCCATCCTAAGGGCTGGAAGTAGCAGGTGTGAAGATGATCGTTACAATTACTTTAGCAGAAAACGACAACATCCTCAACAATGCGTTTCGGTAATCAAGCTCCCACCATCTCGCTGTCTGTGTTAACCCTACACAAATATGCATTTAAGAAGTACACAATGTCAAAAAATAAGTGCTCGTGTTACTTTAAAAAACGGCAGTACTAGATTCACTGCTCCGCTTATCCATGTTACTGTCCATGCACTGAATCATCACATCAGTCAGCTAGAAGCTTCATCACCTGCTTCTCCGTACACCGTATAGTTTCGTAAACATTTGCACGGCTCCAGCAGACTACAATGGGTTATGAGCCGTACCATAGCATTCCAAATATGTGTATGGGTCGCCCGCAGGCCGTAGACCTGTGTGGCGTCGTTAGTCGTAATAAGATAATATTCAAGATTATTCCGTTTACAGATATTACTCAGAATACACGTCATTTCTGCGTCCTCTGCGACGGCTGCTGTGTACGTAATTCGGAAAAGGATCATCTGAATCCAAAACCGCACTCACGACTGCCGAGGAGGCTGCATCAGCTCGGAGCGGAAGTCAGTTATACCTGTTTGCTAATAGCGGTGACCGCGACGTATGTGTTTGATACGTACACCATTTCGGGGAGTACTCGAGCCCTCCCAGACCACAGGCCGAGGAAGGACTCGAACCTTCGACGGGGTGAGCCGCGCGAACTGTGGCAAGCGCCCCAGTCCACACGGCTATCCCGTGCGGCCGCGTAATTGAGTAACGCCGGCTGTTCGAACTTAGGAAATTTTACTCTCCAGTTTCCTTACTAATTTATCGCGTAACGGATGCTCGGGTGCTACAATGGACATGAAAAGACAACATACCGATAAAAAAAATTACAGAAAACAAGTGCGAGGAAGACTCGCGCTCTGGGGGTTCCGTACAAACTTAATTACGTATATAGCTAGTTCATCTATACATACATGAGTTAGTTTGGGAATATCAAAATTTGTGACATACAATTGGCGTATTTCTTGACTGCACTGACTGAAAAGCGTTTTTCGCTGAGCACAGACACTGTCGAACTTAGTATTAAATATAAACTTCAGTTTCATACCTCTGCCTGTTCCTGAGAAAAAGTGGTCTTAACAGACAGACAACGAAGTGATTCTATAAAGATTCAGTTTTTACCGATTCAGGTAGAGAACCATAAAAGACCCAAAAAACCAATGATGATAGCACTACCATTCTCGCCCGTATATACAATGGGTACATTATTAAAACTAAACTGGTAAACTGGTATTTCAAGTTACCTGAGTAGGTCAAGTTTCTTTCCTTTCTAACCTACGTGCATTACCTCTAAATTCTCTCTCTCTCTCTCTCTCTCTCTCTCTCTCTCTGTCTCTCTCTCTCTCTTGCGCGTGCGCACACACACACACACACACACACACACACACACACACACACACACACACACTAGTGTGTGCACGCACGCACTCTGTGGGTGTGTGGGTGATTCGTTGAACATTATACTACCCTATTATTGTGAATCATAAGTAATGCTTCCACGAAGACCTTACAATCTTTTAAGTGACACTGCAGCCTTGCAAACGTTTAGTTTTTTTAAATTTTTTTTTTTTTACTGTAATGATTTATGCTGCCTTTCCTCTCTAGCGCAGAAATACCTTCAGTCAGTTTTTATTTTTATTTTTATTTTGTGTATCACAAATATCGTTCCACGTGACACTACTTTTAACTGCAGTCCGGCAGTTATAATGGAAAATGTTAGAAACATCACTAAGTATAACCCTTTTGATACATAAGGCTGCTTAGCACTTTGCACCTTTCCGATGCCCTGTCTATTTGGTTTATACAGTAACGTAACCAGTTATAGCTTAACTGAATGTCATGCGTGACTGTTTACGAGTTCGCTGATGTAAAGTGCTGCATTCCGAAGAGAAAGAGGTGAACTGTTTGGTCAGTAAGGACAAAAGATTAGTAGAATGTATATTATACTTTACTCCTCTCTAGCCAAGCAACTGGAAAGAATACGTTACTTTGACTCTCTGGGCTTTTTGGACCTGATGCCATTCCAAAACGTTAGCTTAGTTCAGAACACTCACTTTAATATTTCAGAATATATTTGAGCGTGATCGTCATCATCAGTATCTATTTATTTAGATGAGTACTACGCTCCTTAGCAACCTCACGGATGGCAATTTATGCAAAGACATTGACAAAAGCGATTCATATACCGGTGAATTTTAATACCTACCTTGAATCAGACAACGTGATGCATACTTTCCCAGGTGACGGGCGTCAGGAAGAATCAGAAAGCTAGATATCGCAAAATTGTTGTTTCAAAACGTGCGCAGCAGACGCCTGTGTGGCACGAATGGGGACGACAGCGCAGTTAATTGGATGTCGAAGGTGCTCCGTGTCGTCCTCGAGGCGCACCGCAACCTAACACAAGGATATTGACGTCAAATTAGCCAGTCTCGCTGGGGCCAAGGCGCCTTCACAAGGAACACGGAGGCGCATCCTGAGATGTCCAAAAACTGCGCTAGGAGGCCAAGGTACGAGGCTGTCACAGAGATGACGTTGACATCAACGAAATTTTGTTTTTGTAAGGGTCAGTGAAATGAAAACGAGACGTATGGAAAAAGTAAGTAAAGGGTTCACTGTTTCAAAAGTAATCGCCCTAACAGTTAATACATTTATGCCTCTGTGAGACAAGATGGTCATTGCCCTCATGGAAAAATATTTGTCGTAGCTTATGGAAACAGGATTGTACCCAGGTGTGCAATTCTCCTTTCAAGGAGAATAACAGCCACAAATGTCTCTCTTCAGGGTTTCAAAAATATGGAAACAGTACGGAGAGGTATCAGGGCAGTAAGAAGGATGTGTAAGGTCTTCCCAACGGAACTTCTGTAGCGTAGTCTAAACAACCTTGGCAATATGTCGGCGTATATGTTCAATATAAATATACCCCGGTACTCTTCTTTATATGAGATCACGAATATTTTGAGAAAACAAGTTGTTCTTTTGCAGTACGTAGACTCTTCAGAATCTTGGTGTATAACGAATTTGTTATTATTATTATTCAGAATCTATGAAAATATTCGCTAATGTTCCATTAGTCATTTCTCTAAAATCTAATATAAAAAACAACAATAATTTTTATATGATAATGATTTCCTACGTAATGCAAGAACTGTTCCTGCAATTCTTGGTACACAGTCATTTTAACAAACAGAAGCAATAAAAGGTAAAATGACTTTACGGTCGCATATCATAGTCATGATCGCTATAGTGACTGAAGACTTTTAAGGGTTTAAATTGTCAAGTTGTATGAAAATGGATTTAGATTTTCCGATTTTATTGTACATCAATATAACTTCTAACAAGCTTTCTCACTTGCTGTGTGAGTAGCCATTGAAATGAACTTCGCACACAGCTTGTGGTTTTTATATGCTGATTCTGATTACTTAAAAAGTCTACAACAAATGAAATTTTCCCGCAGAAATGTATGTTTTCATTGGTGCCTTTTTACGGAAACGTAGCGACTGCAGGCGAGGATCCGTCGTGTCCTGTCAGTACTGCTTGCATCCGCCTCGTACCGCCCCATGCTCCCGACACTTGGGTGCAGTGGTTAGATTTTTAAAAGCAGCTTAAATTTTAAATCGCATTTTCGCGTATATTTCCTACTTTGTCTGCGTACACTAACCCTCTATTATCAAATGACTTATCATACTTGTAGTATCACAGCAGAGCTGTTTTACACAAACCTATTATAATATGATGGTATTGTACTTGTCTTCTAGCTTTCTGATCTGTTCGAAGCTGCGGCTAGCATGGAGAACTCGCCCCGCCTGTAGACTATGTCAATGAAATTCTTCCATCGTTTCATACGTAATTACCGCGTTATTCATGGTGACTGCTCAGAATAAACATCAACTAGGTTTTTAAAAAACAGAAGTATACTTTTCCAATAGCACATGAGAGTACTGTGTGAAGATGAGGTTAATTTAAGAAGTCAAAGACTGAGCACGTAAAATACTGAGAGCGTAGCATACACCTTACATGCCAAAATTCTTTATAGTGAATTAAGCATGGTAAAATTTGATTCCGTGATGAGAGTTGAGAAGAAAGTAGTAGACAACGGGAATCACCCCCGTTTGGAACTCTGTTTGTTTGCGGAAACTACCTGTTTCCTAGCGTTCAAATGGTTCAAATGGCTCTGAGCACTATGGGACTTAACTTCTGAGGTCATCATTCCCCTATAACTTAGAATTACTTAAACCTAACTAACCTAAGGATATCACACACATCCACGCCCGAGGCAGGATTCGAACCTGCGACCGTAGCGGTCGCGCGGTTCCAGACTGTAGCGCCTAGAACCGCTCGGCCACTCCGGCCGCCTCCTAGCGTTCATTCTTTCATACGAAGTACACTGTTGTCACAATTTGCCAAATTTATGTTCTTTTAACTTTATGGCCTGATGCTCTTCTTATCATCACAGTCGTTAGTAAACTTGTCTGCGAAGCGTATTAACATTGTTCTGTGTGTTATCGTACATGAATTGTTTCTGTATTGCTTGTCCCAGGCAGAGATTAAAACCAGGCCAGAATCTGGCTGAACGAATGTGGAAAACCTATCAAAAGCCACCCTGAGGCTTACCGGTGTAGTTGACCAATTGTCGTAAATCCTCGCTGATTTCATTCAGGTTTGGCTCACCTTCCTGACACCCAAGTGCAAGTGCGTTAAGCTATGCGAACAGGTTTGTTAGTGGACTTTACTAGCATTAGCGTGCATTTATTTTAACGATAGGAAAGTTGTTAGGAAATGTTTTAGTCTTCATTTGAATTAATCTAGTCATGTGCATATCAGTTTTAAATCTTTGCATTATCTATAGGACAGAGAGAACGACGAAAGTTTTAGAATGAAGCGATACTACTGTATAGAATATTACAATTGGTTGTTTTGCAGCTGAAAATACATTTCATTCTTCTTTTTTCGTGAACCAATATGGTGTGTTCAACGGGGTTCAACATTAAGATGTGCGTGGTTGAAATTGGGAAGGGTCCCTCTAAGACCTCCCAGTTCGGAAGCACTCAGTCTACCATCCACGCACCATAGTTGATCACGCTACAAATGTATATGTCTGCAGTCTCGTGTCTGCTCTAGTGCCTGAAGGATAGGCACCACCTTCGACACCTTTAAATCCATGTTTACTTGCCTTCAGGCGCTAGAGACGCCACGTAGCTGAATGTGTGTCGAAGTTTCAGACAGATGCATTTGTAACGTGCTAAAGTAATGTACGTGGGTGGTACCCGGGATAGCACCGAACTGAGAAGTCTTATAGGGACTCTTTGCCATTTTATCGTCTTAATGACGATCTTTCGTGACACAGATCACGATCAAGTTTCGTCGGACAGTTTTAAACGGTACCTTGTGGTTCCAACCCGTACACGAGAGCGAAAATTGCAGTCGTCCTGCCCTCCAAAGGTTTCAGGTCATGTTTGATGACGACGCCGATCTTAAATGACTTTAGAGCAAGGCTGAAACGTCCGAGGGAGACAGCAGTCTCAAAGGTTGTCTAGAACGTCTTCCTGTTGCTCGTGTCATGGCTAACAGTCAGTTTTCACCGAGAAATATGTGGATATCAACGCCCCAGGCAAGGTGGTGATTTCATTGACGCTCTTTATGCCAATCATTGGTTCCTTTTGGTGCCGAATATGAGCGACGGTGTGTCTGAAATGTTTTCCTCGTCTATTTATAAAAAAAAAACGCTTGATTTCGGGGCTGAGTGTCGCGGTTATAATTTACCTAGTAGAGGCGTCAAAAGAAGAAGTGAACTGTAGGTAAGAGGGGCTATAACGACCTTTCCATCATGTTACACGTCCAAAGTAGTGTTGGGCAGAATTGTGAGAATTGTGGTGTAGTTTGACCCCTACGTGACGTAATTAAACCACCTTACACGTCACATGAACTTCTAAGCTGTGGCCTTTGTGTCGATAGGTTGCCGTTAGAAGCGTCGTCGAGCACAAGGGTCAGGTCGCAGTGCATCACGTTTTGCACCATTACAGAGGAAAGTAGTATGCATGTTTGAGGCAAATTTCAAAGTTATTCATCGCAGTAGGAGATAATTACTGATTTTCGAAAAAGTGATCCTTTAATTCTATTGCTCAGTGCAGTTCACTACCTCTCTATAGACAAACAGGCGAGTATTCGGCGTTGCTCGGGTATTTATTTATTCCAATCCTGGTAGCACATCTCCTTCGTTCCCCTCTCTCTGTCCATCCCTCCGCTCTCCTGTACACCCTTCTCCTACCCATTCTCTCTTTCCACCTCCTCCACCCTCACCTGCTATCTCCTCCTTCCCCTCTTTCTATGTCCATCTCTTCCTCCCCCTTCTCTCTCTCCATCTCCTCCTCCCCCTTCTCTGTCAGTCTCCTCTTTTTCCCTCTTTCTTCCTATGTCCTTCGTCCCTCGCTCTCGGTCCATCTCCTCTTCCCTTTCTCTATCCATTTCCTCTTTCCTGTCCATTTGTCCACTCTTTCCTCTTCCCTCTCTCAGTCCATGTCCTCTTTCCCTTTCACTCTATCGATTCCCTCCTCTTTTCTTCCTCTGTGTGTCTCCTCCTCCCCTCTAGCTCTTTTCCAGCTCTTCCTCCCACACATCTGTGCCTGTGTCCTCCTGTGCGCTCTCTATCATAATAACAATTTTTTAGGTACATTAAGCGGCATATGTAAATACTGTCTGTGAAATGTGTTGCAAAGTCCTTGGATCGGATGACAGCTGTCTGTGGTTATCACACCCCTTAATAGGAATCATGTCCCGCCGTTAGCAGTGTCCATAAGACCATCGTCAATCGCGGGGACTTCGGATTTCGGTGTAGTTATCGACTTTAAATAAAAACGTCATTTCTGTTTATGACATTGTGCGATTTTTTCTGTTACTTTCCATTCTATACTACAGCAGTTCTTCCTGCGTAAGGTCAAAGCTCCATCCACCTATGTTACTTAGAGGGACACATCATCTACATCTACATCTACATTTATACTCCGCAAGCCACCCAACGGTGTGTGGCGGAGGGCTCTTTACGTGCCACTGTCATTACCTCCCTTTCCTGTTCCAGTCGCGTATGGTTCGCGGGAAGAACGACTGTCTGAAGGCCTCTGTGCGCGCTCTAATCTCTCTAATTTTACATTCGTGATCTCCTCGGGAGGTATAAGTAGGGGGAAGCAATATATTCGATACCTCATCCAGAAACGCACCCTCTCGAAACCTGGCGAGCAAGCTACACCGCGATGCAGAGCGCCTCTCTTGCAGAGTCTGCCACTTGAGTTTGTTAAACATCTCCGTAACGCTATCACGGTTACCAAATAACCCTGTGACGAAACGCGCCGCTCTTCTTTGAATCTTCTCTATCTCCTCCGTCAACCCGATCTGGTACGGATCCCACACTGATGAGCAATACTCAAGTATAGGTCGAACGAGTGTTTTGTAAGCCACCTCCTTTGTTGATGGACTACATTTTCTAAGGACTCTCCTAATGAATCTCAACCTGGTACCCGCCTTACCAACAATTAATTTTATATGATCATTCCACTTCAAATCGTTCCGCACGCATACTCCCAGATATTTTACAGAAGTAACTGCTACCAGTGTTTGTTCCGCTATCATATAATCATACAATAAAGGATCCTTCTTTCTATGTATTCGCAATACATTACATTTGTCTATGTTAAGGGTCAGTTGCCACTCCCTGCACCAAGTGCCTATTCGCTGCAAATCTTCCTGCATTTCGCTACAATTTTCTAATGCTGCAACTTCTCTGTATACTACAGCATCATCCGCGAAAAGCCGCATGGAACTTCCGACACTATCTACTAGGTCATTTATATATGCGAAAGTTACTTTCAACTTTACGTTTGGAATACCAATGTATGAAAATTAATTGTACTGTATAATATTTGTCTTCTCTAGGCTTATTTAATGGGTGGTTACGAGAGTTAATTGGCACCTGATGATGACTTAGTAGTATGTTAAGAAAAATCTTGTTTTATTCTTTTAGCGAAATTAGTCGAAAAGCGTTGATGATGATTGCAAAAGCCGAAATCCGACTCACGGTGTACGTAAACGACACTAGAAGCATCGGTGCCATGTTTTCATATATGAAATCCTACTATTACTTCAACGACACACACTGCGCAACAGAATTAAAGCGACAATTCATCTTTGTGCTCACAAAACCATTTCTCGAAGGTCTTGGAACACAGCTGTACCCTTGGGGAACAAACATTGTACCATGGAATGGAACTGATCAGCCGAAATGAACACACAATCCTTGGCAGTACGGCGACCTTGCAGAGTAACCATGGGAGTTAATTGAAACCACGATAAGGCAACCCAAATCGTAACCGAACTCTCGCCACGTTTCGCTCTTGGGACATAAACTCGGCCACAGGTTGGAAACAGTGTGAAATAAATGGACAGAGAGATGGGGGAGGAGGAGATGGATACACAGACAGAGCCAGGGAGAGATAGAATGTGTGGGGTGGAGGTGGAGGTGGTGGACATAGAGCGGCGGAAAAAGGTGAAGGACAAAGAGAATGGCGTCGGGGTTGGAGAGAGAGAGAGAGAGAGAGAGAGAGAGAGAGAGAGAGAGAGAGAAAGTAGGACGTGTACTAACAGAATTGGAATAACTATATACTCTTGCAATGGGGAACACTTAGCTATTTACCTGTAAAGAAAAATAATGAAATACACTGTGCAACAGAATTAAAGGACAACTTTTTCGAAAACCAATACTTGTCTCCCACTGCGACGAATACCTTTGACATTTGCCTCAAAGGTGCGTATGACCTTCCCCTCTAACGGTGTAGAAGCGTGGCGTCCTGCGATGTCACCCTTGGGCTCGACGATGCTTCAGACAGTAAACTGTCGACACAGAGGCCACAGCTCAAAAGTTATGTCAGATGTGAGATAGAATAATGATGCCACATTGGAACCAAACGTTACTGCAATTCTGCCCGACGCCACTGTGGACGTGTCACACGATAAGAAGGTACTCACTGCTCTTTTTACGCACATTTCATCCACTCTTTTGTCGCCTTTGCAATGGGGGTTAGAATCGCGACGCCCCGCGTTCTAATCACGCGATTTTGTTATGAGTGGCCGACGAATACATTCAAGACACACCGCCACTACCATTCCTGTTGCGATTTAGCCTTTGAAAACGAGAGTTACGATCCCGCTACCCTCCAAAGATGTCAGATGACGTTTAATGGGGATGCAGCGCCTAAACGTCGTTATGGACGGTTTGGAACATCCTAAGGTGGCATTAGTGTCAAAGGTTGCCCAGAACGTCTTCCTGCTGCTCATAACCCGCCTAAGTCATTGTGAACCCGAAATGTGTGGCCGTCAACGTCCCAAGGAAAGTGGTGATTTCATTGACGCACTTTACGCCAGTCCACGACTCACCAGATATGAGCGGCGGTGTAATGTTTTACTGGGTTACTCATAAGGAAAACGTGTGATTTCAAAGCTGAGAGTCGCGGTTCTAACTTCTATAGGAGAGGAGTGAAACAAAGGGGTGAAATGTGTGTAAGAGGGGCTATAGCGACCTTCCCATCGTGTGACATGTCCACAGTAGCGTTGGGTGACGTTTGGTGCCTATGTGACATCATTAAACTACCTTATACAGCATATGAACTTCTTGGCTGTGGCATTTGTGTCGATACTTTGTGTTTAAAGCGTCGTTGGGCCCAAGGATCATGTAGCTGGGCGTAACGCTTTTTCTCTATTAGACAGGAAAATGGTATGCGCTTGGAGGCTTACTTTAAACTTATTCGTCGCAATGGGAGACAATTACTGGTTTTCGAAACAGTCATCCTTTAATTCTGTTGCTCAGTATAGTTCATTATCTCTTTATAGATAAACAGCTAAGTACTCTGCGTTTCACGGGTATGGATTTATTCTAATTCTATTATTACATCTCTCTCATTGTTAATCTCTTCCCTCGCTTCCCTGTCCATCACCTACTCTTCCTCTCTCTTCCCATGCCCTCCGTAGGTCGCTCTCTGTCGATCTTCTCTTCCTTCTCTGTCCATTTCCTGCTCTCTGCATCATTGTCTATTTCCGCCTCCACCTTCAGTCCACCTCTTCCTCCCTCTTCTCTCAATCCATTCCTTCATCTTTTCTTCTACTCTCCATCTCCTCCTCACTTCTCTCTGTCCAGGTCCTCTTCCCTCATCTCTGTGTCCATCTCCTCCTGTCCCCTCTCTGTTTTAACAACAACATTCTAGGTATGTTTAGCGGCATATGTAGATACTGTCTAGGAAATGAGTTGCGAAATTCTTTGGTGGGATGAGTCTTCCTTCACACTGTTTCGGGTTTCGGTGACGTTTTGGGGAAGCTTATCGTGTTTTCCATGGCCACCCATAGCTACTCTGTAGTGTCGATGTGCTGACAAGTATCATTTGAACATTTTGGCTGATCAGGTCCATCCCATGGTACAATCTTTGGTCAGCAGTGGGGATGATGTGTTTCAAGATGACAGGTTCTCAGTTCTCACAACACCCCCCGTCGTCGAGAACTAGTTCTGTGAGCACGAGGATGAATTATCGCTTTAATTCTGTTCCACAGTGTATTTCGTTGTTGTGTTAGAACGATTTAATACCCATAAATGAAAACACGGTATTGATTTGTCCAGTGCCTTTTCCTTATGGCATGAGTAGGATTTATGCATTTGAAATCAATATCAGTGATGTTCGACTAACATCGCTAAACGAACCAAAAACGATATTTTTTGATATATTACTTAAGTTGGCCTCAGGTGGCAGTTGACTCTCGTAACCACGTATAAAATAATCCTAGAAAAGACACATATTTTACAATACAATTAGTGTTCACACAATGGTGTTCCAAACGTAAGGATGAAAGTAACTTCTGCATGATATGTCTCTACTAAGTAACATACCTCAATGAAACTAGGACCTTACGTAGAAAGAACTGCTACAGTATAGAACGGAAAGTAGCTGAAAGAAATACACGTCATCAGCAGAAATGACACTTTCATTCGAAGATAGTAATTACACTGAAGTCACTGCGATTTATGATGGTCCCCAGAACATTACTACAGGCGGGACATGGTACCTAGTCTGGCGTGTGATCACCGCGGACGGGAGTTCATACTTTACAATGAGCTGCCATACCGTCCCTAAGCTTCATAAGGAATTCTCGCGGTCGGGCATTCCATTTCTCCACCAGCGCGGTTGAACACTGCTGGATGGTCGATGGTGCATGCGGACGTGCTTCAATACGTGTCCCTAACGCATTCCACACGTGCTCCATGGGACTTGAGCCGGCGGTGCAGACAAGCCAGGCCATTCGCCGAATATCATCTCATTCCTAGAGCTCTTCCACCAGCGCTGTTCGTTGCAGTCACCCACCGTTATCCATAAAATTGAAGTCACGGCCGAATACACCTCTGAAAAGTTGCACGTAGAAAAGAACTGCAGTTTCACATTACCGTTGACCAGTGATTATATCGAGTTCAGCCGGCCGGGGTGGCCGAGCGGTTCTAGGCGCTACAGTCTGGAAACGCGCGACCGCTACGGTCGCAGGTTCGAATCCTGCGTCGGGCATGTTTGTGATGTCCTTAGATTAGTTAGGTTTAAGTAGTTCCAAGTTTTATGGGACTTATGACCTCAGCAGTTGAGTCCCATAGTGCTCAGAGCCATTTGAACCATATCGAGTTCAAAGATTTGGAGACCAGTACGCCGGTGCAACATTATGATTCCCCACACCATAACATCTAGCCCGCCAAAACAATGTACAAGAAACAATGGAGAATAGGCGTACTCACCCCCATATCTTTGAACACGGTACATTCACTGGTAACCGATCGTGTGACACTCTAATCTTTAAGCATGTGCGTCGTTTCAGTGATGAATTCGACACTGACTTCATTTTTATAGATGACAAATCATGACAGCTTAGAACAGCGCAGGTGAAAAGTGTTCTTTGGACACAGAGGATAATCGACGAATGGACTGTCCTGCCAGTTCATGGATCTTAACTTCCATTAAGCACGTGTGGGATGAATTCGAGAGACGTATTACAGCACTTTCACATGTAAAAAAGACCGTCCAGCACGAGTCAACCGCACTTATTCTGGAATGGAATTCACTATCAAAATAACTCCTTACTAACGTGGTGGCCGGCATGAAAGCACGCTGCAAAGCGTACATTGCCGTCATGGTGATCACACGCCGCATTGAGATCCATGTTCGCCCTATTGTAACGTCAATAGCACCACCAGAAATCGCTGTGACTTCAGAGCAATTATTGTCTTCTAATAAATATGTCATTTCTTTTGGTGACATTGTGTAGCTCTTTCATCTATCTTCCGTTCTATACTGTAGCAATTCTTTCAACATAAGGTCCAAGTTCCATCGAGCTATGTTACTCAGCAGATACACATAAAAAAGTTACTTTCGTCCTTACGTTTGGAACACCAGAGCATGAACAGTAATTATATTATGTTCGTCTAATCTATGGTTATTTCATGTTTGAGGGTTAATTGTCACATAATGATGACTTAATTAGTATGTCAAGATAATATCTCTGTTTTTTCTTTTATACATATTAGTCGAAAACCACTGATGATGATCTCAAATGCCGAAATCTGACTCAGTCCATAAGGAAATGGCACTAGAGAAATCACTGCAGTGTTTCCATGTATGAGTATGAAATATCTCTTCCACATCAACGAAATGCTCTACATGACAGAATCAAAGTGACAGTACATCCTCGTCCTCACAAAACCAGTTCTCAAAGACGGGAGTTGCTGTGAGAAGAGAAACGCCGTTGTCTTGGAACACTGCACCAACTCTGGGCAACAAACATTGTACTATGGAATGGACCTGATCAGCCAAAATGATCACATAATCCTTGGTAGTACAGTGACCTTGCACACTAGCCATCGAAGGCCTTGGAAACCACTATAAGCCTGCCCAAATCGTAACGAACGCCATGTTTCACTCTTTGGACATAAACTCAGCCTCAAGTTGGAAACAGTGTGAAACAAGACTCGTCCGACCAAAGGACTTTGCAACACATTTCACAGACGACAGTTACATATGACGCCGAGTATATTTAATTAATTGTTATTCAGACAGAGAGAGTGGTGGGGAAAAGCTGGACGGGGGATAGAGAGACAGAATGGAGTGAAGGAGGTGGACTGAGAGAATGTGGAGGAAGAGATGAACAAACGGGGTCGAGGAGGAAACGGACAGAGAAAGGGAAGAGGAACAGACAGAGAGCAAGATGGAAATAGACATGTTCTAGAAGGAGAAGAACTGTGAGAGGGATGAGGAGGAGATGGTCAAAAGGACGGGGAGTAGGAAATGGACAGAGAAAGGGAAGAGGAGATCAACCGAGAGCGGAGGATAGAGGAGATAGAAAGAGAGAGAGGGAGGAACAGATGGGCGGAGAAAGGGGACAAAGAGAGAGGGGGGAGGTAGAGATTGACAAAGAGGGAATGGTGGAAATAGAGAGTGGGAGTGGAGAATATGGACAGAGAGAGGCGGAACAATGAGAACGGCAGAGAGATAGACGGAGGAGACGGAGAGAGAAAGAGAGAGGGATGGAGGAGATGCTCGAACAGAACTGGAATAAATACATGTCCGAGTAACACCGAGTACTTGGCTGTTTATATACAAAGAGAGATAATGAGCTACCCTGCGGAACAGAACTAGAGGGTCACTTTTTCGCAAATATGTAATTATCTCACATTACGACGAGTAAGTTCGAAATGTGCCTCAAAGTGCGTACGACTTGCATCTGTAATGGCACAAAAGCGTGGCGCCCAGCGAGCTGACCTTTGGGCTCAACGACGCTTCAAACAGGAAAGTGTTGACTCGTAGGCAATTCTTAGTAGTTCATGTGAGGTGTGAAGTGGGTTAATTATGTCACACTGGCCCCAAATTTCAATAAAAGTCAGCCCAACGCCGCCGAGAACTTCGTACACGATGGGATGGTCGTCGCACCAACACTTGCCTACATTTTGCCCTTTCTTTTGACGCCTCTGTGAGGGAAGTTGTAACAGTGAATCCCAGCGTTGAAATCACGTGGTTTTGTTATGTGTGATGCATCGCCTCAGAATCGACACGGAATGGCCTAAGGAGGTGGCATAGAGAACGTCAATGAAACCACCACTTTCCGTGGGTCGTCGATACCCACACATTTTGCGATCTAAAACGAGAGTTCGCGGTTGGATGAGAAAGATGAAGGTGTTCTTGAAACCATTGACACTGCTGACTCCGTCGGACGCTTCAACCATTCCCTAAGGACATTAGTGGAGGCTTCCCTATTGAACGTGAGATCTGACCCCTTTGAAAGGCAGAGGAAGCGCAATTTTGCTGTCGTGTACAGATTAGAACCACTAGGGAATGTTCAAAGCCTCTCGACAGAATTTGAACGTGATCCGTGGCAGGAAAGGGCACTTATGCATTTTCAGTCCTACTTTTTCACGCGCTCTAGTTGCGTGATCCCCAGGGAGGGGCAGGGGGTGGGGGGGGGGGGGGGGAGAAACATAAAGATGTGCGTGAATAAAACGGCAAAGGGATCCTCTGAGCCGTCCCCTTTCGCAACAACCTGGGTACCACCCACGAACCTAGCTGATCACGTTACAAATGTACCTGTCTGAAACTTCAAATACATTAAACCTCGTGGTTGCTCTAGCGCCTGAAGGCTCTGCAACCCTTTCGACGTCTTTTAGGCCTTGGTTGCTTTCCATCAGCCGCTTGAGCAGCCACAAGTTTCAGGCTGGTACATTTGTTACGTGCTCTGCTATGGTGCGTGGTTGGTACGCAGGGTAATGCCGAAGTGGGAGTTCTCAGAGGGAACATTTTCCATTTTATTCAAGCATACCTCAACGTTAAAACTCCGTAGTCAAAGCACAGAAGGGGCAAAAAAGGAGTGATGAAAATGCGCACTACCCTTTTCTGTAACAGATAACGATCAGATTTGATCGAATGGTCTTGAACTGCCTCTGGTGGTTCCAACTTGTACACGTGAGCAAATATTGCTGTCGCGCTGCTCTACAAAGTTATCATATCGCGTTTAATTTGGATGCGACCCTTAAATGACGTTCGAGTAGAATTGAAATGTCCGAGGGAGACAGCAGAGTCAAAGGTCGTCAAGGCCGTCTTCATGTTACTCATCGCACGATATGTTTGGGTATTATCGCCCCAGGGAAAGTGGTAGTTCCATTGACGCGCTTTATACCAGCCCCTGAGGCTTTCTCGGGCCGACTATCAGCGGCGTAGTGTCTGGAATGTATTCCTTAGTCACTCATAACAAAACCACATGATTTTAAAGCTTGGGGTCTCTGTTTCAACCTCCAACGCAGTGGCATCAAAATAAGTGCTCAAATATGTGTAAGAGGGTCTATAACGACCTTCCCATCGTGTGACAAGTCCACACTAGTGTTGGGTAGAATTGTGGTGACATTTGGTGCTTATGTGACATCATTAAACTACCTTAAATATCACATGAACTTCTGGGCTGTGGCCTTTGTGTCGATACTTTGCTGTTTTAGGCGTCGTCGAGCCCAAGTGTCACTGCTGCGGGCGCAACGCTTTTGGCTATTAGAGAGGAAAGTGGTGCCCAGCTTTGAGGCTAATTTCAAACTTTAAGGTTGTAATTTGGAGACAGTTACGGTTACGAAAAAGTGGACCTTTAATTGCGCAGTGTAGTTCATTTCCTCTCTTGATAGATAAACAGCTAAGTACTCGATGTTTGCCGTGCATACAATTATTCCAATTCTATTAGCATACTCCTCGTTCCCTCTCTCTGTCCATCCCCGCCGCTTTCCTCTCTGTCTCCCTTGTTCCCTCTCTCTCTATCCACATCCTTCACTCCCTCCCTCTACCTCCACCTGTCCTCCCCCTTTCTGTCCATCCCCTCCTCCCCCTCTCTCTTTCCGTCTCCTCTGTCCCTCTCCCTCTGTCCATCTCCTCTTTCCATTCTCTGTTCATTTCCTCCTTCCTGTTCTTCTTTTCATCTCCTCCTCTCGCTTTTCTCTATCCATTACCTCCACTTTCCTTCCTCTGTCCATCTTCTATCCCCATATCTCTATATCTAGCCTCTTCTCCTCATATCTGTGCCCATATCCACCATCTCCCCTTTCTAACTTAATAGTAACTTTTATGTACACTCTGAGGCATATGCAGATACTATCTGTGAAATGTGTTGCAAAGTCCTTTGGTCGGATGCGTCTTGTGTCATACTGTATCCACCTTCTGGTCAAGTTAATGTCTCAAGAGTGAAATAAGACGAGAGTTCAGTTACTTTCAGAGCAGACTTACAGTGGTTTCAATTTTCTCCTACAGTTACTCCGCAACGTCGCTCTACTAGGAAGGATCATGTGATCATTTTGATTGATCAGGTCTATTCCGTGGTACAATTTATGTTGCTCAACGTTGGTGCTGTGTTCCAAAACGTGAGGGTCTTTGTACTAGTAACGCCTCCAGTCGTCGGCAACCGGTTCATTGACCACGAGGTTGAACTGTCGCTTTAATTCTGTCACGCAGAGTATTTCGTTGATGTGGTCGAGATATTTCATACTCATACGTCAGCACATTGCAACGATTTCTCCGCAGCCATTTCCTTGTGGCATGAGTCAGATTTCGGTATCTGAGATCATCATCAGTGGTTTCCGACTAATATATCCAAAAGAATAAACAAGGATATTTTCTTGATGTACTACTTAAGTCATCATCACGTGGTAATTATAGCTCGTAATCAAACCCGAAGTAACCATAGAGGAGAGAAATATTATATAGTGTAATTACTGTTCATACGCTGGTGTTCCAAACGTAAGGACGAAAGTAATTTCCGCATAACGTGCCTCTCTTGAGTAATATATCTTGACTTGGACCTTATGTAGAAACAGTTGCTACAGTATAGCATGGAAGTTAAATGAATGAGTTACACTATGTTACCAACAGAGATGACATATTTGTTAAAAGACAATAATTACTCTGCAGTCACAGCGATTTATGGTGGTCCTCTGGACTGCTCAAGGACTGCGTGTTGTGTTGTCTTCATCATCAGCATCTCATCACCATCGACGCGCAAGTCGCCGAAATGACGTCAATTCAAAAGACTTGCACAGGCGACCGTTCTGCCCGACGGGAGGCCCTAGCCACACGAAATTTCATTTCATTTCATCATAAATCCCGGTGACTTCAGTGGAATTATTGTCTTTTAATGAAAGTGTGATTTCTGTTAGTTACATTATATAAAGCTTTCTGTCACCTGCTGTACATACTGTAGCTGTTTTGTTTGTGTATGGTCCATGTTTCATCGAACTGCGTCACTTAGCAGTCGCATATCATATGGAAGTTCCTTTCGACCTAGTGTTTTGTGCAACACTGTATATAAAAACTTCATGTATCTGTACTTTATGGAGCACAAGCTCGAGGGCCGGGGTAAAAAATCGACCATGTCCATTTCAAAGGATCCATCCAGAAATTTGTCTTGAGTGGTTTAGGGAAACCATCGACAACCTTAATATTGATGGTCGGTGTTCCAAATTCGATTCAGTATCCAACCACTGAGTATATTTTTCCGTTTCTACCTCACTGTCCAATGTGAAGAAAAACAGTACTAGCATTATCAGTATGTCACTCCATCCATCAATATGTCACTTCAGTTTCAAAAATATGGTCGAATGAGTAATTCAACGGTTGTGGGGAGTAAACTACAGTACTGTGTACCCTTAGCTGTGACTATGGTTAGTGGTTACCGACGTTTTGAAGTAGGTTATATGGCAGGGACTATTTTGAAGACAGAGTCTTGCAACAAACCTATAACGTGTACAGTATTCTTCATTAATTCGTTCTAGATGTGCATGATGTGCTACACCGATCGATTTTAAGCAGTCTCCGTGGAAGATAAAAGGGATACACTCATAAAAAAGAGCACTCCAAGAAAGAAAAATCGACGCACCACGAATAAATTATCTGAATGTGGCGTAAATCAGTAGGTATGATGTACATGTAAAGACAAGGAAATGACTACAGTTCCTGAAATTTGGATGGTTTATTCGAGAGAAAGGATTTAACCAATTCAACTAGTCAAAAAATGTTCAAATGTGTGTGAAATATTATGGGACTTAACTACTATGGTCATCAGTCCTTAAGCCTACACACTACTTAACGTAAATTATCCTAAGGACAAACATACACACCCATGTCCGAGGGAGGACTCGAACCTCCGCCGATTCAACTAGTCAGTAACACGTTGGCCCACCTCTTTTCTTTAGACAAGCAGTTATTCGGCTTGGTATTGATTGATAGAGCTGTTCCATGTCTTCCTCAGTGATACCGTGGAAAATTATGTCTAGTTGGTGGGTTAGATAGACAAAATTCCGAGACGGTTGAACGGCCCTGCCCATCATGATCCAAACGTCCTTAAATCGGGACATATCCGGCTATCTAGCTGGCCAAGGTAGGGTCAGACAAGCACGAAGACAAGCAGCAGGAACTCTTTCCATGCCCGGGCGGGCATTATGTTGCTGAAATGTGAGCCCGGGATGGTTTACCATGAAGGGTAAAAAACGGGGCGTAGAATATGGTGGACGTACCACTTTTCCATAAGGGTGCCGCAGATGACAAACAAAAGGGTCTAGCTATGAAACAAAAGGGCACACTTGGTTGTGGGGCTGTATGGCGGGCGATAGTCATCTTGGTATCCCACCGCTGTCCGAGGCGTCTCCACACACGTCTTTGGTCTGAAATCTAATTGGCTGGAGTAGAAGTGTCTTCAGTGATGAGTCCCACTTCGATCTGAGCCCATGTGACCAGCGAAGACGTGTCAGGAGACGCTCTGGACAGTGGTGGGTTACCAGCCTGACTAGCCCGTCATATGACCGGGCAACCAGGAGTAATTGTATGGGGTACCATTCCATTTCATAGCAGGATGCCTTTGGTTGTCATCCACAGCACCCTTACTGCACAGCGGTAGATCGGCGATATTCTACATCCCGTTTCATTGCTCGTCATGGGAAGCCATCCTGGCGTTCCATTTCAGCAAGATAATGCGCGCTCGCCCACAGTGAGACTTTCTACAGCTTGTCTTCGTGCTTGGCAAACCTTGTCTTGGCCAGAAGGGTCGCCGAACATCTCCTCTATTGAAAACATTCGGAGGGATATGGACACGGCCCTAACTAGACCGGGATTTTGACGATTTAACGTGCCATTTGGAAAGAAGGACATCCAACAACTCTGTCAATCAGTACCAAGTCGCTTAACTGGTTTTATAAGGGCCAGAGGAGGAACAAAATGTTACTGAATTGCTCAATTTGTGAATCCTTTTCACTTGAATAAATCATCCAATATTTCTGAAATTGTAATAATTTGTTTGTCTTCAGATATAAAACAAATCGCCCGGTATCTGTCCCATTTGTATAATTCTTTCGAGGTGTATGACCTTTTTTTTGTTTTAGAGTGTATTTTTCAAGTAAAATAGCACGTTTTATGCAGTTACTTGCAGAAAGCTTTATATTTCGGCACATAGCATTGTAGACGTTCGACAATCTAAGATTGTTACAAACATGGCCACGCCTTCTTTTCCGCATGGACTGGACCAAATCAGATTTATCTCCAGTGATCCACGCCAGTGCGCAAGGCCTGTTTCTAAAACTGTCTATACAATTCTTTTTGTTGTTGTTTTTGGGGTGTACCGGCGGTTATCAGCGCCCTTACAAATATTAAAAGGAATGAATATGGTTTAAAGGGCTAAAAACGTTGGTGCATTCACTCACTCACTCACTCACTCATTATATATACAGATGACGTTTTGCAGCAGTATACTAGGAACGCTCGTATGTTACTCTAAATCCTTCTTACCGAAATGTGTAATAAGAATGTAGATAAGACCTTCTTTACTTCACTCTTGCATGCAATTAAGTCGGAGTACGCTAGAGAAAATAAATAGCAAGGTCGGCATTGTCTTATGAAACTGCTGAAGTTTGCAGCGAATAATTTTTGTTGGACAGACCTACTTTAGGGATGAATCTTGTCTTCTTTACCGGTAATAATACGAGAATTGGTGGACTGTATCTGGCGTAGGTTCTGTGGGCGTAAATATGACGTGCCTCGCGGAGAAACTTAAAGCTACGACTACAGCACAGACGCGAAAGGTCAGAGCGGCATGCGCTGGCTCGTCTCTCTTTAAGGTTGCTTGCCTCTCAGCAACCCGCCGCTTCTAAGAAACGGGGGGGCGTTCATTAAGAGCAACCGCCATGTGCCAATACATCTGCAGCGGCTACTGTCTAGCGCGCAACAATCGCCGTACGTTATAAACACTAGGATTACCTAGAGATTCTCTCCACTCCCAGCGGCACGTATAAAGCAGTTTCCAATTTTTCGTCGTAGCTCACACTGCAAAATCTGAAGTCTATTCCTGGGAATGTATTTCTTTGTTTCCATTTAATCCAAACGAGTTGACGCAACTGAAAAGTTCATTCACTAAAGTCAGAGTAAATGCTCAATTTACGTAAATTATTAGTTAAGAATTTCTTAATTATTTTTATGTTGGTCGTGGGCTGAGGAATGAGTATCAGTGTGGTTACGCCGTCAAAATTTTACGGTCTCTTCAGTAGCAGAAATATTCTGCTCCCTTGATAATGAATGAAAGGATAGCTAACATGACAATACTGAAGCAAAAAAATATACAGATCCATTGATAGTGAACGAAAGGATAACTAACATGACAATACTGAGGAGAAAAGAAAATGTTGCTGCAAGATATTTGCTTTATCGTAAGGAACAACAGCAAACAGAAGAAGTTACTCATTCCTTCGTACAGACCACATAATTCCCTTATCGAATAAAATAATGATGCTAAGGGACACATGCTTCACTGTAATGCTCTATTACCGTCCGTCAAATACTCTGATTTGAACAGAACTATTAGTTTGATTACAGGATAGGAAGCACAATGCAAAGCGTCTTACAGTGTTTTAATTTACAGTAGAGTATGCCATTATCTCGACAAATCAAGACGCACTACATTGTAGAACCAGAATTATGTAGTAAAAAGATGAAAACGACAATATTGGCCTCCGAAGCTCGTAAAAACGTGAAACTTACCCGCTGTCAGCGAATTTGGTGGGTGACGTTGGCGTAGCTGCTTTTGTCGGGTGCACGACCTGGCTCCAAGCCTTCCACACGTCGAACTGCCCAAGACAAGTGCAGTGCCACAGCTGGCAACAGAACCACATGTCTGGCGCGCCTTGCTCTACTCGGCCATGTGTAAGCCTGTGCCTCCGACCTAAGCCACTGCGCCTCCACTTCCCCTGCGGCGCCGCGCCTAGAGCGCCCCCACCACGCCGCCATCCCCTCCACCGCCACAGAGGGCTTGCTGAATGAAGCTCGAGCTGCGTGACGTCAGCGACCAATCAATGTTTCTGCCCACGCTGGCGCAATGTTTCTTGGGACTGGGCCAATTTCTGCACCCTTAGGCACGCCACTACAACGCGAAAAGTGCCGGGAAAAGGCTGGTTTCATGCTGTATTGCCTGTTTCTCATTAACCGACAGAGAGACGAGTCTGATTTATAGAAAACGCCACGTAAATGAAAGAAAAACACTGCCCTCGTCAGACTGGTTAACGTGAATGGGTGTAAATCTATACACGATGTGTACCAATAAGAAGTATAACGGCGTTATTTATTATACTATGAATTCAGTTTAACGTCGACACTTATTTTACGAAAACCAGTACTGTCTAATATTTCACCTCATAGACTGCAGAGAAATGGGAGAATATACAGAAAAAGGTATACATACGCCAAAGGCTACAACAATATTTCTCTGATTAACACAGTAAGTTATCCATATCATTACAAATTATAAAAATAGATGTATGTATCTATGTATGTTCCACATTTCCTCCTAAACCACTGGACCCATTTCAAGCAATCTTGGTACGCATATCACTTACTGTCTCGAAAGAGTCACTGAAAGGATAATAACCACCTATCAATTAAAGGGATGGGGGTGGGATATGAAAAAGTAGTATCACCTATAACACGTGAAATCCTATAAATTACTCATCCAGTATTTGAGAATGGAACACTTACAGACTTGCAACAAACTTTACACATTATTTCAAACTTTTACGAAGATTTTTCTGACTGACGACCCCCACAAAATGATGAAAGGAAAAAAACTTAACGCTTACTACATTTTCGCTGTTAATGGAGTAAAAGTGCCGCAAGAAGTATGACGTTTTAATTTATTACTTCTTTCCTGATAATAGTATTCATGAAACATTTTACAGTCAGAATTTACATATGCCACTGAATGTACCAGAAAAACTACATCACTGAACGCCACTTAGTTCAGGAGATACGTCGTCATAAACACCGAAACACACGAAAAACTACCGTGTCATGCAAGATATTTAAATTTATTACCTCATTGCTACTAACTCTATTCACTACACTTTTCACAGATAGTAGCCACATATAACAGTAGCTGTACATGCAAATTTATGTCATTGTACGTCGCATAGTTCAGGAGACACGACTTCATAAACATTGAGCTGCCTGAAAAGGAAACTGCAGGGTGACATTCGCTACACATTGAGATGAAGTATGCTGTACAAATATGCGTGAAATACGTTAAATATGTGTGAAACATATTTGAAACGTGCGTATCCGGGCAAAGCCACGGGTAAAACGCTTATCCTTAATCGCTGGAACCATTTCAATAAAATTTGGTGCCCATATTAGACACATCTACATCTTCATCCATACTCCTCAAGCCACCTGACGGATTGTGGCGGAGGGTACCTTGAGTACCCCTATCGGTTCTCCTTCTGTTACATTCCCGTATCGTTCGTGGAAAGAAAGATTGTCGGTATGCCTCTGTGTGGGCTCTAATCCCTCTGATTTTATCCTCATGGTCTCTTTGCGAAATATACGTAGGAGGGAGCAATATACTGCTTGACTCCTCGGTGAAGGTATGTTATCGAAACTTCAATAAAAGCCCGTACCGAGCTACTGAGCGTCTCTCTTGCAGAGTCTTCCACGGGAGTTTATCTATCATCTCCATAACGCTTTCGCGATTACTAAACTATCCTGTAACGAAGCGCGCTGCTCTCCGTTGGATCTTCTCTATCTCTTCTATCAACCCTATCCGATACGGATCCCACACCGGTGAGCAGTATTCAAGCACTTGGCGAACAAGTGTACTGTAACCTACTTCCTTTGTTTTCGGACTGCATTTCCCTAGAATTCTTCCAATGAATCTCAGTCTGGCATCTGCTTTACTGAAGATTAATTTTATATGGTCATTCTATTTTATATCACTCCTAATGCCTACTCCAAGATAATTTATGGACTTCAGTGCTTCCAGTTGCTGACCTGCTATATTGTAGCTAAATGATAAAGGATCTTCCTTTCTATGTATTCGCAGCACATTACACTTGTCTACATTGAGATTCAATTGCCATTCCCTGCACCATGCGTCAATTCGTTGCAGATCCTCCTGGATTTCAGTAAAATTTTCCCTTGGTACAGCCTTTCGATATACTACAGCATCATCCGCAAAAATCCTCAGTGAACTTCCGACGTTATGCACAAGGTCATTTACATATATTGTGAATAGCAACGGTCCTACGACACTTCCCTGCGGCACACCTGAAATCACTCTTACTTCAGAAGACTTCTCTCCATTGAGAATGACATGCTGCGTTCTGTTATTTAGGAACTCTTCAATCCAATCACACAAATTGTCTGATACTCCATATGCTCTTACTTTGTTCATTAAACGACTGTGGGAAACTGTATCAAACGCCTTGCGAAAGTCAAGAAACACGGCATCTACCTGGGAACCCGTGTCTATGGCCCTCTGAGTCTTATGGACAAATAGCACTAGCTGGGTTTCACACGACCGTCTTTTTCGAAACCCATGCTGATTCCTACAAAGTAGATTTTTACTTTCCAGAAAATTCATTATACTCGAACATAATACGTGTTCCAAAATTCTACAACTGATCGACGTTAGAGATATAGGTCTATAGTTCTGCACATGTGTTCGGCGTCCCTTCTCGAAAACGGGGATGACCTGTGCCCTTATCCAATCTTTTGGAACGCTACGCTCTTCTAGAGACCTACTGTACACCGCTGCAAGAAGGGGGGCAAGTTCTTCGCGTACTTGTGTAAAATCGAACTGGTATCCCATCAGGCCCAGCGGCCTTTCCTCTTTTGAGTGATTTTAATTGTTTTTCTATCGCTCTGTCATCTATTTCGATATCTATCATTTTGTCATCTGTGCTAAAATCTAGAGAAGGAACTACAGTGCAGTCTTCCTCTGTGAAACATCTTTGGAAAAAGACATTTGGTATTTCGGCCTTTAGTCTGTCATCCTCTATTTCAGTACCATTTTGGTCACAGAGTGTCTAGACATTTTGTTTTGATCCACCTACCACTAAAATTTATCAAGATTTTCTGCCAAGTCAATACTTAGAACTTTACTTTCGAATTCGTTGAACGCCTCTCGCATAGCCCTCCTCACACTACATTTCGGTTCGTGTAATTTATGTTTGTCTGCCAGACTTTGGCTATGTTTATGTTCGCTGTGAAGTTCCCTTTGCTACCGTACTATTCTTCCTTCTGATGTGCGTAAGTAGAAAGAAGCAGAAGAAAAAGTAAACAATCTGGAAATAAATACTATAGGGATAAGAAGTACCAGCCTCCTATAGGGATGAGTGTGATAACTTTGAAAGAGAAGGGAGGACGAGGGGATGGACAGCCAAAAAGGGGAAAGGAGGAGATGGACTAATGGAAGCTAGGAATAAATAAATTCCCGAACAATGCTCTGCGCTAATTTTTTGATAGTCGCTCCTCTGTTTTGTCCGACGACTTTACAGTGAGTAATTTTCATCGGTGACTCAATGACGTAAGTGTAACTTTAATTTACGATAACCATAACCTCTTAACGGACTAAAAAGTTCTGTAAGTCGCAATACTGGAAGTCAGAGAATTCCAAATCTGAATGAAATTCGAGGCACTTCTCACCGAGTTGATGTCCTTCGATAACGCCTTTGTGGTCGAAGCTGAAAAATAACTGAAAAGTGGTTTGATTCTTTATCAATCCGTGCCTCTTGCTCCGTATTTTTTCATGCTGTTGATGCAGAGGAGTTAGGTAACGTTCAACTGTTATTTTTCACCATGACCAAGGAAGTTTACAAAACAAATCCTATCTATAGCCGAGAAAACGTTAGCAATAATGATTCGGGCATATGAATTGGACTTGTCGTTTTATGGCACAGGCTAACAAAAGTTTCTCATAGTTAGACAGAGTTGTAAAATACACTATGTGATCAAAAGTATCCGGACACCTGGCTGAAAATGACTTACAAGTTCGTGGCACCCTCCATTGGTAATGCTGGAATTCAATATGGGGTTGGCCCACCCTTAGCGTTGATGACAGCTTCCAGTCTCACAGGCATACGTTCAATCAGGTGCTGGAAGGTTTCATGGGGAATTGCAGCCATTTCTTCATGCAGTGCTGCACTGAGGAGAGGTATCGATGTCGGTCGGTGAGGTCTGGGACGAAGTCGGCGTTCCAAAACATCCCAAAGGTGTTCTATAGGATTCAGGTCAGGACTCTGTGCAGGCCAGTCGACTACAGGGATGTTATTGTCGTGTAACCACTCCGTCACAGACCGTGCATTATGAACAGGTGCTCGATCGTGTTGAAAGATGCAATCTCCATTCCCGAATTGCTTAAAACATCATTGTAGGCCTGTGCTGTGGTAGTGCCACGCAAACCAACAAGGGGTGCGAGCACCCCCATGAAAAACACCAACACACCATAACACCACTGCCAGTTTGTCAAGCGTGGTTCTACTATTTCCTGAATTCGCACTGACAGCAGCTAAGGAAATTTCTGACCTGTAGTATCCACAGCAGGCTACAATTTACCATGCACTCCAACATCTTCCCTACAGAGCTCGTTACGATGATGCTTTCATAGCTACAAGGAAATGTTTGGTTCTTCTGTGGTTTGAAGAGAGGGTCCAAAAAAACTTATTCTCACGTATCGTGAAAATATCCCACCTTCCTTAGTTTGTTAAGAAGTACTAGAAGGGTTATCTACGATTTCATTCCCGTTTACCATAGCATTCTGTGCCTCATTCGGTGGCGAATAGACGTAAAATCACGATCCTCAGACAGTACCTAATCCGGTCGCAACATGAAGAAGAGAGAGTTGTAGGACTCAGTGTAATCTGAACTAAAGACCAGCCCACCGCTTTCCACAGTCATATGGTGGCCCCATGGTGCCGAATGCAGGCTTGACAGTAGCACTAGTATTGGTGAAATGCCGCACCATTATCAGTGCAACTGGCTGTTATTTCGAGTAACCTGTTTCAGTAAAGCTTGTAATGGTGGCCTGCGGTGTTTTCCAATAAAACTTCTGCTGGTCTCGCATAGCTGAACGGTGCTGGAGGAACACTTTAATGAATTCATGAAGTGATGCCTTAATTTCTATTTAGTCTCCTCAATAATATGGCAGCATTTGGCTATCGCTCCCACACCCAGTTGTATGGGAAAAGCATCTGCACAGAGCCGCTTACTTGACCCTAATTGCAGAGCGGCACTGTTGAATCCAGCAGTGCGCAGGCCGTCGTTGTCGATGGCGTAAACCCTTTGAGACGGAAGAATCAGTGGCTTGGTGGATCACTCTATCAATATAGACTACTCGTCTCTTGATCCTGCTTCGATGTTGAAACATATTCAGGTACAACATCCAGTTAGATTTACTGCACATTCACTTCGACGGGCACTGCTTGGTCGGTCAGCTGTATCCAGATATGTAAGAGGTAACTAGAGTATAAACCACCAAATATTTCTCACTGAACAGTTTCGATGATGGGAGGAGAGAATATGCACAGATCAATGACTGGGAAGGATCTAGTAACATTGCCGAAGTGGATTATTTTCCCTGTGTCAAGGAGGCATCATATTATGGAAGATGTGAGTCCCCAAATACCTCTACATCGGCGTTGATGGCGCATTACGTGCATTAAAGCTTCAAAAAGAAGTAACAGGTGTTGGAGCTGAGAAACAATGCTTCTAAGTGACTTCTTGCAAATTGTTATCGAGGAGGAGAGACGATGGGTGATGTTAATCATAAATAAATATGGCCACATCACCTTTTGTCCTCTCCACTGTGAAATCGTCCTCCTGGTAGTGCCTTTATCCTCTTAACTCAGGGATCTCACTATCTTTACAGTTTATCACTAGCAGATATAGGCCTTACTGTGACAATAGTTCCACCTCTTCTACATGTGTCATGGAATTATTCAGGTTCCACTGAGGTGTGGGATTAATTTTATGTCTGGAGTTTTTACACATCTGCCTTTATATCTTGTTGCCTATATCGCAAACAAAAGGCTGTTGAGAGTTTAGAAGACAGACTTGTCGATTGTCTTCAGCAGACTTCATATTCCATTACTTCCATGTAGGTGGTAGTATAAGATGATTGGGAGCATGAACAGACACCACACATTCATATAATTAATTCGTCTGGATGGGCATTGGATCCACGTTCTTCAGTGCGGATACACGAGTACGTCCGACCTTCTGCAGGAATCTCAGAGTGGCGAGTATGTAGAAAATGAACAGGGACTGCAGATAGACGTGGGAGTATGGGTCGCCACTGACGCGTACCGAGATATTCCGCCCATTTGAAGCAAACACTTTGTCCCGTGTGGTGCATTGGTTATCGCACCAGCCTATTAAGCAGGAGAACCCGGGTTAGAATCCTGGTCCGGTTCACATTTTCACTCGTCGCCGCTGAAGCCGCACAAATTCCTGATACAGCTGGTATCACTAATCCCTTCCTTTTCCATTCCTTTCTGCTTACGCCTTCAATTAAATCATCCTTTTTTTATTTATTTATTGCTGTACTATCTCATTTAGCTTTACCATATTAGGATGGTCAGCGCCCCCCTCACTAACGTTCTCCGTCTCTCTCTCTCTGTCCCTGCCCCCTCGCCCCCTCACTCTCTCTCTCTCTCTCTCTCTCTCTCTCTCTCTCTCTCTCTCTCTCTCTCTCTCTCTCTCTCTCTCTCTAAAAAATGGCTCTGAGCACTATGGGACTCAACATCTTAGGTCATAAGCCCCTAGAACTTAGAACTACTTAAACCTAACTAACCTAAGGACATCACACACACCCATGCCCGAGGCAGGATTCGAACCTGCGACCGTAGCAGTCCGGCGGTTCCGGATTGCAACGCCAGAACCGCTAGACCACCGCGGCCGGCTCTCTCTCTCTCTCTCCCTCTCTCTCTTTTACGTCGGATGAGGGAATATACGTATCAAAAATTATTACATTCTCTATTTCTATGTGTACTTGTGGTTCAGTTAAGTACATCTGAGCTGTTATCATAGAGATAATTATAACTACCAAGAAAAATAATGCATAATAATACACTACTGGCCATTAAAATTGCTACACCACGAAGATGACGTGCTACAGACCCGAAATTTAACCGACAGGAAGAAGGTGCTGTGATATGCAAATGATTAGATTTTCAGAGCATTCACAAAAGGTTGGCGCCGGTGGCGACACCTACAACGTGCTGACATTAGCAGCATCATGATGGTCGCATCCGTGTTTGGCGACATCGCGGTGAACGCACACTGAAAGCGTGTATTCGTCATCGCCATAATGGCGTATCACCCGGCGTGATGGTATGGGGTGCCATTGGTTACTCGTCTCGGTCACCTCTTGTTCGCACTGACGGAACTTTGAACAGTGGACTTACATTTCAGATATGTTACGACTCGTGGCTCTATCCTTCATTCGATCCCTGCGAAACCCTCCATTTCAGCAGGATAATGCACGACCGCATGTTGCAGGTCCTGTACGGGCCTTTCTGGATACAGATACGACTGCTGCCCTGGCCAGCAAATTCTGCAGATCTCTCACCAACTGAAAACGTCTGGTCAATGGCGGCCGAACAACTGGCTCGTCACAATACGCCAGTCACTACTCTTGATGAACTGTGGTATCGTGTTGAAGCTGCAAGGGCAGCTGTACCTGTGCACGCCATCCAAGCTCTGTTTGACGTAATGCCCAGGCGTATGAAGGCCGTTATTACGGCCAGAGGTGGTTGTTCTGGGTACTGATTTCTCAGGATCTATGCACCCAAATTGCGTGAAAATGTAATCACATGTCAGTTCTAGTATAGTGTATTTGTCCAATGAATACCCGTTTATCATCTGCATTTCTTCTTGGTGTAGCAATTTTAATGGCCAGTACTGTAATAAAAATAACAACAACTACTACAACAACAGTAAATATTAAGAATAAAAATAATATTTATCACTTTATCAAATTTGAAGAAGTGTTTGAAATCATAATCAACAAAAGGGATATTGACAGGAGAGATCATTCAACTGCAGGTTCAGTGACAACTAAGAAGGAGTAAACTGACTGAATAGAATTCCCCTGACCAATCAGATGAATTTGAGAACGTGTCTGTGTCGTGTAGTGCTATGAGCAGGATTTTGCTTTGTTGAAAGCGAGTATTAATGCTGTTCTGTCGAGCCAGAAGTGCCAGAGCCAGTATAAAATAGAGAGAGGGAAAGCAAACAAAGGGTACGGTAGGCTCTACGCTTATATGGACGTAGGTATGATAAATATTCGTAACTAGACGTGATATGGTCAAAAAACGAACGTTACAGATGTAGCGCACACATCGCGATCGTCACCAGTTCCGTGAGCTCTCATACGGAAGTCCTTCAAGAAAAGCGTAAACACAATCAAGAATTGGGAGTACCAGCGATTCGACAAGCTTCTGTTTAATAGTTTATTCTTTTTGCGGTGAATGAAGAGACTCGGAAATCGTCTTACACATTGAAATCGTGCGTTCAATCAACTCTAAGCGATGAGCCAGAATTATTTGCAAGATCTTTTTAAAGGAATAAAAAATTATTTCTGTACCTTTTAGAATTAGGGATAACGAGTACCTAAAATTGCTTTCGTTTCAGATGAATTACTTTTCAGTCATATTATATGTCCATTGTAATAAGGCAAGTATGTCAGTGATCACAAGCTGCATGGGGTTGTTTATATTTGCTGGACTTGCACATGTCTTCTGCTTCTGCCTATTTATGTGGCGTTTTCCTTTTTCAATGATGACTTAAGCGGTCACAGCGCTTTTGTGTGCTGCTTACTGTCGTTTGTAACACTACTGAGGTACTATATTTGTGGCAGTATGTAACTGTATCTATGCTGGCGAAGAGTTCTCGGGCTTCCAGCCGGGTGGCGGCGTCTTCAAACTGCGACGTTTCGACGAGTGACATACTCATCATCTTCTGGCCAGCCAGAAGATGTCGAGTATGTCACTCATCGAAACGTCGCAGTTTGAAGACACCGCCACCCAGCAGGAAGCCCGAGAACTCTTCGCCAGCTGTATACGCCGGGAAAGCATACATTCACATGTATCTATGCTGTTGATCTGCTTCTGAATAGATATGTCAACTTTGGCAACTGCTGTCCTGTCCACTGACGCGAAGCATGTCTACGTCTGAGCGGCTGCAACGAGTTGCGTAGCTTTCTGCTTCAGCGTAAGGAACTGGATTTGTGACTTCAATTATTTGCATCTTCTTCTCCTCATGAAATATTTTAGTTTCGATTTCATGTGGCGTGATCGTTGGAGCAGTTGGTGCTGAATTCAACATGTGCCTCCTGTTTCGTGAGTTGCCTTCCCACATCGGCCACATGTTACACTCGTTTTGTATGGAAGCATAGCATGGACATATCGCTGGCCCTTCAAACAATATAGGGCCTTTACGACAAATGGCTGCACTTTTAATTGGAGGAAACCGCCTTTATTGCTGCAAAAAGTTCAGAGAGTTGAAAGTGATAGTAAAAGCAACTGTGTTCTCAAGTTACTCTATCCCGCCACGTAATGTTTCTAACGTTACAGATTCATGACACCAGTTCTTCAGCAATTCCTTGGCATCAGTGTTCATTATACAGTGACTAGAGAGGCAGTCTGTGCTTGAATAAAGGAAATTTCGTATGTACATCACAACAAAGAATCTCCAGAATTTTGCATTTGAATAGCTGTTCACCTAGTTTGACTCTAGTTGTTTCAATGTTTAGCACCACATTCGTAAGCCGTTTTAGTGATTTTTAGGGTTGTTGTTATGTACTGTAACACATTTTGGACATAAAGAAATGATACCTTAGCGAATTTCCATTGTTCTCCGTTAATGATAATAAATATTCACGTACTATGATTCCACTCACTGTGTTACTGTTAGCTGATGATTTCTCTGGAGGACTAGCCTGAAATGTATTCTTAGTTAGTAGGGTGTTAGAATCTAATTCACCTAGTGAAGACTTTTGGGTATGGATAATCATGATTTTGGTCCTAGAGACTCTACGGAATTAAATATGCACCCAAAAAGAGAACCGCGTGCTAGGGTAGGCCTTATATAGCTGAAGTTCAGCAAATATCTCAGTGGTTTCTTGCTAACGATTCTTTCACCTCAACAGCTATCCACCCCATCGGTAGACAGTGCTCATTGAGGTTGAGTTTTTTATTTTTTATAGAGGTTTCTTCCATTCTCGTTATCCAAGCTCTTGCGCCGCTCCCTGTGACACAAAACATTCTGCTGCCTCTCCGCAAGGTGGTCATTATAGTATACAAGAAGCTTACAGTCACGGATGATTGACGGCACTGACCAATCCATAGCTCGTCAACCTCTGGTTCACCAATCCTTTACTTATCCTATAACGTGCTGCGTTTCTTCAGGTGTTCGCCATTGGACACACGAGGCACATATAGCTTATAGAATACCACGGCCGTGACATTACCGGGGTGCTGATCGCCATTTCTATGGGTCTGGTAATAAGATTTGAGATAAAATAATCATTTGATGGAGAATATATCATACAATTAATGTAATTAAGCATGATGATGCTAATACTACCGTCTGGTCTCTGAAGCAAGCAGTCAAGAGCTAATTAAACAGCTTTCAGATATCGCTTATAATGGATCTCGTTAGATTGTGCAAGGTGCATATGAAAAGTGCGATGAATGGTTTCAGAAAATGAAGTAAAGAAGAGTTAAAGAAAATACCTTTATTGGTCCTCGACGTAGACACCATTAACTACGACATATGTATGATATCGGTAGTAAAGCTGTTGAAAACTGCAAATGCTTTTCATGGATTCGCTTGAAGCACTGTAGTCGCTTGACACGTCGGCGAAGCGCAAGCCTCTTAGTGCTAATTTAAGATGGAGAAAGAAAAAATAAGTCTACGGCTGACAGATCTGGAGAATAAGGAGTGTGCTGAAGAACAGCCACCTCGAGTCGAGCGAAAAACTTGAGCAAGCAGACGTCGCGGATATCCGACATCGCGCGACCGCGTTGCTTTCAGCGATTCCATAGAAAGCGTTAGTTGACATTTTCTAACAGCTTTTCAGACGAAGGCAGAAGTGTAATGTAGCTAATGGTGATTACTTTGATAACCAGTGAAAGTATTTTGTTTGTAGCTCTCGTAGCTCTTGTTGACTTTATTGACTGAGACTATTCATTGAACTTAACAGACACACCTTAACAAAATTTCGAGAATGTAATTATTGGTTGCCAATAAAGAGAGTCCACTCCTGAACGTAAGATGGGAATAAAATATGTACAGCATTCGTAACAACGACATCTGTAGCTGGACCTGTTACCGCTGAAAGTGCTTAAAACCATAGTAAATAATCATTGTTATTAGGACACAACTGAAGATTTTAAGGTAAAATAAGGCAAATATTTACATATAAATTTTCACGAAACTGAACTTCCATGGCATGCACAAGGTGTCGGTATTGAAAGATTGTGGTTAAATTTGAGTAACTAGATTTTTTGAAATGAAGACCTTTTTTGGAAATGTTCAGCTAAGTGCTGGTATTTTTTTCCTGTTGAAAGAGGTTTCTATAATTCCAAAATTAGTTGCAATTATAATTTAGCGGAATTACAGCTGTCAACGCAAAGTTTTAAAAAATCATTAACAAAAGTGGACACAATGTCTACAGTCATCCTCATCTCTGGTTTTCTACGGCAATTCACGTTTTGCTTGTGCCTTGACTCTACGTGTGTTCTCTCATTTTTACAATAGTTCGTTGTTAGTAACTACGTGGAATCATTTCAACAATGATCAGGAATTACAAAGAAAAACTCAGTGTGGAAGAGATTTGGGAAATTCAGGAAACTAATGATATATCTCAAATGAAGAACTTTAATACGCTGACAATTTTTTCTCGCTGGCTGTCAGAAGCGATTAACTTTCCCAGGCAATAGATTATCTCGAGGTGGAAGATTTAGATCAGGTTAATCATGATGGTCAGCCTGGTTTTGATGTGGTGATGCAGACATAGAGGAAAATTAGCCACGAGGCTTTATAGAGGAGGTTATCAGCAGTTATGGTGCTGTAATCCTCACAAAGTAGTTTGACAACAGCTCAGTCACTTCGGGCTCAAACATCAAAGGTAATGGAACCAAGGAATCTCTAGACGTTGGGATAGGAAGAATGTTCCGAGACATGATGTTGTGAAACAGTGGGACACTGCAATGGGTGGTGTTGGCCAGTATGACTCTTTGATTTCAAGTTATAGAAGATTTACTCGATCACGAGTAGGACACAAGATATGTTTATTCAGGCCATTGATACGGCTGTAACGATTTCATGGCAGAAGTACATGCATGAGCCATAATGTCTTGGGATTCCTAAAAAGAAGAATTTGGACCTACACAGTTTTCATCAATATATTGCAAAATCGTGAATTATGGCACAGAAACGGACTATAGGGGAGAGGCAGACATTCACATGAAGCTACTGCAGTATACGTATGTGCCTACAAAGCGCTGAAACGAACTGCAACCGGTGGGGATATCACAAATCATTCTGTGGACGGCTTACCATACTTTTATCGGCAGAAACTGGCATATAAAAGCAAAAATCCTTGGTGCACGCAGTGAACCAAACACAATCTCCTTCTCTGTATAGAAAAAGGTGAAAACTGCTTTCTACAAATCCATACGAAGTAACTTTGCATGAAAAAACGTCACCAGCATCGTTTCACTTTTTAAAAGCTTTTTCTAATAAATTTTGATAAATATTTTATAAGAATATTGTTTAAATGTTCCATTAGATGAAAAACAGATGTCACAATATGTTTGGAGATTAAAAGACAGAATAAAATATTCTGAAAAGTATGAAAAATAATACCTTTAATTCACAGTGTTATCTATAGTGGACGAACAGTAACTTGGATTTGGATAGTCCAGTTCTGGTTTCTGGAATGCAAAAAATTTTCTAAAAATAAGGTATGCCAGGAATTATGTTGTGAACACAGTTAGCAGTATAGAGATAATAAATTAAAACGTCATACATGATGCCGCAGTTCTTCACGCATCTAAGTATTTGACGTCATACCTCCTGAACTCTGGGTCGTACAACGATATAATTTTGGTGATACATTGAGTGGAATATGTGAATAATGTGTGAAATATGTGTCACTCATGCACTTAGTGGTAAGGGGGTAATATATTAAAGCATCAGTCTTCATGTGGCAGTTTTACTACATGAACAGCGAAACATAATAAGCCATAAACAGTTTTCCTTCCATCATTTTGTGTCGGTTGTCAGCGAGAAAAAGTTCCATAAATGTTTGAAATTATGTGTAAAGTTTGTTCCAAGTCACTAAGTGCTCTCATTCTGAAATACTGGTTGGCTAAATTATGGTTATTCTCGAGTGGAAGGCTATACTGATTGTTTACTCCCATGCGTTCAGTAAGTAGGTGATTCTTACCCAGACAGCGACGATTTCCATAATAGTAAGTGATGTGTGTTCGCAGTTTTTCTAGAATCGAGCCAGTTCAGTAGGAGAAGTGGAACATACCTATATAGTACATACATACGTATATCCATTTCTATAATATGTATGGGCATCAGGAATCGCACTTACTAAATAAAGGAAGGTAGATTAGGGTTTAACGTCCCGTCGATATCGACGTCATTAAAGGCGGAACACGAGCTCGGAATATTTCATGTATGGGGAAGGAAATCTGTCGTTCCATTCCAAAGGATCCATCCCCGCATTTGTCTGGAGCGATTTAGGAAAACCATGCAACACCTTAATCTCGATGGTTGGAGGCGGATTTAAACCGTCGTCTACCCGAATGTTAGTCCAGTGTGCTAACTACTGAGCCATCTCGCTCGATTTGCAGTTATTAGTGTATTTGTTTTAAAGATTTAAAACAGGGGTTTCATATAGTATTTGTTCTGTTGTTCAGTTATCTTCTACCTCTCATCTGTTCACTGTTAAATTTGAAGGAGCAAATTCCTTACAAACTTTCATTTATTTCGAATATATTTTTATTGGCTGTCAACCGTTCGAATTAAAGGATTTTGTGAGGAAACTACAACATAGTTTAACGATTTGAAGGAAACGCGTCCATCAAGACGACTTAAAAAGTTGAATAAATGAAAAATAAAGGTGACTCTTTACGTAATTTACCCCAAAACAAAATAAAAACAGAATTTCATACATTCTGACATCATGTCTGTAACCAGCCAATAAAGTATAGCCACTTGCTCATGAAGAGAGATGAGTTATTTACCCAAAGCTATTTCCAACCCAGGACACAACAGTGTAAGCTGTATATGTCGCTAGTGTCATGATAACTTTCACCCCGTCAGCCTGAATTAGACACGTCCTAGAGTATTCCTGGTGAACCCAAGTCGTATACATATTTCCTCGTAAGCGTTACGGTTTCCGATAACTTATTTAACTACCGATATGATAATAACATACACAGATCCTGACTGGAATACACTCTTTCAAATTCTGAGGGTGGCAGGGGTAAAATACAGGGAGCGAAAGCCTATTTACAATTTGTACAGAAACCAGATGGCAGTTATAAGAGTCGAGGGGTATGAAAGGGAAGCAGTGGTTGGGAAGGAAGTGAGACAGGGTTGTAGCCTATCCCCGGTGTTAATCAATCTGTATATTGAGTAAGCAGTAAAGTAAACAAAAGAAAAAATTCGGAATAGGAATTAAAATCCATGGAGAAAAAATAAAAACTTTGTGGTTCGCCAATGACATTGTAATTCTGTCAGAGACAGCAAAGGACCTGGAAGACCAGCTGAACGGAATGGACAGTGTCTTGAAAGGAGGATACAAGATGAACAGCAACAAAAGCAAAACGAGGATAATGGAATGTAGTCGAATTAAATCGGGTGATGCTGCGGGAACTACATTAGGAAATGAGACGCTTAAAATAGTAAATGAGTTTTGCTATTTGGGGAGCAAAATAACTAATGATGGTCGAAGTAGAGAGGATATAAAATGCAGGCTGGCAATGGCAAGGAAAGCGTTTCTGAAGAAGAGAAATTTGTTAACATCGAGTATAGATTTAAGTGTCAGGAAGTCGTTTCTGAAAGTATTTGTATGGAGTGTAGCCATGTATGGAAGTGAAACGGGGACGATAAACAGTTTAGATCAAAATGTGTGAAATCTTATGGAACTTATAAATAGTTTAGATAAGAATGTAATAGAAGCTTTCGAAATGTGGTGCTGCAGAAGAATGCTGAAGATTAGATGGGTAGATCACATAACTAATGAGGAGGTATTGACGAGAACTGGAGAGAAGAGAAATTTGTTTCACAACTTTACTAGAAGAAGGGATCGGTTGGTAGGGCATATTCTGAGGTATCAAGGGATCACCAATTTAGTATTGGAGGGCAGCGTGGAGGGTAAAAATCGTAGAGGGAGACCAGGAGATGAATACACTAAACAGATTCAGAAGGATGTAGGTTACAGGGAGATGAAGAAGCTTGCACAGGATAGAGTAGCATGGAGAGCTGCATCAAACCAGTCTCTGGACTGAAGAACACAACAACAACAATCCACAGGTCAAAAGCCCAGCTTCAAAGATTTGTTTTTTCGGTGTCGTTATCAAAACTAAACAACATAAAACTTTTCCCGGAGAACAATTTGTAAAGCTGGCCCAATTATGTAATGTCGCTTCGAACACCATATAGAAAAAGGATGAATCATTAAAGTGAACCATCTGTAATTGTGAGTAATCTGCGTTAATCTCATCTGCCTAGATTATTTTGCTCTGAATTTATCTACGCTGCAACTAATATGTGACAGATACCTATATGGTTATAGGCTTGGCTGATCCATTTGCAGTATTAACTTGTGTGAATAGATAACCTGTTTTTGAAATCATTTCTCTTTTTACAGTATAACGCTGGGCATGCGGCAGCTCCTGTGAGATTGATGTTCCACTGAAACCCACAGTGAAGTCAGATAAGTATTTCTCTTAGTGAGCTGAGCACAGTAATTAAATACCGGAAGAGAGCAAAGTTACTGGCCTTTATAGGACGGCTGGCAATTAGGCACACACCTGAAGGATTGCGTAACATTTCATTAGAGACTAACTGGAACAGTGTCAGGTCAAGGTTTATAGTAGTACGGTACCTTTAATTTACTTCAACATGGTAGCTCTGAGAGAAACAGCGACGAATTATACTAACCTTTACTGTTATTTAATGTGTTTCGTAAGAAGTAAATGAGACCATTTATTGCCAGGGAAGTGAAACGAGGAAGAACATTCACTACTACATAAAGAAAGCTATTCAAGAAACACTAAACAGAGAGTTTCGTCTCCCTAAATTTCACGGCAGAGAATTAGGGTTATGGAGCTCTACTGATACAGTGTTTTTACATTATTTACGAGAGCATTACCGCTGGAATAGATAGTATCATTGTCTGCGGTGCAGTATAATGGCTAACATCCATGATTATGACTGAAGAAACGATATCCAAAGTATTTAATCACTGAAGGTGAAGAAGGCATTTTGCAGAACTTTCCAAAGAATATTTCATCTAATAGTATCTCCAAACCCGTTTTCTCAAGCTTTCCGTGACAAAGGACGAACAAAATGTTTCTTAACTTTCGTTTGCGTGCTTAGCGACGAAAGGTCGGAGACACAGCTGTCACCTCGAGGCAGAAAGCATTTATTTTCTGTCACATTACTGGATAGGTTGTCACTGTCTCGTCTGATCTGGCAGGAGAAAAAGGAAATGACAAAAATTACAAATGAATAGCGTGAGATACGAGGTCAAGGCCGAATACCTTCAGCTGGGTGGTAGATGTGGTTGTTGTAATACGGGTTTCGTTTGTGTTAAGCTGGGACAATTTATCCTATGCATTAGGAGCAAAGTCAACTTGAGCGGTGAAATAGGTTTTCTTAAATGGTTTTTTAAAATAATTGTGTTCAATGTGTTATCTACAGAACTGATAAACTCGGATACGGTGACGTCATCGGACTCAGTATTTTTTATCAGCAATGTAATTGTTTCTTGAAGTGATGAAGTTACGTAAAAATCCTTCTCCTTCTCACTCTGCCGCTGACAAAAGGGTGACAGTTGTCAAACGAGATTGTATTTCTCTTGAAGACGATCTATACTACGGATTTCCCAAAGTTACAACCATGTTCGAAATCATTGAGAAGGCACATTTTGTGGCGATGGATGATCGGTAGATTGAGAAGTGTAAAATATCTTACGACCTATTCATATCAGAGGAAAAACAATTCTACATGAAGAACTGAGCACGAGAAATTTTTTTACAAGAGGCCTGACACATTTGTTGAACACTGACAAAAAGCAAATGTAGAAATGGATGTTTAAGCAATTTCTGAAATATTTTAATAGCGATCTTACATATATTAAGTGCGGTTTTGTTTCCAATAAAGACATTTCACATTCTAGGCTAAGCGACACACCAAGCGGTTATTGGAAGTTGGCGACCCGGCACCAAGAAAGTCGCAGAAGATTTCCCCTGCCGGAAAGGAAGAAGGAAATTAGAGTCTGACGTCGCGTCGACAACGAGGCCTTTACATATGGCGCAAAAACTCGGAAGAGGGAAGGACGTGGAAAGATGTCGGGCGTACCTATTCATAGCAACCAGTTCAGCATTTATCTTAAGCCAGATAGTTACTTTCATGATCCATGTATCACTTGCAAGATAAATCGTAATGGTGTGGAACGTGTCATTTTACATTCACAACGCAAATTAATGTATATATACACTCCTGGAAATGGAAAAAAGAACACATTGACACCGGTGTGTCAGACCAACCATACTTGCTCCGGACACTGCGAGAGGGCTGTACAAGCAATGATCACACGCACGGCACAGCGGACACACCAGGAACCGCGGTGTTGGCCGTCGAATGGCGCTAGCTGCGCAGCATTTGTGCACCGCCGCCGTCAGTGTCAGCCAGTTTGCCGTGGCATACGGAGCTCCATCGCAGTCTTTAACACTGGTAGCATGCCGCGACAGCGTGGACGTGAACCGTATGTGCAGTTGACGGACTTTGAGCGAGGGCGTATAGTGGGCATGCGGGAGGCCGGGTGGACGTACCGCCGAATTGCTCAACACGTGGGGCGTGAGGTCTCCACAGTACATCGATGTTGTCGCCAGTGGTCGGCGGAAGGTGCACGTGCCCGTCGACCTGGGACCGGACCGCAGCGACGCACGGATGCACGCCAAGACCGTAGGATCCTACGCAGTGCCGTAGGGGACCGCACCGCCACTTCCCAGCAAATTAGGGACACTGTTACTCCTGGGGTATCGGCGAGGACCATTCGCAACCGTCTCCATGAAGCTGGGCTACGGTCCCGCACACCGTTAGGCCGTCTTCCGCTCACGCCCCAACATCGTGCAGCCCGCCTCCAGTGGTGTCGCGACAGGCGTGAATGGAGGGACGAATGGAGACGTGTCGTCTTCAGTGATGAGAGTCGCTTCTGCCTTGGTGCTAATGATGGTCGTATGCGTGTTTGGCGCCGTGCAGGTGAGCGCCACAATCAGGACTGCATACGACCGAGGCACACAGGGCCAACACCCGGCATCATGGTGTGGGGAGCGATCTCCTACACTGGCCGTACACCACTGGTGATCGTCGAGGGGACACTGAATAGTGCACGGTACATCCAAACCGTCATCGAACCCATCGTTCTACCATTCCTAGACCGGCAAGGGAACTTGCTGTTCCAACAGGACAATGCACGTCCGCATGTATCCCGTGCCACCCAACGTGCTCTAGAAGGTGTAAGTCAACTACCCTGGCCAGCAAGATCTCCGGATCTGTCCCCCATTGAGCATGTTTGGGACTGGATGAAGCGTCGTCTCACGCGGTCTGCACGTCCAGCACGAACGCTGGTCCAACTGAGGCGCCAGGTGGAAATGGCATGGCAAGCCGTTCCACAGGACTACATCCAGCATCTCCACGATCGTCTCCATGGGAGAATAGCAGCCTGCATTGCTGCGAAAGGTGGATATACACTGTATTAGTGCCGACATTGTGCATGCTCTGTTGCCTGTGTCTATGTGCCTGTGGTTCTGTCAATGTGATCATGTGATGTATCTGACCCCAGGAATGTGTCAATAAAGTTTCCCCTTCCTGGGACAATGAATTCACGGTGTTCTTATTTCAATTTCCAGGAGTGTATTTACTAAACATTCGTAAGTTTATACACAGTATACACCATCTGAGAAACCCAGCGCCGTACGAGTATCTATCCGTTGATATTATCTACACTGCTGGCCATTAAAATTGCTATACCACGAAGATGGCGTGCTACAGACGCGAAATTTAACCGACAGGAAGAAGATGCTGTGTTATGCAAATGATTAGCTTTTTAGAGCATTCACACAAGGTTGGCGCCGGTGGCGACACCTACAACGTGCTGACACGAGGAAAGTTTCCAACCGATTTCTCATACACAAACAGCAGTTTACCGGCGTTGCCTGGTGACACGGTGACACGTTGTTGTGATGCCTCGAGTAAGGAGCATAAATGCGTACCATCACGTTTCCGACTTTGATAAAGGTTTGATTGTAGCCTATCGCGATTGCGGTTTATCGTATCGCGACACTGCTGCTCGCGTTGGTCGAGACCCAATGACTGTTAGCAGAATATGAAATCGGTGGGTTCAGGAGGGTAATACGGAACGCCGTGCTGGATCCCATCGGATTCGTATCACTAGCAGTCGAGATGACAGGCGTCTTATCCGCATGGCTGTAACGGATCATGCAGCCACGTCTCGATCCCTGAGTCAACAGATGGGGACGTTTACAAGACAACAACCATCTATACGAACAGTTCGACGACGTTTGCAGCAGCATGGACTATCTGCTCGGAGACCATGGCTGCGGTTACCCTTGACGCTGCATCACAGACAGGAGCACCTGCGATGGTGTACTCAACGACGAACCTGGGTGCGCGAATGGCAAAACGTCATTTTTTCGGATGAATCCAGGTTCTGTTTACAGCATCATGATGGTCGCATCTGTGTTTGGCGACATCGCGGTGTTCGCACACTGGAAGCGTGTATTCGTCATCGCCATACTGGCGTATCACCCGGCATGATGGTATGGGGTGCCATTGGGTACACGTCTCGGTCACCTGTTGTTCGCATTGACGGCACTTTGAACAATGGACGTTACGTTTCATATGTGTTACGACCCGTGGCTATACCCTTCATTCGATCCCTGCGAAACCCTACATTTGAGCAGGATAGTGCACGACCGAATGTTGCAGGTCCTTTACGGGCCTTTCTGGCTACAGAAAATGTTCGACTGCTGCCCTGGCCAGCTCATTCTCCAGATCTCTCACCAATTGAAAACGTCTGGTCAATGGTGGCCGAGCAACTGGCTCGTCACAATACGCCAGTCACTACTCTTGATGAACTGTGGTATCGTGTTGAAGCTGCATGGGCAGCTGTACCTGTAAACGCCATCCAAGCTCTGTTTGACTCAATGCCCAGGCGAATGAAGGCCGTTATTACGGCCAGAGGTGGTTTTTCTGAGAACTGATTTCTCATGATCTATGCACCCAAATTGCGTGAAAATGTAATCACATGTCAGTTCTAGTATAGTATATTTGTCCCCTCGTTCATCATCTGCATTTCTTCTTGGTGTAGCAATTTCAATAGCCAGTAGTGTATTAACACATCTCCACCTCCCTATCTATCTCCTCCTTCCCCCTCTCTGTATCCATCTCCTTTCGTCCCCTCACTCTACCAGTCTCCAGTCTCTTTATCCAACTGACCTCTCTCCTCTCGCTATCCATCGCCCCTATCCCTGTCCATCACCTCCTCCTCTTCCCCTCTCTGTTCGTCTCCACTAAACCTCTATCTGCCTAACTACTCCACCAACCACTCTCCCTCCATATCCTCCTGCCCCTATCTTTGTGCATCTTCTCCTCTGCTATCTCTCTGTCAATTTATCCTCACCCCTCTGTCCATCTGCTCCTTCCCCCTTTGTCCATCTCATACTTCCCCATCTAATTACATGTCCTTCTCCCCCTCTCTTTGTCAATTTCTTCCTACCCTCTCTCGGTTCATCTCCTCCTACCTCCCTCTGTCCATCTACTCCTCCTCCTGTCTGTGCCCATCTCCTCCTTCCTCCTCACTGTCTGTCCATCTCGTAGTGCTCCCTTCGCTCTCTACATTATCACACTCACCCAAATTGGAGGCTGGTGTGATTTCCCCTACTGTATTTCTTTCCAGATTGTAACTATCATGTCTAGCAAATTTTATTTAAATCCTTCAAGGGGTTTAAGATGAGCTTTAAACCGTGGCATTGCTTGCATATGCACATGTCAAATACAATTCACATATATTTAACAGGTTTCACAACTATTTGTACAAATATATCACCTGTATGTCTAGCGAATTTCACCTTGCATTTCCATTTTCATGCAACCCAGTGTTTATGACGTCGTATCTTCTGAACTTTACTACACAATGATACAATTTTGTAGGTACATCCAATGATACATGTGCCTACTGTCTACGAATATAGTTAGTTGTATATGAGTAATGAATTAAAATGTCATGCAAGATTCGACAGTTTATCACATATCTCACTGTTTATGATGTTGTGTGTCCTGAACAAAGCATCATATAATGGTGTAATTTTTACGGTACATACATTGACATATGTAAATACTGCCTGCAAAATGTGTCACGAATACAGTTAGTAGGAAATAAGTAATAAATTAAAGCCTCGTGCAAGATGTGGCTGTTTTACTGCATGAATAACAGAAATACACTAAGCGATAAAATTTTTTCCTTTCATTATTTTGTCATCAACGAGAAAAAGGTTCATAAATTCTGAAATTGTGTGTTAAGTTTGTTACATGTCTCTAAGTGCATTCATTCTCAAATACTGGATAACTTCTCGCGTCGTGGTTCTTATCCCCACAGAGATCCTTTCCAGCCAGTAAATGTTACCAAGTTTGGTTGCAAGCGGTCCAGCGGTTTGTGTGTGTGTGTGTGTGTGTGTGTGTGTGTGTGTATGTGTGTGTGCGCGCGCTTGTGTGTGCATGTTAGTAATTCCTGTTCATCACTTTTTACATATTATATATACTAATAGACACGTCTATTAGACATTTTTTTATACCTGGGGACCGCGCGGCTTCCCCCGGCGAAGGTTCGAGTCCTCCCTCGGACGTTGGTGTGTTTGTCGTCCCTAGCGTAAGTTACATTAAGTGGTATGTAATCTTAAGGAACGATGACCTCAAATTTGGTCCTATAAGACCTTACCACAAATTTCCAAATTTTTATTTCTGGCTATGTTATCAAAAATTTTAGTTGAAGCATTTTACACCCCTTTCTACGCTAAAGGCTACCTTAATGTCTAGTAATGAATGTAATTTTTTTCCTTCTGGTATTGTAATTACGCACATCATAGTTCCTTCTGAACTGCAGTGGGTTATTTAAAACAAACTCCGTGAGGGAAAGGGAATAATGTGAAACAGTAATAAGTATCCTTAAACAGATACCTACAAGATGATAGTGGCTGAGCACCACAGACTATTCTTGTAGCACGTTTTCTGAAATGAAGACTTTCGTTCTTAAAGACGAGGCACCCAGAATATTATTCCACATTACATTATTGAATGGATATATTGAAAATATGTCGAATTCCTGATTTGTCACTCCCTCAGATATGCAATGTTTCTATGTGCGAATGTCGCTGAACTAAGCTGCTTTAGGATTCTGAATTGTGCTTTTCCCGGTTTAAGTAATTTAGAAAATCCCAGAAAACCTGAATGTCGGTGGCCCGATGAGAATTTTACCAGTCGTCTTCTCGAAAGCGAGTCCATTGTGTTATTCATTGTATCACCTCGCTCGGGACCGGAAGAGATACGACCAGTATTTTCTGGGATGCTGCAAACACCTTTCTTGCTGATTACAGCTTCAAGGGAAAAATGAAATGCCTGACGAAAAAGTAAAACACTCAGAAGGGGAGTAGGAAATGAAACGAAACTCATCGGATTTGGAGGCTGCAGGATATAATTTCAGTGATTACAAACTCGAGTCAGATTTAGAAAGAACGTGGCAGTTGCTTTCCACTCATCGATATAACGTTGTACCACCTCTGGCCTGATTACACGCATTGATTGTGTTGGGAAGCGTATAGTGAAGCCTGGGACTAGCTGGCTCACAATGTTGTAACTGGTCCTTGGTATCCTTGATCCTGGCACTGGGACGAAGTTGAAATCAGAGATGATCCCACACATCTTACATCGTGGACAGATCTGGGGATATTGCTAGCTACCGGACTACCTTAATATCACGGAGACAGTTCATGGGGACAAGCACCATGTGTAGCTGAGTATTGTACTACTGAAAAATAACACCACGATACTGTCGCAAGGATGTCTGTGATGTACCGTTGTACCATTAGAGTTCCCTCATCGCCATCAGCCGTGACCTGCATTCATACCCGTTGGTTTTCCACATCATGATGCCAGAAGTACAAGCGCTACGCCTCTCAAAAGCAATGGAAGACTCAGCCCTCTCCCCAGATCGCTGCCATACTCTCCTAAGGTGGTCATCCGGGTAGGGCAGAAGCACGTTTAACCACCTAAGGTATTGTGACGCTATTCATCAACAGATCACTCTTCCCGATCACGACACTACTCCAAGCGCAGCTGTACGTATTGTGGAGTTAAACGGCAATTTACGTATTGGACGGTAATTTCCTATTACGGCTACTACTAGTCTCTGACCAAATTTTTGTGATGACAAAAAAAATTTCACGTCGTCAATTACTTTTGGCAGGTGGAAGTGTGAATGGGCTACGATGTGCTTGGTACACAATAAGGCGACCTGTCTTAAGGTAGACAAAAGAGGTCAACCGGAACCATGACGAAGAGTAAGACTGCCTTCACGTTCCCATAAGCACCACCATTCGGCCACAGTCACATGTGAATGCCTCACATGTCTGGATACTGCGCGATTGGACCATCCGACCAAATGATGGCCGACAACAAAGACCGTTTGAAACTCTGTCACGTGCTGCTAATACTGTCACACACGAGTAAGCGGCACCTCCGTTTCTTTCATACTAATCCCTCGACATTTGACACAGCTCACGCCCTTATATACCCCACCAGGCCTAGGAACAACAGTAAGCACGAACAACAATAATGCACTCTGGTGGCCGTTCTACCTCTAAAAGAGTACTGTAACACTAATCATTTACATGCCTGCTGATGGTGTGTACATGTGCAAAGTTATATTGACATCCGACTATGTGTTAGGGAGCTTCACTTGTTTTGTCAGACAGTGTAGTAATCGCTAAACACTACGCAAGTCTTCTGGAAGTAGTTGAAAAAACATTCTTCAATGAAATGTTAATTAGAAAAGGAGAAAAATGTCTTCCATCAGCAAAATGCATGTGACGACAAACTTGCTTTCGCAATTAAAAAATACCGGCAGAGCTTTGAGGTACTGATTCCTTGAGCATTTAATGTCTTCACCAGTTTGGGGACTCTTAGAATTTAATTTAATATATATTTTGTAACTGATAAGAATCGTACTTGATGAGTTAAATCTACTGCCGTGATAAATGTTGTACAGAATTACGTCAAAGGAGACTACATAGAAAGAATGGGAATTTCCATTTAAAAAATATTGAGCTTCACTGCCAGGCAGAAAAAGTTCTGTGTTGCGCCGATATTGTTAATTAAATCGTCTATAGTAATTTCAATTATGTACAAGAGTTCATTAAGAGTATAGTAGGGAAGGAAAAGATTTACGTTAGCAACTTAAAGGTGTCATGGTCCACACTGAAAACGAAGTTTAACACACTTCTTTCGTATAACGAAGTATAAATTAAATGAATGTATGAGGTCGCAGTTTTTCGCGGCGACATCCTAGAAAAAATTCTTCACAGAGATGTGGCCGCTTTAGATGTATCAGTCCCGAGCGATCTACGATTTCCTGCATCGTCGTCATTAGGACATTCGTTACAGTAAGTCATTAAGTACTTAAGCTGATTGAATTAAACGGTCCAGTCACGTTAGGTCGACCACCTGTCAAAAGCCTTTTGCAGTGGGACGTCCAGAAATAGAGCCAGTGAGATTCTGGAAGGTCCCGACAGGGACGTGGAGTCATGCCGAATCCAGTGCAGTGGTCATCTGCACTAGGTTTCTCGGTTGAGAATTCATGGCGAGAACAGTCTGATCGAGGTGATCCTACAGACTCTCGATTGGGGTTAAATCCGGTGAGTTCGGTGGCCAGAGGAGTACGGTAAGCAAATAGTGGTGCTCCTCGAAACACGCACGTTCACTGAAAGCTGTGTGACACGTAGCATTGTCCTTGTGGTAGATGCCACCGAGACAAAGAAAAAAAGACTGTATGTACGAGTGGCATGGTTCCTAAGTATAGATGTATATTTGTGTTGATCTATTGTGCCTTTTAAAATGACGAGATCACTCAGGGAATGCCACGAAAACATTCCCAGATCATAAAGATCATGCCCTTCTCGACTTCAGATAAATCGCTCCGTTTCGGCATTACCACAATGGCAGCACTGTTCACCGCATCCCCGCGACACCTTTTATATACTATTCGCTGCCAATGTTGCCACCTGTCGTCTGTGAGTGGTTACTGCACGTCGACGTCGAACATTATCGGTGGCGGCATTAGTGTGAGTGGACTGTGTATATAAAAATTATTGTTCGAAGGGCACACTAATCCCTTGTCTTTCCGTTGGTTCTTATGTATCCGCGTCAGAGTCGCGATGGCTTGCAAATATCCTGCGGCAACGCCCTCAAACGGAAACTTTTTGATGGCCTCTTGTATCATCGAGACGTCAAGGCTTCTTGGCTTTGCCATGGTATAATTCGGTACCTAACCGAGGTGGTACAGACTTCCGTCCAGGAACGGAGGGTGACTGAGCAGCCTATTCGATCAAGTGGAGAGAGTCCGCCCGCCGGTGTGGCCGAGCGGTTCTAGGCGCTACAGTCTGGAACCGCGCGACAGCTACGGTAGCAGGTTCGAATCCTGCCGTGGGCATGGATGTGTGTGATGTCCTTAGGTTAGTTAGGTTTAAGTAGTTCTAAGTTCTAGGTGACTGATGACCTCAGCAGTTGAGTCCCATAGAGCTCAGATCCACTTGAACCATTTTTTTTTTTTTGGGGGGGGGGGGGGGGGGAGAGTCCGGCAGTGAATTCTAGCTATGGGCTGTAGGTGTCCCAAACAGCACGGAACTACGTTTCAAATCACGCATCATGTTGAACAAATACTGCACAGCTTAGTATCACTCGATATTAGGACATAAGTCATGCTCTGCGTCTTAACCGGCAGTGTTCTTGCAGAAGTGATCGGAATTAACTGCCGATCGGAACTGTTCTACGACTGAAGAAACAACCAAACGGTTTAGCCTCTGCTACCCTCGCGGCTTGTGTATCTCAGGACATTATCTGTGCAGCTAACTGGGAGAGTTCTTGCAGAATGTCGCTGAGAGTGTGCTTATGATTTCCAACTAGATTCTCAGTGAGAGCCAGTTCCAGTCGCACAGCCATTCCAGCTCCAGTCACCGCAACACATCTGTCTGAAGAGCATCCGCCGCACTTCGACAGTGCATACGGTGGATAGAGATCTATGCAGTGCATCAACTGTGCTTAGCCTTAGGGCAGGACTGTTACAGACAATGAATATTGTACATCGACCTCTTGAAGTTGAGTATTTGTGTGTCACTGCAAAAATGTGTGCTTTTGGACACAGAATTGTAGACACCTCAGCAGTTGTGCTTATAGGTATGTATGCCTAGTCTTTGGTTTGTAGTAGCGTTTACACTGACATCTGCTGCACATCGGTGTTTGCCCCCAATACCCTACGTTGGTTATGAAGTGCAACTACAACACCTGTAATACTAAAGTTGTCTCACTCTCTTTCTGTGTGTGTGTGTGTGTGTGTGTGTGTGTGTGTGTGTGTGTGTGTGAGAGAGAGAGAGAGAGAGAGAGAGAGAGAGAGAGAGCGTGTTTAAGACAATTTTGGATTTGTTCGTTGATACTGGTTTCAGTTCACGTTACTTGCAGTCGTAACATCCATTTCCCACTACGTTTGCTGCTGTCTGCTTAACGTCGGTCATGGTTTCTACGCGCTTTTTGGTTCGCGACGGTGACCTGCCTAGCTTATGTCGGGCTACATCAAAAAAGGAGAAGGAAAGAATCGTAGGTGCAGGTCCAAATACGAGCGTATCGTTGATAATATGGCATGGAGCAGTTATGCTGAAAAGAGGACGATGGCTGATCAGTGACGGAAATGAGAAACTGCATCGAACTAACTTTAGAAATGATTACTGGAACCACAACAACAACGATGACTCTCGACGTTTTCTACGACTGTCGATGCACATTTGTTTCTCTTTTCACGTGCTGTTGTCATACAAAACTCACTTCTACTGCGTATTTTCTGGTTTTGATGGATTACGTAGTGCGCTGTATCTTGGTGTATTTAATCCTTTGCTTAAATAGCATTTCCTTTGCGCACTTATACCAGTTTCCATTATTCGTATATCGATTGACACCAAGGAACTCGTTTGATGCAATATGTTCTTGTCTGATTTAGAGATTATACTCCAGACAGTTCTCGGTCACAGCTTATTTAGTTAGCTCTTTCAGATACCGATATTACTTGCAGATCTCCTAGGCTGTTGTATTGGTTTGTTTCAAATACGACATTACACATGTGTTATACATGCGATTGTCGGAGGCCTAGGTTGTCTTTAATATTATAATGCAAAACCTTTACCTTTACTGGTGTGAAAGCATGCATTGAAAGCAACGTTTCTGCAGGACTCTACTTTTCTTTTTTTGGAGACTGTACCAATTTTTATTTCTCTGTCTTGATCTCTTTCACAGGCGTCGTTGGTACTGGCTGCAGCACCTATTTGATTTGCCTCACGGGGTAGCTGTGCAGTCTTGGGCGCCTTGCCATGGCTCGCGCGGCTCCCCCAGTCGGAGGTTCGAGTCCTCCCTCGGCCATGAGTGTGGGTGTTGTTCTTAACATAAGTTAGGTTAAGTTAGATTAAGTAGTGTGTAAGCCTAGGGACCGATGACCTCAGCAGTTTGGTCCCATAGGAACTTACCACAAATATCAAAAAAATTCCTGTTTGATTTGTCAGTCTAATTAGATTTTCTAGAATTTGAAGTGGCCTGCAAATCGGGACGTGAAAGAACAGCACCTCGCAGACTGCTTGGGATATATCAGGCACCAAAAACGTGTGAGAATCGTTAAACGGCAGGAGAATTAAATTTAGGAGTGCAACAATATTCACGTATGGACTGTAACTGTCTGTACACGAATGAGACGATTATGTAGCATGCGATTTGCTAAAGTTGTCAATTTAGCCTGGTTGACGAGAGATTGGAGTGAAAAGTAGTAACAAGGTATAATCTGAATAGGATGAAAAGTAAAAAGATGCTGCGTAACACAAGGTCATCACGTTACACATATCATTATGTCACTATATAATTATGTTACACATAACATTTATGTTTCATCAAGCCAAGAAGAATTCAAATTAGAAAAAAAAGGTGTTGACAATTGTTGATATTCCTGACAGTGGTCGCCAGTATTTTATTTTGCTAGAAGCTCGCCTTGATGCATCTTGATACACATGAAGTAGCATACGGTACAAAAGTGGAGTGAGGTAAAAGGGACAGATGGTACAGTATGTACCAATCCCGTGGGAGAGTCCACCAATTGTACTGAGCTTGCTTCTGATTGGTCGGCACGTTCGGGTGCTAGGCGCCAAAACGCCTGTGTTGTTAAATTTCACTAGTTTTGAGATACATAAGAGTAACGATATTGCAACCGAAGTGCTTCGGACACCTTCGGGTTGCTTTGGCGCACCTGGGAGACGAAGTACTTCGGCTGCGCTAGTAACTCTGTTCTCGAGGGCCGGACCCGTATCTCTGTTTTGGGCATTCTGGACGGGCAGACACCTATCTCAGTATCGTGCGTTACTTAGATGTGAATACGTAATAGTCACTCTGTTTCGGGTGTACATCAGAGCCGGGCGTGTTGTACTCTATATCGGGCGTAACTTAGTTGTGGATACGTAATACACACTCTGTCTAGTGCGTACCGTAGAGCCGGACATGTCTATCATATTTCGGAAGTTTGGTGGAAAAGTTACCATACAACTAAGAAAGCTATGTCGACTGTTGTAAAAGAGAGTAAATGTGTGAATATTTGAATAATAACCAAATAATATACGTTAATGTCGCATACCATCATTGTCAGTACTACAGATCTTGCCCCCTGTAGATACAGAGACTAACTTGGGCAAGTGGCATCCTGCGAAAAGCACAATCACGGGTTCGAACTGACAGCGTAGCAGCCTCTGCCGAAGAAGATCTCACGACCGATGAGCTGTCTTCTACTGGGGACAGAACTTTAGAAGACGACAGGTTGTTGGAAAGAACGGTCAGAGACTCTTATTCAATCCCTCCAGATCTCTCCAGCTTCCAGATGTGACTTCCAAAGGGACACATAATTTATACAATGTCTGAATGTGACGTAAAACTCTCACGATGTTGACGATCAAAACCGAAGGTAGAAGTGAAAGGTTTCAAGAAAGGCGGAAAGGAGAGATAAAAAGTAATTACGAGACTTATTAAGTCACTGACTTACTCGCTTAATGATAGCGAAGTACCAGAAAAAGTAGCATAGGTAAACACAAGCACTATATGTGTAGTTCACAGCTTTACTTTCTTAGCGGTGGAAGATAATCCACTTGTAATATCACATATGTGAAGCTTCTACGAGCACCTTGCCAAAAGTGATTTACGGTAGGATGTCTTCACAAAATTGGCCGTAGAAAAGCGACCACTTATATAAGCCTCGTTTGTCCAATTACTAAGAACTGTTCTTCTGTGTAAGACCCCTAAGACGTTGGACTAACGAAAAACACAATTTTGGCGAACGAAAGAGATGTGCTTCTTTAGTCCTTGGCAGGGGGTCATAGAAATGAGGAACAAAGTCGAATGGTAGACGTTACTTCAAATGCGTTATGACTTTTGGACACAATTTCTATGTATCTACTTCTCAAGTGGAAAAAATTACCAAAAAAGAGACGGAATTATTAAATCTTTGTTACGTGTGAGTCACGGAACTTGGCCTCACATATATCTGACGGTCATCATGATATGACTTTGGATCTTCGCTGACATGAAATGATATTTCGTATTGATTACACCTGCTAAAGTTCAACAAAAATTCTTTATTACACAGTTAAGGTCGATACACAATTATTACGTGTCATTTCACAAAACTAGTTCGTCCTGGATTGTCATAAAGTTGTACACTCCTGGAAATGGAAAAAAGAACACTTTGACACAGGTGTGTCAGACCCACCATACTTGTTCCGGACACTGCGAGAGGGCTGTACAAGCAATGATCACACGCACGGCACAGCGGACACACCAGGAACCGCGGTGTTGGCCGTCGAATGGCGCTAGCTGCGCAGCATTTGTGCACCGCCGCCGTCAGTGTCAGCCAGTTTGCCGTGGCATACGGAGCTCCATCGCAGTCTTTAACACTGGTAGCATGCCGCGACAGCGTGGACGTGAACAGTATGTGCAGTTGACGGACTTTGGGCGAGGGCGTATAGTGGGCATGCGGGAGGCCGGGTGGACGTACCGCCGAATTGCTCAACACGTGGGGCGTGAGGTCTCCACAGTACATCGATGTTGTCGCCAGTGGTCGGCGGAAGGTGCACGTGCCCGTCGACCTGGGACCGGACCGCAGCGACGCACGGATGCACGCCAAGACCGTAGGATCCTACGCAGTGCCGTAGGGGACCGCACCGCCACTTCCCAGCAAATTAGGGACACTGTTGCTCCTGGGGTATCGGCGAGGACCATTCGCAACCGTCTCCATGAAGCTGGGCTACGGTCCCGCACACCGTTAGGCCGTCTTCCGCTCACGCCCCAACATCGTGCAGCCCGCCTCCAGTGGTGTCGCGACAAGCGTGAATGGAGGGACGAATGGAGACGTGTCGTCTTCAGCGATGAGAGTCGCTTCTGCCTTGGTGCCCATGATGGTCGTATGCGTGTTTGGCGCCGTGCAGGTGAGCGCCACAATCAGGACTGCATACGACCGAGGCACACAGGGCCAACACCCGGCATCATGGTGTGGGGAGCGATCTCCTACACTGGCCGTACACCACTGGTGATCGTCGAGGGGACACTGAATAGTGCACGGTACATCCAAACCGTCATCGAACCCATCGTTCTACCATTCCTAGACCGGCAAGGGAACTTGCTGTTCCAACAGGACAATGCACGTCCGCATGTATCCCGTGCCACCCAACGTGCTCTAGAAGGTGTAAGTCAACTACCCTGGCCAGCAAGATCTCCGGATCTGTCCCCCATTGAGCATGTTTGGGACTGGATGAAGCGTCGTCTCACGCGGTCTGCACGTCCAGCACGAACGCTGGTCCAACTGAGGCGCCAGGTGGAAATGGCATGGCAAGCCGTTCCACAGGACTACATCCAGCATCTCTACGATCGTCTCCATGGGAGAATAGCAGCCTGCATTGCTGCGAAAGGTGGATATACACTGTACTAGTGCCGACATTGTGCATGCTCTGTTGCCTGGGTCTATGTGCCTGTGGTTCTGTCAGTGTGATCATGTGATGTATCTGACCCCAGGAATGTGTCAATAAAGTTTCCCCTTCCTGGGACAATGAATTCACGGTGTTCTTATTTCAATTTCCAGGAGTGTAGATACAACCTAATAAAAGAATACAAATGGTCCGCGTCAAGCAAGTTTATCAGCGTTCGTGTATTTACAGTCCAAAGAGCTATCGAGGAAGATTCAGTAAGCAGTTCGGTCACGTATGCGGAGCATCATCGAGATAGGTACTATAGCACAGCATTGTATGAAGTGATTTCATGATGGCAAGGTGACCGGTTTTACTTCCTGAATGAAATCAGAGGTCAGGTGATTTTTTTTTTTCACAGCTCACACAGTCTGTCCCAAAAGCGCGGAGACTGATTTCATTCCTTGCTTATAAGCCACGACAGCTGAACTAACAACTATAAGCTACACCGCTGTGAGCAGTCAGTGTTAGGTAGTGGAAGTGTGAGCTTGGTTTGTCAACGTAACAACGTTGTTGTATCACAAATTACAATGGGGCAACAACTCTAAATAAAGTATTCAAGGCATTCTCCAGAATGTTTTGAAGAAAAGAAAAGGGTGTGCAAAGTTTGTCCCACACACGTTAACTCCCGAACAAAAACAACATGTGGACACGTGCCGCCATTTTATTCAGATGCAAAACGCAGACAATTCTTTTCTCTAAAAAATTATCATACATGACAAGATTTTGTGAATCAGTACGAATCTGCCACAAAATGATACAGTGCAGAATTTCACTGAAGCGTTAACGCTTTGACGACATAACCGACATTCAAGCCAATGTGACGCTCGAGTTGAAGAACGTCCCAAAGAACGACTTTTCTGTCAGTTTTGCATGGTTGTATGAGCGTTCTGTGCATTGTACTCAAGTGTAATGTTTTACATTATCCCCCCCTCCCCGATAATGTAGAACACCTGGAGCAGTAAAGCCAACATCTAAAAGTTTCTCAATTTTTTTACTAATCCAACCTCGTTTTTCCGTTGACGCAGTATACGGAGACTGTCGACGTCGCTGGCAGAAGATACAATATTTTGTACCACTTCTAATGCAATGCTTATGTTTTCGTGCATATGTCACTTAATAGCTTTGTCCTTACCCCTACCCATATGCACTGTGATAATTTCGGTGGAGTAGGGGGGGGGGGGGATGGGAAAGCTCGAGTGCGTAAACGATGCGGCTAGCCATTCTATTGCTGCAACCGCATCGTAGGGATATCTATGGAGACGCCAGACAAACATATGGCTTCCGATGTGGAACGTCAACTGTATCAGTAGTTGCATTGGTATCAGTCTGGATGACTGCCTTATCTAGCTATGTGACATTAGCCAGCTTGATGTTCAAGTGTTGGTGCTGTGGCACAGATGAAAACTAGGGGAAACCACTCTTGTACTTCTCGAAAATATGTACATCTACTGAGACCGAGCGAGGTAGCGCTATGATTAGCACGCTAGACTAGCAGTTGTGAGGGCGACTGTTCAAATCCGCGTCCGGCCATCCTGATTTAGGTTTTCATTGATTTCCTTAAACCGCTTAAAGCAATTACTGGGATGGTTCCTTAGAAAGGGCACCGCCGATTTCCCCCTGTCCTTCCTCAATCCGAGCTTGTGCGCTAGCCGGATCGTGGAATGTTAGAGCCCTTAATCTAGTGGGAAGGTTAGACAAATTGGAAACCAAAATGGATACGTTGATGTTCGGTGGTGGAAGGAAGAACAGGATTTCTGGGGGAATCAGTAAAGAGTTATTAACTCAAAATCGAATACGTGTAGCGGAACACTACGTCTAGGAATGAATTATGCGGTTTAACTGGGATGAAAAGTAAAGTGAATACACTACCACAACCAAGATAAACACATAGTCACGATTTGCCTAGTATTTATACCAACGAACTCCACAGATCGGAAAAAAACATATCAGGAGATGAAAGAAAATATTCAGTACTTAGGAGAAAAGAAAATTTAATTGTGATGGGAAACTGGAATTCGATAGAACAGAAATAGTAGTAGAACGTGGAGTAGGGGAAATGAAAGAGAAGGAAAGATGTATGGTAGAATTTTGCAAAGAGCACAATTTAATCATGGCCAACACCTGGTTGAAGGATCGTTGAAGAAAGTTACGTAGATGGAAGAGACCTCGAGACACAGGAATGTTTCTGAGTGGCCGAGCGGTTCTAGGCGCTACTGCCTGGAACCGCGCGACCGCTACGGCCGCAGGTTCGAATCCTGCCTCGGGCATGGATGTGTGTGATGTCCTTAGGTTAGTTAGGTTTAAGTAGTTCGGAGTTCTAGGGGACTGATGACCTCAGAAGTTAAGTCCCACAGTGCTCGGAGCCATTTTATTTGAACACAGGAATGTTTCATAGATTATATAATGATAAAAATGAGATTTAGAAACTAGGCTAATAACAGTTAAGCATTTCCAGGGGTAGATGTGGGCTCTGAGCATCATTTTAATATCTGAAATACAGAATAAAGCTTAAAAACTACAGAAAGCCCGGAGAATAGAGAGATGGGACCTGGAAAAGGTGTCACAACCAGAGGCTGCTGAGGGTATCAAAGAGAGCATTAGGCAACGACTAAGTGAAACATATGAGAGTAGTAAAATAGAAGATGAATGGAAGTGTTTGAGAGGTGAAATAACGACGGGAACAGAAGAAACAAGGCGAAAAGACAAGGCCCAGTAAATATCCATCAATAACGTACGACGTATTACACTTATCTTATGAAGGAGAAATTATATAAATGGTGGAAACCAATCAGGTACAAAGAGTATAGAATTCTAAAAACTGAGAGGAAGGTGGTTGAAGGTGAAATATAATTCGCAATACTGCGAGACGAAATTTACAGCGGACAGTAAGACCGAAGACACGAAACGAAGCACATTGACTAGTTAATATTCTTTCAGAACTATTAAGGTAACTGAGTAACAGTTAGGCCTGGTAAGCAAGATATGTGAAACAGGAAAGGTACTCTCAGACTTAAAGAAGATAGCACAAAATAAGCAGGTGCTGACGCTTTTACTACCGCACTATCGGTCATAGTTGCAAAGTACACTGACCATGTAAAACTTTTCAGATACTTTCTGACCACCATGTGTATATTATGCGTATCATATTTCCCAGCTGCGCTTAAACGTTATCAGGTTTGAATCGTTTAACCTAACCAGGCAATAAAGGGGCTGATGTGATTTTTCTATAAATTCTTCTTAATTTGATATAAAAGTTTCCCTCTCAGTCGACAGGTTTCGTACTCTTCGATGAAGAATAGGGACAAAAGTCTTTAGGATTTGTCCGTGACAAATCATAATTGACCACTGGATCACCTCCAATAACAGACGTTGACCTTACGCTTGCTGTCTCACACTAACCAAGTGCAAAATAAACAATGCAAACTGGCATAACGCGAAAACGTACAAGATGCGTTACCCCAACATGACGTACAGCCTCTGTACCACTAATTGCATTAAATAGCGGTGCATGTTTTAAGTTTACTTAGACCTTATAATCCTGGACTTGACGCGTGATGTAAGTTGAATGATACACCAGGACGCAGAATGGAGAAGGTAGCCTTCGCAATAATAACGACGAACTAATCTTTTTTGTTATCAGGCAAATATATTGACGCCTGGGTATTAGGAAGGCAAGTATATTATAGTGCATATTGAGCAAACTGGTACCTGGCAGCCTGTCCACTCAGTGTACTGGAGAAGTGAACAAATAAAACTTGTTCCAAATGTAGGTAATTAACCTCCCAGTACATCGTGGTACTGTAATGTGTATAAAAACCAACACAGGTTTTCAACGTTCTTGCTTTTTTTCCTCATTTCAGAAACTACAGGTTCACATTGAAGCAGCATATGATCGAAGTGTGAGACAACAATGTCCATACATGCAACAAAACACGCCTATATGACGTTCCGTCATACCAATAGTGTAATAAAAGGTAAGACGTCTGTGTGCCTGTTAGTGCACAATATATCCCATTTATTCATGTTCGGGATTAATTGCAAGTCCTCCCACCAAGTGAAAGTCCTCTGCAAATGATCATTAATTCTTTACAATCTTCTGGCATATTCACTTCGTTATATACGACAGTAGTATCCACGAACAGTATCATGGAGATTTCTCAGTTATCAACGGATTACTGGTGTGTGTAGTGAACAGTGACGGTCGTATATCCCTTCATAGGAGACGCCAGAAGGAAGTCAGTATTAAACTGTGTGTGTGTGTGTGTGTGTGTGTGTGTGTGTGTGTGTGTGCGTGTGTGTGTGTGTGTGAGTGTGTATGTTTATGTGTACGTGGGGAATTGCCTACTCGAACTCACAGACAGATAGAAAGAGCTGAATTTTAATATTATCGCTACTTGCGGAATAGTCGCTGCAGCCTACAGGAATGTTCCGAACCCTACGCTAGGAGATAAATATTTACAACAAATTGACGTCAACAATAAAGTTATGTGTATTTGTCCAACAATTCTCATCGAAATCGGGAACGAGAGTGCCGTTTCCCCATCATGTAGAACACACCGTAGTTTCATCGACTTAAATACGGCTTCCGCGTAGTGTCACTGTTGATTTATAAAGGCATGCTTCTGAGACACGTCATTCGCTGTCAGAACTAGCCAACAGTATTCCTTACGATGTGAAGAGAATTTTTTCTCGTGAATCTGGACTTCACGGGCGTGGAGAAACGCGGGACGCCGAGGGAGCAGTGGTAGGGCAGGGCTGCGGAACTGAATGAACGCCGGTTACGTGCGCGGGCTGCAGCCGTGACGTCACGGCGGCGCGCCGCTGACGTCAGACCGCTGTGTGGCTCATCGGCACGCTAATTCGCATTGATCGACGCTGGCCACAATCTACTGTGGTTAGGGCCCTCCAGCTTGCCGCTTACCGCAACAACGACCTAATCCCTCGGTTTGCACAACACGTTTATGCGACACCTTTACAAATAACGACATTAGAATTGCGCTTTGTGACAGCATCGCGTGTAGCGCACTGATAAGAATTCAAAGGGACTTATATAACAGCACGCTTTGATTTCCGGTTTAATTTGAGTTTTGCACTAGAGCCAGGAAAAAATTCTTCACCCTGCACTAAAGCAGCATGGTCCCTCATTTATCTTGACCACCAAAACAAATTTTTTGTCCAGCCACCAGTGGGACATTAACCAGAATTATTGCCTTTCATGTAAACTTTTTCGTTATGAGGATGTGAACAGCAGTCCATCTATTTTAAATAGTATTCTTTACGTTTTATTATGTAATCGACTTCGTCCCCTCAAGACCATTTCATAAACGCATCACAGATTACCATTCACGTAAACATGATGTTATTAAAACCGTGACACAGAAATTACCCGGACTCTCCTGTGTTAGAACACAATGCTGGCAGCTGGGGTGACGAAACCCGTCCACTTGCTGGAGTTGACAGTAAACAAATGGAAATATAAGAAAAATGTACACCGACCATTCACCGTAGTGCCTTCATTTGTTCTGTGTGAGTACAATATAAACCCACGAAATTAGATAGGAATGCTACTCATTTAGGGCGAATGTAACTTAATAGAACAGTAACTGGAGTAATTTTTACTTATTAGCAATGTGAGTACACGTCGTACAAGTCTGTAGTACCTGTAAACGCTATGTTGTGTAGAGTAAAGTCAGATCTTGATTAAAAACTGTATCGTCAATACTTTTCTTTTTTGTTGTTGAAGGTAGTTGTAGTGCTACTCAGGAGGGAGAAACTCTACATAAACAGATATTTTAATAAGAACCACCCTTCCCTATGGATATATTCTCGTCTTTTTGTGATGCCTCAGGAAACGGGAAGTTTCAACCTAAGGCAACGCAGCCGTTGTAAACTCGCACAGACAGAGCCGGCTAAGTTACTGTCGTAGGTTCTGTTGCAAGGCATTCACACGTGAGCACACGGCAGCTTGAATATGAGATTGGCATTCCTAATGTTTCTTCTCAAACAAAGAACAGGTAAGTACAAGTAACATACATTACTGGGCTAGCGAAAACCCATGATAGCTTAGACAAGTGGAACATCAACGTCCATGGAGGATTAATGCCTGGTGTGGGACGACTGGAAGTAGAATTGTCGGCTATTGTTTCATCAAAGGTAACCTAAATGGCAGGGCTTCATACGAATTCTTCCTCGTGTCCTGTAAAAAGTGTCGCTAAGATTACTTCCAGGGTACTTACACGATGAATGTCCAGCACCTAATGCCTTACGTGCTCTTCATATTCTGAGCCGATGGTGTCTTGCCAGATGCATTGGTCAAAGAGGAACAGCACGTTGACCTGCTCGGTCTCTGGCCTTGGCTCCTCTGGACTTTCTTCTTTGGGGATGCATAAATGACGTTTTCTATTGCGATAATCCAACAACTCCAGAGGACATACAGAAGCGTATCGTGCTTGCTTATACTAGCGTGTGCTGATAACTAATGCCTCCGAATCCTTTATTCCGGTCTCAACATCGGCTGAGGTACTGCATGTCATACATACAATACTGGCCATTAAAAATGCTACAACACGAAGATGATGTGCTACAGACGCGAAAAATTATCCGACAGGAAGAAGATGCTGTGATATGCAAATGATTAGCTTTTCAGAGCATTCACACAAGGTTGGCGCCAGTGGCGACACCTACAATGTGCTGACATGAGGAAAGTTTCCAACCGATTTCACATACACTAACAGCAGTTGACCGGCGTTGCCTGGTGAAACGTTGTTGTTACGCCTCTTGTAAGGAGGAGAAATGCGTGCCATCACGTTTCCAACTTTGATAAAGGTCGGATTGTAGCCTATCGCGATTGCGGTTTATCGTATCGCGACATTGCTGCTCGCGTTGGTCAAGATCCAATGACTGTTAGCAGAATATGGAATCGGTGGGTTCAGGAGGGTAATACGGAACGCCGTGCTGGATCCCAACGACCTCGTATCACTAGCAGTCGAGATAACAGGCATCTTATCCGCATGGCTGTAACGGATCGTGCAGCCACGTCTCGATCCCTGAGTCAATTGATGGGGACTTTTGCAAGACAACAACCATCTGCACGAACAGTTCGACGACGTTTACAGCAGCATGGACTATCAGCTCGGGGACCATGGCTGCGGTTACCCTTGACGCTGCATTACAGACAGGAGCGCCTGCGATGGTGTACTCAACGACGAACCTGGGTGCACGAACGGCAAAACGTCATTTTTTCGGATGAATCCATGTTCTGTTCACAGCATCATGATGGTCGCATCCGTGTTTGGCGACATCGCGGTGAACGCACATTGGGAAGCGTGTATTCGTCATCGCCATACTGGCGTATCACCCGGCGTGATGGTATGGGGTGCCACTGGTTACACGTCTCGGTCACCTCTTGTTTGCATTGAAGGCACTTTGAACAGTGGACGTTACATTTCAGATGTGTTACGGCCCGTGGCTCCACCCTTCATTCGATCCCTGCGAAAATCTAAATTGCAGCAAGATAATGCACGACCACATGTTGCAGGTCCTTTACTGGCCTTTCTGGATACAGAAAATGTTCGACTGCTGCCCTGGCCAGCTCATTCTCCAGAACTCTCACCAATTGAAAAGTCTGGTCAATGGTGGTCGAGAAACTGGCTCGTCACAATACGCCAGTCACTACTCTTGATGAACTGTGGTATCGTGTTGAAGCTACATGGGCAGCTGTACCTGTACAAACCATCCAAGCTCTGTTTGACCCAATGCCCAGGCGTATCAAGGCCGTTATTACTGCCAGAGGTGGTTGTTCTGGGTACTGATTTCTCAGGATCTATGCACCCAAATTGCGTGAAAATGTAATCACATGTCAGTTCTAGTATAATATATTTGTCCAATGAATACCCGTTTATCATCTGCATTTCTTCTTGGTGCAGCAATTTTAATGGCCAGTAGTGTATTACTCAGTCAACTTTTCCGTTTCGCTAATGCAAGTTGCAACCCTTTGCTGCTAGAGGGCTCCGAATTGTAGCATGTAACGTGACCGTGTATCACTTAACTATGTCAATGCGTTTATTAATATGCAAGTGACAGCACTCTGTACTTTGGATCCGCAGCTCGTGGTCTAGTGGCTACCTCTGGATCATGGGGTCCCGGGTTCAATTCCCGGCCGGGTTGGGTATTTTCTCTGCCCGCGGACTGGGTGTTTGTGTTGTCCTCATCATTTCATCGTCTTCAACATTCGTTAGAATGGCTAGATTGGACTGTGTAAAAAATTGGACTGTGAAAAATTTGGGACTTTCTATGGGCGCTGATGACCACGCATTTGTCCGCCCCACAAACCAAACATCATCATCATCTGTACTTTGGCTGATAATGATAGGCATCAAGAAATTCTGCGTAACAGGGTATTGTAAATTTTGTGAATCAAGATTATAGAGCCATAGCATTTTTATATCAAAAGGTACGTTTTATTTTACACAAATGTATTTGCAATTTTTATCCGTGATGGATATAGAATTGTTATGACTACCGTCCAAAATAAAAATTAATTTCACGGTGATAACAGAAGATGAATAAATAAGTAATAAGACGATTGGACAAAGAGAAACAAGAGAACAATGCACCTTGCCCATCAATGTGCCTTCTTAACCGAATATAAATGATTCTGAATTATGAACCGCTGGAAATTCAACCTATACATTTGATCTCATACTCTCTGAATTCTCCCCATTCCTTTATCTGAATTCATGTAAGACTGGTAACTTTCTCAGTCCAGTGAAGAGGCTGTTTGGCTTTACTAACCTTTCCAGAAAAATGATTCAGGGATGGGATCTGCTGCCTAGAAAGTTGTTGGGCAAAGTACATAGATGTAAAAGGTGACAGCATTGGAAAGGCTAAAAATCTACAGTTTATCATTACCAAGTCCTTGACTATGGCAGACAAAGCTTCAACAATGACAAGGAATACATTATACTACGTGTAAAACGGTAAGTTGTGCAAGGTTCAGAATGGTTAAGTAATCATACAAAATCTAAATACTATTCGATTGAATCATTTCATGTAATTATCTACATCTACATCTACATCTACATCCATACTCCGCAAGCCACCTGACAGTGTGTGGCGGAGGGTACCTTCAGTACCTCTATCGGTTCTCCCTTCTATTCCAGTCTCGTATTGTTCGTGGAAAGAAGGATTGGTGGTATGCCTCTGTGTGGGCTCTAATCTCTCTGATTTTATCCTCATGGTCTCTTCGCGAGATATACGTAGGAGGGAGCAATATACTGCTTGACTCTTCGGTGAAGGTATGTTCTCGAAACTTTGACAAAAGCCCGTACCGAGCTACTGAGCGTCTCTCCTGCAGAGTCTTCCACTGGAGTTTATCTATCATCTCCGTAACGCTTTCGCGATTACTAAATGATCCTGTAACGAAGCGCGCTGCTCTCCGTTGGATCTTCTCTATGTCTTGTATCAACCCTATCTGGTACGGATCCCACACTGCTGAGCAGTATTCAAGCAGTGGGCGAACAAGCGTACTGTAACCTACTTCCTTTGTTTTCGGATTGCATTTCCTTAGGATTCTTCCAATGAATCTCAGTCTGGCATCTGCTTTACCGACAATCAACATTATATGATCATTCCATTTTAAATCACTCCTAATGCGTACTCCCAGATAATTTATGTTATTAACTGCTTCCAGTTGCTGACCTGCTATTTTGTAGCTAAATGATAAAGGATCTATCTTTCTGTGTATTCGCAGCACATTACACTTGTCTACATTGAAATTCAGTTGCCATTCCCTGCACCATGCGTCAATTCGCTGCAGATTTATTATACTTAATAAACTGAATGCCACCCTCCTCTCCCCGCCACATTCCCCATGAACTATGGACCTTGATGCCGTTAGGGTGGCTTGAGTGTCTCAGCGATACAGATAGCCGTACCGCAGGTACAACCATAGCGGAGGGGTATTTGGTGAGAGGACAGAAACATGTGGTTTCTGAAGAGGGGCAGCAGCCTTTTCAGTAGTTGCAGGAACAACAATCTGTATGATTGCTGTGTTGGTACTGCGAACGGCTGAAAGCAAGGAGAAATTACAGCTGTAATTCCTCGAGAGCATGTAGCTCCACTGTGTGGTTAAATGATGATGGGGCCGTATTGGGTAAAATATTCCAGAGGTAAAGTAGTTCCACATTTGGATCACCAGGAGGGGACTACTCAGTAAGATATCGTCTCAGAAGAAACAAAACTGGCACTCTACGGATCGGAGCGTGTAACGTTAGATCCCTTAATCGAGCAGGTAGGTTAGAAAATTTAAAAAAGGTATTTGGATAGATTTAAATTAGACACAGTGGAAATTAGTGAAGTTCGGTAGTACGAGGAACAGGGCTACTGATCAGGTGAACACAGGGTTATAAATAAAAAGTCAAATAGGTGTTTAGTAATGAATAAGAAAATAGGTATGCGGGTAAGTTACTATGAACAGCATAGAGAACGCATTATCGTAGCCAAGACAGACACGAAGCCCATACTTACCACAATAGCACAAGTTTATATGCCAACAAGTTCTGCAGGTGATGAAACGATTGAACAAATGTTTGATGAGAGAAAAGAAATTATTCAGGTGGTTGAGGGAAATTAAAATTTAATTGTCATGGTGAGACTGGAATTCGATAGCAAGGAGAAGGAGAGAAGGAATAATGGTAGGTGAATACGGACTGGAGGAAAGGAATGAAAGAGGAAGCCGCCAAGTAGGATTCTGCCCAGAGCATAATTTAATCATCGCTAACATTTCGTTTAAGAATCATGAAAGAAGGACGTAAACGTGGAAGTGACCTGGAGACACCGGAAGGTTTCAGATTGACTGGATTCTACCGGAAAAAAATCGCATTACCAAAAAATAATTAATGTAGAGTACAGAAATTTCGGGAATACCTTTGTCTAGGTAACCTCTTTAAGCGATTAACATAGCAAAATCACGGGTTAATGTAAGTGCGAGATAAGCCATTGCAAATGTGAAATGCTGATACATTAATAACCGGTGTAACTGCCATATTGTTGTAAATGTGGTTCTCGGGCCACACGTCGGATGTCGTGAAAACCCCACTACATTTCAGCGTCGCAACTGAAGACGGAATATTTCGACGAGAGAGAACTCCAGTCAGCGGAACTGAAACCTACGTGCTTTCGGCGATGTGTGGATGACACCTTTGTCAGGTAGCCCCCCGGCACAGAGTCGTTGGATTCATTTTTTCAACACCTAAACTCTATTCATTCAGACATCAAGTTCACGCTGGAGATCGAGAAAAAAGGCGAACTACCGTAAACCTACACACACTTGCAGGCCACCATGTGTCAACATCATGCACAACGAAGTGGCGTGCTTAGGACTTTAGTCCACAGAGCACGAGACATATCGGAATCTGACCACTTGTCTGATGAATTACCCTACCTCCGTACCGTAGCTAGAGAAAGTGAGGAGCTGGAAGAAAGTGATGAACATAGAAGAATGGTCGTTTTGCCATAATCAGCGAAAATAGGTAAATTATTAGAGAAAGCTCATTGAAAGATGATCTAGGTTTAAGATGGCCTGGTATGTATAACATTTTCTGAAACTACGGGATGTCATACATTGGATAAACTTGTCGCACCATAGAGAATAGGTGTGTCGAACATTGACGACACCCACGTCTCGACCAACTAGAGAAATGTGCAGTGGCCGAGTATTGCATCAGTACAGGACATTGTATGAATTAAAGAAAACTCCGAAATTCTGTCATCAACGTCTTCGTACTGGCACAGCATTATTAAAGAAGCAGTGGAAACTTGAAACTCGACTAATTTGCTTAAAAGGGCCACAGGATAGCAACTCAGCACGGTATGGGATCCAGCACTGGCCATGTTAAAATCGCAGCGAACACAAAGAAGAACTGTTGGTCATACGGGGGATCACGCTCCGGTGGCAACTTACACTGAAGAGCCAAAGAAACTGATATACCTGCCTAATCTCGTGTAAGGCCTCGCGAGCACGCAGAAGTGCCGCAACATGACGTGGCATACAGTCGACTAACGTATGAAGTAGTGCTGAAGGGAAAACTGACACCATGAATCCTGCAGGGCTGTCCATAAATGCGTAAGAGTACGCGGGCGTGGATATCTCTTCTGAATAGCACGTTCCAAGACATGCTAGATATGCTCCATAATGTTCATATCTGGGGAGTCTGGTGGCCAGCAGAAGTGTTTAAAATCAGAAAAATGTTCCTGGAGCCACTCTGTAGCACTTCTGGACGTGTGGGGTGTCGCATTGTCCTGCTGGAATTGCCCAAGTCCGTCGGAATGTGCAATGGACATGAATGGATGCAGGTGATCAGACAAGATGCTTACGTATGTGTCACCTGTCAGAGTCGTATCTAGACGTATCAGGGGCCCCATATCACTCCAACTACACTCGCCCCACACTTTTATAGAACCTCCACCAGCTTGAACAGTCCTCTGCTGACATACAGGGTCCATAGGTTCATGAGGTTGTCTCCATACGAGTACACGTCCATCAACTCGATGCAAGTTGAAACGAGACTCGTCCGACCAGGCAACATGTTTCCAGTCATTAACAGTCCAATGTCGATGGGCCCAGGCGACACGTGAAACTTTGTATCGTGCAGTCATCAAAGGTGTGTATTGTGTATTGAACCAGGTACCTAGAAACGACGGAGAGGCTTCGCCCCGCCGTAGCCCTCAGTGGTTCACCACCCTACAACTGGCCAGAGCGGTCCACCCACTCCTCCGTCGCCCCACCGCGAACCCAGGGTTATTGTGCGGCGCGGCTCCTAGTGGACCCTCAGGAACGTCTCATATCAGACGAGTGTAACCCCAAATGTTTGCGTGCTAATTATGGTGTACACGTACGTGGAGAGAGTGTTTGCGCAGCAGTGGCCGACATAGTGTAACTGAGGCGGAATACGGGGAACAAGCCCGCATTCACCGAGGCAGATGGGCAGATGGGAAACCGCCCTAAAACCCATTCACAGACTGGCCGGCACACCGGACCTCGACACTAACACGCCGGGCGTATCCACGCCGGGGACCGGCACGTTTCCCACTCGGGAAGCAGTGCGTTAGACCGCGCGGATAGCCAGGCGGGCAGTCATCAAGGGTACGTTAGTAGGACTTCGGCTCAGAAAACCCATATCGATGATGTTTCGTTGACTGTTTCGCCTGCTGACACTTGTTGACGTCCCAGCATTCAAATCTGTGGCAACTTGAGGAAGGGTTTCACTTCTGTCACGTTGAATTATTCTTTTCAGTCGTCTAGGCGCTTCAGTCTGGAATCATGCTGCTGCTACAGTCGCAGGTTCGAATCATACCTTGGGCATAGATGCGTGTGATGACCTTAGGTTAGCTAGGTTTAAGTAGTTCTACGTCTGGGGGACTGATGACCTCAGATGTTAAGTCCCATAGTGCTTAGAGCCATTTGAAGCATTTCAGTCGTCGTTGGTCCAGTTTTTCCAGAATATTTTTCCGGCTGCAGCAGTGTCGGAGGTTTGATATTTTACCGGATACCTGATATTCACCGTATCCTCGTGAAATGGTCCTATAGGGTACTCTCCACGTGATCGCTACCTCGGAGATCCTGTGTCCCATCGCTCTGTTGCCGACTATAGCACCACTTCTTTTTTCCTTTATTGTATTTAAATTCCTCATCCGGGGTGCGCTGGCAGCAGAATATGCACTGCTCTTCAGCCGAAAGACATTAATTATACAATAGAAGACATTTAAAATTACAAAGGAGAAAATATAGTGTACATAAATATAAAAATGGGGAACGTAATGGAAGAGAACAGACAAAACGGGGGCGACTGTAAAATGGAGAAAAGTATTGTGCACAAAAACCTCACAGTGGGACCACTAAAAGAACACAAGGCGAAGTATGGCTGGAGCATAAAAGTAGCGATGGATGGCGTAGCACATAACGATCACTAACAGTAACACTATGTGCAAGTCCAGAACATAATTAAAATTACAACTCTGGATGCACAGGAGAACAGTACCAAACACAACACTGACGCAGCACACTAATGACCATGAGCAAATACAGGATCTGCCAGTGGCAAGGAGATGAGGGAGAGAGGAAGAAGGGAGAAGAGAGGGATGGGTGGAGAGGGGGTGAGACGGGTGGGGGCGCGTCGAAGAGGGCTGGGGAGGGAAGGACGGGAGAGGGAGACAGTTGAGGAGTGGATGCAGGGACTCAGGGGAGAAAGGAAGAAAATCCGATCTGGGAGGAGGCGGGGAGAGGAAAAGGGGGCCCTGGGGAGGGGATGTAACAAGACCAGGTTACAGTTGGAAGGAAGGGTAGATGTCACGGCGAAGTTCAACATTCGGGAGGGTTCATGGAGGGTCTGGAGGTGGAGGGAGGGAGCGATACAGCGACAGAGGTGCTGCAACAGGCCGTGGGTGGAGTGGAAGGAGGAAACGAGGGGTGGGGGTGGGGGAACGAGCCTGTGGGCAGTGTGAAGGGTGGGGAGATGTTGGAGGAAAAGGAGGAGGTGGGGGAAGGGGATGAGGTCATACAGGAGTCATGTGGGGGAAGGAAGGTGGATATGGAAGGCAAGATGGAGTGCATGGCATTTGAGGCTTTGGGATTTGGAGGGCCTTGTAAAAACGGGGGGGGGGGGGGGCAGAGATCCAGGCAATGCTGGCATAACAGAGGATAGGACGGATGAGGGATTTGTAGGTGTGGAGGATGGTGGAAGGATGCAATCCCCATGTCCAGTCAGACAGGAGTTTCAGGAGGCAGAAGCAGGAATGGGCTTTCTCCTGGAGGGTCATGAGGTGGTGGTCCAGCTGAGGTGACGGTCAAGGGTGAGGCCAAGGTATCTCAGGGTGGGGGTGAGCTGGATGGGATGACCATAAATGGTGACATAGAAATCGTTGAGACAGAAGAAGCCAGTGGTGCGGCCTATGATGATAGCCTGGGTTTTGGAGAGGTTGAGACAAAGGAACCACTGGTTACACCAAGTGGTGAACTGGTCGAGGTGGGTTTGGAGGGTGCGTTGGGACCATTGAAGGGTAGGACAGACAGGCAGGAAGGTGGTGTCATCAGCATATTGGAGAAGGTGGAGAGGTGGGGGTGGCTTCGGCATATTTGCGGTGTACAGGAGATAGAGGAGAGGGGAGAGGACGGAGCCCTGGGGGACGCCGGCAATTGGATAAAAGATACGGGCTATAACACCACGTTGAAACTCACTTAAATCTTGATAACCTGCCATTGTAGCCGCAGTAACAGATCCAACAACTGCGTCTGACACTTGTTGCTTTATATAGGCATTACCGACCGCTGCGCCGTATTCTGCATGTTAAGATACCTCTGTATTTGAATACGCATGCCTATACCAGTTTCTTTGGCGCTTCAGCGTAGATATTTGGTTGATGGGCACACGCCAGCGGTGACACGTATTTTGGCAGGCGATTCCCGACAGAGGGCGCTGGGGCGACCGACGGCAGCGCATAGCTAGACTGACGGCCTCTGCGCGTGCGTTCATCTAACGACAGTGTCCGCTGCATCTGAAGATGTCGGTCAGTGGCGCCCAAGAAATATTGTGGAGTCTTCACAACAACAACCGAAGTGCATGCATTGTATTTTACAGGTGACGGATGTGAGTCTATGGGATGGAATTCCATGCCTGTTGCACTTGGTTGGTCAATACAGCGTCATGTAATGCTGGTTGTGAGTGACGCGGGAGTTACCGTCCGATGATGTTCCATATGTGCTAGACTTGAGACAGATCAGTTAATCGAGCAGGCCAAAGCAACAGGTCGACACTCTGTAGAGCATGTTGGACTACAACGGCAGTACGTGGGCTAGCATCATCGTGTTGGAAAACACCCGCTTTAATGCTGTTCATCACGTAGCGAGGCTACATTCCTGCCAAGTCTTTCTGCAGTATCGCAGAAGGATCATCCAGCTTCTCGTAGGCCTATTACACGACCTCGTTCAGACTCAATAAACTGTTGATAATGGCGTCTTTGTCGCCTTAAAGGCAGTCTCGAGTAACATCAACTCACCGCGTCGAATCTCAAACGTAGCTAACGCTCAGGGCCAATACATCGTGTATTTAAAGCAAATCCGATTTGCATGCTCATATTGAAGCTTGGAACGCTGCACTTATGCGACTGGAAGGAAATTTGAACAGAAATCATTTTTCAGATGTACAACCACGCCTACCAACTTTCGTTTATGTCATAAAACTCCTTCTTGATGTTGTGATTCTTTATCGACCATTTATAATGGTAAGACAGAGAATTAGGAACGAGATTTTAAACTGTAAGACATTTCCAAGGAGAGAAGTGGACTCTGACCACAGTTTATTGGTTATGAACTATAGATTAGAACTGAAGAAGTTGGAAAAACGTAGAAAATTCAGAAGATGGGACCTGGTTAAGTTGAAAGAACCAGAGGTTGTTAGGAGTTTCACGTAGAGCATTAGGTACCGGTTGATAGGTGAAAGGACGGAAACTAGCCGCGTGTTTGCTGTCGTGGGACCCTGAACTAATATGCACGTTATGGGGCAGAATCACGATGTTACGCACGTCACGTCGAAGGGGGATTGTATTGAATCTACACAAGGTGTATAACCCAATCTTATAATTTCGTTGATATGAATTCTACGTGGTTAGCCTCTCACGTAATTTATTCGTGGAATTAATTGATCAGAGTTCCCCCCCCCCCCCCCCAAAGCTAATGATGGGAAAGGTTCTTGTGAGTATGACAGTTTCACAGATAAATGCCCTCCTACAGATTTACAAGTACATTTACTTTCTTTAAATGTAATACAAAATTGATCATGATTTGTACGAGGAACAATCATGTATGTTAATGTAAACCAATCATATAAATAGTCCTCACTTGATAGAGGTGTTGGTAGGAACCTAGTACAAACGACACTGCATGAAATCTAGTGTGCTTCTTTGCTACAAGAAGTGGGAACAAAGGGAGCAGGTGAAATGTATAACATCGATAAACAAGTAGGTAATCGGATGCAGTACCACGATATCACCTAACGAGGCGAAATTGTTCTACGGATACCCCTGTTAAGAAACCTCAATTCCAGTTATGGGTGGCTGAAATATCAACTGAGACCCTACAGGCCAGAATTGCGCATATAAAGAAAGACCTATATTTTTATCGAGTGGCCGGACAAGTGAAACTGCGAATGAAATTACTGTGCAGCAGGGGTGCCAAAATACGTGACCGATCCTGCGGCGGCCAGGAACCATTCTCCTATTGTCTTCCGGCCATGCCCATAGAGAGATCGCTACGCTGTGCCACATCTCAACCAGTCGTCACCAATTAACAAAGCTTTCACCAATTATGGTCTTACAACAAATTCGTCCTAACTCCCACTACCGTACTCCCTCAACCTAGGCGCCAGTACCATTACTACCCTCCAATTCCCGACGGTGAATACAAACGTGTGCTTGCGTAACAGTCGAGCAGCCTGTCACAGCCTCCGCCAGGACTTTGCAAGAGAAGCTTTCTAGCGACGAGCGCCAACGAAATATGATTATTGGGGTGTGACGTGTGGCGCCGTTTCGTCGGCTATCCCCTGGAGCTCGGAGATCATTTCTCCGAAACGATGCAAACAGTAGCACAGCCGTGACGCCAGGCTGGCGTGTTTGCCTAAAACATGAGGCTTTCACGAGAAAGCTGCCCCTAGCCACTATAAAAATAGAGAGTGGCCTTCATTCTGGTCCCTGAGACCCGACATCAAAAGAGAAAGCCGCCAGCAATGCCTCAGGAATCCGTCCACAGTCGCGTGACCGGGTGTCCCCCCACCTGCTGCTACTGTGAGAGGTTGACCTCCTCACATCCCAAAGATTCCCACTGTCCCAAAAATGAAATTACGATATACATGCATACTATTCCCGATCATGTACATGAGGGTACAGAGCATTAGGTTACCTACTTTGCATGACCGTGTAATACGGTAGCGAAATGACATTAAATTGTATGTGTGAAAATTCAGATTTTAAAAATGCAAGACAAGCTACTTTGATCGCTTTTAATAAGTGTGTGAAGAACACAGAGGGCTTACCGTTTTGCAAGGAATACAGCACAAGACGAATGGGTCGTCTTAAGAGACGAACTAATGAATGCAGCAGAGGATCAGAGCGGTAAAAAGACAATCCCTAGTAGAAGACCTTGAATAACACAGGATTTACTGATTTACACAGCTTTTGAAAATGTTGACAGAAATACTCTCTCTCAAATTCTGAAAGTAGCACTGTTAAAATACAAAGAGCGAAAGACTGTTTACAACTTGTACAGAAATCAGACAGAAGTTACGAGTTGAGGGAATGAAAGGGAAACAGTGGTTGAGCAGGTAGTAAAACAGGGTTGTAGCCTATCTGTGATGTTGTAAAATCTTTACCTTGAACAAGCAGTAAGGGAAATCGAAGAAAATTTAAAGACGGAATAAAAGTTCAGGGAGAACAAATAAAAATTTTGATGAAACTTCCTGGCAGATTACAACTCTGTACCGGACCGAGAGTCGACCTAGAGACCTATGCCTTTCGCGGGCAAGTGCTCTAGCCTTTTAGCCATAACTCCCTAAGCGAGCGCTGATTTAAGGGGGACAGGTTCCCAGTATTGATGTGCTGCCTCGTATGTGGTCATCTGGTCCTCCTTGTCCCGTCTCTGGACTTAAATGCGCACAGAAAGTGATGCAGACTGGCCGACTCTCGTCGATGAATTTCCTCGGTCAAGCCGGACGACTGGATACTAGATTCTTCCGGTGGGTACTCGGTAAAGTTAGTTCAGCACCATTCTCCATCAGTGGCACTGAGCTGACTTTTCTGGACTGGTTTGGTCATTCTGTAGCAATTACTCTTAGGCATAATTTGACGCTATTCATTAAAAATGGTGACGGAGAGCTCTCCTTGTTATATTGTGATTGTTATATTGTGGTGATTACGATCATTGTTGTCATATTTACACTACTGGCCATTAAAATTGCTACATCACGAAGAAGACGTGCTACAGACGCAAAATTTAAACGACAGGAAGAAGATGCTGTGATATGCAAATGATTAGCTTTTCAGAGCATTCACACAAGGTTGGCGCCGTTGGCGACACCTACAACGTGCTGACATGAGGAAAGTTTCCAACCGATTGCCGGCCGGAGTGGCCGTGCGGGTCTAGGCGCTACAGTCTGGAACCGAGCGACCGCTACGGTCGCAGGTTCGAATCCTGCCTCGGGCATGGATGTGTGTGATGTCCTTAGGTTAGTTAGGTTCAATTAGTTCTACGTTCTAGGCGACTGATGACCTCAGAAGCTGAGTCGCATAGTGCTTAGAGCCATTTGAACCATCCAACCGATTTCTCATACACAAACAGCAGTTGACCGGCATTGCCTGGTGAAACGTTTTTGTGATGCCTCGTTTAAGGAGGAGAAATGCGTACCATCACGTTTCCCACTTTGATAGAGGTCGGATTGTAGCCTATCGCGATTGCGGTTTATCGTATCGCGACATTGCTGCTCGCGTTGGTCGAGATCCAATGACTGTTAGCAGAATATAGAATCGGTGGGTTCAGGAGGGTAATACGGAACGCCGTGCTGGATCCCAACGGCCTCGTATCACTAGCAGTCGAGATGACAGGCATCTTATCCGCATGGCTGTAACGGATCGTGCAGCCACGTCTCGATCCCTGAGTCAATTGATGGGGACGTTTGCAAGACAACAGCCATCTGCAAGAACAGTTCGACGACGTTTGCAGCAGAATGGGCTATCAGCTCGGAGACCATGGCTGCGGTTACCCTTGACGCTTCATCACAGACAGGAGCGCCTGCGATGGTGTACTCAACGACGAACCTGGGTGCACGAACGGCAAAACGTCATTTTTTCGGATGAATCCATGTTCTGTTTACAGCATCATGATGGTCGCATCCGTGTTTGGCGACATCGCGGTGAACGCACATTGGAAGCGTGTATTCATCATCGCCATACCGGCATATCACCCGACGTGATGGTATGGGGTGCCATTGGTTAAACGTGTCGGTCACCTCTTGTTTGCATTGAAGGCACTTTGAACAGTGGACGTTACATTTCAGATGTGCTACTACCCGTGGCTCTATCTACCCTTTATTCGATCCCTGCGAAACCCTACATTTCAGCAGGATAATGCATGACCGCATGTTGCAGGTCCTGTACGGGCGTTTCTGGATACAGAAAATTTTCGACTGCTGTCCTGGCCAGCACATTCTGCAGATCTCTCACCAACTGAAAACGTCTGGTCAATGGTGGTCGAGCAACTAGCTCGTTACAATACGCCGTTCACTACTCTTGATGAACTGTGGTATCGCGTTGAAGCTGCATGGGCAGCTGTACCTGTACACGCCATCCAAGCTCTGTTTGATTCAATGCCTAGGCGTATCAAGGCCGTTATTACGGCCAGGGGTGGTTGGTCTAGGTACTGATTTCTCAGGATCTATGCACCCAAATTGCGTGAAAATGTAATCACATGTCAATTGTAGTATAATATATTTTTCCAATGAATACGCGTTTATCATCTGCATTTCTTCTTGGTGTAGCTATTTTAATGGCCAGTTTTGTATTTCCTTTGTGAGGCTGAGACCAGTAGATACGCAGTGCAGGTCCTGGATACCCAAACACTCCGACGGCAGTCAAGAAAGTGTCACTGTTAAAATAACATTGTAACAGATAAGTAGTAATTACACAGCGCCGGTTTTGTAACAGCTAACAGCTAACGATCTTATCACAGGGTCGCTGATAAAACAAGTAGCTGGTAAGGTCAGGACTTCCTTTGTCAGATTACACTTGACCATGAGAGGGTAAGGCTAAGTGCGATATAGTCAAGTTCATCCACATCATTCTTCGCCATCCAGGTGTGCCCGGACACCTCATTATAACTTCATGTGTATGGTTACTTAATTTCGCGACTTATAATTATGGTAACGACCCACCCGCCCTCCCCACCTACCCTTGCACTGGTTGAGGCCAAGAACTGATTGTTACTGGTTCAGATAACGAAACCTACCACACACATGTGTACGGTACTGTCAAGATCACCCCTTTCCATCTCTCTACACCCCTTGGACCAATGGGATTATTGATTCTCTCTCCTTTTCCCCTTTTATTGCCAGAGCAGTTGCTTGGGATGCACAATTTGAGATCTACACATCAGAGGGAGAGGACTATCAGCTTTTTAAACAGTGTTTATATTAATTATAGGTAAAAATCAATTAAATTTAGTACACTGACGTAAGTTTCATTATTAGAGGCCTAGAGAGAGAATCGGAGTGTTGGTATGTATTCTAAACCGACTTTATTACTTTTACAATTACACGATTATCGTCATTTGAGGCGCCAGCAGCGAGCATGGTTTTCCAATTTTTCCCATATTTTTCCACATTTTTAAAAAATTTTACCATTTTTTGTGTTATTTCACATTTTTACGTATTTTCCACACTGCATACGTAAATATACAAGAGTATATAGGATGAACCAATATATATATATATATATATATATATATATATATATATATATATATATATATATATATATATATACTCTTATTAGAAATTGCTACAGCGCCTAACTTAACAACAAGGATGCTGTTGCAGAGAACTGAAACGGTAACAAATACCACAAAACAATTTATTAACAAACTGGATAATATTTAGCAACAAATGCACTCTATATATAACCACCTACATGTACATATACATGGATACTCTGCAAATCATATTTAAGTGCCTGGCATGGGGTTCTTCGAACCACTTTCACAATTCTATTTGCTATGTATAAACGAATAAACTTATGTTAAAGAAATTTCCACCTTTTTACTGTTAACTGTCCATTTATTTCACACAATCATGATATCGGCATAACAGCCATTCTCAAGTGTATGTTGAACTGAAAATTAATAAAGTGTACGTACCATGCGGTGCAGGGCAGAGGAACAAGAAGTTATTACGTATTTAAAACATGTCTTACTTTTTAAAATATGTTTGACCTGTTTGTGACTTGTGATCGTCGAAAAAATATATTTATGGGATTATAGACCAGTTGTCATATTACAGGATATGTGTCCATATCGAAGATACATAATATGGCTGATACTGTACACAGTGAAAAACTATTAACACTCACTATGGCGTATTTAGCAACCAATATATTCCTGTGACCTGTAGGCATCACTTCTGTTGTCCGCCCCAGTAGCTGAGTGGTCAGCGTGACGGATTGCCGTCCTCCGGGCCCGGGTTCGATTCCCGGCTGGGTCGGAGATTTTCTCCGCTCAGGGACTGGGTGTTGTGTTGTGTTCATCATCATTTCATCCCCATCCGGCGTGCAGGTCGCCCAATGTGGCGCCGAATGTAATAAGACCTGCGCCAAGGCGGCCGGACCTGCCCCGCGAGGGGCCTCCCGGCCAATGACGCCAAACGCTCATTTCCATTTCCATCACTTCTGTTCACCAACTGACGTTAATACATGTCAAAAAAGTGGCAGAGAGTGTAACAAAGTGGCATCATTGTGTGAGCCACATGGTCTTTGCACTACCAGAAGTGTTACTAGGAAAGGGAAGGTGGATATTTATTCATAACAACCTCTTACTGCATACACTGTAATGCTGCATACTCAGAGTAAAAATATAACCATTTTAGGTTCACAAAAAATGTTGGCCTCAAAATTATTGCGTGGCTGCAATACTATAAAATCGCAATTCACTGATTTATGGCAACATATTTGAGGGTTGGAGCTCCTCTTCATTTCGGGAATAAAAGTGACCTGAGCTACTCTTACGACTACAATTCCAATAGGGATACATTTCCAATTGTCTACGATATCATTATCGCCGTCGCCGTTGCCATCGCTCTTGCCATTGCTGCCAGTCTACACTGACAGCACTCGCTACTTGTCATCGCCTACATTGATTGTTGTCGTCGACGCATCCCGACATCGCCTTCGCCACTGGTCATCGCCAGCCCACATATTCACTACCAGCCTTTGCCTCTATCGGCCTGTTACCGCCGCTTTCGTCTACGTTGCAAGTCATCGTCGCCGCATCCCGACCTCGCCTTCGCTAATGTCCATTGCCAGCCCACATCTCCCCTGCCAGTCTTCGCCTCCATCAGCCTGTTACTTCCCTTGATGGCCTGTTTGTGAACGCCGACGCCGTATCACATTAGAGACATTCTCATCACTCGCCCTTCACCACAGCCCGTCACTGTCGTCTCAACGCCGCTTCAGCGACCACTTACCCAACTCAACGCCGTTCATCGCTGTCCGCCATTATGCATCATTCCACGACAATTATAATCTATACCCCTCCTCCTCCTGTTCCCACCATCACTACATGGAGCACGTCCTCTCACCCCCCCCCCCCCCCCACAAACACCCATCTTCCTTACCTACAGTATCCTCTTTCACAACAACCATAGCCTATGCATCTCTCGCCGTTCCCAGCTCCCCCATATAGCCTCTGTTTCAGCCACGATTCATCAGCCACCACATCCACCACTGCCACAGGTGTAACAGCCCACTGATCAACAGTTACCTCAGATTGCCTTATCAAGCCTCACTGTGTCATCCAACACATAATATGCTGAAGGACCTGCACCACTCAATAGTAACCCCCAACAACGTCACATCCTGCCAAACTCCACCCCACAACCATCATTCCCTAAAACAGCCCCTAAAGAACCAACAAACTACAAAACACTGTCATGAGTCCTACTCCCACACCACAAAACTACTACCTGATCCTGAAGACACCCAGCATGTGGACACAACTCCTGCCCCTCCAACGTCCTCCCCTACCATCCACAAATTTATTCTCTCCAACCCAGATCCAAGAACCCTCAAATGGAAATTGTTCACTCTCAAAATCAAAAAAATACCTACATAGGCTCTACATCTAACAAATCGTCCCTAGAAGAGACTCTTTATTACTTTAGTCCCTCATCCCCCACTTCCACAGTCCCAAAGACTCCCAACACACATTACCACACAACCCCATCCTTTGAGCTGTCCTTCCACCTTTTCTGCAGTTATCACCAGAGTTGACCCTCAGATCATGGATGTGGAAATGGAATCCAAACTGAACACTAGATAAACTTTAGAAATCTGAAAAGCCCTTTTGGTCAACAATGATCACAGTGCGACTCATCTCGTGAGGGTATTTACTGAATGTGCCTCGACTACAGACCTTCTCTCTAAAGACGAAACTCTGATATACCATTACCAAAAGGTTGAACCTTCCAAGTCCCATCCCCAGTCCCAGAATTGTCTAAAGTGTCTTTGTCACAGTGATCACCTAACTGAAGGTTGTGAACCTAAGCCAAGCCTCAGGAAACCTAATCAGAACCCACTGTCCCTATCAGTAACACTGACAACCCCATTCATCCCACCAATTTCTTTTCCTCAACCATATTGTTGAAGACATCATCAAGTTCATAACACTCGTCTTCCCAAATATTCATCCATTCCAACATTCACACACCTTTTAACAAATCTTGCTTGCTGTTCGCTCTGTATTTTATGTCAACACCCAAGCCACATACTCCCACAGCCAGGTCCACTTCCATTTCACGTGCCTCAACAACCTAGTTTAAGGTCTGTCTAATCCTTACCCACCCAAATCACTGTTACTTTCCCTGTAATAGTGTAACAGCATTACAAAATCTTGTACCGTATCATCAGCTCCACCCACCAATAAACATATTTTAATGCATACCCTGTCCCAACGCAATGTGCATACCGTTATCCCTAATGAAAATTCCCTCCAATCCTATCACACCATCCTAACATCTCCCTATATCTTCCACCACACAGATAACCCTCTTCCCCTGGCCAGCGGCGGAGGGACAATTGGCCATCACAGGAATATCCCTGTTTGCCCACAACCCCTATACGATACTCCCACTGAACTCCTTATCCTCGCCCTCTTTTTCTGTACCTTCATTATTGCCTGTACAACCACCCCATATGACTTCCTCACCGACATAGATCAGACCTTGTCCACCTATATTACTGTCGCTGACCTCAACATCCACAGTAGATCCACAGCTGAATTCCAGTGGTGGCATCAGTTTACTGGCTCCCTGCAAGGAGACACTATTACCATCACACACCACAACCCTCCTAATAGTAACAACACCCCTGATCTCATCCTAGAATCTCTCAACCTTCTTGGATGCCTCACTGCAGAAGTCCTCAATCCAACTGGAAGTGACTACCTACCTGTACTCCTCACCATCACCTACACACAACTTCATCCTCATGCACCCCATCTCTGTGCTTGTGTAAGCTGCTGCCAGCACACCGGTCAGTAAAGATGTAGCGTGACGATCGATAGTAGGTGCCGGATCAAGCGCACCTATCTTCACAGAGCGCGCTCAGTTCACATGACAGGCTACGACAGTACATAGCGACCAGATTACTGACTATAGCTAGACTAAAGTTTTTAATAGCAAGATTACCAAGATTGTCTGCAAGAGAACTATTATTGATGAGCTTGTATCACAACACATGGACTCAATTCAAGTTAAGTAAATGTTTATGTAAATAAAGAGTTGTATTAATCCACGTGTGCATTTATGCTGCAGAAAGAGGATGCTGGCCACCAATATCAATATACTATCCTATGCTTCCTTGCGGTACAACACTCTACAGTGGCGACGAGGATACTACAGTGGCACGAGGATACCACAGAGGTGAACGAGGATAATTCAGTGGCGATCGAAGTTAATCAGCTTGGCCGAAGAACTTGCTTGCTTCTCTTGTGTTTTAGTTTTCAGGGGTGTTCGTGTCCAAATGTTTCTATTTGCTAATTTTTTGTTGTGTTCCTGCATATATTACAGGAGGGAAGCCGCAGTAATAATCAAGTTACTCTTACCAGAGGCTTTTCTTGCTTTTTCATATAACTTATTTGTGTAAACCATGGATTCGCCGCCCTCTCCAACCCCGGCCCCGTGCCTCAGCCGCAGACGGCCAGTGTAATGGAACTAAAACAAGCTTTTCAGTTTCTGAACCAACAAATCGCTAACTTACTGACGACGGTACAGCAACTACTTGCTGCACAAGCTGGTACAGGAACTACTTGCTGCACAAGCTGCGTCGGCCGCATAACAACTGACCAACCAACCAGCCCAGCAAGTGGCGCCGACCAGGATACCACCGTTCCGGAAATTTAAAGAAACAGAAGACGAATGGATTGAACACCTGACTCAGTTCCAAGCACATTGTCAAGTTCATCATGTTCAAAGTACTGTAAAACCACAATACTTCCTTTCAACTGCGGGAGTCCCAGTGGTAAGGTACATACAAAAACAATTCCCAACCGCGTCTCCCGACGAACTCAGCTATGACCAAGTAATAGTTGCATTAACTCAATATTATGACCAGCAAGTCCAAGTAGCTGCAGCTAGATATCACTTCCTTCGCTTGCAGAAAAAGGCAGAACAAACGTACCGCCAGTGGTACGCAGAATTAAAGGCCATGACTAGGAAGTATAAATTTAAGTGGAGTTGTAGCAACTTTTACAGTGATTTAATGATACCGGATGCAATAACATTCAGTATCCAAGACAGTAGAAAACGGGAACAGATCTTAAAGTACTCTGATCCATCACTTCCCCAACTATTGCAAATCTTAGAGCAATATGATTCGGGTGCTGTAGCGGCCGATAAGTTTGACGAGGACCCGATTTGTCGGATCGAGCGAGTCGGGGTGGCCGAGCGGTTCTAGGCGCTACAGTCTGGAACGGCGCGACTGCTACGGTCGCAGGTTCGAATCCTGCCTCGGGCATGGATGTTTGTGATGTCCTTAGGTTAGTTGGGTTTAAGTAGTTCTAAGTTCTAGGGGACTGATGACCTTAGAAGTTAAGTCCCATAGTGCTCAGAGCCATTTTTTGTCGAATCGAGTTGCCCCTTGTTCGCGTCCGCCCCCAGCAGCGACAACAACGAGCGCGTACACAGCCGCGCGGACAGACACGTCGACATGTAAACAGGCCTGTGAATTTTGTGTTGTCTTACCCTAGATGTTTTGCACGCCATAGAAGACAGGATTGCCCATCACGTAGCGCAACCTGTTACACGTGTGAAAAAAAAAGGCCATGTCGAAGCAATTTGTTTGCAACGGCACAAAAAAGCCAATTTTGCTACCTCCCACAAAGAACAGGCTTGGCACAAACAGTGAACGCTGTGTTTTCAAAGCCTACTACAGCTTCTGGCCAAACGTAAGACTAATATTGTGCCTCATTCTTGCCCTAGTATTGTGCAACGACGTTCTAAAAAACTGTTTGTCTCATTACGAATTGCTGGACGTCATGTGAATTTTCAGTTGGCTCAGTAACTTTGCTTAATCGTGCCACGTACTAACAGTTAGGCTCACCATCCGTTTCTAAATCTAGCAAGCACCTCACTGCTTACAATGGACAGGAAATTTCAGTGCTAGGACAGTGTAGTTTGCCTGTCTTTTACAAATCTCTCATTAGGGCAGTGAATTTTACGGTGTTGAAATCAAGAGTTTTGTTGCCTAAGCCTTCTGGTCGCATCCACATTTGAGTTGACTGCAGCTCTACTGTCAACCCACGGACAGTAGTTGACACTTATCAATTACCTCGCAGTTACCTCGCATCTTGCACTGCCGAGACCATGGTTATTGAGAGATCATATCTAGCTTGTTACAATACCATAGCTACATTACTAACAGAAATTCAGTTATAGCAAATTGTATCAAGAACAATGCGTTTCTAATGGATCCTCAACATGATGTTGATTTCAAATGGCCTACTCTCATAATATGCAGGTTACAATAATTCTTTTACTACAAATATGACGTTTCTTGCCATTTTAATGCAACGGAGCATACAATTAATGGAGGGTTTTAGAGAGCTCCCCAGTTTACTGGTGCTCAGAAATGATATAACAATGGTTAACGTTCGACCGCACTTTCAGAATATCTGACATGCCACATATTGCTCTGCACGTTCGGAGAGACTTCCCAACGTGCTATTCCACGCTATGACATTAGAAACTCGGCACGCTCAACGTTCAAATGCACGGTCCGTATTCTGGCGGGTTAAGGCGTAGACAACGCGGGTCACCGCCCACGGCCTCGTGGTCAGATGGGCTTCATGCATTCAAGGTTTATGCAGATTTCTTTAACTCGTGGAAAGTATTCAACTAGGACCATTAAAAGCCGTGACCGCTAGTAAAGATATTACTCATCATAAGGCGATGAATCCCAATCTGGTAACATTAACCCACAACATTCGCTTTTTAAAAATCTAATCTGCAGTACGATTACAGAAAGAACGAGGCTGCCTGGAGCCATATGTTCTTCGTGAAAACTCGAAACTTTTCATGTCGACTGTCCTTTGCTTACAGTTGCTACCAGCTTTAGCGACCTAACAGTAGTGGCATGTTAGTAGCGATGCTAATTGTTGATGTTCTTTATTATGTGTCACTGACAACATACAGAATAAATAATGTGTGACGAAGTAATTGCTGGCAAATCGATATCTTCCCCTATTACACCCTGAAAAGCTATATACAGTACAGAGGAAATTTCATTCGTGGTAAAGCTTGGAAAAAAGTAAATCAAGTCGTAGAATGCTGCAATCTAGAGAACAACAGTGGCGAAGTACTGTCCCGCACTTGAAGTTGACCGTCTTTATAATCTGCTCATGCGAATGCCTGTTAGCTCCGTATATAATCTACAACATAGCTACAGATCTCAGTGGGTTCCCATCCCTAGTAAACAATAGCCTAGTCATTGTCTATCCTCTCCCCGCTTGCCCCTGAGCCAAGGCGCTTTCTTTCCGTAATCGTACTATTCCTGTCCATTATACATCTGCCAGCGTTAGAATGCAGAACTAAACTTTGTTTACATAAGGACGGGAATGAAGACACCCGACGAAACGTGAACGGCCGTCCGGAGTGACCGAGCGGTTCTAGGCGATACAGTCTGGAACCGCGCGACCGCTACGGTCACAGGTTCGTATCCAACCTCGGGCATGGATGTGTGTGATGTCCTTAGGTTAGTTAGGTTTAAGTAGTTCTAAGTTCTAAGGGACTGATGACCTCAGAAGTTAAGTCCCATAGTGCTCAGAGCCATTTGAACCATTTTGAAACGTGAACGAATCACGCAGCTCGACACTGCACAGTCGCCGGCCGGAGTGGCCAAGCGGCTGTAGGCGCTACAGTCTGGAACAACGCGACCGCTACGGCCGCAGGTTCGAATCCTGCCTCGGGCATGGATGTGTGTGATGTCCTTAGGTTAGCTAGGTTCAAGTAGTTCTAAGTTCTAGGGGACTGATGACCTCAGAAGTTAAGTCCCATAGTGCTCAGAGCCATTTGAACCATTTGAACTGCACAGTCACGTTAATATTCATAGTTAAGTTGTTACCATTGCGTATCCTCAGCTTACGATGAAATGGATGGTCAACACGTGTACATACCTGAAGGAAAATTACTATCAAAAAGTCAACCTAATTTAGATCAATTGTGTCGTGAAGAAAAGTGAAAATGTCTTTTAATACCGATAGCGAGAATTATGGAGAGAACAGTAGCAACAGTAGGATGTAGTTCGTAATGTTGAGAATGTCATTGACAATCCAGACACTAACTTCACAGGGAAATGAAACACTTCCTGGAAAATTTTAGGAGAAATAGGATTTCGTCTTAAACAATCTAAATATAAAAGAACGTTACTTGTGGAGAGGGAGAACATACTTGCATTGTGTGCCTAGTTTTTTGTCCTGTTTTTATTTCCTTCGTTTTTCTGTAGAAGCATGTGTTAACAGCGAATGTAGTTTTATTTGCTACACGTACACATCAGTTATTAGATCGTAAAACAAGAACATTATTGTTTAATTTTACTTTCTTTCACTGTTCTGAAGAAGAATATATTAATATCGAATATAATATTATCTGGTGAATTGCCACCACAGTTATTAGACTGAAAACTAACTTTTTTTCTCACGCTTTTCTATAGAAGAATGTCGTAGTAGCGAACGTAGTTTTATGTTTCCTTTTATGATCCACGCACAATAGAAACAGCCTAGGACCCGACTTCCATTTAGACTGAGAACGAATATACTGCTCCTGCGTCATTTGAGACAACCAATAGTACAGCACATTAAGTCCACAGCGCGCCCTAGTATAACGGCAGTCGTGAAATGGACAGGTTACACTTGAAACTTCCTGGCAGATGAAAAATGTGTGCCGGACCGAGACTCTAACTCGAGACCTTTGCCTTTCGCGGGCAGGAGAGCTTCTGTGAAGTTTGGAAGGTAGGAGACAAGGTACTGGCGGAATTAAAGCTGTGAGGACGGGGCGTGAGTCGTGCGTGGGTAGCTCAGTCGGTAGAGCACTTGCTCGCGAAAGGCAAAGGTCCCGAGTTCGAGTCTCGGTCCGGCACACAGTTTTAATCTGCCAGGAAGTTTCATATCAGCGCACACTCCGCTGTAGAGTGAAAATTTCATTCTAGAGTACACTTATATTCACGATTCTCAACAGCTAGAGAGCCAACCAATTAAAGTGCCGCACGAAGACATGCCAGTGTGCGTCATTATATAATATTTTGTAGTTCTGACACATTGGTATACGAGAATGAGTCTGATTCATTGTTTAAAAACGGTAAATATTAAGGACATAGACAATGATTGTGGATCAGTGTCGTACATTGAACTAAAATAATTAAAGAGCTGTTGTATGTTTAAAACTTTTTTCGTTTATGAAGAAAAAAAATGATATACGGGTTTATTGACTGAGACTAAGGTAAGAAATTGTTTACACATATATACCTACAGAGTGTAAGTAAAGTACTGCGATCCACTAAAGCAAGTAAAATATAGGTGAAATACCGTCGACTGGAAAATAAAGAAAAGCAAAAGAGCCTAAAAATTTTGATCCTTCAACCTTCATATTAAGTTGCTTTTTGGTGCATCACCATAATGGCAGACTTGTACGAAAAACCGACAATACTAATAATAAATAAACCTTTTTTTAAACAGGACAGTACAATTTTTTATATCAATAGACATCAGCGTTAAGAAGAATTATATTTGAAATTATTGTTTTCTATTTTTGAAATCGAATAGTAATGTTTCACGTATTTAGGCAAGCTATTCGACCATCTACGGTTGACACTGAGGAGAGGTAAACTCCTTGATTGGCTGGATGCGAGTCGACGGCGTGAGGAAGCCCATCGGCTGTTCAAGGCGAGCTTCTTTGTGGCCGGACATAAGTAGTACCCGAGCAGGGAGAATTTGGATGACGGTTGCTCACATGACCAGAGTGCAGAAGATGTACCAGTACAATGTGGGCGTTTAGCCGTTCCGTTTACCTACCATCGGGCCTCAGAGGCTTGTCCGTGATGTTCTGGCCGTATACAAAGTATGCTATCGGCAAGACAGTCAATGCCTTTTCTGGCGATAGCAATGGAAATACTATCGACGACGGCGCTTCGAAAGCAGAGTTACCAAACACAGCTTTTTGAAATTCCTTCACTAAAGAAGACGAAGTAAATATTTCAGAGTTTGAATCAAGAACAGTTGTCAACATGAACAACTTAGAAGAAAATTTCCTCGGGGTACTGAAACAACTTAAATCATTTAATAAAATCAAGTCTTTTGGTCCAGAATGTATACCCATTAGGATCCTTTCAGAGTATACTGATGCGGTAGTTCCATATTTAACAATTATATACAACCGCTCGCTCGACGAAAGATCCATACCCAAAGACTGGAAAGTTACACAGGTCGCACCAATATTAGAAAAAGGTAGTAGGAGTAATCCACTAAACTATAGGCCCATATCATTAACGTCGATATGCAGCAAGATTTTGGAACATGTATTGTGTTCTAACATTATGAATTACCTCGAAGAGAACAGCCTACTGATGCACAATCAACACGGTTGTAGAAAACATCATTTTTATGAAACACAACTAGCTCATGACACACGCGAAGTGTTGAGTGATATCGACAAGGGAATTCAAACTGCTTCCGTATTTCTAGATTTACGAAGAGCCTTTGATTCTTTATCTATATATATATATATATGATTCAGGAGACAATCTGAGCAGCCGTCTTATGCTGTTAGCAGATGATGCTGTCGTTTGTCGTCTACTAAACTCGTAAGAATATCAAAACAAATTGCAAAACGATTTAGAAAATTTATCTGAATGGTGTGAACATTGGCACTTGACCCTAAATAACGAAAAACGTGATGCCATCCACATGAGTGCAAATAGAAATCTGTTGAACTTCGGTTACACGATAAGTCAGTCTGATCTAAAAGCCGTAAATTCAACTAGATACTTATGAATTACAATTACGAACAACTTAAAATGGAAAGAGCACACAGAAAATGTTGTTGGGAAGGCAAACCAAAGACTGCATTTTACTGGAAGAAACTTAGAAAATGTAACAGATCTACTAAAGAGACTGCCAACACTACGCTTGTCCGTCCTTTTTTGGAGTACTGTTGCCCAGTCTGGGACCCTTACCAGATAGAATTAACAGATTACATCGAGGAAGTTCAAAGAAGAGCAGCACGTTTTCCATTATCGCGAAATCGGGGAAAGAGTGTCACCGCCATGATACAGGATTTGGAATGGACACCATTAAAACAAAGGCATTTTCCGTTGCGGCGGAATCTTCTCACGAAATCTCGGTCACCAACTTTCTCCTCCGAATGCGAAAATATTTTGTTGTCGCCGACATATATAGGGAGAAAAGATCGTCATAATAAGTTACAGGAAATCAAAGCTCGCACGGAAAAATATAGGTGTTCGTTGAAACTGGCAGAAGTAAAGCTGTGAGGACAGGGTGTGAGTCGTGCTTGGGTGGCCCAGTTGGTAGAGCACGTGCCCGCGAAAGGCAAAGGTCCCGAGTTCGAGTCTCGGTCTGGCACACAGTTTTGATCTGCCAGGAAGTTTCGTATCAGCGCACACTCCGCCGCAGACTGATAATCTCAGTCTGGATAGACAGTCGTTTATTACCGCGCGCTGCTCGAGATTGGAATAATAGAGAATTATTGTGAAGGTGGTTTGATGAACGCTTTGCAAGGTATTTACGTGGGATTTGCAGAGTATCCATGTAAATGTACACACATCAAAAAACGTTTTGCATCACCCCTGTTCCTAGAACTTCTGACGATACATGTTGACTGTGGATATTGTGTCACAGACACAGTCCCTTTGACTGTTCAAGAGATGTCACGAAACTCGCCCAAAGATGTAATCAGCCATGCGTGAGCAGCGCCTATTAGACGGAGTGAGTCCGACAGCCCATCAGTTCCTGTCATTCCACCAGGAAGGATGTACACGGCTCGTGTTGTTCAACCACGCCTAGACGGTCAATACTGCGGTTAAATCGCGTCCGCATTGTTACTTTGTGCCAGGAAGGGCTCTCAACAAGGGAAGTGTCCAGGGGTCTCGGACTGAAACAAAGCGATGTTGTTCGGACAGGGAGGAGATACAGAGAGACAGGAACTGTCGATGATATGCCTCGCTCAGGCCGCCCAATGGCCTCTACTGCAGTGGATGACAGCTACCTACGGATTATGGCTCGGAGGAACCCTGACAGCAACGGCACCATGGTGAATAATGCTTTTCGTGCAGCCACGACTCAAACTTTGCGCAATAGGATGCATGATGCGCAACTTCACTCCCGACGACCATGGAAAGGTCCATCTTGGCAACCACAGCACCATGCAGCGCGGTACAAATGGGCCAACAACTTGCTGAATGGACCGTTCAAGTTTGGCATCACGTTCTCATCTCCGATGAGTGTCGCGTATGCCTTCAACTAGACAATCGTCGGAGACGTGTGTGGAGGCAGCCTGGCCAGCCTGAACGCCTGATAGATTGAAAAGGTCTGTTTATGGATGGCGTGACCCACCAACCGCACTGAGGGATCTAAGCCGAATCGCCGTTGAGGAATAGTACAGTCTGGACTAACATTGCCTTAATGAACTTGTGGGTAGTATGTCACGACGAATAAAGGCAAGCATCAATGCAAGAGGAGGTGCTAACGGGTATTAGAGGTAGCGGTGTGTACAGCAGTCTGGACTACCACATCTGAAGGTCTCGCTGCATGGTGGTACAGCATGCAATGTGGGGTTTTCATGAGCAATAAAAATGGCGGAAATTATATTTACGTTGATCTCTATTTCAATTTTCTGTACAGGTTCCGGAACTCTCGGAACCGAGGTGATGCAAAACTCTTTTGATTTGTGTAGAATATCTTCTATGCTGGTAACAATACGTATTATTTTAATGAAGTTCCTAATTTGACAAGTTACTCATAATTTTGGAAAATATTTGTATAAAATTACCAATGGCTTCGTATTAACGTGTTGTTGCAAGTTTCCTCCCGTAAAGGCCTTGCAGGCGCGTGCGGTTGGAAGCAATTTTTTAGGAACCACATGTTTTCTCACCATCTGTATCGTCATTTTCCATTGTCGACTCGCAGGCCGGAGTGTCCGAGCGGTTCTAGGCGCTACAGTCTGGAATCGCGCGACCGCTACTGTAGCAGGTTCGAATCCTGCCTCGGACATGGATGTGTGTGATGTCCTTAGGTTTAAGTAGTTCTTAGCTCTAGGGGACTGATGACCTCAGCAGTTAAGTCCCATAGTGCTCAGAGCCATTTGAACCATTGTCGACTGGCGCTGTTATTCTTTGTGTGTTCAACAGCCCTGCCTGTGGCAAGAACATGTTTATTTTGGTGCATTATTTCATAACAGTTATATGTCTTACAAACTGAAAAAAATTACAGAGAGGAGGACTATCAGATGAGGAGATAAGGGAATTGCTGGAGCTGTCTTCTGATTCTGGAAACCCACCTAGTGAGAATGAATCTTCCGGTGATGATGTTAAAGAGGCAGATGACGTTGAAAACACAGAACTACACCAAGATGATGATCATGAAGAATCCCTTTACGACGATGGAGAACAATTTAGTGCAAATTCTGTTGAGTGTGATTTACTGTTTTCTCGTAATGGGAATGAAAAACAGGCTACAGCTCCTCAAGCCGGAATTTCTGGTAGACGGAGCAAAATGGATGTGTCAGAAGACGACCAGAGGCTTACAAGTTATTCGGTTGGGAACTGTGATAACGAAGAATTTTGTTTTATCTTATTCTGTCACGTACCCCTCATTGACAAAGTGTGTATGTGGACCAACAAGGAGGATCGAATAGTATGCAAGGACTGAGTGGATATAGATATAAATGAAAAAGTTTCTTGGTGGTCTGATCCTTACTGGAGTTTACAAGACAAGAAATGAAGATAGTATCAGTCAACTTTAGAATTTTGAGTGTGGCCGACCACCATTCAATGAAATTATGTCTCGAAGTAACTTCCATGTTACTGTGAGGGTTTGGGAGGACGACGGTTCAATCCCGCGTCCGGCCATCCTGATTTAGGTTTTCCGTGATTTCCATAAATTACTCCAGGCAAATGCTGGGATGGTTCCTTTGAAAGGGCACTGCCGACTTCCTTTCCTAATCCGATGAGACCGATGACCTCGCTGTTTGGTCTCTTCCCCCAAAACAACCCAACTCAACCCAACTGTGAGGGTGTTGCGATTTGACAGTGCAGCAGCCCGACGTGAACGTAGGTCAAGTGTCAAGTTGGAATCAATCAGGGAAGTTTTCGATAAGTGTGAAAATACCCTTAGGAATGCCAACTTTCCAACGATATTGCAGTGCCTGTGTTATTTTGATGACGGTGCTATGCGGCGACCACAGACGCTACTAAACACATCAGATGAGTTCGCAATTGCGAATAATGCCTACCATCATATGTAGAATAGAAGGACGACAATGAAAAATGTGCCGGACCGGGACTCGAACCCGGGTTTCCCGCTTATCGCGAGCGATTCAGGGTATTGTTACGTAGAGATCTGGAAGACGTAAGACCTGTCTGAGGTAACTTGTGATATTGGATCATGTAGGTGATAGATTCAGGGCAGTGAACAGGCGGTAGAATGATTTAACTATCGAAGGGACTTTAACTAAATGCGTTTGCATTATGGGATTAAAAGTTGACAGAATATGAGTATTTCATTTTGACCTCTTTTGTGTTGATACGTAAATCATCATGCTGAAATCTGAATTATTTTGAGCGGGCGAATATTTCGTTTATTGGGATCACAAAATGGACGTAGCTTTTCGCCTGTCTTGAATTACTGTTTCAACTGTTTAGCCTGGAGATTCAGCTACTGCTCTTGTAACATACATAACGCGGCTTTATTGCTTTTATGTAAGGTTATATTTATGGCTGTTTTATAACTGGTAACTGTAGGACCACTTTCCATTTATATGAGATTACTTACTTGAATAAACAAGATTCAGAATATGTCTCTGATGTCGTCTACACAAATTTCACAAGTTAGAATGAAACCTTGTATTAATCATTCATTTATCTTTTATTTCACAATTATGATTATTTATTAATTCGGAATTGTACCCAATGCATAGACTGTTTGACAGCAGGACCACAGGGACCGCTTATTATTTGCAACGCGTTTAGCTGCAAGGCAAGAAAGCAGACGTGTACGGCTCGACACTACGACTTCATCGAGCCATCCTTTTTAAACACAGCCGTGTATATGCCTGGTACCTACGTCTTTCAATATGGAGTTAAAGTCGCAGAATGTGTAATTAGCACGAAGAACAGTACATGGTTAAATGGATTACAGTACTTTTTATATTATGAGTACTTAATCTTACTATTCGTTGTTTTTATAATTTAGTGGTCCGATGCCTTTGATTTTCCGTGCTGGATTCTGTCTTTCCCTTTAGATGCATATCTTTTATTACGCATATACAGCGAGAAGCATATGGTAATTCTGGTAAAGGTATACCTCTGGCGTGCCACACTCAGCGACGTCCTATGCTCACAAATTATGACTCAAAACACGCAGTTTCGTAAGTTCCTCCACTTTTAAAGGTATCATGAGGAAGGCAGTACCTTTTACTAATATTTTGTGGAGTAAAAAGTACGAAATACGCCACAAATCGTCTATTACGGAAAAAAAGCGTCTTATCTCAGAGGCAAGCGGGTAGGGTTTGTCAGCGAAGACTAGCAACCCACTGATGGGCACTACTCTTACTGATCTGCAGCTGTAGTATAAATTACATACGGAAGTAACAAGGCTCCACTTAAGTAGGTTACAGAGAAAGTCAGCTTCAACTGCGTGACAGTACTCTATTATTGTCGCAAAACTTCCGAATTCCTTTTATAGTGCTGCAGCTACGGCGCATTTACGCAACTGGACGCTGCACAGCCCTACAGACGCAATAATTCATTTAATTTTTGCTTCAGCGCACCATTCATGCACGTTAAGAAATATTTTCTGCGCAGCAATGTGTGTAACCGACCTACGAGGTATCATAGAATTAATAGAGGGGTCTTCACTCATTATCACTAACAGTCACGTTATACTAAACGCAACAGTAATAATGCAGCGCTCTGTGACGCTAGATAGCGTTGGTTGGCAACTGTTCCGAAACCGACGACTTGCGACTTCAACCGACATAAGATGCTTCCAGTATCTTCCGCGGGAAGGGGCTAAGTCCTTGCGACCAGAATATATTTTGACGACATGGGCCGTAACTCACACTTTTTACTCCACAACATAATCGTATGAGATTTTGCCGTCCACATGCCCCAGGTAAAATGAAAAACCTTACGAAAATTCATGTTCTTAGACATAATATGCGAGCGTAGGACGCCGTTATGTGTGGCACCCAACACTTAAACCTTTACCTTCATTTTAATCCGATTGTTGTTCATTAAATTACGTGAGTGAATTTATTTACTTTTTAATGCATTTCCGAGATGTCTGATGTGTAGTAGGTTGTAATGTGTACAGTCTGTCGACGTAACAGTGTAGCTCTGCTCTCAATGTGTGCTTGACATATATCGACACAAAAACAGTTGTGGTACTCTATATAGCTGCTTGGTGTATGCGTGTCCAGGAGCACTTAATGAAGCAATTAGCAAGCCTATCGGGGTAAAATTCATTACTGAGAATCAGTATCAGATTTGAACATGAGCCTCTCAATAACACACTTTCACAAAAAGCTGATAAGCCGTGTGCCGTTTCTATTATTGCCGCTGACAGCTGCGTGACCCCTGAATTGGTAGCAATGCAGAATTAAGAGAAAAACAACCGCTCCACGTCCTTTACCCTCCATCGCAGTGTACGAGGGGCGTTTGAAAACCCCGTGCAAAGTCCGAGAGATGGCACCACCGGCACGTATCGAGGTCATGTTTAGTTAGAAGCATCTTTTGAAAGAACGCACACCAAGTTTCAGCCATATTGGTCTATTTCTTTGTGTTTGGCATTCGTGTAGATCAAGGAAGTCGAGTGACTGTCAAAAAATAGACGAAAATTAATTTCGTGTGGTTATTAAACATTACTTTATCAAAGGCAAAACGCCTCACGAGACTAAAGAAGAGCTTGATAAACATTACGGTGACTCTGCACCTTTGATTAGAACAGTTTATAAGTGGTTTCAAAATTTTCGGAGTGGCCATATGGGTACAAGTGACGCTGAACGTTCTGGACGCCCTGTGGAGCTTACAACGCCAGAAATCATTGGTAAAACCCATGATATGGTGATGGATGACCGAAGAGTTAAGGTGCGTGAGATTGCTAGAGCTGTGAGCATCTCGAATGAACGGTACATAATACAGTATTTTGCATACACGCTTGGGCATGAGAAAGCTATCCGCAAGATGGGTTCCCCGATTGCTCACACTTGACCAAAAACGGAATCGTATGAAGTGTTGCAAGTACGGTATGGAGCTGTTCAGGAAGAATACGCAGAATTTTAAGCGTCGTTTCGTCACTGTGGATGAAACATGGATACATTACTATACTCCTGAGACCACAGAACAATCTAAACAATGGGTTACCATGAGAGAATATGCACCAAAAAAGGCGAACACCAGTCCTTCGGCCAGAAAGGTTATGGCAACTGTCTTTTGGGATTCGTAAGGGATAATCTTCATCGACTACCTGGAAAAGGGTAAAACTATTACAGGTGCATATTATTCATCGTTATTGGACCGTATCAAAAACGAGCTGCAAGAAAAACGCCGGTGATTGAACCGCAAAAAAGTCCTTTGCCATCACGGCAATGTACCAGCACACACCTCAGCAGTTGTACTCGCAAAATTAATGGAAATAGGATTTCAACTCCTTTCACATCTCCCCTATTCTCCAGACATGGCACCCTCGGACTACTATTTGTTCCCCAATTTGAAGAAATGGCTGGCGGGACAAAGATTTTAATCAAACGAGTAGGTGATTGCAGCAACTAATAGCTGTTTTGCAGACTTGGGCAATTCCTATTATTCGGAAAGGATCAACAAATTAGAACAGCGTTGGACGAAGTCTATAAGCCTAAAAGGAGACTATGTTGAAAAATATAAAAGGTTTACCCCAAACACGTAAGTAGTTTTTATTTTTGCACGGACTTTTCAAACGCCCCTCGTACAGTTGAACATCAGCCTCACAGTAATACACTTCCACGGAACGTTGTTTTTGCCATGCGCCATTTCTACTATTGGAGCTGATAGCTGCGCGGCGCCTCAATTCGTAGAAATGAAGGATTAAGAGAAACACGCCAACCCCACCCCCCTCACTCTCCATCGAAAACCAGTGACCCTCTTTTACTTCCTCTTCTCCCAATCCTCACGCGACACAGCTATGTCGACATGCTATAAATACCTATGCAAAGAATTAAAAGAGTTATTATTATTATTTACAGGCTACGGATGCAATATACAAACTTCGCATGTTTAATATATTCGGTCCAGGTTCCAGAGATATAGAGACACCGGGAGAGAGAGAGAATCTGGTTCTGCAAAGCTGAACGAGCTGTATCATACCAAGTTTTTTAAGTGAAAGTATGATGAATTTTCTCAAAAAAAAAAAGAAGAAACTGCTTCTGGTAGTACTGAATCATGTGAATCGATTAATTCAACTCCCAAAAAGCAATAGTCACGTCAGATACTCCGCGGAATTTGGGAAATACTCCAGACACACAGAGAAACGAACGACTAAAGTCGGAAATAGTATAGAATCAGTTTGTAGCCCATCAAAATCTGAAACGCCTGTGTTGAACAGTGGAACTGTCGAAGAACAGCTGTGTTCTCTGCTAGATAGCAGGAATGTCAGTAATGAAGCTAATAAAGCGCTTGTTAGGTCGGATCTTGCACATGGACGTTTCCCGTAACGGAATCTCAGCGTTATGATATTGTTAAAAGTGGCTCTAGACAGCAGTTAAATAACAGTGAAGAAGATTATCCCAAAGACGACGATCATAGGCACTTTTCCAATTTTAATTTCTCAAGGAAACTAAATAATGCTGAAACTGGACTTCGTCGCTGGTTGGTTTATTCAATATCTCAAAATAAATATTTCTGTTTTCCGTGTAGACTATTTGGAAATTCAAGAACTGAGATTGTACGAGGACAGTGTTGTGGCTGGCAGCACTTAAGTAGTATTTTACAAAGACATGAGATTACCATAGAATATGTGGCTTTTATATTCCAGTGGATGACATTAGAGAAAGGAATGAAGCATGGGAAGACAACAGACCCAGGAAATGAAAGTTGAATCCCAAAAATATTAGCACAATTTATTTCAGAGGCTAAATGATGTCATTAACTTCTTAGCCTCTCATAATATTGCGTTTAGAGGTCATAGCGGATCTTTCAGTACAGGATACGACAGTGCTAAATCTGGTAACTTTCTAGACTTCTTTACACTGAAATCTAAACATAATCCTACATTACGAGAATACATGAAGCGCATAAATGGCAAACAACCTACGCACCATTACCTAAGCCACGGTACTCAGTATGAATTGATCATACTGATGTAAAAAACAGTTGCTAGGGAAGTGGTTCTAAATTTAAAATTCGCAAAATATTTTTCCATTTTTCTCGACTGCACTAGATACTGTAGTCAATACATCAACTGGCACTATATAAGAAATCTTTATCGGATTTCTAGCCGTCACTGAGACGGCTGGAGAATATCTTACTAATGCAATGCTGGAAGAGCTAAAACGAGTTAGATATTCAAAACTGTCTTGGCTTAGGATGCGCCAATGGACCATATTTGACAGATATAAATATTGGAGTTAAAAATCGAATATTAAATATAAATCTAGGGCATTTTTTACACCCTGTGGGTGTCTGCTGCGGGAAGACGCAATTAATTCTTCAGTGGTAGCAAAAACAATTTTTGATTTTATTCAGAAATTTTATTTGCTGTTTTCAAGATCATTAAACACTGAAAATTAATCTCAGTTAAATTAAAGGTTACTACAAAACCTTTATCAGACACAAGGGGAAAAGCATAGCCACAACAGAGAAGGCAATATTATTGCAGTTTTATTATGCTGCTGAATGCACTGAAAGTTTAAAAATTGCAAGGAAGAATCTGACACACTCAATGGCTGCGATTCAGTTTTGAAAGAAATGATAAGATTAGTATTTATCACATCATCGCATTTATTATATCATATATTATCGTGCGTTAATGATATGAGCAAATTATGGCGGTCTGTAATAGTCCACCTGAGTATTTCTCCTGAACATTTGCGTACATTTTGTGATTGGTTCAAAGAATATCAACAAACTGGGTTCGAGCAATGCTTGTCTTACACTCGTCAATTTATTGAGAAAAGCAGCTATGAACTGCGAAAAAATTTTAAAGGTAAAAGGTTAGTCAAAAAGAAACGGATATTCTATTATGAAAGAGGTGATGAACCTATACATTCTCCCAAAAGCCGATAAAAAGAAGGTATTTTTAACACCGTGATTGATACCATATGCAGCAGTAAGGATTTATGTTTTATATATATAGAACAACGTTTGCAAATTTTGATCTTCTGTATGATCTAATTAAGTTAAAAATTATTCTAAAAGGTCATATATTCGAAAGCTGACAAGATTTACACACAGTTCTGGGAATGGGGGAGAGCTGTGACTTCTAATCCTACAAATTATATGAAGAATTGCAAATAAAGATCCCACACTTACTTTACTTCATTAAAGATGTCAAACAGCTACTGTAGTATACAACAGAAATTAACTTAAGGAAATTACCCATGTATCTATATTGTCATTAGAATTTTGGTAACAGTGTCCCTAATTGCAGCTCTGCCGAAAGGAGCTACTCAAAATTAAAACCAATAAAGAATTATTTAATAACTACCATGAGTAAGCAAAGACTTTCGGGTTTTATCGATTGAAGCACATGTAACATCTAAATTGGCCTCTTACAACTAGTAAAGAGTTCAGTAAGGCTAGAAGCACGAAATTTTTGTTTCGATAATATTTAATTGTTAGTTATTACTGAAATTACTGTTACTTAAAATTGACATTTTTTATTTATATGAATAAAAGTCTCATAGCTTCAAAAGAAAACAATTAAGATTTCTCTGTATAAAATCCATCCTCTTGCTCCTCCAGAGGGCATCGTAAAATATATCTTTCGCACACAACCACACAATTAACATACTTCACACATGTTTGTACACATATTTCACCTGTATCTCTAGCGAATTTATCCCTGTAGCTTCGTCTCCACGGCATCTCAATGTGTATAACGTCATATTTCCTGAGCTAATTGCCGTTCAATGATACACACTATCCAGTTCCTTTAATGTGACCATCTGTCAGCCGGCCGGGGTGGCCGAACGGTTCTAAGCGCTACAGTCTGGAACCGAGCGACCGCTTCGGTCGCAGGTTCCAATCCTGCCTCAGGCATGGATGTGTGTGATGTCCGTAGGCTTGTTAGGTTTAAGTAGTTCTAAGTTATAGGGGACTGATGACCTCAGAAGTTAAGTCCCGTAGTGCTCAGAGCCATTTGAAGCATTTGAACCATCTGTGAAAACACTGAATAACTACCTTTCGAAACATGGATCATTGCGAGACGTGCAAAAAGAGGATCAACGAGGTTCTGGAAGGTACGGACAGGACAGTGGAACCATGCTGACTCCAGTGTCGTGGCGAGTTGTCCTAGATTTCTCGGTTGAGGATCCATGGCACGGACAGCTCGATCGAGGTGGCCTCACAGAGTCTTGACTGAGCTTAAATCAGGTGAGTGTGGTGGCCAGGGGAACACAGAAATCCATCCTGGTGCTCTTCAAACCAAGCACGAACATCGCGAGCTGTGTGACATATTGCATTGTGCTGCTGGTAGATGCTGAGGGGAAAAAATGCATGTAGGGGAGGAAATGGTCCTCAAGGATAGAGGCATACTTGTGTTGATCCATCGTCCATTCCACAACCATGAAATCACCCATGGAATACCACGAAAACATTCCCCAGGCCATAACGCCCCTTCCTTCACCATAGACACTTTCGACAATTGTTCCAGAGTATTTGCTTTCTCTCTGATGGAGCATAACACATGATACATCTGAAAAGGCTATCTATCGCCACCCCTGTGGACATCCAGCTGCGGTACTGGCGTACAAATTCCAGCCTTCCGCGCTGATGAACAGCAGTCAGCATGGATGCATGAACGGAAGCTGAGCGATCATTCATGATACACTATTGGTAGCCCCTTGGTTCAACTAGGCAGGCAGTCACTCAACAGTTGCATGTCCATTCGCCCATATATGCCCTTGCAGCCTTCGTTTACCCTGTCAACTATGGCCCATGGTGCACCAAAGTGGCCTTGGCATCAGTACCATTTTGCCATCCACAGTACAGTTCATCCACTGCGGCACACAAACAGTTTTCAAACTTAGCAGTTTTGGAAATGCTTCCACTATTGACCCGAAATCCAATTAAACATGCCTCTTTGGACGTCAGACAAACCACACTGTCTGCGAAACATGACAACGACTCTACTGTTCTCTATATCCCCCGACACGCTCTATATACCCTCCATTGGTAGTGCTGCAACCCGCCGTCTGTGAGTGGTTACGTCACCTTGACGTTGAACGTAGGCGGTTGTCACATAAATGTGATTGCTCCGTGTGTATATGGACTTCTGCATTTACACCTACATCTACATCTACATCTACATGATTACTCTGCAATTCACATTTAAGTGCTTCGCAGAAGGTTCATGAAACCACAATCATACTATCTCTCTACCATTCCACTCCCGAACAGCGCGCGGGAAAAACGAACCCCTAAACCTTTCTGTTCGAGCTCTGATTTCTCTTATTTTATTTTGATGATCATTCCTACCTATGTAGGTTGGGCTCAACAAAATATTTTCGCATTCGGAAGAGAAAGTTGGTGACTGAAATTTCGTAAATAGATCTCGCCGCGACGAAAAACGTCTTTGCTTTAATGACTTCCATCCCTACTCGCGTATCATATCTGCCACACTCTCTCCCCTATTACATGATAATACAAAACGAGCTGCCCTTTTTTGCACCCTTTCGATGTCCTCCGTCAATCCCACCTGGTAAGGATCCCACACCGCACAGCAATATTCTAACAGAGGACGAACGAGTGTAGTGTAAGCTGTCTCTTTAGTGGACTTGTTGCATCTTCTAAGTGTCCTGCCAATGAAACGCTACCTTTGGCTCGCCTTCCCCACAATATTATCTATGTGGTCTTTCCAACTGAAGTTGTTCGTAATTTTAACACCCAGGTACTTAGTTGAATTGACAGCCTTGAGAATTGTACTATTTATCGAGTAATCGAATTCCAACGGATTTCTTTTGGAACTCATGTGGACCACCTCACACTTTTCGTTATTTAGCGTCAACTGCCACCTGCCACACCATACAGCAATCTTTTGTAAATCACTTTGCAACTGATACTGGTCTTCGGATGACCTTACTAGACGGTAAATTACAGCATCATCTGCGAACAACCTAAGAGAACTGCTCAGGTTGTCACCCAGGTCATTTAAATAGATCAGGAACAGCAGAGGTCTCAGGACGCTTCCCTGTGGAACACCTGATATCACTTCAGTTTTACTCGATGATTTGCCGTCTATTACTACGAACTGCGACCTTCCTGACAGGAAATCACGAATCCAGTCGCACAACTGAGACTATACCCCATAGGCCCGCAGCTTGATTAGAAGTCGCTTGTGAGGAACGGTGTCAAAAGCTTTCCGGAAATGTAGAAATACGGAATCAACTTGAGATCCCCTGTCGATAGCAGCCATTACTTCATGCAAATAAAGAGCTAGCTGCGTTGCACAAGAACGATGTTTTCTGAAACCATGCTGATTACGTATCAATAGATCGTTCCCTTCGAGGTGATTCATAATGTTTGAATACAATATATGCTCCAAAACCCTACTGCAAAACGACGTCTATGATATAGGTCTGTAGTTCGATGGATTACTCCTACTACCCTTCTTAAACACTGGTACGACCTGCGCAATTTTCCAATCTGTAGGTACAGATCTATCGATGAGCGAGTGGTTGTATATGATTGCTAAGTAGGGAGCTATTGTATCAGCGTAATCTGAAAGGAACCTAATCGGTATATAATCTGGACCTGAAGACTTGCCCGTATCGAGCGATTTGAGTTGCTTCGCAACCCCTAAGGTATCTACTTCTAAGAAACTGATGCTAGCAGCTGTTCGTGTTTCAAATTCTGGAATATTCCATTCGTCTTCCCTGGTGAAGGAATTTCGGAAAACTGCGTTCAATAACTCCGCTTTAGCGGCACAGTCGTCGGTAACAGTACCATCAGCACTGCGCAGCGAAGGTATTGACTGCGTCTTGCCGCTTGTGTACTTTACATTTCTTCGGATTTTCTACCAAATTTCGAGAAAATGTTTCGTTGTGGAACCTATTAAAGGAATCTCGCATTGAAGTCGGTGCCAAATTTCGCGTGTCTCTAAATTTTAGCCAATCTTCGGGGTTTCGCGTTCTTCTGAACTTCGCATGCTTTTTCCGTTGCCTCTGCAACAGCGTTCGGACCTGTTTTGTGTACCATGGGGGATCAGTTCTATCTCTTACCAATTTATAGGGTATGAATCTCTCAATTGCTGTTGCTACTATATCTTTGAATTTGAGCCACATCTCGTCTACATTTGCATAGTCAGTTCGGAAGGAATGGAGATTGTCTCTTAGAAAGGCTTCTAGTGACACTTTATCCGCTTTTTTAAATAAAATTATTTTGCGTTTGTTTCTGGTGGATTTTGAAGAAACGGTATTGAGCCTAGCTACAACGACCTTGTGATCACTAATCCCTGTATCAGTCATGATGCTCACTATTAGCTCTTGATTGGTTATGGCTAAGAGTTCAAGTGTGTTTTCGCAACCATTTACAATTCGCGTGGGTTCGTGGACTAACTGCTCGAAATAATTTTCGGAGAAAGCATTTAGGTCAACCTCGGAAGATGTTTTCTGCCTACCACCGGTTTTGGACAAGTATTTTGCCAACACATCGAGGGAAGGTTGAAGTCCCCACCAACAATAACCGTATGAGTGGGGTATTTATTTGTTACGAGACTCAAATTTTCTCTTAACTGATCAGCAACTATATCATCGGAGTCTGGGGGTCGGTAGAAGGAGCCAATTATTAACTTAGTTCGGCTGTTAAGTATAACCTCCACCCATACCAATTCGCACGGAGTATGTACTTCGACTTCACTACAAGATAAACCACTACTGACAGACACAAACACTCCGCCACCAATTCTGCCTAATCTATCTTTCCTGAACACCGTCTGAGACTTCGTAAAAATTTCTGCAGAACTTATTTCAGGATTTAGCCAGCTTTCTGTACCTATAACGATTTCAGCTTCTGTGCTTTCTATTAGCGCTTGAAGCTCAGGGACTTTCCCAGCACAACTACAACAATTTACAACTACAATTCCGACTGCTCCTTGATCCAAGCACGTCCTGTTTTTGCCATGCACCCTTTGAGATTGCAGCCCACCCCGTACTTTCCCGAGGCCTTCTAACCTAAAAAACCGCCCAGTCCACGCCACACAGCCTCCGCTACCCGTGTAGCCGCGAGCTGAGTGTAGTGAACTCCTGACCTATTCAGCGGAAACCGAAACCCCACCACCCTATGGCGCAGTACATATGTACTGATACGGACTAAAGTGCCTGGAGGTCTCTTGGAATACTTCCTAAATAGCTACAAGCTTGTACTAAGGAAGAGAGCTATTAGAATCACAGGATCCTCAGCTCCCAAAATTACTGAGAGATCTGTGCAAAAGTCTGAGTGTGCTCGCAGACCACTTGAAAAAAATTGAGTTTATTTATAGAAAGGGAGTAGTCGAAATTTTCGGCATAAGCACTAGATATGACGTCACACATAGACTTGGAGATAAAAAAGCGTTATACAGAAAGAGTAAGCGGAATATGCGGTATAGTGGCTGCAGGCCCTTAATGCCTTAATGTAACGACTTAGTACCGGAGAGGGAATAACACCACATATGCTTCTATAGTAGAAAGACGGTGAATTCTAAAAAGATAAGGTGAAAAGACGAAACTGTCATACTCCAACTAGTTCTGTGTGTGTGTGAGGAAATCGTAATATTATTCCCAATCCACTTCATAGATATAAAACATAAAATGTTCCAAATTATGTAGTAGTATTTTTACTACAAATTTCCAGAAATATGACTCTATTCATTCGGCTATTAAACTGCTAGTTGTATGCATAGTAATACTGGGTGAAAAGAACGTTGCTGAAATGTACTAAACCCCCTTACCTTGAGTGAATTGTTAATTGTAAGATGTTCTTTATTTGGATTCTCAGTGTTGAGCTATTCTCTCCAAATCCATGTGAGCTGCAAGTCATAAGATATTTGGAAGCGCTCTAAAGTAGACTGATACCATAAAGTGGAAAAACCATACATATGGGTCAGGTATCAACACTAACACAGGTTAAACCATGACAAGTTCGCTGATAGAAGATAAAAGGACTCTGTGCACAACACGAGAGACACATTTATCTAAATAACTTAGATTCACAGATAATATTAGCTCTCGGCGTTTGTTTAATTGTTTAAACAATTCGTCATAATTTTAACCATTTTTGCTGTAGCTCCTTCCGTCAGTATCAATGGTGGGAAATTTACAGCTTTCGACACATAAGGAATAGACTGTTTGGAGGAGAGATAACTTCCATTGGAGACAGGCAGCTGGTGATCTGGTCAGTATGAATACCATTCGTACCATATCGCTGCTGTGTAGAAAGTTAGGCTTCTCACTGTACATTCGTCAGGGTTATCTGGCAACACCGTGTAACGACCTATGGTCTCTTGTCGAGTCCTATAGTTTTAATGCTTAATATTTTACTGTCGTTCATTATTATTTTTAATAGACAAATGCACTCTTACTATAAAGTGGAACTTGTCGACGTTAATAAGAAATTTGCGTTCTAATGGAAGATTGTACCATCTTAATGCAGATGGTACGCGTATTATCCATAAGCGCCAAGTTATTGTGAAAAAACACTGTTTCAAATGGAATTACTGCATATAACTATGTTTGACAGATGAGTATGTAACGCATACTGTTACCTGTGTAATATTTTACTTATTTAGCGTGGAAATCCCATTACACGAACTACCAAACAGCGAAGTCAATATTTCTGTTGTAGACTATATTTTGGTGGGATTCCACGTTGTGCTTCTGGATGACCGTCTATTCATTTTAAACAAATCACTTTTCTAAATCAGTATGGAATGCATATGCATTATAATAACGTGGGTGTAACGGAAAATTTGTTTAGGGGAGGGAGGGGTGGATGACTGGATATTCGCCCACGTGGAAATCGATTCGTCAGCCAAGTTATTGGTGTCGATAACCTTCTATAGAACCAAGAATGGGTAAGATGATGGTGCTTATTATTTAAAGTTATACTCTCGCAACTATGGTCGACAAAAGCTCCAAACCCCTAGAGGTTTTTACTAATATAAAGACTATCGAAATGTCTAGTGACAGACATTGTCTCAATGCTGATAAATATGAGACAGTAAGGAACAGCTCTGCTTTTGCGCAACAACGGAGAGGCCTATCTTGCAGGCAAACATGCAGAACAAATTTAGTGTTCCTGATACCTAATGGAACTGTTTTGACGATCATAATTAAGTCATTACCTACTAAGTTTTATAAATGTAGTTCTATGATTTATCTACTGCGAGTAAATACGAGTTTATAAGTTGGTCACATGATCATGACGTCGCTTCCAGTCATGACTCCTAAAAATACATAACGTATTGACATTATAGATAAAAATATTCGCGTAATGTAATTGGTTGGTTTAAGATGTCTTCGATTTATCAGTTATATACTGCTCGTCTACTGACATAACGCTACAAACTCGAAACATGAGAAACAGGAAAGTGCGATCATGGTAAAAAAATATATTTATCACCTTCATACCACTTTCAGGAAAATTATTTGGACATTCAGGTGCTTTGGGTAAGGATGTGCTACATATAACCATTTATCCTTCAAAAGTGAAATTATTCTCAAGAGGGGATATGAAATATGTTGTGATCCTCATCGTATAGAGTAAAAAAGAAAAAAATCCGCTGAGAGAGGAAAGTTCAAGAAATTTGTGAATGGTATGGAGTAGGAGTTGTAATATTCCAGACCGATGCCTGCATCTATATTTCTAATCCAAGAAACTGTGGTGTATGTATTATAATAAGTTGACCGCATGATCATGACGCCACTCCGGTCTTGACTCATACAAATTGGAATAAGTGATTACACTGCCGGTCACGGTGGCCGAGCGGTTCTAGGCGCTTCAGTCCGGAACCGCGTGACCGCTTCGGTCTCAGGTTCGAATCCTGCCTCGGGCATGGATGTCTGTGATGTCCTTGGGTTTAAGAAGTTCTAAGTTCTAGGGGACTGATGACCTCAGATGTTAAGTCCCATAGTGCTCAGAGCCATTTGAACCAAGTAATTACCCTGCGGGTACAAGCCGCGTAACGTGATACGTTGGTTCGTTATGTTATCTATTTAGGTTTGTTAGGCGCACCTCTAACGCGACAACAGACAGCATTAAATCTGGAACTGTGTTACAGCTCTACTACATTGATTACTCGTTATTGTCGAGCTAATCGATAATTATTTACAGCTTACGTATCATATTTGAAGAAATGATTCCGATCTTCAAGTGTGTTTTCACTGTGTGCTACGTAAAAATACGCACAACAGAGTGCGAGCCATAATAGGAAATCGTTATATGCAGGGATTACAGACACCTTCCAAACGAAATGCCAAATTTACTGCCTTAGAAGAGAGAACGAAGAGAAAATGAAGATTTAGTAATATCCTATCTTCGAACTTTCCCCCTCACCAGCATCAGGAACTGAATTTCATTCTTATATTAGCCGATTTATGTTTCATCTTCAATGGCGCTGTCGTAGTCGGAACGTCGATGGAGCTTTAATGATATATGAGAACAAGGAGGGAGGAGGATTTACGGCAAAACCTTAAAGTCCAACACTTTTTACCTGGCGATTTTGTTGTAACGAGTGTGTTTAGAAATGTGTTAGTAAATAAATAATGTCTTGTTTTAACACAGGATATGGACGATTTGTGTTGGTAAGATTGTATGGTAACTCCTGCAGCTCTCAGACATACATGAGTAGAGCCACGCTTTTCGAAAACTACGATTCGGTAGTTTTGGTACAGTACATAAATGACGTAGATAATGGTGGGATTACGTGTGGTATTGGTAGCATTGGTACGAAAAGAAACAAATGAGTTTCAGAGAGAGAAACTGGGAGCCGGCGACATCTGTTTGTTTGTTTTTCACGTTATTAAAACCACACATCGTTCAGCGTTAGTCCATTGTGTATTTTATACACACAAAATATAAATTGCGTTTTATAGGTAATAAAAATCAGTTCATCGCGTAACTTCTGCTCTTTTATTTAACCAGAGCAATCGTTTCTGACGCAAGTACAGTTTACATGCACAAACAAACAAAAATCTACAGAATTATTATTGTTATTTTTTATTCAATGTAACGTTATTCATCATGATAAGAGGAAAGTGTTTCCTGTTATTATCGGTGATATGTTTTAGTTTTGTGTCTTTTTTATGTTTTACTCTTTTATTTAGAATAAATTGCTCTTTTTAGCGCTAAATAATAAACCTTTATTGCTTTTTTTGCTATAACTTCCCCAATAAATAATTTTCGAATAAACCTTGAATTAGACATGGACAATTTTAATTTTGCTATAAATCTTGTTCATTTTTTAAGTAATAGACTGGATCACAGCTATGTATCAGAAAAATATTCCGTATATTACGCGACACTTTATACATCCTCAGTCTGTTTGCGGATGGATCACTGCTCCCGCTTTCTAGGTGAATCTGCTAAGACACAAGCGACGAAATGAAGTGACGCCCGATGAGTACGCAACACGTGCGAGTAACGCATTTATGATCTTAACTGACCCAGGGTACTAAGAAAACTACCGTAGTCTAGTCTACGTTAGCCTACGGTGGTTTTACATTCCTTTACATGAGCCACGTAATAAAAATAATTTTAGAACGTTTTGAAGGTCGACTTCATACCATGTTCTTTGGCTGATTTGGAGAGCATGCATGCCTCCCCAACTCCATGCGTGGGCACCACTATTGCGCGGTCGTCCTTGCTTCACGTCGAAAAAAGGAATTCAGGGCTGTTAACAGGAAGAACACACAGATCAGTTAATTATCAAGTATGCGTAGGACGTTGTCCCTGCAGCTACTGGGAGTCAATAAGCTTGTCTTGCTCTCAAGTTAAGGCCGTTTTGGGTACTGCCCCCAGCCAGATTTGTATTATCGAAGGGCGCGTGGGATTAGCCGAGCGGTCTTAGGAGCTGCAGTCATGGACTGTGGGGCTGATCCCGGCGGAGGTTCGAGTCCTTCCACGGGCATGGGTGTGTGTGTTTGTCCTTAGGATAATTTAGGTCAAGTAGTGTGTAAGCTTAGGGACTGATGACCCTAGCAGTTAAGTCCTATGAGATTTCACACACATTTGAACATTTTTTTGTATTATCCAACCGAGATACGGATCCGCTGTGCTTCTCAGATAGCACTCTGTCGCGGCCACTAGAATATTTCACCTGGGTCGTCAGTGGCACTGGAGGTGTTGTGGTGGATAGTTGTTTCTACTCTTGGCGTGAGGCCAGCTAGTCGATTCCATGTGCGAATTCTTACCGATTGTATTGGTAATGGAGGGACGATATCTTCGTCACTGTATGGTCACAGAAGGTACAAGCGCAATGTATTTCTTGTTAAGACCATACTGAGGAAATCGTTTAATGAATAATACCAGTGTATTTCGTTATAACGATGTGCTGTGGTATTTGTTTATAGTGAGGTGCTGTTAGTGTAAACACTCGGATTTTTGTATCTGTTATTTCACATGCGGCGTCGACTGCCTGTGAACAGTGTCAGATGAGTCATTTCGGCTTATCGACAGATGACACGCAAATACTGCATCTCTCTATAGCTGTTTATCTTACATTGGCAGAGGTGACATCACGTTGGAGAGTCGATGATTTTAAAGGTACAAATAGTTTATTTTTGCTGCACTGTCGCCATTGCTCAGTCTCGATCGGGTGGCGAGGACGGGTATGTACTTCGGCTTTTTTGGTAGCTATTTACTAGTCTTTTAGTGACATCACACACTAATAACGCGTGGCGTTTGTGTTTAAAGTATAGCGTTTTGGCAGATTAATTGTCTTCTTACTCTTTTTTCTTCCTCCTGGGAACACTGGCTGAGGAAGACTGATGTTGTCCATGCAGTTTTTCTAGTACTAAAACCAGAATGGGTGTGGGAGCTTGTTTCCTACTGGTCCAGAGAGAAAGGGGAGAGGGGAGTGCTTGGTGCGTATCTGCAAAGCTGTCCACGTATTTCTGCCTTCGTGTACGAACCTGTTTGCCAATACTCATGTGAGGTGGATGGCACTCCCTGAGTGCCTTCTTCCGTACCAGTGTCTTTTCACTGGGCAACTATATCGGTCACATTGAGGACGAGAATGCAAACGTTGTTAAAGTATTGCAAATTTCTGTGACATTGCTGGGCGGTCAGCTAGCATAGTGTTCGCGGTCCTGTATCGGTCGCGGCCAGACTTTAAGCTCCCTACACATCAGTGCTCGTAGTGCTGCATAATCGACAGGCAGCCCAGTTACTGCCTGACGCCATTATTTTTACCAATAGAAAAACGTGCTCTTTTTAATGCTTAACTGTGACGTTACACGTAGTAGTAATGTAGGGGGGTGACATAGCAAGAATTTATTCACCTATATGTAGCACTCTGATATTTCTTTAGAATTTGAAGTCTTTGCAAGAGCGCATCTGTTGTTAAATAATGCGTTACGGTAATTTGCAATAAGAGCAAATAGAGTCTTGCAACTGTACATACAGACTGTGAATATATTGAATAATTTATAAAAATGGTAAACTCATGAAAAACTTGGAAAAATATTGAAAAAATATAAAAAAGATAAAAATGAGGGAGAATATGGAAACACTTAAATTGAGTGTGCTTACATGTCCACCTCGGGGTTGTGCTTGGTCTCTGCTGGCACCTCACACGACGAAGTTCGCTTACTTACCCACACCCTTATGCTCTCCCCAGACCTCGAATGACAAAATTTACATAACTGTAATAAATTTAATTTATTATTATTTATAACTAATACAAACATCCTGACGCCAATCAAATCTAATGGTCCTCTCCCTATGGTGCACAGAGCTTAAACAGTACATCCCATGCAACAGATATTTTAATAAAAGGGGTTTGGTTGGGGGAGCTTTGATGCCATTGGTGTATGGGGTAGGGGGACCGACGGGGTGGACCTAAATGTACTTCATACATGTGCATGGGGAGGGTTCCCTGAAGTCCTTATCTTTAATTGTAATAATAGTTCTTGGCTTGAATTGGCAAAACCCCTATTGTGTGGTTAGGGGGAGAGAAGGGTTTGGGGTAATCTTCAATAAAAGTTGTGCAGCTACGTAGCCTGACAGTGGAAGCCCTTATCATGTAAGTAGGCAAGCCTGGTGAGGAGGGGGTTGACCTTGAATATACCTCACCCAGTTTCCTCAGCTATAACATGATACACTCTCTCAAGGTCAAGTGTAACCTAACGACAGATATTCATCTTAGTCACCTTGAGATAAGATCGATATTTGTACCAGAATCGGCATTGCATATCTGCTACTTATCAGTTACAAGATTGTCTTACCAGTGACCCTTTCTTAAGCAATGTTGGAGTGTTTTAGTATCCAGAACCAGCACTGCATATCTTGTAATGCACATTTGCATTTTACTCGAGCTTCACAGTGTAACAAATCGGCCATAAAATTGAATAAAAGATCTCCTGTTGTTGATGGTGAGGATACATATGTTTTCAGTCGGATCACAACCCAGAGACACCACTGTGTGAACATATTGTAGTAGGTTCGTTACTCTGCAGGACCACTCCGCCACAGTCGGTCTGCTTATGGTGCCTAATGGAAGTTCCTTACATGGATAATATTGCAGCTAGAGTCTGGTAATATGAAAAATCCGAAGGACTGTTGCTAGTTATTGTGACAAACAAGTACTTTTCTGCTGAACTTACTTTCCGTTTGCTACCTTCAACGCAAACGCTCTTGGAGTCTCGGAAACTGGTGACAGTACCCATGCGATATCACAGAAAATTACGTCCTAGAACTGATTAATGTTACAACAGATTGATGTTTGATGATATCATCAATGTGACTTATAGACATCTCGGCAACTGTCGTCTATGAAGGGTTTTCGTATGCAGTGTCCTAGGTTCCTGATTTAGACGCCTGACTGAGCTGATGGGATATGTGTATGGTGACAGGGAAAACTGCTATGCATTGGAGAACGACCCTGTCGTGGGTACGGCGATGTGCTTTGTCCATCAGGTCGGCTGCAATCGTAAGAAATTGCCTCACTTGCATAAATATATCCTGGTGTTTTACATCTAGTGGCATAATGTCGTTCAAACACTCCGCTCTTATTAAAGTAGGGTACTACATGACAACGGTATCCACAATGGAAACATACAACCGTGTTGTTCTTCGTTCTACTTATGTCCGCTTTTAGCCTCGGCCACCGAATTGGCACTGGAGTCGTATGTACCTTTGCCGTCTAGAATCTTGATGATGTCTGACAGCTGCGGCATACGCCTGGGATATCCGAATCACATTTCATCACAATTCTTATGGTGTGTCTTGAAGAGATCAGTGCCCATTGCCGACGAATCTGTTTTTGAGTTAATGACCTTCTCACCACTTGGGTAGATTCGACAGTTAGCGCTGCTGCTTCCAGCGGTCTGTCATCGAAATTAGAAGACGTCATAAACCCTAGTATGTCTTCTCTTACTATTTGCCGAATTAGTGAAGTGAAGTCGTGATGATTTTCCATTGCTGCTATCAATAAAACATTCACAAGTGTCCTGAATGTCTGTCATATTCTTTTCTGGTGCATTTCCCCAATTTGTTGGCACGAACTGATGAATTTCTATGTTGTGGTGACGCCGCTCAAAAGGATCGTTTGAAAGACGTCCTCAGCCACAGCCTTTACTATGTGTGAAACTTTGTCAACTTCCATCACATTCGGGTTGCCTGTGTCAAAACGGGTTGTATAATCCCTACCTGCCAAAAATGTGAAGCACCAAAACACATTATCGAATATCAATATAACTTCACACATGTGCACATCATCGGTGGGTATGTAAGTCATTAGAGTTGCAGTTGTGCAACTGTGAGAAATAGAACGGCCAGCAGATTGTCCCTCGTCTTTAGTGATTTTACCAAGATAGATAGTGTATGTAAGGATATTATCAGCATGAAACACTGAGCGATCGCTGTGAAACAGATGGATATGTTGCGTATCGTGCGAGACAGCGTTATCATTACCAGGCAGAGCTATAAAAGGGCCTTATTGTGGATATCCATTTGGCCAGCTGGACGAAATTGGGCGATGTTCAGTTATTTGGCGCATTCGGCTATATCAGCAGCCCCATGTTGGAATGAATGGGAATGAGAAGGCAGGCACACTTGCCGAAGTTTCGACTGACCACGTCTGACTATCACAAGGGTGGATCACCGCATGGAGCACCAAGTTCATCGTAACCCCTTCACACCTGCGCCTACCATCCTATAACAAGTAATGTAAAAGTGCCACATTTTCTGTCATCCTGCACCACTGGTCGGAGACTAGTAGTAGCAAGACTAGCGAACTGCCATCTCAAGCGTAGGCTATTGCTAACACCACAAAATAAATGGCTGCGTTTGGAATTGTACCGTGACTGAGAAGCGTAGCTGCTGAATGTGTTAAGCGACGAATCGTGGATCTGAACTACACCGGATGACCAGTATCGGAAAGTATCGTTGGGATCTGGGCAGAGAGCTAGTGCCTTCAATGTTTTTGTGAGGCACAGGGGCGTTATGTTGTGTGGAGCCATCGGGTATGACTTCACATCACAGCTAGAAGTGATAGAGGGAACTCTGGTAGCACAAAGGTACGTCAAGGACAGACTTCGGTCTCATGTGTTATCTCTCATGCGACAGTATTGTAGTGGCGTTTTTCAACAGTGCAGTGCTCGTCCATACATGGCATGTGCACCTAGCCGGCGAGATCCCCAGATCTGGCCCCGGTAGATCATGCGTGTTAGCAGCTCGGACGTCCATTCTTCCCAGTACCTGTGATATAAATGACCAATTACAACAGTTGTGGATCAGATTGCCTCAGGAGAGGATACAACGGCTGTATGGCACCATCTGCAACCAAATTAGTGTATGTATCCAAGCCAGGAGTGCATCGTCCTATTGAAGCCTTTGCCAGCTTTAGGACTTCCTTCGTTCTCAAACCAAGTAAAATTAGACGTTGAAAAGAATAATCGTATCATCCCATGTGTTATACAACGGCAGAAAAATTCACAGCACCAAGAATGAGATAAACGAAAGTTCGTAGATGTCTTACTGCATCTGAAAGATGATGTCTGTTGGAATATCACGCAAATCGCACACGAGTGGTGCTAGCAGCGCCACTATGAGATGCTAATCAGGCTTGCTTTAAATGCACGCGGTAACGGTTGTCAGCAGTAGTGACCGGTAGTTATCTTTGAGATTGGACATAGTGAGTGGAAGTTAGTTAAGATTGCCTTTACGACAAGGAAGGCGCTGTTATCAGCAGCTCACTAAGCTGCTCTGAGCTCTGAGCACTATGAGACTTAACAGCTATGGTCATCAGTCCCCTAGAACTTAGAACAACTTAAACCTAAGTAACCTAAGGACATCACACGGGCCGGCCGGAGTGGCCGAGCGGTTAAAGGCGCTACAGTCTGGAACCGCACGACCGCTACGGTCGCAGGTTCGAATGCTGCCTCGGGCCTGGATGTGTGTGATGTCCTTAGGCTAGTTAGGTTTAAGTAGTTCTAAGTTCTAGGGGACTTATGACCACAGCAGTTGAGTCCCATAGTGCTCAGAGCCATTTGAACCATTTTTTTTTTTTTTTTTTTTGACATCACACAACACCCACTAAGAGAAGATAGATGTACCTTCCGCTATATTGCAGAATGACTTGGCAGGAATGTAGCCACAGTACATGACTGCTGGGCGTGGTGGTCATGGGGCTGTACGGTCGCTAGAAGATCAGGCTCCGCGCGGCCAAGTTGCACTACCGAGAGTAAGGACCGTCGCGTTAGTCGTATGTTTGTGGCGCATCGTACTCCGTCTGCAGCAGCTGTTCGAGCAGCAGTTGGCTCCACAGTGGCACAAAGAACTGTTACACATCGGTTAGTTGAAGGTCAGCTCCGAGACAGAGCCCGTAGCGTGCATATCATTTGACCTGACACTACCGCCGTTCGCGACTTCAGTGATGTCAAGTGAGAGCTCATTAGAGGGCAGAGTGGAAGTCTGTTGTGGTCTTTTTTATGAAAGCCGGTTATGTCTCGGTGCCAGTGATAGCGTGTGTTGGTTAGAAGGAGGGCAGGTGAGGGCTTGCAACCAACCTTTCTGTGGCCTAGACGCACTGGACTTGCACCTGAAGATATCGTCTAGCGTGCGATTTTATATGACAGCAGGAACAATTTCGTGGTCATCCCACGCAGCCTGAAAGCAAATTTTGACGTCAGGTTTGTGATTCGACCTGCTGTGGCCGTTCATGAAATGAATTCCAGAGTGTGTTTTCCAATAGGATAATTCTCGCCCCATACCGCTGTTGTAGCCCAACATGATCTACAGAGTGTCGACATGTTGCCTTGTCCTGCTCGATCACCAGATCTGTCTCCAATCGAACACGTATTGGACATCATTGGACGACAACTCCAGCGTCACCTACGACCAGCATTAATTGTCCCTGTGTTGACTGACCAAGTGCAACAGGCGTGGAACTCCATCCCACAAACTAACATCCAGCATTTGTACGAACAATACAGGGTGAGTCACCTAACATTACCGCTGGATATATTTCGTAAACCACATCAAATACTGACGAATCGATTCCACAGACCGAACGTGAGGAGAGGGGCTAGTGTAATTGGTTAATACAAACCATAAAAAAATGCACGGAAGTATGTTTTTTAACACAAACCTACGTTTTTTTAAATGGAACCCCGTTAGTTTTGTTAGCACATCTGAACATATAAACAAATACGTAATCGGTGCCGTTTGTTGCATTGTAAAATGTTAATTACATCCGGAGATATTGTAACTTAAAGTTGACGCTTGAGTACCACTCCTCCGCTGTTCGATCGTGTGTATCGGAGAGCACCGAATTACGTAGGGATCCAAAGGGAACGGTGATGGACCTTAGGTACAGAAGAGACTGGAACAGCACATTACGTCCACATGCTAACATATTTTTATTGGTCTTTTTAACTGACGCACATGTACATTACCATGAGGGGTGAGGTACACGTACACACGTGGTTTCCGTTTTCAATTACGGAGTGTAGTAGAGTGTGTCCCGACATGTCAGGCCAATAGATGTTCAATGTGGTGGCCATCATTTGCTGCATACAATTGCAATCTCTGGTGTAATGAATGTCGTACATGCCGCATCTGGTGTAATGCCGCCGCAGGCTGCCACAATACGTTGTTTCATATCCTCTGAGGTTGTATTCACATCATGGTACGCATTCTCCTTTAACATACCCCACAGAAAGAAGTGCAGAGGTGTAAGATCAGGAGAACGGGCTGGCCAATTTATGCGTCCTCCACGTCCTATGAAACCCCCGTCGAACATCCTGTCAAGGGTCAGCCTAGTGTTATTTGCGGAATGTGCAGGTGCACCATCATGCTGATACCACATACGTCGACGCGTTTCCAGTGGGACACTTTCGAACAACGTTAGCAGATCATTCTGTAGAAACGCGATGTATGTTGCAGCTGTTTGGGCCCCTGCAATGAAATGAGGACAAATGAGGTGGTCGCCAATGATTCCGCATCATACATTTACAGTCCACGGTCGCTGTCGCTCTCCCTGTCTGAGCCAGCGAGGGTTGTCCACGGACCAGTAATGCATGTTCCGTAGATTCACTGCCCTGTGGTTTGTGAAACCAGCTTCATCGGTAAACAGGTAGAACTGCAACGCATTCTCTGTTAATGCCCATTGACAGAATTGCACTCGATGATTAAAGTCATCACCATGTAATTGCTGATGTAGCAACACATGAAACGGGTGAAAGCGGTGACGATGCAGTATGCGCATGACATTACTTTGACTCAGTCCACCGGCTGTCGCAGTGTCCCGTGTACTCATGTGTGGGTTCATGGCAACAGCAGCTAACACACCAACTGCACGCGCTTCTCCTGTGACGGGCCTGTTACGGACCCGTTTGCGTGCTACGACCATACCTGTTGCATACAGTTGGCGGTAGACGTTTTGCAATGTGCGGCACGTTGGATGCTCTCTGTCCGGGTACCGTTCTGCATACTCCCTGCAGGCTTCAGCTGCATTTCGTCGACACTCGCCATAGATGACTATCATCTCCGCCTTTTCAGAGTTCGAATACACCATGGTCACAGTTCCTACAACACTACACTATCACAGACGTTTGGTAACACAGTGTACTATAGTTGATCTGCGTGCGGAGACGAATGCAGAATAACAATAGCAGCAAGCGCTACATGCGGACACTGCGACAGCTAGACCAAACCACAACAGTGCACTACAGCCACACTCGTAAACACGGTCGTCATCGTAAACATGTCCCTGCAGATGCTGTTCGCCGACCGTGGCCCGTGTTTGTTACAACATGCAACTGAACGTCGGAGGTTTCAAGCGTCCACTTTAGGTTACAATATCTCCGGATGTAATTAACATTTTACAATGCAACAAACGGCACTGATTAAGTGTTTGTTTATATGTTCAGATGTGCTAACAAAACTAACGTGGTTCCATTTAAAAAAACGTAAGTCTATGTTAAAAAACATACTTCTGTGCATTTTTGTATGGTTTGTATTAAACAATTACACTAGCCCCTCTCCTCACGTTCGGTCTGTGGAATCGGTTCGTCAGTATTTGATGTGGTTTACGAAATATATCCAGCGGTAACGTTAGGTGACTCACCCTGTATATGCACGTTTGTATGCTTGGATTTAACTTTCTGAGGGTTACACCAGTTATTAATGTAGCAGCATTCCAAATTTGCAATGGATTTTCTCGCACTTAAGTTAACCTGTGAACTTGCAACGTTAATAACTTAAACATGTTAAGTACAAAAATGTTTCTTTTTGTGTTAGCAGAAGAGCCAACGCCGTGTTACGAATGGAGGCCGAAATGCACGCGTTTTAGCTCACGCAGGCTGGCGCGAGGAGGGAAGAACTATACCGATGTGAGGTCTGGAACATGACAAGGAGTGAGAATTCAGAAAGCGGACGTAATTAGTTTGATACTTAACTTTAATCCCTTAATGAATAAACGTCGCTCTTGACGGTACATGATTCACAATATTATCTGTTCAGGATACATTCTTGGAAGTAATTATAGTAACTGAATATGGCGCCTTGCCAGGTCGTAGCAAATGACGTAGCTGAAGGCTATGCTAAACTGTCGTCTCTGCAAATGAGAGCGTATGTAGACAGTGAACCATCGCTAGCAAAGTTGGCTGTACAACTGGGCGAGTGCTAGGGAGTCTCTCCGGACTAGACCTGCCGTGTGGCTGCGCTCGGTCTGCAATCACTGATAGTGGCGACACGCGGATCTGACGTATACTAACGGACTGCGGCTGATTTAAAGGCTACCACCTAGCAAGGGTGGTGTCTGGCGGTGACACCACAGTTTTCCCAAAATATAATTGCTCTATATTATTTATCTCTTGGTTCTGTGAGTTTTTTTCTGTCAGTGTGTTTAGCGTACGCTGGAATTTCCACCACAAAAATTTGTTTTAAATGAAATTTCGGTAAAAGCCATATTGACCATCTACTACAAAAACTCAAATTTTTCAAATAAGTTTAAGTGAAAGATTTAAAATATTCCGCCCTCCTCCCTTGGTAATGCGATGGTTAACACGTTTCTTTAGATCTTGGTCACCGTCTTCTGGCAACAGATACATCTAAATCACCCACTCTTCCTTATTGATTGGCGCCTTGGCTATTCGGACAGTGGGAGGGGTGTTCAGTTTGTAGTCTTGTTCCTGCAACTGAAGGCGTAACATTATTAGAGCCACATATAAGTCGATGTCTGAGACACAGATCGTCTCCACCAAGATATGTCAGTTAGAATATGGCACTAAGAACTAGTTACTAGTTCGTCAAAAAGAACTAATTTTTCATATTGAGTGCTTGATTTACTAAGCGCAGTCGAAAGTACAACTGAAGCTGAACTGCCTGCTTCCACACAAGTTACTGATGGAAAACTGCTGAAATGGAACAGAAATTTGTGAGCCTTATCGCAATCGCAAATTCTTCTCAAGTTAGTAGAGCAGTGAAGGTATGCATACCGGACAAAAAATTAGTCACCCCCCAAGAGACATCAGGTCAATACGTGTAACACTGCATCTAGCTTTGATAATAGACTCGTTTTAGCGAGAAAGAGAGCCCACAAGATTCTTCAGGTATGCCATACCCAGTTGAAGCCGCACACTGATGACTACATCCCGCAGAGCTGCCAAACTGCATGGATGTTGGTCGCTACGTTCCATCCGCTGCTCCAAATAGTCCTAGACATTTTCTGTGATATTAATGTCGGGTGATGTAGCGAGGGAGTCGAGATACGACAGGGTACTTAAGCATTATTCAAACCACGAACGTGTGTGTACAGCACTGTGAATATGGGGTTGTCATGTTGGAAGATGCCAGTCCCCACCGCATACTCATAACGAAGATGTAAAAGCAGAGGTAATGCTTGGCCACAGGGAAAGCTGAAGTAAACATCTTGCCTCATATTTAGTGTACTCCGAATGAGGGGCCCATGTCACGGATCTCGCACACTGTGGGGTAGGCGTCTCATTCTGCCATCAGCGTACTCCAACCCTTGCATCACTTGATAAGAGGCGAAATCGCCATTCGACGGACCACATTACACACCTCCAGTCAGATGCTGTCACCTTTCTTGTTTGGCGCACTGAGTACATGCAGCTTTATTTTACACTATACACAAAGGTCTTTTGTGAAATACCCGACTCTACATTTCCCTTGTTTGCAGTTCCCTTCGCAGTGTTCAGTCGCAGCTAATTGAGAAAAACTTGGGTTCACAGACAGGGGTAATTCCTGTCTGGTTTGAAACTGATTGTCCCTGACGAAGCGCTGCCCCGTCTGTTAGACCGAGCGAAGTGGCGCAGTAATTAGCACAGTGGACTGGCAGTCGGGAGGACGACAGTTCAAACCCGCGATCGTCCATCCAGATTTGAGTTTTCTGTGATTTCCCTAAATCGCGGCGGGCAAATTCCAGGGGGGGTTTCTTCGAATGGGCATGGTCGTTTTTCTTCCCGATCCTTTACACAATCCGAGCTTCTGCTCAGGCTCTAATTACCTCGATGTCGACGGGACGTTAAACCCTATCTCCCTTCCTTCCTTCCTTCCTGTTTTGTCGGCTACGATCTTCCTACTACCACGAAACTTACGCAATGATGCGAGTGGTATATCGTTGCTTGTAGACAGGTTGGACAGTCTATGTTGATACATCAACATATCGAGCAGATTTATTCACGTTGTGGTCATTGACACATCCAAACATGGTGATCCATTTCAGTCATTCTGCCATGTCCCTATGTTAGACTATGTTACTGCACTGATTCCATACAGCCTAGTAGCACCATAGCACATCACCTAGTTGTCATGACATACGTCAGCGATGGAGGGTCACATGGCCAGCTCCTACCAGTTCTACACCAGCTTTAGCGCTCCAAAGCGGCTAGTGCGCTCTTCAGTATTGCCGCCGAAACGGCAAAGAGTCAGGCTTATACGTCATCATTAACAAAATTTAGGTAGCCCACGTTAGTTAAAAACTTGTACTGCAAACTGATCGACTAATCTTTACAAAAACCGTGAGTTTCGATGGATGGTTCAAATGGTTCAAATGGCTCTGAGCACTATGGGACTTAACATCTGAGGTCATCAGTCCCCTAGAACTTAGAACTACTTAAACCTAACTAACCTGAGGACATCACACACATCCATGCCCGAGGCAGGATTCGAACATGCGATCGTAGCGGTCGCGCGGTTCCAGACTGAAGCGCCTAGAACCGCTCGGCCACACCGGCCGGCACCACCAGGACAATGCAACCTGTCACACTGCCCAGAAGGTAAGTGAATTGTTCCAAGAGCAGCAAGACGAATTTACCGTACTCCCTGATCACCAAACAAAAACCGTGAGTTTCGATGGATGGTTCAAATGGTTCAAATGGCTCTGAGCACTATGGGACTTAACATCTGAGGTCATCAGTCCCCTAGAACTTAGAACTACTTAAACCTAACTAACCTAAGGACATCAAACACATCCATGCCCGAGGCAGGATTCGAACCTGCGATCGTAGCAGTCGCATGGTTCCGGACTGCAGCGCCTAAACCGCGTGGCCACCGCGGTTGGCAGTTTCGATGGACTAGCTGTTGATGTTAACGATTCGGGGTCGTTCTTGACTGTATGGGAAGCCGAATCTAACTTTAGATTTCGTAGCTGCTGTCTGTATGTTATTGTTAGCAGTATTCACAGTCTGTATGAGAAAGATGTTCGACCGGGTGCCATAATGATCAGAGACTTATTACGGCTCGAGAACACGTCAGTGCTCTTATGACCTGGCGAAACTACAATGGTCCGGACATAATTGTGGGTTCTTTGACTGCTCTGGGAGATGTTTGACTGGAGCCACGTCATACGAAATTTTAGTTGACTGTATTGCAAGAATGATAAAACGATTTATTTAATTTTATACAATCTTTAGCCACAGGAATGCGGGACTTGATGCACACATTCACTTAATACTTCTCTCGAAGTACATATATCACCAAGTTCAAAAATACAGTTCCATCTAAGAAATGAATTACAACCGTGTCCTAACTAGGCAAAGTTATCTGCTAGGTCGGAGGTCACGAGCTAAGCAGAGCCTTTGTATTCTTGGCTGTATATTGGCCTCTGTTTTGTGGTTCTGTGGAGCTCGGAGCGAGTGTGTGGCTCTAGCAGCGCCTCCCATTCGTCAGTGCGTACTACAGCGAGATATTGAGAACTTCTGCGGTATCGATGCGAGTTGCCGACTTTAGTGTGGCACCAAGGTCTTTATACGAAAGCTCATGTCTGAGCATAGCAGCTGGCCGGTGCAAATTGTTCCCTGAAAGGTTGTTTACTCTATCAGCATAGCCTTCACAAGTATGTGTCGCTAATTTAGTTACTATATCCACGATACTAGTGTAAGGTTTTGTTGCGGGTTGGCAGGAGAGCCAACACCGTATTATTAGAGGAAACCGAAAGGCACGCGTTTTAGCTCACGCAGGCTGGCGTGAGGTCTGGAACAGGACAAGGAAATTAGACTTTAGAAAAACGGACGTAGCTAGTGGAATACTTAACTTTAATCCATTAATGATGAGCGTCGCTCTTGACGGTACTTGATTACAGTATCAATAGTAACTGGTAATGGCGACTTGCTAGGTCGTAGCAAATGAGGTAGCTGAAGGCTATGCTAACTATCGTCTCAGCAAATGAGAGCGTATTTTGTCAGTGAACCATCGCTAGCAAAGTCGGCTGTACAACTGGGGCGAGTGCTAGGAAGTCTCTCTAGACCTGCCGTGTGGCGGCGCTCGGTCTGCAATCACTGATAGTGGCGACACGCGGGTCCGACGTATACTAACCGACCGCGGCCGATTTAAAGGCTACCACCTAGCAAGTGTAGTGTCTGGCGGTGACACCACAGGTTTAGTGCTAATAACTATTCCCACGTTTTGTAACACAACGCCACGATGCTTAAAAACCACACAATAACCTGCAGAAAAGTTATGGAAAGAATTCAACGTAGTGACTTTGTAAACAATCCATCAGATCTTCCAGTATTTTTTTCCTATCATCAAGTAGTACAAGGGTCCACAGTATCAGCAGCCTCAAGGTCACTATGTCTTTCCGGACCGTCACGACCAAGAATCACCAACTGCACAGCAGCAGTGCGCTTAACTTCTGCTGCCAGGAAGCCAGCATCCATCGCCCACAATAATAAACTAGTTAAAAATCATCGATTAAAATTAGCACAAGTTCTTGTGCCAGCAGATGTGAGCTTCCGGAAAATAGTAATCTTCCAGAACCCTCTAAAAATTTAAGAAGCCCCATATTTATGTATGCGACTAAAAACTGGAAAGACATAGTAAAAGATCTTGAGAGTATACTTGCTCATTCGTTCTTGACCATATCACGAATTGTTTCAATAAGCACTTAGACCCCTACCCCTAATAATGACAGATAACATGCTAGCTGACAACTAACCCACTAAAAGTAATCATTAGAGAGATACCAATCACAAAATCCACGGAGGAGATTTTTCAGTTAACTAATTAGGATAGCTGAAATGCTCTCTACTGGAAATGTAAACGCTGTACGACTCCTTCTTCCTTTTCTTTGCCTTTGCCCCGCATCGGTGCTGGGTCGACACAGTTATTAACAGATTTGGCATGGTTAACTTAAAGGGTTGCTGCATACTCTTCCTGTTGCCCCATTGACCCCTGGGACGGAATATATGTATTCCACCAGTCTGCGTGTAGTGTGATTCATGTGAATGTGAGAGAAGTTTTTTAAAAGTTTGCGAATCGTGCAGCTGAGGCTGGACTAGGGTGCCAACCCATCATTCATCCTTTGAGATGTGTGAAACCGCCTAAAAGCCACGCGCGGGTCGGCCGGCACACACACACATATCGTTAATTCGTCGGCGTATTCGGTCAGGAACCGGCACACTTTCCCGTCTCGGAAGCGGCGCTTTAACACGCACGACTGCGGGCGAGTGTACTCTCTATACCACCAAACGACCTCATCCCTTTACTCATTAATATTAACTCGTAGTTGTAAAGCTTCAGATATATATTCGCTGCAAAATCTATGTCGATTTCTGGTGTAACTGAAGAGCCGTATAGATCACATGGTCCTAACCGCAGTCGAAGATTTCTATCATTCATCAGTACATTGCAAATCAGAATCACGCTGTGTAAAGTACTCTAAAAAAGCAAGAGGAATTCCATTCGGATGTATTAACTATGTTTGAAGCCATCCAGCGTCATACAAAGGCTTTGTTGTTTACGAGCAAATTTTCTCGCTTCATTAGTGCCAAATGAAAACATTTGGGCAGCCAGGAACTGTCAAATGGTTCAAATGGCTCTGAGCACTATGGGACTTAACTTCTAAGGTCATCAGTCACCCAGAACTTAGAACTACTTAAACCTAACTAACCTAAAGATGTCACACACATCCATACCCGAGGCAAGATTCGAACCTGCGACCGTAGTGGTCGCGCGGTTCCAGACTGTAGCGCCTAGAACCGCTCGGCCACCCCGGCCGGCCAGGACCTGTCCCACAGACACAAAAAACCAATGGGGCCTTAGGAGATACTCTCACTTTGGCCTTCCAAACACGTTATACCTCTTTCTTTAGGAAGAGGGCAACATATGCTAACATAACATAGGTCACTCACTAGCGAAGGTTAGCTAACGTCGCCGGTCGGGGTGGCCGAGCGGTTCTAGGCGCTACAGTCAGGAACCACGCGACCGCTACGGTCGCAGGTTCGAATCCTGCCTCGGGCATGGATTTGTGTGATGTCCTTAGGTTAGTTAGGTTTAAGTAGTTCTAAGTTCTAGGGGACTGATGACCTCAAGAGTTAAGTCCCATAGTGCTCAGAGCCATTTAGCTAACGTCCAAATTCAACTGTCTACCTTGCTTTCTCCAGAACTGCTATAATCTCCAACACTTCATTTAAAAGATTTTCAAGATATCATACCAAATATAATAAACATTCTACAAATGTTAGCATACCACAGAGTAAATTGTCTGTTATATTGCCTATGTAGAAGTCTAACACCCATAATCATTTCACCACAAAATAGGTCACTATGAGAAATCTTATTACATCTACTGACCAATAATCTTCAAATGGTGAACATGGTAACGGTAGAAAATCTTAAACTCAATTCCTAGAACGATAACAGCACAAGAAACAAACTTTCGGAACTAAAACTCTGAACTAGCGAAGTCTTACCTCACTTAAACTTACTCAGTGAAACTGACTTTCGACTTTTGAAAAAAATTCAAGACGGCTCAGACGAGACTGCGGCACTTGGGAACTCGTCTGGCATAATCTACAGCATTGGGAACTTATTTTGCAGCAGATAGTTAACCTATAAGCAATGCTGTGAAGGTAAGAACGTCGCAGGATAACATAACTTTATGTATATCAGCCAAGCCAAATAAAACTTCTACGGACTGATGTCACTAATATCCTCGGTGGAACTAACGAATCAGTAACAGCAAGGGTAATTTTGAGCCTAAATATCCAATATGGAATTCAAAGATAACGAACACGAACGGGAATAAATTATTCAACTACCATAATAACTCCAATTTCACTACTCTTTCATCAAATGCACCAAATTCTTATCCCACAAATACAGACTTTTTATCGGATACCATCCTTTATTAATGTAACTCTTTGTCCCATAAAATCCTATTTTAATCCTTTATTAATATCCGCATTAGACACATCGCCTCTCAGAGAGAGAATTCAGACACATAAGAATATTAATTGGAAACAAATGGAAATTATGATTAATGTCCCTCGTATATCGACTGTTGAAGAGATGGAACTGCAAGCTGTATTATTTACACATATTTCTACCACAGCAGCTAGTCCCAACACTATGCCCTCCTTCCATCGCACCAACTACACCTCTGAATTTCTTTCGAATTTTCAACAGTTGAAGGGAACTAAGATCTATGAACGGAAATTACAGCAACGGCGCCTGATCCAGCACTAAAAGGTCGAATTACGTAGGAAAACTAGGGAACTAAAGGAAAAATAAAATAAAATACATATCTAAAGGATACATGCAACTAGAGACTCAAAATGATAAATCCTGGTACAGGTTGCGCGTGGAACGTTTCTTGAAAAATTCTGTATTATTCCACCGCCAAACGATGGATCTAATATCGCTACTTCACCAAGTGACCACCAAGAGAGGAAGCAAAGGCTCTGGCAAAAGAACTTCCATTATCTTATACTTCAAATGCGGCATCCATCCATCCCTTCTACATCGCTACTCTTAATAACGTAAAGTCATATGGAACAAGTGGCTGGGAGACCAAACGGGCAGATTAAGCCACCTAATTTGAAAAAGTTATTCCTGTCCTTTGCACGCACTTGCCGCTTTCCTTTGTGAAGTGTGAGATTTGTGTATGAAGTGTATCTGATACGTGTAGGTGACTGTAATCTGTGTGTGTGTGTGTGTGTGTGTGTGTGTGTGAGTGTGTGCGTGCGTGTGCGCGTGCGCGCGCGCTTCTGTGTGTGTGTGTGTGAGTGTGTGTGTGTGTGTGTGTGTGTGTGTGTGTGTGTGTGTGTGTGTGTGCGTGTGCGTGAAGTTTGGTGTCATGTTTGCGTTGTATGATGATGAGAGAAGGGAGTGGTGGAAATCCAGTGCCAGACCGTTTTCTACTTCTCTCGAATAGCACCAAAGAGGCCACCGAGCTCAACTTCCATATCTAACAGATAACCGTCAACAGTGTGACATGCCTCACTCCATGAGACAATGCGGAGAGGTTTCGAATTTAATCCAGGACATGGGCATAAAGCTGGTGATCAGGAACTTTGTGTCACAAGCCCTCCTCCCTTTTACCGGGAAGGCAAAGGAAAAATTGCCAACAGAGTGCGGCAAATCTGAGCGCTTACCCATCCAGGCACCACCCACAACCGGCGTTGCTTAACTTCGGTGATCTCACTAGAAGCAGAGTATTCAACGAGGCAAGGCCGTTGGCAGTACTCTCAGTACCAACCGATGACGACAACGAGCGCATCGATATAATTAATGTGTGAATAATTAACAAGATTACGTCTCAGCTAAAATAACATAACGTGCCCGGTACTGATGGAAAGGAAATAAGATGCCAAGAAACTTGCCCTGCATTTGCCTGAGAAATGTCGGAAACCATAGTTAATGCAGTATTGTAACTAAAGTATTCCCCCAGTCAGTGGAAGTATGCCAAGGTAATTACTATACTCAAACCGAACAAAGATCATTAACATACCAAAACATGAAGACCAGTCAGCTTCTTCTCATCAATTTCGGAAGTAACGGAACGGATCATACTTCTTACAAACAAAATTCACTAACCTAGCCTCATATTTTGTGGAGAAAAAGGTACACTTGCAAGACAGAATGCCCAGAGTTCGACCCTGTGCGAAAGCTTGGGCCATTATTGTGACAGTACGAAGTTAAGACCTTCTCAAAGTACAGCTTTCAAGCATTCCCACACACCGGTTGTTTGACGCTCACTCCGCCGCACTGCAACCGCCTAATGTCCGAGCGCAACGTACTGTACAGTTGAGTGACAACGAGAGCTCTCCTATTCGCGGAAAGAGGAGGGAGAAGCTGGGACAATCTGCCCAATGTGTTTTGAAAACTTGTTCGAGAATACGTGTTACTCTACAGAAAAGATAACAAGAAAAACGTCAAAACCATGTACATATGAGTTCAATATTATTTTAATAGTATTCTCATACTGGTATTCTGCAGCTATACATACGTCTCAAAATCAAAATTAATAAACATAAGAAACTGAAGAATTATTATGGAACGTGTATAAGGATTTTTTGTTGAATTTAGTCATAGCAGTTACGTTGAAGAATAGCACATCTCCTGCAAATGTACTTCAATTTAACGGTTCCCACCTTTGTAAATGAGAAGCCTTTACACATCCTCCATACAGTCCCGATTTCTCCCCATCCAACTTCCATATTTTAGGAGCTCTGTAAACAGACATTCGTGACGGTCGATTTGCTTCGGATGAAGAGGTACAAGCTTTGATACAACCATGGTGCCCTTAGGCAACTGCAAACTGTATTCCATGAACGCACTGACCGTCTTCTCTCACAGTGGGGTAAATGTATTAACAGTTACGGCAATTACTCTTGGAACAATGAACAATTTACTTACTTTCTTCCAGCTGTCTCTTTTTCATTTGACTTTCCCTTATATTTATGTTGATGATGAATCATGTGAGCACGTTAAAGAAGCGTTAATGAAACGATACACAACTTCTGACACTGGTTAGAGATAAACAGATTTGAAATAACATCTAGTAAGTCGGCTCTGTGCATATATAAGGGTCAATCAAAAAGTTTCAATTTGAGAGCGTTTCTGCAGCGTATATGCAACGTAGTGCGTCTCCGATGAGGGTATATAAGTGCCGGCATGTAGGCAAGGGCTTAGTGTGGCATTTGTGTCTTTCGGACGCTGTAAATGCGGAAATGTGAACTATGGCGCTGTTATTACCAAATGCGTCCAAATAGGACCAACATGCTGTTATTCTTTTCTTGGCTGCTGAAGGAAAAATAACTTTAGACATCCATCGGAGGATGGAGAATGTGTTCAGCAAAGCATATTTGCCGAAATCCACCATTATGGAAAACTGCGACAACGGGTGCGGCCGCTTCATGATACCGCATGTCCCCATATTACAAATGTTGTAGTGCAGAAGTTAAACCAAGTCAAAATGGAGACATTGGAGCATCTACCCTACAGTAGTGATCTCTACCCATGCGATTATCACTTCTTCGATCCCTTACAAAAAGTCTTCATGGGTCGACGGTTCCTAACGGACGAGGATGCGCAGCAAGCAGTTAAGGACAGCAGGGCATTGTCTTTTACCAAACGAGCATCTTCAAGCTTGATCGTAGGTGGGATGATTGTCTCAATGCTCACAGTGATTCTACCTCATGGACATACCGGTTCTGGACTGTACGGTCTTCAGACAAGAATTTTCTGATCGCCCGTTGTACTCAAGACACAGAACCGCAGCGACTGAATCTGTTGAGCTAGATGGTTACCAAAGAGCGTAATAGCTGTCTAGAATTTTATATCGACGATAATATTAGATGGTCCACACATATAAACCATACCAAAGAAAAGAATGAGAGTACCACAACGGGAAACACGGGTGGCAATGAGCTCTCATAACCGGCCGGTCGCAGGCCATTTCTGCTTCCGTTACAGCGCCTGCGACCAGCGAGTAGCCCGCTCAAATGCTACAGGCGCTCCACCAGATACAGTCATTCGCCAAACATCGCAAGTACTCCACATGTCATGGAAACATTGCTGCTGACGGACAAAAGCATGCTTGTTGATATGCTAATCTTTAACAGGTGCCACCACAGGCACCAATCTCGTCCACAGCTGCGCGCACCGGCGGCAGCAAAGTTGCAATCGCAAGGAGAGTGTTGCATTGGCAAGTCATGTGTTCCCCGGGAAATGTGCAACATACTTCCACCTGCGGCTTACTTGAGACGCGGCTCGATCACTAGCAAGCATTATACGTTCACGCTCGGGACTTACCGGCTGTCGCACTCAACGATCTATTATTCGGAGCTCCCCGGTCGAGCCCAACCCCCGGGGCAGCGTCTACAACGCACTGGTACGTCGCTCCAGCACCCGCGAGGGATGAAATTCCACAGCAGCCACACTAAGCCGCCAATCATCTCCCACGGAGCTCTCGCCTCGTCTCACACTGACCTGCTCAGGACTCTGTGCTACTGGATTGGCACTGCTTCAGCGGAACTTAAACTGTGTATGAGAGGCATTCAGTATGTAATGCAACACATTTTCTTCTCGTAACTGGTTGGTTTTACTCTGGACTACAATACACCATATTATCCCCATTCTTTAGGCTATAAAACCCTATTTTTCAGAATAATCTCCATTCAATGCCACCATCTTACGCCACATTACCGGGATGGCTTGTATGTCCGCATGGCACCACTCTACTGGTCCACGCTGGAAACAACGTCTTGCTGCATCAATAACCTCCCAATCATCCACTTACTGCTTTCCGTGGGATGTATTCTTCATTGGGCGAAACAGATGGAAGTCGGAAGGTGCGTGATCGGGGATGTAGGGTGAAAGAGGAGGAACAGTCCAATCACATTTTGTGAGCTCCTCTCGGGTGCGCAGACTTATGTAATGTCTTTCGTTTTCACGGAGAATAAGTTATTTCGAATTTTCATGGCGACAAACACATCGAAGTCGTTTCTTCACTTTCCTGAGGTTAGCATGGCAGAGTCACAGCCGTGTGCCGCCGGCCAGCACGCTGGAGATCTGACATGTTAGCGCGGCCTTATTGCGATGATGATAGTCGCCTCGCCCAACGACTCACCGTGATTTTATTTACTGCCAGGTCTCCGTAGACATTCTGCAAGCGCCTGTGAATATCGGCTATACTCTGGTTTCCGAGAAAACAAACTCACTGACATCTCTCTGCTTGGGACGATATCCACTACAGACGCCACTTTGAAGGCCACGTACAGTGCCGCCACCTATAGGAACGCCACGAAACAACAGGGCCTTAAGCTGGAATTTTCCACGATGTCCCATAACTAATTCCGCATTTGTTCAACTGATACTGACCGAGAAAAAAATGTGAAGTACTACTTACTAAACACCCCTCGTACTTGTGTCCAGCAGTGACCACATGCGCCTAACGCCACTGTGGACTTAGATACCGTCATTCTAATACCAGATCAGGAAGATCCTTAGTTGTGTTATTTAGACAGTGCATTATATTAAACTTTGCTTTTTTGTGTTTATATCAGTGCACATCGCGGCGACTACACATAATTCACTACGACGACTGCACTATAAGTGAAAACAAATGGGTTTACCAGTATGTAGAAGTACCAGAGTATGAAATTGTTTTCAACACCAGCAACACTTTGGGAACGAACTGATAAATAGAATTTGCAATCTAGCAGTAAGCTGCTATATGAGCAGATGGCTTGGTTCAAATGGCTCTGAGCACTATGGGACTCAGCTGCTGAGGTCATTAGTCCCCTAGAACCAAGAACTAGTTTAACCCAACTAACCTAAGGACATCACAAACATCCACGCCCGAGGCAGGACTCGAACCTGCGACCGTAGCGGTCTTGCGATTCCAGACTGCAGCGCCTTTAACCGCACGGCCACTTCGGCCGGCCTATATGAGCAGACATTGGACCCGCAAATCAATGCCGCCATTGGTGGAGGCATTTTCACTTTAAGCAATTTCCATAATCTCATTCGGAAAACACGATGCTACTCTGTTTAGACCAAAAGTACGGAAATATAAACAACGCATCAATACAGAGTACTCTCAGAAACTAATAACTAATAACAGCAGTTCATAGAGCCGTCTTCAACAACGGCCAAGTGCGGCAGCGCGGTTCCTTTCGTCCATTACCTGATCTACCTGTGAACTCGTTGCAGCGGATCGCCGGTAGGAAACCCGAGCGGGAACCTACCGTATTGCAACTCGCACCAGGCTGCATAGAACGGAGCTATTCCAAGTATCGGAAAAAGGTCTTAATTTTGTATGAAAGGAGGAAATACTGGCAAAACTTCGGTATATACTGAACCTTGATAATTTACACGTTCACTGCCAAACCGTGCTAATCTTAACACAGCCAGGCACAAACCCTGGCAACTTTAGCAAGTTTATGGTAACATATTTCCCGAAATCTGAACAGCTCTAAGCAAGGATTGTTCTTAAACGAAAATGCTCGCCATACTGTTAAGTTTATCGGTGTCTCATGCACGCAGCTTTTTAGTCACCGATCTGCTCAATATGCCACGCGGAATTACTGTCTTTTCTCATACATAAATTTACTTAAAAAATCTGTACTCTCTAAACAACGCATGGGAATAAATATGCCTTCACTTTAAAACACTTTTGAAACATGCAGCACAACTAAAATCGGCAAATCATAACTTCCTTCGGAGGTCATACTACACACGACCGTGCCATTGAAAGGCTGGGCTCCGACTACTTTTAAAATGCTCTAAGTATTCTGTATCTCAAAGAGAAAAGACGCGAGACGAATACTCCGTTCTGATCGGACATTCTTCTTCAAAGCCAATAGAAAAACATTATTCTTCCGCATTACTCCGCGCTTTTCATGACTAACCAATCAACAGATAACACACTTTCGAACTGTACTTTTCCCCGAAATAAATATTTAACATTTTTATATTTTGTTTGTACTTTACGCTATTAACTGTTTTCATTTGCACCCGAATTAGCTTTGCTTTTACCATAAAATTTCTCAACATATTATGGTACAAAATTTCCCATCGTCTGCATTCACACTGTCTTAAGACTTTCACACACTAGTTCGCACAGCGTTCATGAGTAGAACAATGATCTACATATTTACTTTAGACCACATTCACGCATCATTAACAATACTAAAAGCATATACAAAACTGTACAAACATAAATAATCCCGAGAAACCTTCAAGACATAAACAGAACAATTCACAAAAACATTCTCTTGACCTGTTTCTTGAATGTCTCTGTGCACTACTGGACTCTGGTGGTCAAAATTTTTAACTGAATTATAGTTCTTTCTGTTTAGTCCTGTCCGCCACTGTCCTCTAGCAGATGAAAATTAGGACTATGTACTGGACAGAACCCAGTTCAGACCAACTGTTACTGGGCACGCATCAATCATTCTTCCGATACACAGACTCTAGATAGGAGCGATATAAGGCGCCACGCCTCGCAAGTGCTTTGGGTGTGTATGCCTATCGGTCAATATATGATGATTCAATAGGCTGTGGTTGAGCAGATTTTAAAAATAAAAAGAGTGGACGATTCTACATACCAAAAGAGATGTAACTTTGCACGTAGGAACACTTAACAGCTAACGTACGCACGTACGCATCTATACTGATTTGCCAGAAAATTATGACCACCGACTGACTCTCGACATCAACCCATCCAGGCGATAACAGCGTCAGCTGTCGAGGAATGACTGCTAGTCACACAAAGGCACGGTGCATGTAGTATCAGTAAGGGTGCTGTGCGTGTGTACAGTGGGGGAATCGCGCGATCTGAGTTTTACGGAAATTAGGTTGTCATGGCCTGGAGCTTCGGCACTAGCGTTTTGAAATTGCGTGGATTTTTGGGTGTTCGAGGAGTGCTGTGGTGAGTTTCTTCAAGATGTGGTGAAACCAAGGTGAAACCACGTCCAGACGTCGTGGGGTTGGGCGGCGACCCCTCATTACAGATGTCGGACGTCGTAGGCTGGGCAGACTGGTTAAACATGACAGGCGGTCAGCTGTGGTGGAACTAATAACAGACATTAATGGTGGGCAGAGGACAAGTGCGTCTGAAAACGCAGTGCACCGGACGCTCCTCACGATGGGCCTCCGCAGCCGACGATCCATGCGTGTCCCAATGTTAACACGACGACGTCGGCAACTACGACTGAAATTGGTACATGACCATCGGCACTGGACGTTGGCGCAGTGGCAGAGCGTTGGAATGTCTGATGAATCCCGATACCATATTCACCAAGCCGAGGGGAGGGCGCGAATCCATCGTCTTGCAGGGGAACAGCTACTTGACACCTGTACTGCAGGGTAAAGATAAGCTGGCGGCGGCTCCATTATGGTCCGGGGAACATTAAAATGGGCATCAATAGGTAGAGCGGAGCTCGCACAAGGCACCGTGACGGCAAAGGAGTATCGTACACTGGATGCAGACCACTTACAGCCCTTCATGACGATCATGTTTCTCAGTGGCAATAGCATGTTTCAACAAGATAATGCGGCATTTCACAAGGCCAGGAGTGTGATGGAGCGGTTCCAAGAACACGGTGGCGAGTTCCAGTTGATGTGCCGCCGCCCCCTCCCCCCGCTCCCAACTCGACCGATCTGAAACCGATCGAACACATCTGGGATGTGATCGAACGTGGCGTCAGAGCTCATCGCCCCTCTCCCCAGAACTTACGGGAATTACGTGACTTGCGTGTGCAGATGTGGTGCCAACTCCCTTCAGCGACCTATGTAGGCCTCATAGCTTCCATGTCACGAGGCGTTGGCTCTATTTTCCGCGCCAAAGGTGGATTACTGTTAAGTAGATGTCATAATGTTCTGATTGATCAGTGTATGTATGCATGTATGTAACTATGTATGCACGACGATTGTTTGATAAGTAATGCAACACTTTTCTCCTTAGCTAATTTCAGCTCAAAAAATGTAGAATTTGTTGTAGGACACGATGTATTCTGCGAAAAGCAGTACGTGGATGATGGGCTGGTTACTGTTGCAGAAAGACGTTGGCTCCGACATCGACGAATCGAGTGCTACCATGCGGACCTCCAGGTCCACCCAGTAAGATGGTGCAAGGCCGTCGCACTGGACAGAGATTATGTTGAAACATAGGGCTTTGTAGCCAAAAGACTGGGGAATAAGATGGTGTATAGGAATCCTGGATGAAATCAACACGCTTTCAGAAAAATAATGTGTTGCATTATTTATTGAACGCCCCTCGTATGTTCCACATCTCCTCCTAAACCATTAGAATGCTTCCAGCCAAAGTTGGTACATTCATCATTTACTGTCTGGAAAGAATCGCTGTGGGTGTAAGAACCACCCACCTATCAGAAGGGTGGAGGTAGGGGTGAAAAGGAAGCGTAGCCCTCGACGCACGAGATCCCAGATTTTATTCATTCGATATTTGAGAGTTAGAGTACTTAGCGACTTGCAATAATCATTACACACAATGTCAAACGTTTACAAAACGTTTGGGGCTGACAATCCCCATACAATGACGAAAGGAAAAAATCTGGTCGCTTACTACATTTTCACTATACATGCAGTCAAATTGCCGCATCAGGAATTACGTTTTAGTTTATTAGTTCTTTTCTACTAACTATATTCGTGACAAACTTTACAGACCGTATTCAAAGATACCCTTGAATATACCTGCAAAACTATCACTATGCGACGCATAGTGCAGAAAGCATGACGTCGTAAACACTGAGCTGCCCTGAAAATGAAACTGCAGGGCGAAATTGGCTAGAGATGAAGATGAAATGTGTGAACAAGTATGTTTGAAATACGTTACAAATAAGTTGCCAGGTTCTGACTGAATCCCAGTTTGGTTTTACAAACAGTACTTCGCGGCATTGGACTCTTACTTAGCTTGCATTTATTGCGAATCTCTCGCCCAGCGCAAATCGCAAGTGCGTTAAAAAAACCGCAGGTGGCTCCTGTATAGAAGAAAAGTAAAATATCAGAGCCTAAAAATTACAGACCTACATCCTTAACATCGGTTTGCTGCAGAATCCTTAAACATATTCTCTGTTCAAATACACTCCTGGAAATTGAAATAAGAACACCGTGAATTCATTGTCCCAGGAAGGGGAAACTTTATTGACACATTCCTGGGGTCAGATACATCACATGATCCCACTGACAGAACCACAGGCACATAGACACAGGCAACAGAGCAAGCTCTGATTTCTCGTATTTTATTATGATGATCATTTCTTGCTACGTAGGTAGGTGTCTACAAAATATTTACGCATTCGGAAGAGAAAATTGGTGATTGAAATTTCGTAAATAGATCTCGCCGCAAAGAAAACCGCCTTTGTTTCAATGACTGCCACGCCAACTTGCGTATCATATCAGTGACACTCTCACAGCTGTTGCGCGATAACACGAAACGAGCTGCCCTCCTTTTTTTACTTTTTCGATGTCCTCCGTCAATGCTACCTGGTAAGGATCCCATACTGCGCAGCAATATTCCATCAGAGGCCGGACAAGTGTAATGTAGGCTGTCCCTTTAGTGGGTTTGTCGCATCTTCTAAGTATTCTGCCAACAAAGGGCAGTCTTTGTTTCGCCTTCCCCACAATATTATCCATGAGGTCTTTCCAATTTAAGTTGCTCGTAATTGTAATTCCTAGGTATTTAGTCGAATTGATAGCCCTTAGATTTGTACCCTAAATTTATCGGATTTCTTTTAGTACCCATGAAATTGACCTCGCACTTTTCTTTGTTTAGTGCTAATTGCCGCTTTCCGCACCATACAGAAATTCTCTGTAGATCATTTTGTAACTGGAATTGATCGTCTGATGATTTTACTAGACCGTAAATTACAGTGTCATCTGCAAACAATTTAAGGGGGCTGCTCAGATTATCGCCTAGATCACTTATATAAATGAGGAACAGCAGAGGACCTATGACACTACCTTGAAGAACGCCAGATATCACTTCTGTTCTACTCGATGATTTACCGTCTATCACGACGAACTGTGACCTGTCTGAGAGGAAATCACAAATTCAGTCACACAAGTGAGACGATACTCCATATGCACGCAATTTGATTAATAGTCGCTTGTGAGGAACGGTATCAAGAGCCTTCTGGAAATTTAGGAATATGGAATCGATCTGAGATCCCTTGTAGACAGCACACATTACTTCATGTTGCATTACTGTGTTGCACAAGAACGATATTTTCTGAATCCGTGTTGGTTATGTGTCAATAAGTTTAGAAAGGAGTCCTACAACTATCACCAAATGGTGATTTTTTTTGTCGTGACTTTTCCACATCCCATGGCTGGCATCAAGAAGGCTCGCTTATTATACCATTTCTTCAGTGCCCCATTCTCTGTGAGTGGTCATTGTCAGCTGTAAATTTGTCTCCTCGTTCACATATGACCTGATCGTCCATAGCAGTTTCAAGTCCGAGAACAGCTTTTCCACAGACTACCTTAAAAATTTTATGTGGTCAAAATTAACATTTCTCCTACCGTCGAGTACTTGGGAACTGCTGCCGGCTATTTGCACCACTGAACTCTACGACAGGAATTGTAAGGTAAGAGGAGCCGTTTTTCGGTACAAAAAGCAGTAATTGCTTGGCAGTTTGATACTTTGTAGGTTCAACAAGGCGTTGGAATGCCACACGCAGTTGAAATCTATTTCAGTGACGCAGACGCAAAGATGGTAGATCGGCGTTTCTTCAATTGTAAGGATATTTTTTGGATATAGTAGCAGAACTAATCGTCAACAAAATGATAAGGAGGAACCCATGCAGTGTGCTAGTAACGTCCTCAAGGATACCTGTCATTACGATGGGAGAGGTACAGTTCGAAGCAACGTAGTTTTTATTTTTATGTAATCGGCGTCTACCGTGCATTCGTTAATTGATGACATGTATTAAGTGGCTTTCAGGACATATGCAGGTACGCATCAACCCCTGTTACAGCACAGTCCTCTTAACGAAAGTAAAAAGAGGAGTGTAGTGCGTGAATTTTTCGAAGAGGGGGAATCGTAAATGACGCATTGCGCGGAGAGGAGCCAAGACGATTGTATCAGGACTGCAGATGAGAGCAAGTTGGAGGCAGTACTAATGCCTGCGGCAGATGCGGCAACGTCCGATCTGGGTCAGCACGCAGCGACGCGGCGAGCAGCAGCACGCTAGTGTTGGCAACGGCCGCCTTCTCGTTCGGCACAAAGACCAAGCATGTGCCAGTTTTCGTTACCCTTTATTCGCCGCTGGAGAGCAGCCTTTGTCTTGCTGAGAAGTCGCTTACTGAGATCTACGCCTACTGGACTTAAAAAATGATAAATACAACATAAGTGATAAATACAACATTTAGTAATTATCAGACAGAAAACTTCCAAATGTTGCGTGATATTTTGAGCATGCAGAATGATGTAGCCAACAGCTGTGACTGACGTTTGGACAGTGTAGTGATAGTGATATTATCGTTATAAATATAATATTTGGGCGGGATTATTTCCGCTGGTTTGTTCAATTATGCAGCAAGAGTGGCTCATTGCCAGAAGAGACCACATGTTTCGGGTGTCCTGCACATCTGCTGTTGTGAAGATAAACAGGTTCATCACAGTGTGCGAATGAAATGGCATGGCAACTGGAAATTTACGTCAACGTTGAAGTACGTGCGACAGAACGATTATCATGGACAGAACCTCTATATTCTACATAGATTCGTGGTGATATGGCGATCTATAAACAAAAACAATATCGCGTACGATGACAGTCATATGGTGCCAACAACTTGACCAAGGCCTAAAAGATGTGGATAGAGCTGATCCGCCACATAGTCCACATCTTGCACCATGTGATTTCCATCTTTTCGGCATTTGAAACGACATCAGCGGTGAGGACGTCCACACAGCGGTCCTCGAATGGCTGTATGGCCAAGGAGCGGACATCGATCTTCAAAGAATTACTTTCTCAGATTCTGCTTGTCTCAGCTTGATATAAATCATAAACCATGATATTGTTTCTTAGTTGCAGTCGCCCCTTGACAATTGTCGTAAGTGCAAATGGTCCAAATAGTTCTATTTCTCACTTATCTGTGAGTGCTTCAATCTTATACTTTCGTAATCTGGCACTGCATCGACTGTCGGCCGTCGCCGATGGAGCTTCCAATGCTTCAGAGTTTGTTCGTGATCACTCACTGGTTCAGGTTACGTCGATCCTTTTACACTGTCATTTAGGTATTCAGAGTCATGGTGACCACGAGAAAGCTGTCGTTTATCGTCATGTTTTCGGTTGTACCTCGTCAATTAGTTTAAGATTGTGATTCAGTACTCTTTTGTATGTGGCTAACACTTGCACTAAGATGTATTGGTATACTGTTACTCAGAAAGTTTGCAAACTGCCCAGTCTAAACTACTAGCGGCCAACCTCTACACGAATGTAAATAATTTAAAATCAAATTATACTTACATACTTATAAAATCTAGTGTAGACTGATTTTCAGATCCTCTACACTACACTGTGCTGTTATCTTTTATGACCTTTAATGCTACATGTTGTAATATATGAGAGAGACGCGACGCCTAGCCCACCCTTCACAATGTTAGAGACACAGTGATGTGCTCTGAGTGGCAATTGAACAGGAGAGTCGAGATTTTTTACGCTCTAAGAGAACGAGGGCCATGGCCACCAAGAGTCTAGAGTGTGCTACTGGATAACGAAAACCGCAGACAGAGACGCGAACAAAATCGTCAAAAACGAGGCGAGACCCCAGGGATTACTGTCACACGGGAGTCGCCGGCTACATCCTCAGCCCCTGATCATAGGGGCTATGGGTATGCAGAGGTTCCCATAGTGACAGAAGCCTATTAAAAAACAGAGCTGAATAAACGACCCGTCCACCAACGGATATGGTAAATTTGTAGGTATCGGAGAAAATGCAACTTTTCATAACGAAGGAATGCTTTCTGAGAAAATCTTTCTTGGTGAATGTGCAGTGTTGGAATAAGAGGGCGCTACTGCACAGTTATGAAAGTTACGGCAAAATAATTAGACTGGCGAGAAGTAGAACGTAAGCAGGTCCATCGGATGCATAGACAAGCAAATATAAGACTTCGTTCATATTCATAACTGAATGATACATTTTGATCAACAGCTCTTGAAGCAATACCTACTTCATACAATTTATGTAAATGATGAACTCATTTGTAGCAAATAAATTTCCATTATCGTCAGATTTACCATGTGGTATTAAAAAAGAATCATGAAAAGGCCAGTTACGTAGAACAGTTAAACATATAGGATAATCATTCATTGAACTTGAACCCCATAAAGTATTTTGTATATGGCCTTTTGCTGCAATACCACTAATACACATAGGTTTAGTTTGTTCAGTCGTAACTTTAACTGGTTCATGAGCAATTGCAAGATTCACACCTTTATTGTGACTTTGCTTGTGAAAGTAACTGCTGTCAGTAAGTGTCGCTGACGCCCAGAAATACTGTCTCGTTCCAAGCGTGCAGCTTCACGCATCCAGCACTTCGTATGCTTCGCCTGGTAACGAATTGCACTGAAACATTCCCGCCGTAGTCTACCTAGAAATGCTCCTTTAGTCTCTAAATATCAACAGTTAAATTCTCAGATTTTGATCAGCATAATGGGAGAATTATTGCCTCAGTCGTAGAGGTGGATGTATATTATTATTTTTTTTTGTACGAGTGTTTTGTAAAGGGCAACTGAAGTCGTTAGCAGTGACTCAAACGCGACATTAAAAAAACTGTAACGTACGCTACTTACGTTCGTGCAGCTAGCGCATCTAGTCCGTTTATTCATTATTAATTTGTAATATAACCGTAAGGTAATAAATCCATTACTAAACGATTCGAAACCGGAGTAGGGATTACGTACATCAGTAACTACAATACCTACAATTTATAGTACATGGCAGTCATTCTGGTGCTTAGTATCGTCCTAAAATACGAAAAATCGATTTTTATGTTTGCTATTGCGTCACACTCATCTTCTGAGCTAATCGGAGACTGTTGTATAGCGGTTCGCTTTCTACTATCTGAGTCAGCTACAAGGCGAACGTACCTTGTAACGAAATAGGCATGGTGTCGGATAGTTCAGTTATGCTTTGTACGCTGAGTCGGAAAATAAATACCGTGAATGAAAAATATACATCAGATTACTATCCTCATAGAGCTGTGTAATATTCAGTTTATATTCTGGGGTATTGATCAAAGAAAGACAAGTTTCTATCGCATAGTAATTACAACCTCGTTTGCGACCACCTACATATCTAAAGAGAAGAACTAACTTAGTGTTTGGATTTTTGTAGCACTCCAGCAGTAATTAAAATTTGAGAAGTCATGTTTAAAAAGAAACAAAATTAAATGGTAATGTTGTCTTGACGGGTATCGACAATAACTTCCTTGATTAAATTAGCCGGGATATTGTAAACGCAAACGCTAAATTGTATTTATGTACACTGCAATTACTACACAGAAGTGCAAAGCTAAACATAATGTACCCCCCCCCCCCCCCCGCAGTTTTCTTAGGAATAATGTGCTTAACTGACGTCAGATGTGATGACACACGCAAGTTCCATACAGATATAGAGAGGAAGCCGCAACCTACGCACAAATGTTCAAACTAGCAGGTGTTGACAATGAGGGTCAAAGCCACTGAAGTTGTGACTACTTGAACAGCTAACGACGATCTGTGGGTACATAAAAAGCTGGGTTTTGGGGGACAGTATCGAAACTGGACTGTCGCTGATTAGCGACGTTGAAATATATTCTCTGCTTAATTTGGCGGTTAGGTGTCGGCATTCAGGCGAGAAACACAAAGAACAAGAAATCTGCAGCCAGCGTAGGAAGTACAGAGAGTGGTGATGGCAACGTAATAATCTGGATAACAATTTTACTGGAATTCTCTGAGACTGTTATTGTATACTCTCTCGGCCGACTTGGTCATTTTCACCCACGCTTGATTACTTTCATCCCTAAGTGACTTGGAGTTTTCAGAAAGGCAAAGTGTCTTGTAAACTGCTTGTAACTGGTCAAATTGAACTAGAGGAACATGATAAGGATTTCCTAGTACCGTTTTGCACGCGAAATTCTTCATTGAGTGAGGTGGCGCAGTGGAAACTCACTAGAAGGGCGATGGTTCAGATCCCCGCCCGGTCATCCAGTTTTCCGTGATTTTCCTAAATCGCTTAAGGCAAATTCTTGGGTGGTTCCTCTCAAACTGCACAGACGACATTCTTACCCATCTTTCCCTAGTACGAGCTAGTGCTCTTGCCTTCAGGACAGGCAGTCATTATAGAAGATACCATAAAATTTAAACTAAATGATGATGTTTTGACTGATAATTCACTAGATACAAGCACTTTTAACAGTCACTTTCCCCATGGTAGCAACAAAAATATGATTAAATGGTTCAGTTAAAGAAGCAAGAGAATATATTAAAAAAAGCCATTCCACAAAACTTTAAGCTGCTAGAAGTACAACCAAAATTCTTCACTGAAATTCACAGAATTATAAATATTCTAATAAACCAAAACTTGTTTGGTGTTGACAGAATTTCAATCAGAATTCTCAAAAGTAGTTCCAACTTAATAAGTAGTATATTTTGTGCTATTTGTAATGCGCCACTGACACTGAGATTTTTTCAGACAGATTAAAATATGCAAATGCTTACACCTCTTCATAAGAAGGGCGACATGAAAGACTGATATAATTATCGTCCTATTTCATTACTGACATCTTCTTCCAAAATATTTTAAGAAGGAAGGTACTCAAGAGCAGTCTCATATTTAGTTGGAAAAAATTTACTTGTATCATGCCACAGTTCTGATTCCGGGAGAGTTGCTCGACTAAGAATTCTACTTATACACTCACACGACAAATATTACAAGCCTTAAATAATAAAACATCGCCAGTTCGTATTTTTGTGATCTTTCCTAGGCGTTTCATTGTGTAGATCATGTTGTACTCTTAGAAAACTCAGTTTTTATGGAACTGATGGTTTTACGTACAATTGGTTTCGATCATACTTAAAAAACAAGATGCAAAACGTTGTGTTGAATAATTCAAACAATTGCTGTTTAATGAAGCAAACAGCCACAAATAAAAAAATTCACGAACTATTATTAACGACCACGGAGTTCACAAGATCCAACATGGATAAAATGAAATTCGAACACGATTGGAAGGATAGAAAACATTAGCGATCGGGAAGAAATCAGAACGAGGGTCTCACAGGCTTAAGTTTTGTGTCCACTCATATTCCTCATATACAGGTTGAGTCACAGGGAAAGGTAAATGCTTTGAAGTGTGATAGTATTGGCAGTTCTGATCAAGAAACTTGATATAGACTTATGACGTTTCCCGGGTAGTTTCCGAGATGGAACACATTTAATATTACTTTAGTACGTTTTTCTTCAATAAGTCAAAACACGCATCCTCCAGGGAAAACCTGTCGCCAACAAAATTAAACTATATTAAATGTCCTACAAGAAAAGCCCTATTCATTTTTCTCTAGCACTAATAGTTTGCCCGAAGAGAGCGCGAGAATACTGAAAATCTCGCGCGACGCGCATGCGCTGTAGCTTATATAGTTTTTGTAGGCCAATTTGAGATAGTTTCCCTACTTGACAGACCAGAAGTGTCCTCCATCAAGCTGTCCGCCTCATCCACCTTTTCAGTACTATCGTACACTGTAAACAATTACAGGGTTTGAATAATACAGAAAATAAATAAGATAGTAAATTAAATACGTTCTGTCTCAAAACCCATTCGGAGCAGTGTATATGTTCATGTGAAGTATTTGTTAAGAATCACTAATATTATCACCCCCTCAAAGCATGTAACTTTCCTCCTGAGCCACCATGTATGTGAATGACCTTCCACTTCACAGTCAATAAGCAGAATTAGTACTTTCAGCAGACGGCATCAATGCTATAATAAAGCACAGTGGACAGAAAGCAACAGAAGAGATTGTAAATGATGTTACAAACTATCTTCCGTTCTGAACAAGAAAGAGAGTCAAACAAACAATTCATGTAGCACATTAACAAGAGTGAGTAAATATGGTAGAATTCTCTAAACGTTTAGGTGTACATACTGCTGAAATCGTGGACTGAAAAAGCATATTACTGAGCTCCTCAAACAAGTTCAGCTACATCTGCTTGTGGGGCGGCGGGTGGAATTAATTGTTGTTAAATGTTTCTATTATTTATGCAGTCTTTTGCACTTCTCAACATTGGCTCTCTAACTACAATACTGGCAACCAGAAAGTGTTTAACAAAACGTGAAGCCTGTAATTAGAATTCCTAGTGCCCGCTTCATCTGAGAAATACATTTACAGCTACAGCTTATAGCTCTGAGGAGTTAGGAGATTGTCTGGGATTCATAATAAAAAAAAAAAAACGATTCTCTCTAAAATGTTCACTATATTCTGAAAGTCAACAGACCAAAAAGAATCCACACAATCCAACTACCAGAGCAGTTCAGAGTCTAATGCGCTGATGCAACTATAACTGTTCAAACCAAATGTTTAAGTGAATGCTCGCCATAATTTGATGATAATGTTCATCAAACGCCACGCTAAATAATGGTAGAATGTCTGTCCCGTGGCGGCACGTGAAAATACGACATACGCAAACTGAAGATAGATCATTAAAGTCATCCCAGAATTAACACTTCACTCGAAAACGATTTCATGGTTACGCGTATCCCGAGTAACTTATTACGGCATCCGAGGCTGTTTATAGCAATGATACCGACGCGACGCGACTCTCGGCACAGGTGGTGTGCTATTCAGCGTCTGGAGAGAACTGGGGCCTTTTTCACTCGCGCAGCGTTCTTATATACACTCCCGGAAATGGAAAAAAGAACACATTGACACCGGTGTGTCAGACCCCCCATACTTGCTCCGGACACTGCGAGAGGGCTGTACAAGCAATGATCACACGCACGGCACAGCGGACACACCAGGAACCGCGGTGTTGGCCGTCGAATGGCGCTAGCTGCGCAGCATTTGTGCACCGCCGCCGTCAGTGTCAGCCAGTTTGCCGTGGCATACGGAGCTCCATCGCAGTCTTTAACACTGGTAGCATGCCGCGACAGGGTGGACGTGAACCGTATGTGCAGTTGACGGACTTTGAGCGAGGGCGTATAGTGGGCATGCGGGAGGCCGGGTGGACGTACCGCCGAATTGCTCAACACGTGGGGCGTGAGGTCTCCACAGTACATCGATGTTGTCGCCAGTGGTCGGCGGAAGGTGCACGTGCCCGTCGACCTGGGACCGGACCGCAGCGACGCACGGATGCACGCCAAGACCGTAGGATCCTACGCAGTGCCGTAGGGGACCGCACCGCCACTTCCCAGCAAATTAGGGACACTGTTGCTCCTGGGGTATCGGCGAGGACCATTCGCAACCGTCTCCATGAAGCTGGGCTACGGTCCCGCACACCGTTAGGCCGTCTTCCGCTCACGCCCCAACATCGTGCAGCCCGCCTCCAGTGGTGTCGCGACAGGCGTGAATGGAGGGACGAATGGAGACGTGTCGTCTTCAGCGATGAGAGTCGCTTCTGCCTTGGTGCCAATGATGGTCGTATGCGTGTTTGGCGCCGTGCAGGTGAGCGCCACAATCAGGACTGCATACGACCGAGGCACACAGGGCCAACACCCGGCATCATGGTGTGGGGAGCGATCTCCTACACTGGCCGTACACCACTGGTGATCGTCGAGGGGACACTGAATAGTGCACGGTACATCCAAACCGTTATAGAACCCATCGTTCTACCACTTCTAGACTGGCAAGGGAACTTGCTGTTCCAACAGGACAATGCGCGTCCGCATGTATCCCGTGCCACCCAACGTGCTCTAGAAGGTGTAAGTCAACTACCCTGGCCAGCAAGATCTCCGGATCTGTCCCCCATTGAGCATGTTTGGGACTGGATGAAGCGTCGTCTCACGCGGTCTGCACGTCCAGCACGAACGCTGGTCCAACTGAGGCGCCAGGTGGAAATGGCATGGCAAGCCGTTCCACAGGACTACATCCAGCATCTCTACGATCGTCTCCATGGGAGAATAGCAGCCTGCATTGCTGCGAAAGGTGGATATACACTGTACTAGTGCCGACATTGTGCATGCTCTGTTGCCTGTGTCTATGTGCCTGTGGTTCTGTCAGTGTGATCATGTGATGTATCTGACCCCAGGAATGTGTCAATAAAGTTTCCCCTTCCTGGGACAATGAATTCACAGTGTTCTTATTTCAATTTCCAGGAGTGTATAAAGCCGCGGTGCGGACGGCTAAGGGAACGCCTGATCAAAATTGCTCTCCCGACTAGCCGCTGGGCTAGTAATGCACCACTTTAAGTTATTGAATAAATCATCGCTTCCTTTGCTGATGGCCGATGAAGCTCTCAATTTAAATGTGAATTCAGCACACAGGTAAGTAATCATAATAAGAGTCTGACGTGGCTAAGGCAAATATTTTGGGCAAAAGAATTAATTTAATTACACTACACGCAGTAGACGAGCTCTGAACTTGCCCTTTGGAGATACGCTATTGCTATAGTTTTATAGTTATTCAATTGAAACTTCTCACATCTTTATGATTATAGCGGATCTCCCTTCTACTTAAATTTAAACATCCTAGCCTTATTTATTTGCCTACTTAATCTATCTTGCTACCTTAATTTCTAAGGCATAAACCAGAAAATCATGAATTTCAACTAAAATTTTAATTTGTGAGGAGCAGAATACTGTTTCTACTAAATTATTATGCAAAAGGAATCCAAATATAAATTTTTAAGTTTCTTGCTCTTTTCTGTTGCGACAATGATTTTTACAGAAAAACGTCCAAATTTCGAAAATGGTTAAAGTTATTGAAGTGATATTCAACACATATTGATTTAATATTACTCCTGACATACTAGAAACGTTTCATGTTATTTACTTGATTTTTAAAGTATTGCGCAACATTTATGACGTCAGAGCTAGTTACAGCAGACTAGGCTGGCACACAATGGAAAGACTGATGTGAATTTTATACGGTGTGAGTAGGCTGCTTCCCTACATGCTCTTCGTATAATTGCTAGTCATGGAAACAAACTAATCAACCTCTCTTATGGTATAATTTTCTGGGGTAGCTCAGTACTTCTAAAGAAAGCACTGATTACCCCAAAGAGGCTTGTAGATACCCGTTCAAGGAGTTAGGCATTTTAACTGCGCCGTCAAAATATATACTTTCACTAATGAAATTCGTCATCAATAATCCATCACAGCTTGAGAACATTGAGGTCTAGTCCTACAACACTAGAGGGAAAAATTACCATTTATCCATTATTAAAGCTGTCAGTGGCTCAGAAGCAGCGTAAATATGCAGCAACCTAAATGTTTGATCATTTGCCGAATAACGTAAGGTATCTGACAGGTAGCAAAGCACGTTTTGAATTTAACATGAAACAATATCTCCTGGACAGCTCCTTCCATTCCATAGACGAAATTCTATTTACAAGCTGGTAACCCAAAAAAACAAAGTGTAATTGCATGAGTCGGATTAAAAATGTGTCCATTAAAGTTAAAGCTAATCATGTATACATATCCTGTAAACTGATTCGTTCCACATAATTTCCATAAAAAAAATTGTCCATATGATCTGACAAACGTGTAGCTAAGTAAAATCTTCCTGAAAGATTAAAACTGTGTACTGGATCGAGACTCGAACTCGGGATCTCATTCGTGTAACTAAGTAACTGTCCAACTCTTTAATGACCTAGATGTTCACGGGACGTCGAACTCTAAACTTCCTTCTTTATGAAATTCTACGAACCCTAACATATATGAATATTCGTTTAGATCGTCCTACTCCTTATATCAATTCGCCACGACGTGCTCTTGAGCTGCCGTGGGAAGATCTGCAGACAGCCTGACTCTCTATGCATGTGAACAGTAACACCTGATTCACTTCTAACTACTCCAGCTACGTGCATTGCAAGTTGCGGTTACTGTGAGTAGTAGACGTTCATCAAAATGTACTTATGTTACAGGGTGTCCCAGGAGGAATGGTTAATATCCAACGACATGACAGGAACTATCATTCGAAAGTTGGTTGATTGATTTAAAAAGGGGGGAAAAGAACCAAACTGCGAGGTCATCGGTCCCTTGCTCCCATTAGAAAAATTGCAGAAGGGGACATAAGGACAACAAAGACAGCAATGGACAAAACAGGACAAGAAAACCACAGAAAGACGCAAGAAAGAGGGAGAAGATTTTAAAAACAAGAAAGCAGATTACCATGACTGGCTGACCATGAGAATAAAAAAGGAGAAGCCAGCCACTCTCCAACACATTAAAACCTACACCTTAAAAGTCCTAGGGTGGAGGACACAGAGGGACAAAGGACATGCGCTAAAATTCAGATCAAATGATAAAACCCACTCTCAAGACTAAAATGTATAACTAAATCTGCTGTTGAGGTATTGTTGCCCAACACCGAAGGTAGGGTGCTGGGAAAATTAGAAGTCCGCCGCAGAGCGGCTAAAAGTAGGCAGCCCAGCAAGAGGTGGACGACTGTCATTTGGGAGCCACAGCGACACTGAGGTGGGCCCTCGCGACAGAGGATGTAATCATGTGTGAGCCATGTATGGTCAATGCGGAGCCGACAAACGACAACTGTTTCCCTGCGACAAGCCCGCAGGGAAGACTTCCACACATTTGCAGTCTCCTTAATGGCACGCAGTTAGTTGTGCATACTGTTATGCCATTCAGTCTCCCAAAGCCGAAAAACCTTGCGGCGTAAGACAGAACGCAGGTCAGTTTCAGAGATGTCCACCTCCAGGAGCGGTTTCCGAGTAGCCGGTTTGGCCAGCCTGTCATCTAGTTCGTTGCCTGGGATTCCGACGTGTCCTGGGGTCCACACAAACACCACTGAACGACTGAACCGTTCCAGGGCAGAGATGGACTCCTGGATGTTCGCTACCAAAGGATGGCGAGGCTAGCACTGGCCGATAGCTTATAACCTTCTCAGGCAGTCAGAACAGAGAAGAAACGACTCACCAGAACAGGAACGGATGTACTGAAGTACACGAGATATGGTCACAATCTCTGCAGTTAATACACTGCAGCCACCGGGCAAGGAATATGTTCAATATGGCCTCTGTGGACATAGGGGATGCCAACATTACCATCATCCATCGAACCGTCGGTGTAAACAACTTGAGCCCGGGAGCACGTCAAGAGTCGAGAGGAAGTGACAGCGGAGAGAGGTGGGTTAACCGAGTTCTCAGGGCGATGTAAAAGTTACAGACGAAGCTTCGGTCGAGATGTACACCACGGAGGTGTACGTGAATGGACCTCAAGTAGAGGTGGCAACGGGGGGGGAACCCAGTTCGGAGATAAGGGATCGCACGCGAACCTAGGCCGCAGATGCGGGAGATGAACTGCCGCGGGTTGAAAAATAAGACGGTAATTCGGATTCTCAGGAGAACTACGAATGTGTGCAACGTAACTGCCTAGCAGTTGTGCACGTCGGATCCGCAATGGAGGGACTCCGGCCTCCACCAGGACACTGGTCACCGGACTCGTCCTAAAAGTTGCCGTCGCTAGGTTCAAATGGATCTGAGCACTATGGGACTCAACATCTATGGTCATAAGTCCCCTAGAACTTAGAACTACTTAAACCTAACTAACCTAAGGACAGCACGCAACATCCAGCCATCACGAGGCAGAGAAAATCCCTGACCCCGCCGAGAATCGAACCCGGGAACCCGGGCGTGGGAACCGAGAACGCTACCGCACGACCACGAGATGCGGGAGCCGTCGCTAGGGGAACACCACAGTGATGCACTGGGTTGAGTAAATGCAGCGCTGAGGATGCCGCCGAACCGTAAACCAGACTCCCATAGTAAAGGAGGGACTGAACAAGGGCTCTGTAGAGCTGCAGCAGCGTAGAGCGATGTGAACCCTAGTTGGTGTTGCTCAGGCAGCGGAGGGCATTGAGGTGCTGCCAGCACTTCCGGTTAAGCTGACAAAGCTGAGGTAGCCAAGTCAAGCGGACGTCGAAAACCAGTCCTAAGAATCGTTATGTCTCCACTACAGTGAGTGGATGGGAGAAGTTTAATCATCTGACTGTGGATCCGATCTGGCCCAGGAGCTGTGTCGGGGCAATGTGCAAGGACACTGAGGAGTTCCCACTCTGTAAAGGGGGCGTTATAAGGTTCACTGTAGCGTGTAGAGAACGAGAGGACTTTCCATCCGCCATTTGAGGGTGCAAAAGGCTTGGGGGTATTTCTCCGACACAGAGGCTCGAGCATAATGCTCAGCAAACTGCTCGGCAATCGCGGTTTCGTCGGTAGAGAGCACGCCAATGATGTTAACGCCAGGGACACGTGTTGGGGTCTGGTATCCAAAAAGACGTCTGATCTTCGTCCAGACTTGGGAAGGTGACGTATGGTACCTAATGGTCGACACGTGCCTCTCCTGTTTCCGCAGGCGAACGCAGGCATGGAGCCACGTAAAGGCTATTAGGTGCTCTACGGAAGGGTGCCGCTTACGTCACTGAAGAGTTCGCCGACGCTCTTTAATTGCCTTAGCGACTTCCGACGACCACCAAGGGACTGTCTTTCGCTAGATGCACCCTATAGACACAGCCCATCTGTGTAGGTGTCCATAGGCATGACGCCGGAAGACTGACAGGAAGATGGGGAAGTGGACACTACCACACAGGTCGTCATGTGCTCTCCAGTGGATAGCCGGGAGAAGTCCTGGGCTGCAAATTGATAAATCAATGACCGAGTAACTATCATGAGCCACTCTGAAATTTGTGGCGGCCACAGTATTTAAGAGGCAGAGGTCAAGTTGGGACAGTAACTTTTCGACATCTCTGCCACGGCCAGTAAGCATGGTGCTACACCACAAGGGGTTATGGGCGTTAAAATCTCCTAAATTAGGAAAGGTTTAGAGAGTTGATTAGTCAGTGCAGCCAATATGTTCAGGGTTACCGCACCATCTGGAGGGAGACATACGTTGCTGACAGTTATTTCCTGCGTCGTCCGTATCCTGACAGACACAGCTTCAAGAGGAGTTTGAAGAGGCCCAGGTTCACTACATACCAAGTTCAGGACATTAACGCAAACATCTGATGCTCTATTATATTCGCTATACTTCTTGTGATATCCACTGTAGCCGCCGCCAAGGGCAGGGCTCCGCATTGCTTGGAAACCAGGATTCCTGGAGGGCAATGCAGAAAAAAGGTGTAAAGCTTAACAGTTGCCACAGCTCATCCAGGTGGTGAAAAAAGCCGCCGCAATTCCACTGGAGGATGACGTGATCGTGAGACTGGGAAGGCATGAAACATTCAATATGGCAGTCTACGCCTCAGGGTGACCTGCTGCCACCGACTTATTTCCTGAACAGGCTATATCCATTGTGTCTGAGGGTCTGGCGTGATTTAGATCCTCAGCGTACGCCAGTATCTTCACCACATGCTCAGACGCAAAGCTTGTAGGCAGCGGTGGAGAGGGTGCCACCGCAATTCCCTTGATTTTAGGGGTCTTCTTTCTGAATTTCTCTCGCTGATCCTTGGGTTTCTCTGGCTGGAAGGGCTTCACTGATTCCGTCTCTGGGACAGAGGATGATCGTGAATCCCTATGATCAGCTTCTTTTTGGCACTTCAGCCGCTGGTAGGTGTCATCTTTCCTACTAGCAGAAACCTGGGCAGGGAGTGACCCAAGGGAATCCTTCCTAGTGAGAGGAGCCGAAGAAGACTTACGCTCCTCCAGCTGAGAAGTGGGACTGGTATCCCCGATGGTTGAGAGGACAGTGCTCTCAATGTAGGTGGTGCTGGAGCAACAGGGAGGGAAGTGTCCCCCACCATCAAGGGGGCAGGTGTAGTCTTCCAGCTCTGAGAGCTGACTGTAACTTGCGGAACTGATGGGCTACAACTGTTCTCGTAGCGGTGGCATAAGAGGAGGTCATAGCCACAGTAAGTAGGTGCTCAAATTTCCCCTCACCCTCAGTGTATGTCAGTTGGTCCAGGGTCTTGTATTCCATGATTTTCATTTCTCGCTGTAAACTCCTGCAGTCTGGTATGTAAGAGGAATGATGCTCTCCGCAGTTGACAAAGATGGGAGGTGAGGCACATGGAGTATTGGGATGGGATGGACGTCCACAATCTCGTCATGTGATGGTGGAAATACAGCGGGAAGACATATGGCCGAACTTCGAGCACTTAAAGCCCCGCGTTGGGGGAGGGATATATGGCTTGACATCATAGCGGTAGACCATCACTTTGACTTTCTCGGGTAATGCGTCACCCTCGAAGGCCAAGGTGAAGACACCGGTGGCAACCTGATTATCCTACGGAACCCTTGGACGCGCCAGACGAAATGAACTCCTCGTCGCTCTAAATTGGCGTGCTGATCGTCGTCAGACTGCTAAAGAAGGCCGTTTAGAATATAATACCTTGGACCATATTTAAGCTCTTATGAGGTGTGATGGTAATGGAAATATCCCCCAGCTTGTGACAAGCTTGTAATGCCATTGACTGGGCAGATGATGTCGATTTTATCAAGACTGACCCTAACCGCATATTGGACAAACCCACCACCTCTCCAAACTTTTCCTCTAGATGCTCTACAAAAAACTGAGGCTTCACCGAGAAAAGGAGTCCCCATCAACTCTCGTACAAGACTGACGTTCCTCCTATGGTGTGGCCAGGGAAGGGAACGATTTAATATCATACTTCCTTGCATTGTACTGAAACTTGGAACGCTTAGAGACTGCTGGCGTTTGATCAGCAGCAAGTGATGACATGGTACGCTTCATTGCGCCTCATCCGCCCTGATGCAACCCACTCCGACTAGGGGCCCTCCCCACGGGCGCCATCCAGCCACAGCAAACGCCACCTGGCAAACGGCCATTGCCGGTACTCCTAATGTCCCAGAGTGACGGGCATCTACTCGTTGGCATACGTGGGGAGTTAACAGAACAGGCATCAGCAGAGCCATCCCCGTGTAGTCAGGGAGCTACAAGCGACAGGGAACATGGCGGCCCCACCGCAACGGACTGGATACCCTGCTGGATATGAGGTGCAAAGATTTCCACGGTCATCGTCGGTGCAGAAAACGACACTCCATAGTGAGTGGAGGAAAACACACCAAGGAAGGTGTCCTCACCCAAAAAATGGAGGATGAGCGGGACTGCAATGCCACGACGAGAAAGTGGGCTAAAGATCTCAATGCACGATGGACACGATGCACCATGTAAGGCGCCCTTCATCAATTACCTGGCTCTTCGGGAAAATTTTGAAAAAATGGAGGTCAAACCCTACAGCGGACCATCACATACAGGCCGAAAGGTGTGTGACTCCTTTTAGTCGCCTCTTACGATAGGCAGGAATACCTCGGGCCTATTCTAACACTCGGGCCCGTAGGAAACAAGTCTTTTAAACATGGTCTCTAAAATGCATGCCTTAAGAGCTATCAGCACTTCATCATTGTCAGTTCGCCGAGAAACAGTCGGGTACAAAGCGTGTCACATTTCGAGGATTTTATGACCGTCTTCGCGACTCAAGATTTCTTAGACCAGACCGAAGTGTGCTGACCGTTCTGTTTAAGGAAACTGTGTTATAGCGAATTGAGGATAACATGAGCAGTACGCGGGCCAACGCCATTGCGTGGAAAGTCCTTCACGAGACGAGCAATCATTTATTCAAGTATCAGAAAGCACGAGACTTGTCAGCTGATGCTTTTTCTCACAGCGTGGAAGTCTGCCAGAAGTAACATCTTAGACGTGTGTTTCGCTTACTGACACAGGTACATTCAGAAGGAAAAGAATGTTCAAGAGCCACGATAGTCACGTGTTGGTTTGGAAAATCTTAAGGTTACTCGTGTGTTGCGCTATCAACAGAGATTTACTGTAAATGCGTGGGCTGATATTGTTCACTACCATCGCACCGTGAACTGCCATCGGAAATGTGGGAGAACGTCCCGCTATCGTTACGGTAGCGATCACAGTTCTAGCGTAACGAGTCCCCACCACAGTTTGAGGGCAATGTCAGAAAATATTATGACGATGTTTCAATATTGTTGAACTGGAACGGCTGGGCCAGTACCGTAGCTCTAACTGACGGATTGGAACGGCTGAGCCAGTATCATTGCCACCTAGTTTGCCGGTTTGGTTGAAGTTGCAGCCATTATTCGTGAAAAATCTACTATACCATGACGAGGCTCGAATACAGTGAGGGGGAGGGCAAACCGGGGTTTCTACACCTGGCGGAAATTTCAGGGGGTTCAACATTCATATTCATGAAGAGAAAAACCTTGCTTCACAGAGCGAACATTGGTTTATCGATTATTCATGTGATACTGAAACGCATCCCTGTCGGTTTTTGAACACATTCTAAGTCGATTTCTGAACGAATCATAAGTTGATTTCTGAATGCGTGCATAGTGTACGTGAAGTCTCTGCCAGGGAATCCCCGTCGCATTCAGAAATACACTACTGACCATTAAAATTGATACACCACGAAAATGACGTGCTACAGACGCGAAATTTAACCGACAGGAAGAAGATGCTGTGATATGCAAATGATTAGCTTTTCAGAGCATTCACACAAGTTTGGCGCCGGTGGCGACACCTACAACGTGCTAACATGAGGAAGGTTTCCAACCGATTTCTCATACACAAACAGCAGTTGACCGGCGTTGCCTGGTAAAACGTTGTTGTGATGCCTCGTGTAAGGAGGAGGAATACGTACCATCAGGTTTCCAACTTTGATAAAGGTTGGATTGTAGCCTATTGCGATTGCGGTTTACCGTATCGCGACATTGCTGCTCGCGTTGGTCGAGATCCAATGACTGTTAGCAGAATATGGAATCAGTGGGTTCAGGAGGGTAATACGGAACGCCGTGCTGGATCCCAACGGCCTCGTATCACTAACAGTCGAGATGACAGGCATCTTATCCGCATGGCTGTAACGGATCGTGCAGCCACGCCTCGATCGCTGAGTCAACAGATGGGGACGTTTGCAAGACAACAGCCATCTGCACGAACAGTTCGATGACGTTTGCAGCCGCATGGACTATCAGCTCGGAGACCATGGCTGCGGTTACCCTTGACGCTGCATCACAGACAGGAGCGCCTGCGATGGTGTACTCAACGACGAACCTGGGTGCACGAATGGCAAACCGTCATTTTTTGTGATGAATCCAGGTTCTGTTTACAGCATCATGATGGTCGCATCCGTGTTTGGCGACATCGCGGTGAACGCACGTTGGAAGCGTGTATTCGTCATCGCCATACTGGCGTATCACCCGGCGTGACGGTATGGGGTGCCATTGGTTAAACGTGTCGGTCACCTCTTGTTCGCATTGACGGACTTTGAACAATGGACGTTACATTTCAGATGTGTTACGACCCGTGGCTCTACCCTTCATTCGATCCTTGCGAAACCCTACATTTCAGTAGGATAATGCAGGACCGCATGTTGCAGGTCCTGTACGGGCGTTTCTGGATACAGAAAATGTTCGACTCCTGTCCTGGCCAGCACATTCTCCAGATCTCTCACTAACTGAAAAGTCTGGTCAATGGTAGCCGAGCAACTGGCTCGTCTCAATACGCCAGTCACTACTCTTGATGAACTGTGGTATCGTGTTGGAGCTGCATGGGCAGCTGTACCTCTACACGCCATCCACGCTCTGTTTGACTCAATGCCCAGGGGTATCAAGGCCGTTATTACGACCTGAGGTGGTTGTTCTGAGTACTGATTTTTCGAGATCTATGCACCCAAATTGCGTGAAAATGTAATCAAATGTTCAAATGTGCGTTAAATCTTATGGGACTTAACTGCTAAGGTCATCAGTCCCTAAGCTTACACACTACTTAACCTAAATTATCCTAAGGACAAACACAGACATCCACGCCCGAGGGGGGACTCGAACCTCCGCTGGGACAAGCCGCACAGTCCATGACTGCAGCGCCATAAAAAACGGTTCAAATGGCTCTGAGCACTATGGGACTCAACATCTGTGGTCATCAGTCCCCTAGAACTTAGAAATACTTAAACCTAACTAACCTAAGGACATCACAAACATCCATGCCCGAGGCAGGTTTCGAACCTGCGACCGTAGCGGTCACGCGGTTCCAGACTGAAGCGCCTGAACCCGCACGGCCACACCGGCCGGCTGCAGCGCCATAGGGCGCCGCATCAAAATTTAATCACATATCAGTTCTAGTATAATATATTTGTGCAATGAATACCCGTTTATCATCTGCATTTCTTCTTGGTGTAGCAATTTTAATGGCCAGTAGTGTAGGAAACCTTGCCGCTGATAAAAGGGGTCGGGTTATACGAGCTGAACCGCATAAACCCGATACGGGTGAATACCAATTGTCGTTTGTTTATGTGATTGATTGGTTGTGTGTATGATCAGCGCTGTTATAATTACTAGCGAAATACATAGATGCAGCCTGCCAGAGTGGAAATAAACGACAAATAGCAATAACAGGTAAGACAGATTTCATATTAATCTTCTCGGTGTTTCAAGGAAAATTAAATTTTGAGAGAAAATTTTTTTTCCGTATAGCTACACTACTGAGGGCAAGTTGTACAGTCCCCGGTTAACTGCCGCTTAAGTTATATTCTCTAAATTGCGCGGAAAATGTGTTGTACGAACACGTAATAACGCCTAACCGAAGAATAAACACAGAGTAACTAAACTTGTGATTCTGGCAGGTTTAGCGAAGTTAACTGGCCAATAAGTTCTGACAATGGCAGGAATAGTTACACAATTAGTGATGACAAGATTGTTTGTTAGAACGAGAAAGTAGAAGAATCGGGTACATTACACTAATTATGTGGAAGAATACAATTCCAACTTTATATAAAAATCTCGAACTACTAATTTTCGATGTCATGCCTAATAAACTGAAGCGTATGAATGAATTTTGAAACTATTTCCTAAGATAAAACTTTTTCCTTGTAGCAGCCGTAATAGGCTATTATTGTTATTTATGTAAATGAGGTAGATAAATGGTTCAAAAGGCTCTGACCACTATGGGACTTAACATCTGAGGTCATCAGTCTCCTAGAACTTAGCACTACTTAAACCTAACTAACCTAAGGACATCACACACATCCATGCCCTAGGCAGGATTCGAACCTGCGACCGTAGCAGTCGCGCGGTTCCAGACTGAAGCGCCTGGAATCGCTCGGCCACCGTGGCCGGCTGAGGTAGATAAAAACGACAATTTGTGGTAAAACCGTCTCGCTTATTTGGCGTGTATTACAATTACTGCAATATTAGAAAGGTCGGTTTCGCTCTATCTAGTAGATAGTGTCAAAATACACGAAATCAAATCGAGAAAGCACACCAGTCACTGTATCATCGGTTTTTCAGCATTAGACATCGACATTTTTATTTTTCAAGTAGCAACACGTTTGACGAACTTTGATAAGGTATTAGATTCTTTCTCAGAAAAAAAAGCACCGTGTAAAGCTGTAGCCAGATTACGGAGAAAAAAAAATGCTTAGACCTAAGGAATGAAGAAATCTGTACTGTCGTGTTTGTCTCTTGTCTTTACTGGTTTGAAGTTTCCTATATTTAATTTTATGTCGCACAAAAGAGAAAGTTATTAGATAATAGGCAACAAAGAGGGCAAAATTTTCTATAGAGTTCTTATTCTCACGGTTACAAATAATCTCATCCAGTATTAATCATGAGGTTTTTTGAGGGGGGTAGGATGTTAAATCGGCCGACTTGTAGCAAGAGAGGCGCCACATGACATTTTAACTTCCACTGTCCTGAATATAGGTTTGATGGCGTTAATTACACAATATACACGCTTCAATTCTACAGAGCGAAACACAGTTAAGTGCGATAACAGAATGCTGTGTGAAGAAGCGTGGCACTGCACTTTGGCACACTTAAGGAGACATTTTATGTCCTATGTCGCCAATGTTAAATTAAAGAATTTTGTTAAGCATTACCTTGAAACCTTTTTAAGACACCAACTTAAAATTTACCATAATTATTGAATGCACCTTTCTAGATTCACTGAACTAGAATTATTACTAAAATTGTATTGTGGGTTATGTTATCATCTTTTGAACACTCAATTTTTTGACAGAATTTTGTAAATAAATGAACATAAAAACAAAACTACTCAGGATACTTTAATAATTCTAGTTCCGTATGTGTTGAATCCCACACTTGGAATGCTGTAAAAATTTCATGTCTCTACCATCAGTACCTTTTTTAGAAAACGGGTGATTTGTTGCAAAAAATGTAGTTCAGAGATATTGAGGTTTAAAACTTTTCATTACAAAGTCTTATACAGACTTACATTTCTGCGTCTTTTATGCACTACAATTGCCCTGACCCATACTCTGTGTCTTCTTCAGTGCCACAATAGACCAGTGCTTGCCTCCTTTTCTTTCTTGCTTCTTTTGTCATTTGCTGAGCGGCTAATTCTGCTTTACGTATACGGAGCTCATCCTGTTCCCGCAGTCTTTTAGCTGTGTTCTGTCCAAATCTAACCCCTGACTTCTGCAGACCCTTAAGTCTTTCATAGCTCCCACCATTAAAAGTTATTACAGCATCAGACACTGCTAACTTTAGTGTCACAAGGCCAACAAATACATTTTTAGACACACGGCGCCACACAAAATTATTGAAGGACTCATTCACATTCTGGGTCTTCCCATGTGAACACTTCTTCAGTAGCTCAGGATTTGATAGATCTCTGTAAATAGGTTTGATTATACTGCCAAAGGAAGATAATGTTTATGTGTAAATTCACGCACGGTGCCAGGAAATTCAGCTTGCCTATATTTACATCAAGTGTTTGGTGGAGGTGGACACAAAGAATGACATGAAAGTGATCCACACAGCTCTTTTCATTTTCTATAAATTGTCGCAGTTATCTCTAACGGCCTTCCCATAATATTCCTGTAATTCATCAGTTACTTCGTCTGTTAATCTTCTATCACATTTTATTTTCTTGCCATCAGGCACTACACTACTTTCAACGAAAACAAGTATCAGAAACAAAGGACTGATTTGTTTATCCGTAATTTTAACTTCTGAGAAGTATCAGTAGGCACAAAACAAAGCAATTCACAGCCTTCTAGACTGTGTAGTTATCAAGATATGACTGCTCAACTGTGGCAGTATATGCGTAGCCACGAAATTTGACAGTCTAACGTCAACATTAAAAATATTATTATCTGATTTTAATGTATTGTATACCAAAATGTTCAGAAAATTCCAAAGTATATTATGGAGTAGAAAACATAAAATGTCGAATTTCAACGAATGTCACGTACAATGTCCCGTTAAGACCAAATAACATGTCCTACATTTCATGGAACATAATTTTTTACGTCCTATCTCAAACGTGCACGAACGGGGGGGGGGGGGGGGGGGGGACGGCACCACTGTCAAATTTTTGTTTGCCCACGGTTCGAATATATCGTAGATCCAGAGCTAAGCATGAGTACTTTGCAATACACACTTAAATGCCTGACACAGGGAACATCGAACAACTTTCGCATCATTTCTCTACCGTTCCACTCTCGAGCAGCGTGAGAGAAAAACCACCCATTAAATCTTTCCGTGCAAGCTCTCATTTATTTCATTTTATTACGATGTTAATTTTTTGTACGATGGTCATTTCTCCGTATGTAGGTGGGCTATTCTAAAAAATTTTCGCATTCGGAGGAGAAAGTTGGAGATTGAAATATCGTGACAAGATCTCGCAGCAACAAAACATCTCTTTGCTCTAATGATTGCCATCCCAACTCGTGTATTATATCCATGACACTCTCTTACGATTTCACTATAGTACAAGATGAGCTGCCCTACTTCAAACTTTTTAGATGTCCTCCATCAGTCGTATGAGGTAAGAATTCCATAAAACACAGCAGTACTTTAACGGACAAGCGTAATGTAGGCCGTGTTTTTAGTGGATTTATCGCATCTTCTAAGTGTTCTGACAATAAAACACCATCATTTTTTCTATCAATGTGGTCGTTCCATTTCAAGTTGTTCGCAACTGTAGTCCCTAGATATTTTGTTGAATTAACAGGCTTTAGTTTGGTGTGATTGATAGTTTAACCGAAATTATAAGGGATAACTTTTAGCAATTATGTGGATGACCTCACACTTTTCATTATTTAGAGTCAATTGTCACTTTTGTACAATTCGAATATCTTGCCCAAATAATTTTTCAATTGGTTACGATTTTCTGATGATTTTACAACGGGGTAAGTGATACCATCTGCAAACAACAATCTAAGATGGCTGCTTACATTGTCTCCTAAATCGTCTATATATATATATATATATATATATATATATATATATATATATATATATATTAGGAAGAGGGAAGGGCCTGTAAAACTACCTTGGGTAACGCCATATAGCACATCTGTTTTACTCGATGACTTTCCGTCAGTTACCGTGAACTCTGACGTTTATAACATAAAATCGCGAATACAGTCTCACAACTGAGACGGTACTCCGGAGGCAGGCATGTGGATTGGAAGGTTCTTGTGAGGAATGGTGTAAAAGAACCACCAGGAAATCTGGAATCAGTTTGACATTCAGTCCTGATAGCACTCATTACTTCGTGAAAATAATTACTTTGTTCTGTTGCACGAGAATTGTATTTAACGAGTACTTGTTGACAGTGTGTCGATAGATTGCTTTCCTCGAGGAATCTCATGACAGAACACATTATACACTGAAGAGGCAAAGAAACTGGTACACCTGCCTAATATTGTGTAGCCCCCCCTCCCACCCCCTCCGACCACGCAGAAGTGCCGCAACACGACGTGGAATGGACTCCACATATGTCTGAAGTAGTGCTGGAGGGAACTGCTACCATGAATCCTGCAGGGCCGTCCATAAATCTGTGAGTACGAGGAGGTGGAAATGTCTTCTGAACAGCACGTTGCAAGGCATCACGGACATGCTCAATAATGTTCATGTCTGCGGAGTTTGGGGGACGGCGGAAGTGTTTAAACTCATAAGAGTGCTCCTGGAGCCAATCTGTAGCAATTCTACGTGTGGGGTGTCGCATTGTCCTGCTGGAATGGCTCAAGTCCGTCGAAATGCATAATGGACATGGATGGATTCAGGTGATGAGACAGGATGCTTACGTACGTGTCACCTGTCAGAGTCGTATCTAGAGGTGTCAGGACTCCCATTTAACTCCAACTGCACACGCCCCACACCATTACAGAGCCTCCACCAGTTCGAACCGTCTCCTGCTAACACGCAGGGTCCATGGATTCATGAGGTTGTCTTCTTACCCGTTCTCGTCCATCCGCTTGATACAATTTGAATCGAGACTCGTCTGACCAGACACCATGTTTCCAGTCATCAACAGACCAATTTTGGTGGTGACAGGCCCAGGCGCGGCGTAAAGCGTTGTGTTGTGCGGTCATCAAGGGTACACGAGTGGGCCTTTGCCTCCGAAAGCCAATATCAATGGTTTCGTTGAATGGTTTGCACACTGACACTAGTTGATGGCCCAGCATTGAAATCTGCAGCAATTTGCGGAAGGGTTGCACTTCTGTCACGTTGAACGATTATCTTCAGTCGTCGTTGGTCCCGTTCTTGCAGAACTTTTTTCCGGTGGAAGCGATGTCGGAGATCTGATGTTTTACCGGATTTCTGATATTCACGGTACACTCGTGAAATGGTCGTAGGGGAAAATCCCCACTTGATCGCTACCTCGGAGATGCTGTGTTCCATCGTTAATGCGCCGACTATAAGAGCACGTTCAAACTCACTTAAATCTTGATAAACTGCCATTGTAGCAACATTAACCGATCTAACAACTGCGCCAGACACTTTTTGTCCCTGTTCAGATATCTCTGTATTTGAATACGCATGCCTATACCAGTTTCATTGGCGGTTCAGTGTATGTTCCAAATTCCTACTGCAAATCGGCAGCAGTGATATGGGTACCCATTACTCCTATCTACTTCCTTGAGTATTGGTGTGATCTGTCCTACTTTCCCTTCATTAAGTTTAGATCTTTCGGCGGCCGATCAGTTGCATATGCTTGATAAGTTCAGAGCTACGTGGGCTAGATTCATTCGAGTGACCACCCGTCAAAAACCTGAATAACCACCTTTTGCAGCACGGACATGGAGGTAAAATGTCAGTGAGGTTCTGGGAAGTTTCGATATGGATTTGGAGCCTTGCTGACGTCAATGCCATGGTCAGCTGTGCTAGGTTTCTCTATTGAGCATCAGTGTCGTGAACAGTCCAACAGAATCTCGATTGGTTTTAAGTATGGGAGTTTGGTGGCAAGTGGAGTATGGTAAACTCATCCCAGTGCTCTTCGAACAACACACACACACTGCAAGCTGTGGAGGCAATCCATTGCCTGCTGGCAGATACTGTCATGCCATGGAAGAAACAAACTGCATGTAGGGATTGACATGGTCTCCAAGGATAGATTAATTTTTTGAGTGGTAGGGCACTGACGTTTCTTGCCATAAATTGGCTTACAACAGCATCAGCGCATGCTTATCTGCAGTGCTGCATTACAGCTGAGAGAGTTGTGTGTGTTTTTTTCGCTGAATTCAGCAGCAGAAACTCTTTATCACCAATGCTATACCAGAAATCATGATATCCAGCCATGTGCCAGAGCCAAGGAGAGAGGTGAAAGAGGAGAGTATGTCACCCACCACCCTCCTCACAACCTTACAACTTCCACCCACCCTCTGTCTGTACCGAGCGACCTCGCTCTGGAGCTAATGGTGTGTGTGTGTGTGTGTGTGTGTGTGTGTGTGTGTGTGTGTGTGTGTGTGTGAGCGTGTGTGTGTTGACAACATAAAGCATGTCGTTGCATTCGCGCTTTCATGGGAGTGAACTGGCTGTAATTCGCATGTAAAGCACTAACCCTGCCTGCCTGCGTGCATGCTATATTTCACAGACATCAGCATAAGCGCTTTCTTATCTCTGAGAATCCAAAGACCTTGCACCTACCCCCAGCACCCCACGCCTCACGCCCCACCCCCTTCAGTTTCATCGTCAGTTTCGTGCAAGTTAAGGAGCTCCCAACTGCTATCAAGCAATATGTTCAATGCCTGGGAGTTTTATATGAGGACAAATTAATTGTTGCCCAGAAGTACTCAAACGATCTGACGACATCTACCATGTGTCACATCTGTGTAATGTAGGTATCCCACACACACCAGCATAACGACACGTAAACGGCCATAAATACTCAGTGTTCCAATATTTGTTATAACAAACTATTGTTGCATCAAACGATCGGACGACCTCACACACCAGTGTAAGGTCTATAAGCAATAAAGGGCTCAAAGGTACCTGTGGTATTTATCAATCAATCGAGGCCTCTGTGATGCAGTGAGAAGCAGAGTAAGATTTTAATACTTATATCGATATCATCTGTTCTTATCTCATATAAATTCTTTGTCCGCTTTCACGTAACATGGCATCTGTATAACGATGCTCTTTGAAGTGACATCTATGTAAATGTTTTATTCATTATTTATGTCCATTTATGTCAATATACTTAATCTGTGGATGTAATTCTAAAAGTAATGTTGTGTAAAAGAACGGAAATGTTAAAATTTTTCTTGCGGTACTGGTTCATGCATAGGGGGAGTGGATTTGTAATCATTTAAAACTTGGAGGGAAGTCCTTCTGCAACGAAACTAACTCGGCGGGAATAGAAAAGGTGGATTTGGTGTCGAACTGCAGGACTTCTTTGTGACAAGGGTTAGTAGGTGGCTAGCAGGCAAGATGTTCGCATCTTGTGTGATGAATGAGGCAAGAAGCGCAGCAAGATTAGATAACAGATTGGCTTACTATTCATAGCATACATTTGTTAGCTCTACACTACTAAAATGCGATGCTAAGAAGAGAATTTTCAGAACTTGTTGCACAACAAGACCCGTGGGTATTTCTGTCGCCTTTTCGAGTAGCCACAGGAAATTGCCAAAGTCATCACCTTCGTCTCAAATTATCAGTGGAGTACTGTACAATTGCATCTACCAGTTATTTGGTTTCTTATCCAAATACAAATGGTATTTTGTTTCAAATTTGTGTGGAAGACACATATTTAATTCCTATTCATTTACCGAGCAGGGTCCTTTTCCGAAGCACTGCAATGTTTCCGAGTATCCTATTTCACTGAACTGAAAAGAAATTATTTTCTGTAACAAAATTAAATGAGTTTTGTGGAGCAGTATATTTCATAGTTATTCATGTAATGTAATGTAATGTAATCGCATTATTTCGTTTTCGTTTTTCTCTGTATTACCTTGCTTCTGGTAGGTACTTAATTGTGAATGTCAGAGTAGTCACGTGGATGTAGAAGAAGATGAAAATAGTGATGTTCAGATACGGTGTTCAAACTACCGCGTTATAAATATTGTTTTACATATGTTGCTGTACGATTCCACAGATGAGTGACCGGTGCGGAAAAATACCGTTCGAGGAGGCCCAGGTTCGATTCCAGGGTGAGTCGTAGATTTTTCTATGGTCGGGACTGGATGTTGTGTTGGCCTGATCATCCTTTTATTTCCATCGACATGCAAGTCGTCGAAGTGGCGTTATCTGTAAAGACTTACACCAGGCGACTGGTCTACCTGAAGGGAGACCACAAGCACATTTATTTCAGAGGTGTTGCTGAAAATGTCACCCGTTCACATTAATACACAAATGGTATATGCGTCCTAATTATTATCTAAAATGTTCGTAACGACTAGATGGCGGGGGTGGGTTTCTCGCTGTTAGAAGTTGTGTATCTTGTTTTAACGAAATTGAAGTAGATAGTTCCAGGGAGTTGGTAAGGGTAGAGGTTACACTTACCAAAAGGAATAATTTAAAAATAGATCCCTTTCATCGACCCCCTGAATCAGATGATAGAGTTACTGAAAGGTTAAATGAAAACATGAGTATCATCTGAGACAGGTACCACGCTTACAGTGTTAGAGTTCGTGATGACTTCCATCTGCCCTAGATTTGATGGCGAAAATGCATGTTCAAACTCGTTTTTAGGCATGAAATATCCCCCGAAAGTGTACTAAGTGCTTTCTCCGAAAATGGTTTTGAGTAGTTAGTTCAGGAGCCCACTAGAAGGGTAAACGGTTGCTTAAAATACTTGACGTCCTAGCAACAAATAATCTTGAGCAAGTAGGCAGCATCATGACGGACACAGGGATTAGTGACACAAAAGTCATTTTAGTGAGACTGAATACCATCATATACCAACCAACCAAAATAAACGCAAAACTTTTGTCTTTAAGGAAGCAGATAAAATTGGCTGGACGCCTTCCTAAGAGACATAAACTCAAAGAAATGATATCTTTAGCAATTTAGACATTTGTACCAAATAAATTTATAAGAGAGGGAACTGATCAGCCATGGTACAAAACACATGTCAGAGCACTGTTGCAGAAGCAACGATATAAGTGTGGCAAATTAGAAAAATTCTGTAATATCTCTTTATATTCGATGAATTATTCTGATACAATTCTACCCTTGAATGACGTTTACTAATTTTCTATCTTCATACTCGCAGAATCCATGCGAAAAGTAGTTCATACAATAGCTATGCCATGAGCGCATAAGTATTCTTTGTAATACTCTCTCTGGTGGTTGTTAGAAAAAAAAGAAAGGGGGCTTCCGAGATTGTCTTCGTGCCGATTAGCCTGAGCTTGGTTTGGAAGAACTGTAATCTGGTTATTGAGATTTATAACAGAAGATAACTGATACGAACTGTACGATTAAAAAGGAAATATATATATAGATTGCTCCTTCATACAAAGGTGTGTATTTGACATTTGAGAATTAATGATATTTATCGATATATTGCGTAGTTGTTAATCAGAAGGGAACTTCCGAAAGATTGGATACGAACCTGCATTTAATAATCCAAGAGCTCCATTACTTCTTCGGAAGGTTAAACTTCATCAAAGCCAAATATCCGCTTGACCTGAGGCTTCCCGACTGATTATACAACGCTCCCAAAATTACGAGGCATTTTATTTGTACAGATTAGCAGACTGCCGCAAAGCACGAGCCTGCAGAGAAGAAGAATCATCGCCTGATTTCATTCTAACAAGTAGAATTTCAGAATCATTTTGAGTGAATGAGCTATGACTGTGTTTCATATTATGAATGACTGATTGCTTGAACGAATTGAGAGCTACAGAATTACGTAGATAGGAGGAAAAATTACAACGCAAAATCTCCAATATTGGCGGAGTTTTATAGAAGCTCAAAATTTAGCAAGGATTTCGGTGTGAAATTTTTTTAATAGTTTCCGCAACGATACTCTGTATTCAAATCGGGCAAAAAATCCAGAGGGATTCTGACACCAGATGCAAGCCACAATCAATATCTTCACCACACCACAGTGATGGTAATGCTCTCGATGATAGTGCTGCTAAAGCAGAGTTTTTTTTATTTTGTTGTTATTTCATCCGCTTTGTCCCATATGGGCCACAATATTCCACTCTTCAGACAAACGAATTCACGAAAATTCATAATGACATTTAGACACAATGTATGGGACTGTTTTTCTATTTTAAATTAAAAATCAAAGACGGACAGTTAAAAAAGGAAACAAGCACATTTTAAAAACACATTGCATAAAGGAGAAATTCTTCTGATAAAAAAGAAAACACTGAAGCATTACAATTTTACTTAAAATCTGAGGGTCTGCACAGGGTGAGAAGTATTATAGGAGGAGAGAGTATGTTCCGTAGCGTTTAGGGGTGTGGATAAAAATATAGGGGTCTGTTGTGTAGGAAAATTATGGAGATGAAATAGGTAGGAATTGAGGTGGGTAATGGGAAATACTGAGGGTTGGAAAGACAGAGGGTAAGGAGTAGTATGATGTGTGGGTAGGGTAGTGGTTTCAAGAGAAAAAGGATCGGGTGGATGGACAGGGAAAAGGAGAGAGGAGCCCTGGTATGAAGTGAGATAGATGGGAGAAGATTTAAACTTGGTGGAAGGGATAAATATCGGGGCAGATCTCATTGTCTGCAGAGGGAGCTGGCTGAATTGGGACAGGATATGGAGTGTGTATGTAGGTGTACAGATGAAGGGATGTGCAACTCTGCAGTCTAAACAGTCTCCCGTTTCAAGAAAGCGTGGCCGCACGCCAACTTCGAGCGGGTCTGAAATGTTACTGGGATAACAGCTGGCCAGAATGAGCTGTTGTTTTCGGAATTGAAATTGCTTTGACGTACAACACTTCTCGCGTAACCAATACTAATAATAATAATAATAATAATAATAATAGTAACGGAAAGTTTTTATATAGTGTAAAGGGGATGAAAAAAATTCGTAAAGTTTTACAGGGAAATTCTACAAGAATGTGGGCAGCCTTATACAGGAAATACCGAGATCGAAAATGTTACATGTGTACATCTTGCTTTACACAACGCAGTACTGCATTTCTAGTAGAATTCTAACTACTGGTTTGTCCTGTTTATCTGACAGATTTTGATGAAGGCTGTAATCAAGAGGGACAATTATATTAACTAGTGATAATGATCACAGACAAATACCATGATATTTTACGTCATTTGTAGAAGAAACGAAAGTAATATCGGGTGTGCCCCGAAGGACACGACTCTCGAGCGCTAGTAATTTAGTGGCAAGTTAGTCTACGTATGTTTCGGAAATAGTTATTATGCTTATATCTTCGTTATTAGACGCCAGTGTGGTAAGAGTGCAAAATACTTAAACGATTTGTCTGACAGGATCAGCAGCTAAGTCAGAATGTCCTTAAATGAAGGATCATCAATCGACGATTGTAAAGAAATGCAGAAATTTACTCTTGGCGAGGTAAAAGTCAACGTTATGTTAATGGAGATGAAACCAAAATAATGCCCACAACAAAGGGAAAGAAATCGACAGTATCCGATAACGTCCTATCACTTGACCATTCCACTCTCAAACAGAGCATGGGAGAAAAGAACACTTGAACCTTTCCGTGCGAGCTCTGATTTCTCTTAATTTATTTCAATGGTCATTTCTCCCCATACAGGCAAGTGCCAACAAAATATTTTCTAATTCGGAGGAGAACGGTGGAGACTGCAATTTTGGTGATCTCTGCAACGAAAACGAGTTTGTTTTATAGATTGCCACCAAACTCAATTATCATATCCGTGACACTCTCTGACACTCCATTCCTTTGCACGTTTGTCAGACATCTGCAAAAACACCCTGTGTGTTTGTTAGCGTCGCTAGAATAAATGACTGGGGATTGGAGTGGACCCTCATTCAATGAGAGAGCACATCGGTGTTTGGCTGTACACAATTTGTTTAATTTCAGAGTAATTGTCAAAGAAGTACACGAATTTACATAGATTGTGACATGACAATGAAAGGACAGTTGTCAAGATAACGCATTATGTCAAGTTTAGCAGAGATAACACTGAACACAACAATACCATATTTAAATAGAAGGTTCTCTACAGGATTATTCTTACTTATACACTGTGACGTTGGCCAATATTACGACAAATCATGTGAGTCCGTTCTAAGTTCTGTACTATTAAGGATGACAATCAAGTCTACAGAGGATGGTTAGTTTTTGTGACGAGATGAGCAAAAGATTACTCAAGGTTGCTCGAGTTGACAGTGGACACAAGCTGATGAACGAACAAGTTTACGCCTCTGCCAACGGCATTTACCTTTTACCTGCGATGTGCTGTCGGCTGCATGGCTCCTCTCGCCCTCTGAAAATCCTATAAAAAGCTAATAAAAGTCTTTACTGATCTTATCAGCTGAAACTGTCCTATGTTTCTCGTTACGCGAGAAAACATGCACTCATCCGTAGTCTGGAAAATATGGCGATATACACGTTCACAGATGGTGCAGCGTGTATGCTTCAATGTCTTCACAGTACTCGCAAGAAAAATTAATTATGTGGCTGTTTAGTTTCTCCGTCCGCAGCTCGTGGTCGGGCGGTAGCGTTCTCGCTTCCCACGCCCGGGTTCCCGGGTTCGATTCCCGGCGGGGTCAGGGATTTTCTCTACCTCGTCATGACTGGCTGTTGTGTGATGTCCTTAGGTTAGTTAGGTTTAAGTAGTTCTAAGTTCTAGGGGACTGATGACCATATATGTTAAGTCCCGTAGTGCTCAGAGCCATTTTTGTTTTAGTTTCTCCGCTATTGGAGCTCAAAGACTCTTCAGCTAATTTATAGCTGAATGTCAGCCAAAGTGAACGCAGTGTTCACACAAAATTCCTCTTTTGGCGTCGTACAGACCGTGATACGCCCTGTTCTACACTTGACGCTGGTTCAAAGGAGAGTCCATGAAGTTTTCGGTCTTGTGTCTTTTGTAGCAAACTGTCCTCCAACTTTATCCTTTCGTGCTTCATGTCACGGCTTTTTCAGGCCAATGCGAGCGTTCCTTTCATCTTGTGGAAACTACCCCTGCCAATCGCAAAGGGCCTAACTGTAAAATGCACCGCAACATCGCCCCTGTTTCTCCTTCCGAGTATATTTCAGCCAATCGGATATTTTGTGCCAGCTCCTGACGCCTAAAAGTTACACGCGTACATTACGAGCGTACCAAGGGTATTTCAAGTGATCAACTGCATTGCTGGTCTGTTTGTGTTCACCTGGAAATTCCCCAATGCAGTTTTGTAAAGCATTTCTCCGTAGCAGCAGCGCTGCGCCGCTACCTTCTCCTCTCGGTGTATCGCCCGGCGCGTTCGATGTCCCTCTCACTGCAGGTCACCAGCCCCTTTTAGAAGCGTTCCGTTGTACTCGGGCCGTGACGGCGCATCTCGCGTCTGCCCCCAAACTAAAACCTTTCCTCCAGCAGCATTTTTCACCTTTTGCTCATTGACATGCAGGATTTGGGTTTGGTGTGTTAATACCATCGAATTGAGTGTCATCCTTTTGCATTACATACTGTATATTTTTATAGGCAAATCTGCTCATTATTGCCGAAGTATGTCAGGTGATATATTCATCTACTTGTTACGACATATAAAATCTCATGTAAGGTGCGAAACTGATATTCATTCAAGCTGCCACCTGACAACTCTCCACTCTATTTCGTGATAATACAAAACGAGCTGCCCTTCTTTGACCTTTTAAGATGTTCCCAGAATGAAACTTTCACTCTGCAGCGAAGTGTGCACTGATATGAAACTTTACCTTAGGCAAAGATCATGCGTTCAAGTCTTGGTCCGGCATATAGTTCTAACCTGCCAGGAAGTTTTTTAAGATGTTCTTCGTCAATTCGATCGGGTAAGAGGCCAATGCTGCACTGCAGTCCTCTAGCAGAGGACGGACAGGCATGGTGTAGGCAGCTGCATATTCTAAGTCTTCTACCAATAAAACACAGTCTTCATTTGCCTTCCACACAACATCAGTATGCATGCGACACCATGCTTACCAGCACGTTCCAAACCACTGAGCATAAAAAGAGGATTTTATGGTGCTCATATCTATAGTTCTGTTGGTTATAAAAAGACAGGCTCAAGGGTTTTGGATAGCCATCGGGCTATGGACCATTTGTATTCCCAACGGAAGGGTCGTGTTAGTGTCACTATTCCATAGTAAACTGTCAAACTATGAATATTACACACGTCCTCCTGCTTAGGGAAATGGAGAAAATTAGTTGGTAAATTTGGAATTTGATGTGGTCTACAGTGGATTTGATGAGAGTTATGAAGGCATCATTAGTTCATGGCTGCTTCGTCGGAACGCCCAAAAAAAATTTTTTTTTCTATATTTTCACCGCCACCGACAGACCGAAGCCCATGCCAGAATACCAAGATGGCTATGCACAGCACATGGCTAAAATTTTGCAGTATGTTCGTAAGATTCCGGTCTCGAACAACCTTGAAAATGTCTTTGCTATCTTTCTCCCTTTCCCAGATACAGAGGTTCAAGGATAACCTACCCGTACACGCAAAATATCACATAAAAATTAAACAGATTGATTGACGACGGGTATGCCCAAAATAAAATTTAATTAAACTGATGGGTATTCCTGTGAATGAACGATTGATTGATTGAATGAATGAATGAGTGAATGACGCATTTGCGGAAATTCATGACAGGTTCTTGAGGAAACCCCCAAGAAAAAGGTTTTTTCTCTAGTTTTTCGCCGTCAGCAGCCGACCACACTCTAGTTGCGGATTTCAAGACGCCAATGCACGGAAAATTTCTGTAACTGCTACGACATATTCCTAACATTCAGATTTAGAACAATTTTGAAAATCTTGCTTTTTTTACCCATTTACTAGATATAGAGGTTCAAAGTTATCCTATTTGTGCACTTAAAATTCGCACGTAAAATGCGCTTTGAGGCGAAAACGTAGTGTATATACTGACATTGCACGGACAAATATGTTGTCGAGTGTCCCCGTTATCATCAACAGGGTTCTGGGAACTCCACGTTGTAGTACTGAAGTACATGAAAAATTTTTGTTCACGTAAAATCCGGTTTGAGGTGTGAAAATAGCTTTGCGTTATTTTAATTTCAAGCAAGTAAACTATCAAAATTTTACTGACCCATCAAATTCTTTTAATATGAGTCACATGCCCTGCTGTGGCAGGGAAAAGAAGGGAACTAGTGGAAAAATCCTCCTGTAGGAGCACAAAAAAGGCGAGTGTGCTCCTTTTTATTGGAAGACGATGACTGAAAAGTGGGACATCAGCTGCCTCATTCTGCCTTCCCCAGAACCTTTAAAGGTTTCGAAAAATATTGGCATGAGAACATATTCGTGCTTTTTTATGCTGACAAAGGAGGAGACAGCGGCAGCGTGAAAGATATGGAGAATTAATAAATACTGGAAGATATTAGACAGTGCCTTTAAAGTTTTCGAAAAATATTGGCATGAGAACATATTCGTGCTTTTTTATGCTGACAAAGGAGGAGACAGCGGCAGCGTGAAAGATATGGAGTATTAATAAATACTGGAAGATATTAGACAGTGGCTGTGGTAATGAAAGAGCGAAGGAGAAAATAGCAGTGAGAGAGAAAACGGGACACAGTGGCGATGGAACATTGTGACAGTGAGGAACAGTTACAGGTAAAGAGTGAAGGAGACAGTGCCAGTGGGAGAAGATTAAAGAGAAGGAGAACGTGAAAGTGAGTGAGAGCCAGTCACAACGAGAGACAGAGTCTATGACAACGACAGTGAGAAAGAGAGAAATAGTGACAGTGAGAAGAGACATTAGCAGCGGGAAGGAATGAATGAATAGCAGCAGTAAGAGAGAACAAGAGGGAGACCGTCACAGCGAGACGAGACAGTGTAGTAGGACAGAACGAAGGCGACTGTGTCTGTGAGACAGGAGACAGTGGCGGTTAGAGAGCCACAAAGAGATAATAAGTTGGGCCAATGAGTGAGTGAGAATGGAGAGTGGGATGTGTATGGGCATGAGAGACTTACAGCAATGGAACTGTGGGTGTGAGCGAGTCAGTTAGGGCAGCTAGTGGGAGTGAGAGGTGAACTGAATGCTAAAAAGAGCACAAATATCTTCGCAGGCCAACAAGTTTGCAAAATATTTTCAAGGTGCTGAGGGAGGTATAATGAATCATCTGGTACCCCGGGTTTCCGTCAGACTCTTATAATGAAGAGGAGCATAGTCCCCCTTTTTGTACTCCGGCAGAAGCATTTTTCTGCTGGTTATCTGTATGACCGTTTCAGTTTAATTTGTTTGTAATTGCAATTCCTAGACATTTAGTTGAATTAATAGCGTTCAGATTTGTGTGATTTATCATGTAATCGAAAATTTTACTGATTCCTTTTAGTACCCATGTAGGCGACCACACAATTTTCATTATTTAGCTTTAATTGCCACTTTTTGCAGCTTACAGCTCTAAACCATTTTGCAGGGAGTTTTCATCCTATGGTGACTTTACTACACTGTAAATGATACCGTCATGTGTAAAAAATCTAACATGACTGCTCATATTGTTTCCTAAATAATTGATCTACATTAGGAACAGCAGAGGGCTTATAACACTTCCTTGGGAAACGCCAGCTATCAGTTCTGTTTTACATGATGACTGTTCATCAATTACTACGAACTGTGACCTTTCTGACAGGAAACCATGAATCAAGTACCACAACTTAGGTGATATTCCATAGGCGCACTACTTGATTATAATTCACTTGTGAGGAACGGTTTCAAAAGCCTTCTGCGAATCTAGAAATATGGAATCAATTTGACATCCCTATCGATAGTACTCATTACTTCGTGAGGAAAAAGACCTAGTGTTTCACAAGAACGATGTTTTCAGAATTCGTGCTGACAGTGTGTCAACAGGTCGTTTTTCTCGAGGTGATTCATAGTGTTCGAACACAGTATACATTCCGAAACCCTAGCTCAAATTGACGTTAATGCTACGGGTCTATAACTCATCGGATTACTTCTTGAATATTGGTGTGACCTGTACAACTTACCAGCCTTTAGGTACGGATCCTTCAATCTTTCGTCACGGGAGCTGTTGTATATGATTGTTAAGTGAGAAGCTATTATATCGGCATACCCTAAAAGAAATGTAATTGGTATACAATTTGGACCAGAGGACTTCTGTTTATTAAGTGGTTTAAGCTGCTTTGCTACACCGAGGATATCTACTTCAGAGCTACTCATGTTAGCAACAGTTCTTGTTTCGAAGTCAGGAATATTTATTTCGTCTTCTTTGGCGACGGACTTGCGGGATATTGTATTTAGTGACCCCGTTTTGTGGCACTACTATCGGTAACATTTCCTTCGCTGTTGCGCTGTGAATGTACTGATGGTATCTTGTTGCCACTGTACTTCACATACGACCAGGATCTCCCTGAATTTCCTGCCAGATTTCGAGACAGAGTATCTTTGTGGTAACTATTAACAGCATCTCGCATTGCAGTTCACGCTAAATTTCGAGCTTCTGTACAACTTCACCTACTTAGGGTATTTTGAGTTCTTTTAAATATGGCATGTTTTTTCGTTGCTTCTTAACCTGTTTTCTTACCCGTTTCGTGTACTCTCTGGGTGAATTCCGTCAAAACCTTCATGGAACCCTAACGTGGATATCATGCACGTGTGACATTTTTATCGCATAAAAAGTGTTTCATTTTATCTACGCTACACATTTTAAAATTTTTAGAAGTAATTTTTTGTTTCTTAAGTGCAGCTTTCAATCATTACCTAAAAATTTAAAGCTCAGATGAGGAGCTGACCAGAACGGACACAGAACACGACTGAGGCAATGCAGAACTTCTAACAGAATTTCCTGCTTGATGGCTGTGACAGTCTGTTACTTGCTACCACAAGGCGAGCGAACCAGGAAGCTGTGTCTGCGCTTGTCGTTTCAGCAGTACAACCTCACTCACCGCTGTTGCGGCTACGCTGCCAGCTGACCACAAGCAACTCGCTGAGACTAACGACGGGGCCCTCAAGACCGTTCCCGGAAGTCACTCTAGTGTAAGCTCGTTAATTTTACCCTGCGGCGCCATAAATTTGCATTTTGGTTTGAAGTACACCCTCACGTAGGCAGCGGTTCTGACGCTGTTGTCGGCCTGGATTTCCTGGCATCGCATCGTGGAATAGTTGAACTGAGGCTGTATATTGTTGAGCTCAGTGGAGTACGGTCCTTGTTGACGCTACAGCTGGCAATATACAATGCAGAATTCGACACCAAACTGACACTGGGACGTTATAGGCCTTGATACAATTTTTAAACAGCGACGATGGTCTATTTGGCTCCTCTCCCATTATACGATTCGGGAAGAAGCAGGTAAAATAAACTGGATAAACGTAGGGGCCGAACTGCATATCAGTTTCATTTTCGTTGCAGAGTTATTGGCGGATAACGATGCACTCTGTAGTGCACAATGCTTGATCCGTCGCAGGAAGTCGTACGCTCTAAAGGATGACGGGCAAGTGGTGATTCGTGTTAGCTTGAATGCTTTTGGTTAAATGGAACATGAGTTAGCTAGGGAAACGATGAATCAAAATTCGCAGGAATTAGAAGAAGAAGAATGGGGAAAAGAGGTACTTTAATGGAGTTTATCACATTTGGGGAAAGCTATCTACAAGGATGGCCAAAAGTGTCATATTTGCCGAAAAACGAACGAAAATAAAATGGTATGCTCCCACTGTGGAGAATTTGACTATCTGAAAAAGGATTGTAACAATAGCAAGTGAGCTCCAGTGCAAATTCCATGTACGAAAAGGAAGAAATCAGGCAACCAATGAGGTAAAGACTGTGTGACGTACCAAATATTCTTGGAGTGGGAACTTTAAAGAACGCAATATGGGTTCTAAACCATTTTGCACTATGCTGACGCGCATCACAGGAAACCACAAAGTAAACACAATCGCAACATATTTCGGGTCAACAGTCGAGGGAGACGAAACACTTATCAGGAAGGAAACTATTAAACCCGGCCCCACTAATTAAGCAGATTACAGAATTGCGTCATTTTTGTCAGAAACGGAAACCTCCGTCGAAAAGAAAGCGAGACGCAGAAAGAGGCAAAATATTCCATTCTATGAAGGGTAGAAAGAGAAGAGATATCGACACAAACCGAAAACGTGAGTGAACATAAAGACAATGTCGATAATGAAATGGACACTAAAAATACCAATAATAAGAATAACAAAGAGTAGTGCGGGTTTTGAGTGTGGATAAGAAGTAGGGAAAACAAAGAACGGCCAGCACGACTATCTGTAGCCAAGGAGGACATAAGGAAGCACATGTTCTGAAATTCAGAAAAAGTTGAATATGCAATGAATGCAAGGTGTGTCAGCACGTAACACGTTACAGTCGTGGAGTGTGATAGCACGTAATAGTTAATAGAGCAAGATTATGAAAATACACGGATCACAGGAGAACTACATCTACATCCACATCTATATTTGTTAACAGGTATTACAAAAAGCATACAAGCAGTGATGGACATGACGTGAGAAATGGAAGACGTTTATGGCGGTATCCGCAAAATCTTTACGAAATTTGTGAAAATTAATGCGATGAGACTAGATTAATTTGAGAATATGCATGTGTTAGCGATAACAATAAGACACTTGGTTAGATACATTCATCCAAAAGTCTATACCTTCAATTTTCCTGTCACGGAGGAAGCTGATCGTATTCAGTGTCAATAACTTGCTTAAAAATACAGAGGTACTGGATATCCTGCTGGACATCATCTTTAAGAGGAGGCAGAAAACACTTGATATTGAGGATCTGTACGAGCGATTAGTGACGACACATGGCCGAATTGTATTATACCACAGATTAGAGTGGCTCCATAGCTATGTGCTCACAAGGTTCCCGTAGCATTTGCATCAAATCAAACCGAACCCCAACAGAAAATGAACACAGAGAAATGATTAAAATCGGCCAGATAAATGCGATGTGCAGTGCCATGGTGATGCAAGAACTCAGTGTACTGTTAGAGGAGTTAAATTGCACATACGAAGGTTGAATGAAAAGTAATGCCTCCACTTTCGTTAATTGGGTTTGGATGTGAATATTTTAATAAATGAAACGCAGAAATAATCCTTAAAATGTAATCTTTAATTACCAGTATTCACTTTTCCATATAATCACCAGCCAATTGGATACATTTCTGCCAACGATGAACAAGTTTTCTGAAGCCGTCATGAAGGAGTCGACACAGTGTTTCCGCAACCACAATCTCACAGTTCTCTCAGCGTCTTCATGAGAAGCATAATGATGTCCCCGCAGATCATACTTCATTAACGGGAACAGATGGAAGTCAGACTGTGCTAAATCTGGACTGTATGAAGAATGCCGTATGGTGCTAGGATTCAGTCTCTGAAGTGCTGCTGTGGTGGCACGTGAAGTGTGTGGTTTGGCATTATAATGCTGCAGAAAATCATTTCCTTTCGGACCCTTGTTAGCCGTCGTTTCAGAGTTCTCAGCGTTGTGGCGTAAGGCTCTGAATTTATTGTTGTTCCACGATCAAGGAACAAGCCAGTACCTGCCGCATACCAATGCTGCTAATTGTTGAAGAGTTATGAAGGTGGAGGCATTACTTTTCAGTCAACCCTCGTACTACTTACATAGCAGTTATATCCCAGATATGAGGCGATACCCCACATACCAGTTGCAGGTCAGATCATAAAATCAGGTCATCATCAAATGACCACAATTTTAGTGCCACAGAAAGACATAACAATGACAAAGGTACGTCAAATGTGCGACAAACACTCGGTGACAACAGAAATAATGAATGCCTTAGAAAAATTTTACAAAGCTAATCAGCACTTTCAGTACAATCGGTAGACACAACCACGTGTAGAAAATTTAGAAACTGCAGCAACACTGCACCGACACGATAGTCACGTTTACGTATTGGCCGCAAGTGCGAAATCATCATTGTGGTATAGCAGACTAACTGATGAGTGAGGACTCTGCCTTCAGGACGCCATACAAGAACTTGGTCTTCATTTCATGAATAGGCCTCTCAACCTGCTTATTTTCCAAAGCCGTACATGTGCGACAACAGATACAGATTACACCTCGCACATTCGAAAGTCAGTGATCACATTGAAACTAGAAGGTATGTGACGAACATACAACAAATGACCATAATCTCATTTACTTCACAATTACAGACGTAGATGATGACTTAGAAGATAACATTCAGTGCAAGCAACTATACAATTTAGGCAAAGCGTAATGGGAACTTTTCAAGACAGATTTCAAAATACAACCACGACGAGGAAGCGTATTTGACGCCCAAGCCGACGAATAGGTACGAACGCTGCAGACGGCGCAAGAGAAAGCGATCGTAACATTTATTACGAAGGCAAAAGGGTGGACTTCGTCTCTCCCGACAGTCTACAAGACGCAGAGCGAGGATACTGCTAAGATACTATCAGTGACCCTTAGGGGGAAGAGAACGACAAAGAAGCCTCAGCCCCTATCAAACAATCGAACAACAATATAAAGAACTACTGTACCGACAAGAGTAGAAGCATGGGAGGTGTACGTTAAGGACCAAATGGTAACAGATGTTTGGTGATCTCCATGAAAAGTTGCAACAAACAAAATTCGATCACCCACTATATTAAAAACCACGAGACGTTCCGATGGCGCCATGACAAAAGATTGGGGAACGTCAGTGCAGCATCTACTCAGAATTCTGTTGGCGGACGACACGACAATGGAAGATATAGGATACCAACACCAACTTCGCCTTGAATTACTAGAGCAGCGGTTCTAGGCGCTCCAGTCCGGAACCGCGCGACTGCTACGGTCGCAGGTTCGAATCCTGCTTCGGGCATGGATGTGCGTGATGTCCTTAGGTTAGTTAGGTTTAAGTAGTTCTAAGTTCTAGGGGACTGATGACCTCAGATGTTAAGTCCCATAGTGCTCAGAGCCATTTGAACCATTTTTTACTAGAGCAGTATATGAATAACAGTGTCGTGATTTCATTTATGCGAAAGAAGTCAACCTGGCATTAATGAAATTAAATGGAAAGAAAGCACCAGGGCCAGACAGAAGTATAGCTTAAGTGTTGCATTAGCTATTGGACCAGATTGTGTCATATATAAAAATGTTATTAAACGAATATCTTCTTCAGATACTGGTGCTCAGAATATGGAAAATCTCCGCTATGAATACATAAAAAAGGGGGAGATAAAGATCCAAAACAACCGAATTATTACATTCCAATTTCTTTGATAATTGCTCCAGCCAAAGTACAGGAAAAGCTTCCGTGCCACCAACGAAGGGACCGCAGATAGATAGTAGGCATGAGCCCACTGCAGTACTGTTTCAGGAAAGATAAATCTACCGAGGATACAATTAATCACGCAGCTGACTTTGTGAACACCTCCGAAGACAAGTATGTTACAGGCATAATGACTGATATTGCCAGGACGTCTGATAATTAACTGACCTGGCTTGTTCAAAGGCCTGAAACAGATGGACCGCTCAGATTATTTCACAGGTATGCAGTTGAAATTAGAATGTCCTGGAAAGAAAATTGTTAAGAACGTCAAGAAAGGCTGCCCACAGGGCTCTGTCTGTGATCCAGAGTTCTTTGAAGTAGGCATAGTGTCGTTACTGAACGAGCTTTAAAGTATAAAAAACACTACAGGCTGCATAGACTATGCGTACAATCTGTTAATTATAGTACCAGCTAACTCGAGGCCTAAATGAATGGAAAATAGCAGAGTCATTCTTGAAAGATTAATTGAATGGTGCGTAGAAAACAAACGAAAGCACACAAAACAGTAAAAGGAAGAAACAGAAACCCCACAATCATAATAAATGACGAGCCTGTGGAAATAAAGGATGTGTAAAGATAAATTGGCCTAAACATCTACAAAAAGCAAAACTTTCATGCACATGTAGAAATCTTTGGCCAGCGAGGAATTAAAAACCTGAACAAAATAGCAACAATCGGCCAAAGAAATTTTCAGCAACGAGTAAGTGCAAAAAAGAGCATATTACAACGTAACGTTAACCGCTGTTGTAGGCTGCGGGTCGAGCGGCTGGGCTCATAGAGCTAGAAAGATAAGGTCAGCACGGGCTATAAGTCGCGCACGGAGTAGTGTACTCCTGCGCTTGACAGGCGCGTATAGGATAAAGCCGACTGAGGCGCTGCTGGTGATACTAGACCTGCTGCCTCTAGACCTAGTTGTAAGAAGCGAGGTACGCAATATTAGCTCAACAGGGCGAATATGATAAGGTGAAGGAGGTACTGGGAGGAAGGGCCACATCGAATAAGGAAATAAATGTATGCATTGATAGAGAATGACAAGAAATCTGTGACAGGGCAGGAACAGTTCCTTCCTAACATAAAAGGAAGATCAAGAATGTCATATTTCCTCCCGATCAAGGGAGCTATACATTACCAGTCGCGACACGATCCATATCACAGCTATGTACTGCAAATACAACAACGCACCACAGACACTCATGAATGTGGAGCAGTCGACATTCTGGGCCACAGACCACATCATCTGGAAATGTGTCATTAGACAAGATGTTACAGATCAGGACAAGAAAATATTTGGTAATACAACAGTCTGTAACGTAATAAGGAATCAGGAACTGTTAACTACAGCTAAAAACATGAGCTTACGAAATGCAAGCGTACATGGCCGAGAGATAACCAAGTAGAAGCCATACATTATCACAAAGACACACAACATGGCAAACATACACCTATAACAACCTTCCGGAAGCAGTGAGGAAATGAGCCTCAGTGAGGACCAGAAAGGATTTCCTGAGACCCTAACAGCCATCTGCCAATCTCTGCAACTTGGGAGGCACAGCAGCATAGCCCCCGCAAATCTTGTACCTCAGTGTGCCTGGGGCTAACTATCCAGACAGATAAGGAATGTAGCTTGGTTCTGATATCAAGTACACCAGCGTAGTACAGTGTGCTGTGTAATGTAGAGTTGTATAGGAATGTAGTCCAGAATTATAAATTATAAAGTTTTTGATCCAGCATTGCAGCGTTGTGCAGCAAACCAGTGCCATCTGGATTCCGGATGAACATATGTCTGTGAACCAGATGACCAAATACAGTATGTAGATTTTCTTCTTTTTAAAAATTATCATCATGTTTTATGTAGATATTTTATGTAGATTATTCCCCAAAACATCATAATGCTTTGTTATACTGACACATTCGAAATTATATTAATATTTCATGTGGTACATTCTTGCCAGTTCATGTGCCACATTTAGCCTGTTCTTGCGTCTAGATAACGGACTGAAAGAAAACAGTAAATAAACAAATGCATAAATAAATTCTCTAGGGACAGCGACGATCAAGTCTCAAGATTGTTTAATAACCTCGATCAATTCTGGACTTCTCGCCTCCCAATAAGCCTAGAGAAATGTCAGTTCGCTTTGCACGACCTGCTGTATTACGTCATATCATTGTCTATGTATCCACCAACCCCAAAGCGTAGTTTGTGGAAGCCGTATAAGAACTTCAGTCCCTTCTAGTTTTCACAAATTACTATCAAAGATAGCTATCTGATTATATAAAAATCAGCTGCGCAAGACAGATGCAGCAACAGGAAGTAAATGATGTTGGACCATTTACGAGTCCCTATCCGGGAGCGAATTGTACAATTTCTTCTGTCTGCTTCGATAGTTCAGTTTCTTGAGTTTCTGCATCTTAATTTAATATCCATTAATTTAATATCTAAAAGCCACAGTTCTCATGTTTTCGTTTGCGTCGGAAAATATACCGAATTTGTGACGTATTACAAGTTCCTAATCAGGGGCAAAATATTTAGTTTCACCTGAGTGATTCGGTAGTTAGGGTTTTGAATCTCAGAGTATTAATCCAATTTATTAGACACGGTTCCTGTATTTTCGTCACCATCTACAGTAGAGTCCACAACATGTGCCGATAGTTCGTTATCAGGGTAGTTTAGTATTCCAAGGTCTATACTATGGACAGGGATTGTGATTGTTGTGTGTGGATGTAAGCTGAGTTGGTGGCACTTCGCTCTCAGCTCCAGGCTGTGATGGCTTCGGTTACTCAGCTTGAGGATGAAGTCAATGGTTACCACTGTTGTGGGCCAGCCTCGGGGATCCAACTGACGTCCAGCATGTCCAAGTCCTCCGATCGGTACTCACCGGTAGCTTAACCAGTTACTGCTCGCACTGAGGTTCACCTCTTACCTGTGGTCGAGTGGGAGGTCGCCCTGGGGCGTAGCAGGTAGCGAAAGACTTCCTACAGGGCTGCACGTAAGGCCTCCCCAGTTAGACTGACAATCAGGTTCCAGGTGCTGCCTGTGGCTCACACTCAGCCAGATGCTGTCACCTGTCCTGTTTCAGAGAAACCTCCAAGCCTGCAAGAGCAGGTCAATCACTGAGGATGAGATTATTGATAGGTGGGAGCTCCAATGTAATGAGCATTATCGGGCCCCTTAGGGACATGGCTACCAAGAACGGGAAGAAAGCCAATGTGTATTTCATGTACAGATATGGAACGGGTCCTTCCAGATGCCATGAAGAGCACAGTATACAGCCAACTGCAGGTGGTGGCTCTTGTCAGTACCAATGATGTGTGTCACTTTGGGTCGAAAGAGATTCTCCATGGTTTCAAGCGGCTAACAGGAGTTGTAAAGGCGGGCAGTCTTGCTTGTTAGATGAAAGCAGAGCAGAACATTTCCAGCATAGTTGACGGGACCGATTGCGAACCACCTAGTACAGACCAAGCAGAGGGACTGTATCAGAGGCGCAGACTGTTCTGAGACCATTTAGGCATCAGATTCCTCGACTTGCGCCATAGTGTGGTTGGGTTTCATGTTCTGCTGAATAGATCAGGAGTCCACTACACGCAGGAGGTGGCCACACCGGTAGCAGGGGCTGTTCAAATGGTTCAAATGGCTCTGAGCACTATGGGACTAAAAACATCTGTTGTCATCAGTCCCCTACAACTTATAACTACTTAAACCTAACTAGCCTGAGGACATCACACACATCCATGCCCGACGCAGGATTCGAACCTGCGACCGTAGCAGTTACGCGGTTCCGGACTGGAGCGCCTAGAACCGATCGGCCACTCCGGCAGGCAGCAGGGGCTGTGAGGGGTGGACTGGGTGGTTTGCTAGGTTAGAGAGTCTTGGAAAAACAGAAAAAGGGCGTCAGTCACAAAGGGTCCAGGTCAAAAAGAGGAAGAATGTAGATACAGGAACCATCAGTATAACAGTTGTAAATTCTCATAGCTGTGTGAAAATTGAGAGATTGAAGGGCACTCTCACTTCTAATACAGTGTTATGCTGCTTTATGTTTTTAGGGAAGTTGATCTTTATTACTTGTTTGCTACACCTGAATATGATCTGACTTCATACATCATGATGAAATGGTGGGCAGTAGTTAACGCTCTTGCTTGTGTGCTCTAGTGAAGGAATAGCGATAAGCTTTACCTGCGGTCAAAGGAATATGGTGCCGATTTAAATGACTGAAGTAAAATCTTACGGTGGATGAGGGCCGACGGAATCGTTTTCTCTGTGGAACCTGGGTGGCGCCGGCCGCGGTGGTCTAGCGGTTCTAGGCGCTCAGACCGGAACCGCGCGACTGCTACGGTCGCAGGTTCGAATCCTGCCTCGGGCATGGATGTGTGTCATGTCCTTAGGATAGTTAAGTTTAAGTAGTTCTAAGTTCTAGGGGACTGATGACCACGAATGTTAAGTCCCATAGTACTCAGAGCCATTTGAACCATTTTTTGAACGTGGGTGAAAACATTCGCAGACTACCGAGTTCCACGGTCTCATCGTGCTGACACGTTGGATGGCGCCGGTCGGTCGGCGGCCACGTCCAGGTAGGTTGACTAGCGCCGAGTAGTCGCCACTGCAATGGCCAGAGCATTGAGGCCCGGCAATAAATCAGAGGATGGGCTCTTGTTAGGCAGGAAGCCAATGAGACGACAGCGAGCTTTCTGCAAATTTCCGTGGGAGAGGTCACTGGCACCCACACGTCCAGACTCTGGTGCAAAACATATTTGTAAACGAACAAAGCTGTTACCTAGTTTATGGCCATTCTTTGGAAAGTTCTAAATGGACGCAACAGGGGAGATAACGATCTTTTAATGGACGACTGTGGTTCCATACAGGTCATGTTGTTAGGAAAAGATATGGCATAAACACATGGGAAAGAGGCTGCAAAGCTGAATTTTTTTCCTTTTCTTCCAATTAACCTTAAAGTCTGTGGTTGGTCAAATCTGTGTATGCGGAGCAGGGGCAGTCTCCCATCTTCGAATGCGGCGCTAAAGTGTGGAATAGTCTGAGATGTAAATGTGCTTTGCTACATAGCTGGCGAGGAAAGCAGAGAGAGAGAGAGAAAAGGAAACTCTTGTACTGGTATTTCGCTAGTAAAGAACTGCAAGTCTTTACCTAAACTGTGAGACTTGTGTCGTCTGCTAGTGTGCCACTTAGAGCCTGTGCCAGTCACCTTCTAAACTGTCAGAGGTACTGCTCCTAGCATCATGCAGACAACGAGTGATGCGTGGGTGTACTTACTGTTTTTGAGTCGTCTGTCTAAACATTTGACATATTCCATCACGCATAGTCGTGGGATGGAGTCAAATTGGTGTGGCAAACCAGCAAACGGGTCCACTAGCACACTGGAATCCACCGGGGTTTCAGAGGCTCATAGGGAAGTACCTGCATTTCGAATTAGCCAAACGCGAGACCACGTACTTGCATTTATCGGGAGCGCAAAATTAATAACAGATTGCTGCCATCCATGACTTCAGTCGCTGAACGAATCATGGTGTGCCGCCCTGACCAGCAGAAGGGTAAAGTATTCGCTGTTACGGCGTAGGGCTCCAATATATGCTTCTCAGTGCCCTATTCTTTGGAACCATATTTTTCTTTATGGAATAGTAGAGTATAGATTCTTGATTGTGAAGTAGTTTCTGAGCCATACCCCGCATACACGTGTATGAAGTCAGATAAAGCGATTAGTGTTCTGGTTAGTGTCGTACATCGATCACCAGCTGATCACTTTGTCCACCATTGACCCCGTATTAGTGAAAGCGTTTGTCAAATAAAAATGTTTGTGTGACACTTCTTTAGCCATTTTTTTTGTCTTGTGATATTAAGAATGAATAAATCTATTGTTATTTAGATCACAACTCCTCCATGTGTTCCTTGCCATTTTTATTAAAGTCCTGTTTGCAAAAGAAAGTAGGAAGCTTGCAAAGTACCAGAGCTCCAAGCACTAGTAGAAAGCACTGACGCTCAAATCGTTGCAGGCAATGAAAGCTGGCTAAAGCCGGAGATAAGCTCAGCCGAAACTTTTGCGAAGAACCCAAAGGTGTTCCAGTCCTTTTACCGACATCCCAATTCAGATGGAAGGTTCAAAGAAAAGTTGAGTTTGATTTTAAACACATCCTCAACTCATACAACTATAGATGGTGGTGACTTTAATTTACCCTCGAAAAGACATGTTAATTTCCAGAGGTATGCATAAAGTGTCATCCGAAATTGTGCTAAACGCATTCTCTGAAAATTATTTCCAGCAGTCCGTTCATGAGCCCAAGAGAATAGTAAACGATTGTGAGAACACACTTGTCCTCTTATCAACAAATAATCCTGATTTAATAAAGAACATCAAAACGGATACAAGGGTTGGTGAACAAAGGGTTGTCCTAACGATATTGAATGTTACAGCCCGCAAATGCTCCAAAACAAACGAAAAATATATCTATACAGAAAAGCAGATAAACATTCACTTGACGCCTTTCTGAGAGATAATCGCCACTACTTTCAAATTAAAGATGTAAGTGAAGACCAGATGTGGCTTGAATTCAAAGAAATAATATCGACAGCAGTTGAGAGATTTAATGCCAAATAAACTAACAAACAACGGAGCTGATCCTCCTTGGTACACAAAATGGGTCAGAACACCGTTGGAGAAACAACGAAAAAAACATGCCAAATTTAAACAGACGCGAAATCTCCAAGATAGTCAATTTTTTACAGAAGCTCCAAATTTAGCGGGGACTTCAATGCGAGATGCTTAGCTTCCACAAAGAAACTTTGTCTCGAACCTGGCAGGAAATTCAAAGAGATTCTGGTCGTATGTGAAGTACACCGGCAACAAGACATCATCAGTACATTCACAGCGCGACAGCGAAGGAAATGTTACCGCTAGCAGTATTCAAAAATGGTTCTAATGGCTCGGAGCACTATGGGACTCAACTGCTGAGGTCATTAGTCCCCTAGAACGTAGAACTAGTTAAACCTAACTAACCTAAGGACATCACAAACATCCATGCCCGAGGCAGGATTCGAACCTGCGACCGTAACGGTCTTGCGGTTCCAGACTGCAGCGCCTTTAACCGCACGGCCACTTCGGCCGGCCCAGTATTCGGACATTATGAATTACCTCGAAGAAAACGGGCTATTGACACACATTCGACACTGATTTAGAAAACATCGTTCTTATGAAAGACAATTAGCTCCTTACTCGCACGAAATGTTGAGTGCTATTGACAAGGGATTTCAAATAGTTTCCGTATTTCTGGATTTTCGGAAGGCGTTTGACACTGTACCACACAAGCGGCTTGTAGTGAAATTGAGTGCCTAACGAATAACGTCTCAGTTATGTCACTGGATTCGTGATTTCCTGTCAGAGAGGTCACAACTCGTAGTAAGTGACGAAAAGTCATTGAATAAGACAGAAGTGATTTCTGGCGTTCCCCAAGATAGTGTGATAGGCCCTATGCTGTTCCTTATCTATATAACCGATTTGGGAGAAAATCTGAGCAGCCGTCTAACGTTATTTGCAGATGGCGCTACCGTTTATCGACTAGTAAAGTCATTAGAAGGTCAAAACAAATTTCAAAACGATCTAGAAAAAATACATAAAAAATGTTGCATTACCCCTGTTCCCAGAACTCCGAAGATAGACGTTGACTGCGGATATTGTACCACAGACAGTCCCGTTGACTGTTCAGAGATGTCACTAAACCCGCCCGCAGGCCGGTGTGGCCGAGCGGTTCTAGGCGCTTGAGTTTGGAACCACTCGACCGCTACGGTCGCAGGTTCGAATCCTGCCTTGGGCATGGATGTGTGTGATGTCCTTAGGTTAGTTAGGTTTAAGTAGTTCTAAGTTCTAGGGGACTGATGACCTCATATATTAAGTCCCATAGTGTTCAGAGCCATTTGAACCATTTTTTAAACCCACCCGGAGATGTAAACAACCATGCATGAGCTTTGCCTATTAGACAGAGGGGGTTCGACAGCCGATCGGTTCCAGTCATTCCACCAGGAAGGAGGTACACGGCCCGTGTTGTCTGTAGTTCATCCACGCCTAGACGGTCAGTATCGTGGTTCGATCGTGTCCGAATTGTTACCTTGTGTAACGAAGGGAAGTGTCCAGGCGTCTCGGAGTGAACCAAATCGGTGTTGTTCGGACATGGAGGAGATACAGAGAGACAGGAACTGTCGATGACATGACCCGCTCAGGCCGCCCAAGGGCTACTACTGCAGTGGATGACCGCTACCCACGGATTATTGCTTGGAAGAACACTGACAGCAACGCCACCATGTTGAATAATACTTTTCGTGCACCCACAGGACGTCGTGTTACGACTCAAACTGTGCGCAATAGGCTGCATGATGCGCAACTTCACTCACGACGTCCATGGCGAGGTCCATCTTTGCAACCACGACACCACGCAGCGCGGTGCAAATGGGTCGAACAACACGCTGAATGGACCGCTCAAGAATGGCATCACGTTCTCTTCCGATGAATGTCGCATATGCCTTCAACAAGACAATCGTCGGAGACGTGTGTGGAGACAACCAGGTCAGGCTGAACGCCTTAGACACACTGTCCAGAGGGTGGCAGCAAGATGGAGATTTCCTGCTGTTTTGGGGTGGCATTATGTGGGGCCGACATACGCCGCTGGTGGTCATGGAAGGCGCCGTAACGGCTGTACGATACGTGAATGCCATCCTCCGAGGATAGTGCAACCATATCGGCAACATATTGGCGAGGCATTCGTCTTCATGGACGACTATTCGCGTCGTCATCGTGCATATCTTGTGAATGACTTCCTTCAGGATAACGACATTGCTCGACTAGGGTGGCCAGCATGTTCTCCAGACATGAACCCTAACGTACATGCCTGGGATAGATTGAAAAGGGCTGTTTATGGACGACGTGTCCTATCAACCACTCTGAAGCATGTGCGCCAAATCGCCGTTGAGGAGTGGGACAATCTGGACCAACAGTGCCTTGATTAATTTGCGATAGTATGCAACGACGAATACAGGCATGGATCAATGCAAGAGGACGTGCTACTGGGTATTAGGCGTAGCCGTGTGTACATAAATCTGTACCACCACCTCTGAAGGTCCCGCTGTATGACGGCACAAGATGCAGTGTGTGGTACTCATGAGCAATAAAAAGGGCGGAAATGATGTTTATGTTGATACCTATTCCAGTTTTCTGTACAGGTTCAGGAACTCTGGGAACAGAGGTGATGAAAAACTTTCTTTCATGTGTGTGTATATATACAGTGCGGTAATTATCAATTGGCCCTAAATAACAAACAATGTGAGGTCAACCACGTGAGTGCTACACGATAAATCAGTCAAATCTAAAGGTCGTAAATTCTACTAAATACCTAGGAATTACAATTACGGACAACTTAAATTGGAAGGAACATAGAGAAGATGTTGTGGGGAAGGCTAGCCAAGGACTGCGTTTTTGGCAGAACACTTAGAAAATATAACAGATCTACTAAGGAGACGGCCTACAGTACGTTTGTCCGTCCTCTTTTAGATTACTGCTACGCGCTGTGAGATCCTTACCAAATAGAATAAGTTCGAAGAATGGCAGCACTTTTGTATTATCGGAATGGACAGTGTCTTGAAAGGACGATATAAGATGAACATCAACAAAAGCAAAACGAGAATAATGGAATGTAGTCGAATTAATTCGGGTGATGCCGAGGGAATTAGATTAGGAAATGAGACACTTTAAGTAGTAAAGGAGTTTTGCTATTTGGGGAGCAAGATAACTGATGATGGTCGAAGTAGAGAGGCTATAAAATGTAGACTGGCAATGGCAAGGAAAGCGTTTCTGAAGAAGAGAAATTTGTTAACATCGAGTATAGATTTAAGTGTCAAGAATTCATTTCTGAAAGTATTTGTATGGAGTGTAGCCATGTATGGAAGTGAAACATGGACGATAAATAGTTTGGACAAGATGAGAATAGAAGCTTTCGAAATGTGGTGCTACCGAATAATGCTGAACATTAGATGGGTAGATCACATAACTAATGAGGAAGTATTGAACAGTAATGGGGAGAAGAGAACTTTGTGGCACAACTTGACCAGAAGAAGGGATCGGTTGGTAGGACATGTTCTGAGGCATCAAGGGATCAACAATTTAGTATTGGTGGGCAGCGTGGAGGGTAAAAATCGTAGAGGGAGACCAATAGATGAATACACAAACAGATTCAGAAGGATGTAGGTTGCAGTAGGTACTGGGAGATGAAGAAGCTTGCACAGGATAGAGTAGCATGGAGAGCTGCATCAAACCAGTCTCAGGACTGAAGACCACAACAACAACAACATCATTAAAACACAGGCATTTTCCGTTGCGATGGAATCGTCTCACGAAATTCCTATCACCCACTTTCTCCTCCGAATGCGAAAATATTTTGTTGATGCTGACCCACATAGGGAGAAACGATCACCATGATAAAATAAGGGAAATCAGAGCTCGTACGGAAGGATATAGGTGTTCGATGTTCCCGCGCGCTCTACGATATTGTAATAATGGAGAATTTTGAAGGTGGTTCGATGAACCCTCTGCCAGGCACTTCAATGTGATTTGCAGAGTATCCATATAGATGTAGGAAATAGCAAGCAGCAAGCTCACAGAATTACTGAAAAGGACGCCTAATTTCATTGGACTGCAGATTACGCAAAAGCATTTACACTTACATGTAGCCCTGTTCTCACTCATCTGAACTATGTCCAATCCTGTCCTGTAATATTCTGTGATGGCAGTAATTCTGCAGTTGAGTCAGTGCCTTCACAGGAGGTGGATGTGTCATGTCAGCTAAACGAAACTTAAAAGTCCTAAACGTCAACTGAGAAGGAACTACTGAAGATGACGCTTGGAATAACGTACTTCCGTTTCTACTTGCTCTGTGCGGCAAATGTTTCTGAATAATTATTGACCATTATCCTTTAGGTACTTCTTAATCTTTAAGGACCCTACGAGTAGGCTCTAAGATAGACGTTGCGTATCAATGACGTCGACTTCGAGGTAGAGAATAATACAAGGAACGCTCATGGCCACGTAAATGCACATAATGCTAAGACAGAGTGAGTGAGGAATAACAGAAGTGTTAAAGTGCGAGGGCAGGCAATCTCAGCTGTTTGCACCGCAGCCCTGATTCAGCACACATCACGGAATTCTTTACCGGGAGACGCGACTCGACCGGAGAATTCTTCCCGTAGAGAATTTGTGCGGCAAGGTGCTATGCCAGGCACGCGACGCAATTCTATCGGGGCTCGGTGGAAGACATGCAGTTATTCGTCGCGTTGCAGAATTTTTCTGGTAGAATGATGGGAATTAGGGTGTTGAGCTGAACACAGAAAACTATGTGTCTTGCACTCAACGAGTTGAGCATAAGAGGCGGAGAGAACCGATGCATCCATTACCAGAAGTAGACATATCATTCAAGATGAGAGGACTAAAATCATTGTCTGTTAACAAAGAATACCACCTATAATAAATACGCCCTGAAGATACTGACCTTTTTTCACAATATTGGGCAATATTTCCTATACCAGATCAATGACATGACACGGTCGCTCACGCCATGATAATGAAATGGCCAATGATATTCGTGATGCCTGACACTCTAGTCACGGACCAGGGATCGAACTACAGATGACGTATTTTTACTTGCTTACGGAAATAGAAATTTACGGACTAGTGCGTAATGACATATATGCAGTGGTCGTATTGAGCAAATACACTGAATAATCTGCCAGGTGCTCAATTGTTAAGCAGATGTTGAAAACGGACGAACTCCTACCTTATGTCCGAGAGCGTGCTGAAGAGTAATTCCTCCCAATTATTTATGTGAAACCTCTTGAAGATTTTAAGATAAAAGAACCTTTATTAACATCCAAAACTTTTATTCTTCGTGTCTACGTATTTATCTCTCAACATTGTCACACTGATGATGAACACCTTTCTTCCAACGAGGGACCAGACTGTTGACACCGTCACTGTAGAATGTTTGCTGATGGAGGCACAACTTGATCTGTGCTTGCACCGCTTCATGACTATCAGATATAAGTCATCTAAGGTTTTCTTGAACCTTTGGAAACATATGAAAATCGGATGGGGACAAGTCGAGACAATCAAGTCGAAGCTATATGAAGGATGATCTATGGCAGTGAACCCAACGCGTCGGTTTGTTGTAGTTGTTGCAGCGCTCGTGTATGGTCTGGCACGGTCATGCTGAGGGAGAGTGTTCTCCAGGAGCGGACGAACTTTTCAAATTCTTGCTTTCGGTTTTCTGAGGCTCTGTTTCTCACACACCGACATAATTACGTTATACACCGCCATTTTACACGCTACAATTCAGAACCATCTAGCGGCAGAGAGTTGCAACTTGGATCAGTGAAGAGGAATAGCTGACCGAGTAGTATGTATGTCATGTAATACATAAACCGATAATGAGAACAGAATAAAAAATTCGAAAGCATTACTTTTCAAACCGACCTTGCCATAAGCCAAGTACACAAGAGCAAAGTTCTCCAAGTCTGACAAACTGCCTATTGGCTTCCGTCTCGGGTTCTTCGGCCGACGTTCATCTAATGATTTTTCTGACGTTTCGCCAGCACGAGTGGCTGGCATTGTCAAAGCTTCACCCTCCATTGCCGGTGGTGAACTGGAGGCGAGCTCGCGGCCGCAGACTATATGTACCTGGCGCGCCAACGTCCGAGGGCTTCTCCACGGTCATTTCCGGTGCGGTTCTCCTCTTGCTACCTGCGACGGTCGTTCGCTGCAGTACGGGAAGCCAGGATCCGTTTACCTTAAGGCTTTCCTCCTTCTTGTTGAAACTGTTCGCGTGTTTTTGGATTTCTACAGCTTCTCTGAACAAGCGCGTGTGATAGTGCTTCTCTACAGCCAGAACTTCCGTGTCGGCGAATTTTATTGCGTGGTCGGTCTCATTCAGTGCGTGCTCTGCCACGGCCGATTTCTCCACCTGCCCCAACCTGCAATGTCGCTTATGCTCTTTGATCCTGGTGTTAATGGATCGTCCAGTCATTCCGACATAAACTTTTCCGCATGTGCAAGGTATACGGTATATTCCCGACATTGCAAGTGGGTCTCTTTTCTCCTTCGCCGATCTAAGACACTCTTTGATCTTCCTTGTCGGTTTGAAAATCGTCTTTACGCCGTGTTTGCGCAATATACGGCCGATTCTGTCCGTCACTCTGGGAATGTATGGCAGAAAGGCCGTACCCGACATTTCTTTTTCTGGTTCCTTACTTCGCCGAGTGTTTGGCTCTGTTACACTTCTAATGTAATTTGTGGAGTACCCATTGCTCCTCAGAACAGTTTCCAGGTGTTGCATTTCTCGTTTGAGAAATGCAACACCTGGAAACTGTTCTGAGGAGCAATGGGTACTCCACAAATTACATTAGAAGTGTAACAGAGCCAAACACTCGGCGAAGTAAGGAACCAGAAAAAGAAATGTCGGGTACGGCCTTTCTGCCATACATTCCCAGAGTGACGGACAGAATCGGCCGTATATTGCGCAAACACGGCGTAAAGACGATTTTCAAACCGACAAGGAAGATCAAAGAGTGTCTTAGATCGGCGAAGGAGAAAAGAGACCCACTTGCAATGTCGGGAATATACCGTATACCTTGCACATGCGGAAAAGTTTATGTCGGAATGACTGGACGATCCATTAACACCAGGATCAAAGAGCATAAGCGACATTGCAGGTTGGGGCAGGTGGAGAAATCGGCCGTGGCAGAGCACGCACTGAATGAGACCGACCACGCAATAAAATTCGCCGACACGGAAGTTCTGGCTGTAGAGAAGCACTATCACACGCGCTTGTTCAGAGAAGCTGTAGAAATCCAAAAACACGCGAACAGTTTCAACAAGAAGGAGGAAAGCCTTAAGGTAAACGGATCCTGGCTTCCCGTACTGCAGCGAACGACCGTCGCAGGTAGCAAGAGGAGAACCGCACCGGAAATGACCGTGGAGAAGCCCTCGGACGTTGGGTACATATAGTCTGCGGCCGCGAGCTCGCCTCCAGTTCACCACCGGCAATGGAGGGTGAAGCTTTGACAATGCCAGCCACTCGTGCTGGCGAAACGTCAGAAAAATCATTAGATGAACGTCGGCCGAAGAACCCGAGACGGAAGCCAATAGGCAGTTTGTCAACAAGTGGCCACGAAAGCCTCAACAATTCTCCAAGTCTCTCACTATACGAAGCAACGTACGACAGGAAATGCTCTCGTCCAAGGGAAGATCTTTCCTTCGTAAGGGCCTTTCCCAGCACAGTGAAGGTCATCTGGAGGCAGCAGAAGTGTGGAAGCACTACGCTCCTCGCCCCGGCGTCCCTCCTAAACTTGTCCATGATTACTCCCGTGCCAACTGGGATGCCTACCGGGACTCCATTCACACCCAGGTTGACGGCCATGACCTTACCCTCCAATCTCCTAATGACATCTCTCGCACTGCTGCCTTCCTGCACCAGACCTTGTCTGACGCTGTCGCCACCCATATCCCCACGAAAGCCATCCATCCTCACCGCCCCGCCCTGCCTCCACAGGCCGTCCTTCTCCTTCGAGAGGCCCGTCGCCTCTACCGCTCTTTTCTCCGCACTCGTGACCATGATACACTTACCCGCCACCAGCAATTACAACGACACATCCGCAACCTGCTTACTGCGAAGAAACGCCGTGCCTGGCGCCAGACATGTACACAACTCAACACCATGCTCCCCATAAACTCTTCCTAGTATTGGTCTGCTTTCCACCACCTTACTGGGAACCGCCCCACCCCCAGTACCCTCTCCTCCTTAATGACTGTCCCTTTCCTGACAACCTCAGTAAGGCCAACCACTTTGCCTCTCACCTCTCTGATGTTTTTTCCATCCCAGATGATCCCCACTATGATTCTTCCCTCTTCCCTGACGTCATGGACTGTACGAATACCTCTGTTCCTCCCCTTGCTCCTAGCTTCCAATACTTGGACCAAACACCACCATCTGAACTTAACACTCCCATCACTACACAGGACATCAGCCTCACATACCGCACTAAACGCAACACTGCTCCCAGCCACGACTGCATTACCTAATGCCACCTCCAACACTGCCCTCCTTCTTTCCTTTCAGTCCTTGCCACCATCTACAATGTCATCCTTGACACTGGCTTCTATCCAGACCTGTGAAAAACCTCCCGTATCCTGATGTTCTCCAAACCCAACAAGCCTCCATCTGATGCCTCTTCCTATGATCCTATCTGTCTCACATCGGTGTTCAGCAAGCTCTTGGAATCCATCCTTTCCCGGCGCATCCATCACCACCTCCGCCAAAACCACCTCTTCCCCAACACCCAATATGTCTTTCGACCTTCCTTCTCTGCTGATGACCAACTCCTCCGCCTCACGCATCTCCTCTCCCTCCAGCTTAACTCCCGTTGCTCCGCCATTTTTGTCTCCCTCGACCTCGAAAAGGCCTATGACCGTGTCTGGCATCCTGGTCTCCTGTTTAAACTCCAAACCTACGCTCTTCCTATCAACTACATCCGTCTGATGGCCTCCTTCCTCTCCCACCGCCCCTTCTATGTTACCATCCATAATGCCAATTCCCACACCTTCTACCCCTCTGCAGGTGTGCCCCAGGTCTCTGTCCTCTCCCCTCTCCTCTACCTCCTGTACACGGCAGATATGCCCCAACCCCTCCCCCCTCCAGTACACCTCTTGTAATATGCTAATGACACCGCATTCCTCGCCCTCGCTCCTACCCTCCAACGGTCCCAACGCCTTCTCCAGAATCACCTTGACCTTTTTGCTGCATGGTGTAACCAGTGAATCATGAAAATCAATCCTTCCAAGGCCCAGGCAATCATCGTAGGTTGTACCACTCGCTACTTCCGGCTCCTGGAATCCTCCCTTACTGTCTGCGCCTGTCCTGTCCACCTCACCCCCACCCTCACCTACCTTGGCCTCACCATTGACCCTTCATCTCCTTTCCCAAGGTGGCTTCCATCAACTCCCCCTCCCAGATGAGGCCCTTTCTCCCTACGTTTATCCCTCCTATCAACTTTGATCCTCATTCCCCCTCCTTTCCTCTGTCCTTTTCCCAGGCTCCCTCTCTCCCGAGCACGGGGTCCCGGGTTCGATTCCCGGCGGAGTCAGGGATTTTCACCTGCCTCGAGATGACTGGGTGTTTGTGTTGTCCTCATCATTTCATCATCATCCAGGAAAGTGGCGAAATTGGACTGAGCAAAAGATTGGGTAATTGTACGGGCGCTGATAACCACGCAGTTGAGCGCCCCACAAACCAAACATCATCATCATCATCATCATCCCTCTCTCCCCTTCCATCCTCTTTTTTCCCCACCTCCCCTCTCTCTGCCCCCTTCTCTCCCCCGAGTCCTTTTGCATTTCCCTCCTCTGCCTCTTCTCATTCCCTCTCGCGTCTGCCCTGCCCCTCTCCCCCTTTATGAGTCCTCTCCCTCCTTGGTACCCCCCTTTCGTTTTTTCCTTCCTCCCTCCTTGTTCTTCCCCCTCCTCCAGGACCCCCCCCCCCTCATCTGCCTTTGGCTCGCGAGTGACATCTTTGTGCCGCCATTATCGTACAGTGTTTTACAGTGAGTGTTTTACAGTGAGTGTTCCGTGTTGTGTTTTTTTGGGAAGTGTTGCAAACGGCCACCATACTGTCTCTGGGTGTGCTTTTTATCTCTTGCGAACAGTAACCAGACTGTCGCCCTGTTTTTTAATTGTGTGTGTACTACGTTACTTGTCTGCTTCCTGTGTCTTTTATTAACATTGCCAATCCCTTTTTCTTTCTGTTTTAACTTTCCGCATTTTTCCGCCATTTTACACTTTAAGTCACCGTTTTATCGCCTGTTTTTCTTGTTTCTTTTCTTCTTCCGTTTTTTAAAAAAAAGTCTGTAGGCTGTAGAGCGGCGTACTAAGCTGCTGCCAGCCCGCCCCCTTCGGGGGGAATTGAAAATCAATAAAGAAAAAAAAAATGTTGCCTCGGGCATCTATAGACTCACGACTGTATGGGAGAGTTAAATTCATAATGACTATGGCAAAGAACTCCGACACGAGGAGTTCAGAAACACTGCTCGGACTATACCAATAAATACCTCGGTATTCATGGAGCTTACTCGAACTATGGTGTGCGGAGGTTCCAGATAATCCTCATGCCTTAGATTATTTTACCTCTTTTGCAGTGTAGATTACATTACTTTCGGCTTTCGCTCATGTTGTAGAAAAATGTCATGTGACGTGTGAAGCTGTTGCGTCAGTAGGTTGTTCCTTTGAGGATGCAGACATGCCAGTAGCATCGCAAGCCATGTCAGCATATGAACTAAGCGCTGACAAAGCAGCAACCATCTACCCTCTGTTAGTTCCCCATGGGTAATCTCACACTGAGCTGACTCTCGATTCCGCGTAACGTATGACGTATGAGACAAACAACAAGCTGTTTTTCTTTTTTTTTTGTACATTATATAGTAATGAGAAGGGATGCGCTTGTCATAGGGGAAGCATGTATTCATTTTATGGGTGTTAAGTTTAAGGGCTTCCTTCTTGTCCTGTTTCTTTAGGGTCTGTCTTGTGAAAGATGCCGTACGGAACCTCGTTATTTACAGAGGTTATGTCCACACTATGTATGAAGTAATAAGTGCAGCTATATGCTATCATCAGAGATGATTTGGCACAAAATGCCAAATGAAATAATTCTCAACTGCAGTGTGGCATGGCCTACTGCCAACTTATCACTGAAAGTGCCCCTACTACTAATCTATCTATACGGTGGCAGAATAAATGAAGATCAGATTTGCACCATACATGAGAGCTTTATACATCAAACTGGGAAGGTGGTCTGACACCTAACTTACTTTGACGGTAATGAGAAAATTGGCCTATCAGTCTGTAATGCAGAAAGGGGTGACATGCAATCGATGATAATTAACACACCGTTCCTATAATGCATGTTTGAGCGAAGGTGAAACAATAGCGTTTTAGTTTGGAATTCCGATGGACGAGGGCAGTGAAAAGGCCGCACTACAGGGGTACCATGAAAACCATTTAAGGGGTGTCACAGGCGGAAAGTCAACGACCGACCAGGTGACTCAAATGGGGAGAGCGAGTATAATGGCCCATCTGATGGAGGACAGGAAAGAAAGCTTATAGAAAACTGCGTTTCGGAATTCCAGATGTACACGAAACAAGACCAACGACGCATTTTCGATCACGTGTCCAGCAAGTGGTACACAATTGAGAGAGTAAATGTACGCATTTTGGCGTCTGGAATGGGCACAAAACGTCCGATTGACGGAAACGCGCTAGGAAGGAGGAAAGAGCCAAAGTTTTGATGCAATTTAATGGTAGGGACCTTGCGATTGGTAGAGAGAGTTTCACAAAATAAGAGGAACGCTCCTATTGGTCGGAAAAGCCCGTGACGTGAAGAACGAAAGAACCCAGGTGGGGAGACGGTTCGGCTATGAGTAGGACAAGATGGAAATTTTCGAGGACTCTTCTCTGAACTGGCGTCAAGTGCAGAATGGAGCACATAACGCTCTGTACGACGCAGAGGAGTAATCTGTGTGAACACTGCGTTCACAGCGGCTGATATCCAGCTATAAATTAGCTGTAGCATCGTTTAGCTCCAACTGTGGAGAGAGGAACCAGACAGTTAGTTAACTGTTCTTGCGAGTTTTTTTTTTCTTTATTGTGCTTTCATTCCCCTGCCCCATATGAGCAGGGGAGGCCTGTCAGCGGCACAATCCGCCGCACTTCAGCCGAGTGACATAACATCTTAAAAATAAGAATAAAATATTACATACATAAGGCGAGAAAGGGGAACTTAAAACGGAATAATGGGAGAAAATGGAGGTAAAAAATAGACTAACACGGAGACGTTCATGAAGGACAGTTAAAAGTCACCAGAAAGTGAAAAAACACAGTTGTCGAGTCTTCAAAACTCAGAGAAGACACTGAATGGACACGCACACGTTAAAAGTCGGCCACAGTTGTAAAAACACTCCGGAACAACGCACTTAAAACCCACTTGGAGCACACACGACGAAGAATAAAACTGCCAGGCGGGACCTGCCGAGGGAAAGGGCAGAGAGGATGGAAAAGGAGGGGAGAGCATGGGGCAGCAGGGGAAGCGGAGGGATGAAGAGAGGAGGGGCATCAGTGGGTACACGAAGAGGCAGGAGACACGTGGGGCAGGAGATGAAGAGGGAAGACAGGGCAGGAGGGAGCGCAGAGACACTGAAAGGAGGCACAAAAGATGGAGGGGAAGTAGGAGGGGGAAGCCGCTCAGGAGGAGGGAGGGGGAGGAGAGGGAGCACTGAGGAGGAGGCAGGATGATGGGGTTAGAGTTGGTAGGAAGGGTAGATGTCAGGGCGTAGCTCATCATCTGCGAGGGGTAGACGGTGGAAGCTGCGTTGGGAAAGGAGATGGAGGGTGTGGAGATGGAGAGAGGGTGGGACACAACGGTAAAGGCGCGGCAACTGGTTCTTGCGAGAACTGAGAGGGAATTATAAGATGCACACTGCTCTAACCATGTGCGAATGTGTCGCCACATTCTAAGACTAGGGATGGGTACATGTTCTCTGGCATAATGAGAGACATAGGGAAAGTTTCTGCTGGAAAATTCAACAAAGGTGTAATTAGTTTTATAGGAATTTGAGCAGAAGAGAGTGGCCTAACAGACAACAGCTCATCGTAGCTTAAGGGAAATACCGCGCGCACAGGCATTAACTTGTTGGTTCACCAGCTTGTGTCCATTGGAAAATGGTTCAAATGGCTCTGAGCACTATGGGACTTAACATCTGAGGTCACCAGTCCCCTAGAACTTAGAACTACTTAAACCTAACTAACCTAAGGACATAGCACGCATCCATGCCCAAGGCAGAATTCGAACTTGCGACCGTAGCGGTCGCGCGGTTCCCAGAGTGAAGCACCTAGAACTGCGCAGCCACCCCGGCCATCGCGTCTATAGGAAACTCGAGCGACCTTGGGTAATCTTTTGCTCTATTTGTCACATAACTGACCATCCACAGTAGACTTGATTGTCATCCTAAAAATAGTACTGAACTTTCAACCGGAATCAGAGGATTTTCGTAGTACTGGCCAACATCATAACCTAAGTATAGGAACAATTTTGTAAAGAAACTCCTAATTAAGCTTTAGTACTATCATGTTTAGAATAATTTAACCTTCCGAGAAAAACAATATTTAATATCATTGTGTTCAGGATTATTTCACTTTTTGTTGTTGATGAGGCTGCAGTCATGGACTGTGCGGCTGGTTCCGGCGGAGGTTGTAGTCCTCCCTTAGGTATGGGTGTGTGTGTTTGTCCTTACGATAATTTAGGTTCAGTAGTGTGTACGCTTAGGGACTGATGACCTTAGGAGTTAAGTGCCATAAGATTTCACACATATTTGAACATTTTTTTGATGTTGACATGATGTGTTATCCTGACAACTGTTTTTAGTTGTCACATTGAAAACTGTGTATTTTTGTGTTAATATTGCGACATTAAAGATGTCAATTCAGCTGACACAGTTTTCTTCAATCCTAGAATAAGTAAACAAAAAAAAAATATTCCAACTTACAAATGGCGACCCTGCCAGGATAGCAATTGGTCTGCCTGGATGGCAATTAGTCAAATTAGTAAGAAAAATAAAAATTTTTGAATTTTGGAAAAAAAATAATTTTTTTTTTCGTGTTTTCTTGTGACGAGTTACCCATTGTATCTAAATGCATAGTGGAACAGAATAGAGTAAATGTGTGATCGAAACTGTAGATTAGTTGTATTAGCAAGTAGAAGAACATTTGCCATTGTGTAGAAGTAGCTTGTGCATGACCTTGCTACCGCTCGCGAAGTTATTCGCGGCGGTGTTGAGTTGGGTTAAAATTCCACAAACAATGAACGGCGTTGCTAATGATGTGTACATAATCTAAGAAACTTTCTGTGATATTTTGGAAACAGGTAAGATCATATAACTTGATGTTGACGAGAGTGCCAGCTTGCACAATACGAGAAAGACAGAGGTTGGTTAGACGATCGGAGATGTTGGAAGAACGGTGAGTAACGCAGATAGGTCAAATTGAAGATCCTTACCAGATAAAGATTGATGTACAACAAAAGGTATAGAGTGCGAGTCACGGAACGGAACGTAGTGACAGTGCAGAGGGAATGGTAACAGTTTCACCATTGGTATCACAGTCTGAGAATGCACAAAAACGAACAAATGACGGATCTAGTGGGTCAGAAACTGAGTCAGAGGACGAGAAAGTTCGGTATGTTGAACCGAATACAGCAATTTGAACCAAACGGGGCACTTTTCAACAGAAAGAATGTGTGTAAGTGCTTTGGCACTGTGCACGGAAGTCGGTGAGACGCCAGGTGAAAGACGCGGACGCCAAAATTTTCATCAAATAGTGACAGATGACGACGGCAGAGAATCAGATACTGTGTTCGCATTATTGAAGCAACTCACTATGGTCGTAAAGCAAACGAGTGAAACGACAAATGCAGGCTTAACAGACTTAAACACTGAAACAAATGCAAGGTTAGGAGATTTAAAAGCCGAAACGGTGAATTTAAAAACAGAGACAAATGCTGCATTAAATAGTCTCCAATTTGAAACTTAAGTTGGGTTCGAAAAGTCCGCGAAGATCAGCAGAAACTGCCAACAGAAAAGTCAATGAACAGTTTAGTGAAATCCGGAGAGAGGCGAGAGACTCGCGGGAGCTTATACAATCGTTAATGTCGCACCAGAAAAAGATGCGTTCTGACGTTTACCAAGTGCAGGATGCAGTGTCTAACGTTAATCAAAGAATGGATAAGTTAGCACGTAAGACGTCTGTTAAGTCGCAACAAATCGTGGAAGAGCTCAAAGTCAGAAAACGTGGCACGCGATTAGCATTAAAACGATTCGACACACGTATTGAAAACATAGCCTCGAAAAATCAGAAACAGTATGAAGGCCTTCGTACAGAACTAAAACAGAGTATCGTACAGAAAACAGAAGCGAGGTGACGGAATCTGTAGTATCATCCGACGTAGTGATGGACAGAAATCCAGAAAGAAGCAAGTCAGTTGTGCAATCTTCCGTAGCAGTAGCGGAAACACAAAAAGTCATGAAATTTCAGTCGTATATCCGAAAGCGTCCATAATTACGGAAGCGAAACAAAAGCAAATAGGAAAAGAACAGTTAACACAGCTGAGCGAAGCAGGTGATGTGCGGTCACAGCAGACAAGGTAGCGAGAAACGGTAAACGCGCGCCTTCCAACAGAGCGGCAGCCGACCCTCCAAACGTACGCGAGTGAAGCGAGAGCAGAGCAAGTTACGGCGACACAAGTACCAATTTCGCAATTTCCAAGTTACAGTGCAACAAGTTATAGACCCCAAGAGAATATGAATATAACAGAAAGGCAAAACACTGAACCATTAACGGGAAATGTAAACTAATCTTCCAATCCGATACACGAGGAAGGGTACGGTGTAGATAACTGCACACCACTACGTAGATACGATGCTATATGGGGCTTAAATACGTCATACCAAGACCCAAATGTGGTAGAGCGAGTACAAGAGAACATAACACAGGTAAAGGGAACGGGTTATGTTGTGAAAACACAAACGCAAATTTGATAATGATCACTTTTTGACAGTCAGAAAATTCCAACATTACAAGAAAAGCGGGAACGGCTTACATCCAGGCACATTTATAAATCAATTTCAGATCGGTTTAATAGTGCATTGGCCACTTAGCCATAAACTTGACTTCATTTGTGGGCATATGGACGGTGCAATAGCGGAATCCATGCAAAGAGTAGCTGTAAGGTGTCAGTAGTATGAGCAGGTTAAATCCTCATTCTTGGAGTTGTACTGGTCCACAAAAACCCAAAATAGAATAAAGTATGAGTTATTACAGAAAAAGTTGTTCGAAAATTCAGGAGAAAAGAAACTCGTTAGATTTTTCCAGGAAATTAAAAAAAAAAAAAGAATCAGTGTTTAGATAATCCATACAGTGATTGGGAACTGATACGCATGTCCATAATGAAGTTGCCGCTACGTTATCAGCAGTCATTGGTTGGTAGGGCAGGAGATAATATACAAGCATTTAAAGGAATGTTAAGAAAACTTGAATTCATATTCAGTGAAGATGACGCAAAGAAACAACGTACAATCAAACAACACAATAATAGGGGGCGTAACAGCAACCGATGAGGTTTTAATAATAATAATTCCAATGGCAATAATAACGTAGAAAAAGGTAATGGTTTTGGAAGGAGTGGTAATCGCCCATGGTTTTGGAAACGCACATAGGGCAAATAAAATTATGGTTTTGGTGGGCCGCGGAATTACAATGGTGGATTTGGTCCTAGAATCTACGGTGGTAATTCTGATCCGAGATACAATCGCAGTGCGGACGAAGACGGAAGGTTTAGATGTTTTCAGTAGCAAAATCCAGGTTATTCAGATGGTAATGGAATGGACAGAACGCAGAAAGGCTGGGAAAATCAAGCTTCAGCGGGACAAAACACGCGAAATGAACCAGTAGAAGAAGTCGAGTTGGGGCCACCAAACCCAGGTAAAAGACAGAATTGTCGATATGAGCGGTACGAAGACCAATAGTAATACCCAAGTTAGAAGTGAAGTCCCTCTAGTACCTAAAGTAAAACATCGACATTTTGTAAAATTATCACCAAGCAATAGGAAGGTTATAGCGTTGAAAACAAATTGTTTTCTATATACAAAGGCCCCGTGGAAGTAAGTAATTTAGTCCATGATAATGCAGTCGGATTGATGAATCCAAAAACAGGAAAATCATTGGGTTTGAGCCATTTGAGTCATTTAATAGTATATAAATGTTAAACAAAAGAAAAAAAGAGTAACTACACAGGAGAATTTAGTTGTATTAAATGTCTAGAAATCAAAGAGTATGAAAGATAGCAAAATGCACACACATAAAACTTTTAACTTGTACTTATCTCAGATAAATAAATAAAATAAGAATTGTTATGAAGGTAAATGGAGAATTATGAAGAAATGACAGGAAAATAAGAACTAAAGTAACTCTTCTACAAATGAAATGTGTTCTGGGGAAAAGAGTTGAAAGTAAGGGGAAAAATAAAGATCAGTATGTTGAGAGTTTGACGAGATAGTAGCAGATTCTCTCTTAAACACATAGTGTGAAGGAGGAGGAAGTTGATTTTTGTAGATGAAAGGAAGTGAAGAAGTAAGAAGGAAATAGATAATTAGGTGGGAAGGAGATAGGCATTTTTAATTTGTTCTGTCGAGGACGATGAACAAATAATTGAGGAGATATTTTGGGGGAATTTGTGAAGCATATATGATTTGTAGGAAGTACCAAAATCTGATACTGAACGAGAGATATGAGGGAAATAAATATAAGAAGTCGTTAGGGGGTAATAATTAGAAAAGAGAATTGAAGTATGCAGTTAAGCAAGAAACATGTTATTTCGTGGAAGGAGGTGAACAGTGGGAAGAAAAACTAACCCAGAATATATTTCAATAAGGATGAGTGCGATGAGGGAAGAAAGGAATATAAAAGTATACTATCGAGAAGAAAGGAGAAAGGGATAAGTACAACTGAGAAAAAGATATTTTAAGCTTAAAAAACAACAAAAAACGCAACAAAACAATAGAGAAAATTTTTGAAACGGGAAATATCAATAAAGCAGAGATAAAGTATTTTGAAGTTCTGTTACAGCTATGGACAAAAAGAAGAGATTGCACAGAAAAGGACGCTGGAGGCGGAGTCAAGGTACGAAATTTTCAAAATAATACAATATACTTGTAATTAGAAAACTATAAAAGAATTAAAATTTGAAAGTCACTAACTTACTAACCGTCATCACCATCAATTGCACTCTTACTAAACAGCGTGATGAAGATGAGGAAACCATGACGTTTATATTAAGAAAAGAAAATGAGAAAAGAACGGAATATATATATATATAAATATAAGAAGTCGTTAGGGGGTAATAATTAGAAAAGAGAATTGAAGTATGCAGTTAAGCAAGAAACATGTTATTTCGTGGAAGGAATATGTCAATTATATTTTCTTATATTTGCATATTTTTTTCAACATGTTTAAGTTAAGAAAACCTAATATTACATTTTTCGAAGGTTAAGAGTCTATTGTAACGTGTTCATTAAAATATAGGATATATAAATATGAGGTTAGTTTAAATTTTGCAAAGTAATTGGTAGAATTAGAAATTTATTATGTTTGTAAAAGTCAAATTTGAACATTTTTGTAAAGTCGTAATGCGTAGAGTTAAGATTTTTGGGGAATATAACCACGTTAATGTATACGATTATGCCTGTAAGGTCACGGATATGGTTGCGTTATCGATCATAAAGCTTAATTGTAAGAAATAAACATGTCTTCGATTAGGATTAAAATGAAAGCTAGAGAACAGTAACATTTATTATAAAAAGGTAAGATAATATTAAACGTAGGTTTCTTCAATACATATACATCATCATTTGACATAAATTAGGTAAACAAGAAAAAGGAAACTGGAGATTTCTGAGATGATACAAATTTTTATATATATACTCAAATTATTTGAATTAAAATTAATATTAAAAATGTAGTCAACTGTTCTGACAGGAAAAATTTCTTAGATTAGTTGAATAGAATTGCATAAAAATCTGAAAATTAGAGTCAATGTTAAATTGTAAAAGGAAAAAAAAAAGAAAATGACTTAAGAGGACTAATCTGTAGACATGAAATCGAGCATAATATAAAATAATGAGACGGAATCGAACCACTGTTTAAGTTATGCAAAATATTAAAATACGAAGTTGGTCAGTAAACATGCCTATTGCTATAGTCAGCAGTTGCAACCAACATTTGGACTGGCTTCCATCAATTTCTTAACCATTGATTGACCTAGTACAAAACTGAACACGGAATGAGGAGGATATGTAAGGTGGCACAATAAATGAAGGTCAGATTCGCACCTTACATGAGAGCTTTATACATCACAATGGGAAGGTAAGTATTACACCTAACTTAATTCAGCGGTAATGAGCTAATATGTCTATCACTATGCAATACAAAAAGGGATGACACTCAATCGATGGTAATTAACATACAGTTCCTATAATGCATTTTTGAGCAGGAGGTGAAACAAGCAGTGGGAGGCGTTTTAGTTTGGAATTCCGATGGACGAGGGCAGAGGCAAAGCCACGCTACAGGGGGTACCACGAAAACCACCTAAGGGATGTCCCAGGTGGAAAGTCAACGACCGACCAGGTGACTCAAACGGGGAGAGCGAGTATAACGGCCCATCTGAGGGAGGACAGGAAAGAAAGTTTTTAGAAAACTGCGTTTCGGAATTCCAAATGTACACGGAACAAGACCAGTGACGCATTTTCGATCACGTGTCCAGCAAGTGGTACACAATTGAGAGAGTCAATGTACGCATTTTGGCGTCTGGAATGGGCACAAAACGTCCGATTGACGGAAACGCGCTAGGAAGGAGAAAAGAGCCAAAGTTTTGATGCAATTTAATGGTAGGGACCTTGCGATTGTAGAGAGAGTTTCCACAAAATAAGAGGAACGCTCCTATTGGTCGGGAAAGGCCGTGACGTGAAGAACGAAAGAACCCAGGTAGGGAGACAATTCGGCTATGAGTAAGACAAGACGGAAATTTCTGTGGACTCTTCTCTTAACTGGCTTCAAGTGCAGAATGGAGTGCATAACGCTCTGTACGACGCAGAGGAGTAATTTGTGTGATCACTGCGTTCACAGCGGCTGATATCCAGCTATAAATTAGCTGTAGCATCGTTTAGCTCCAACTGTGGAGAAACGAACCAGACAATTAGTTAATTGTTCTTGCGAGAACTGAGAGGGCATTATAACATGCACGCTTCTCCAATCATGCGCGAGTGTATCGCCACATTCTAAGACTAGGGATGAGTACATGTTCTCTCGCATAACGAGAGACATAGGGAAAGTTTCTGCTGGAAAATTCAACAAAGGTGTAATTAGTGTTATAGGAATTTGAGTGGAAGAGAGCGGCCCAGCAGACGACAGCTCATCGCAGCTTAAGGTAAATTCCGCGTGCAGAGGAGTAAACTTGTTGGTTCACCAGCTTGTGTCCACTGGAAACTCGAGCGACCTTTTGCTCAATTTGTCACATAACTAACCATTCACCGTAGACTTGATTGTCATCCTAAAAGTAGTACCGAACGTTGAACCGGAATCTGACGATATTCATAGTACTGACCAACATCATAATGTAAATGTAGGAACAATTTTGTAAAGAAACTAATAGTTAATTTTAATATTGTCGTGTTTGGGATAATTTAACCTTCTGAGAGAAACAGTATTTAATATTGTTGTGCTTAGGATTATTCTAGTTTTTGATTTTGACGAGATGCGTTATCCTGACAACTGTTCTTAGTTGTCGCATTGAAAACTGTCTAAAAGCGCGTATTTTTGTGTTAATATTGCAGCATTAAACATGTCATTTTAAATGACACAGTTGTCTTCAATCCTAGAATAAGTAAACCAAAAATGTTGCACCTTACATATCTTCCTGACCATTTCTGTAAAATTCTACAAACTTTCAAAGTAACCAACCTAACAACCAGTATGAATACCATACCTCAGGACGTTCTCGACGAGTTTATTACCGTGCAGCCCCACCAGATTAGCATGGCACCCCTAAAGCGTCATGACAAACAATTTCACGAAACAAACTGGAACCACACATTCGTGACAGGAATTGCCTTCTCCCTTGTTACTCCCGTTATAGTCGTTGCACTGGCAGCAATTTACTGCCAGCGGCATAAATCTTGCATACTACCATCATCTGCCATGCATTCCACTATGTTGTTATATACATGGCCACCCACTACAGCCAGCACTTGTAACTCGTCTGGTACAGGACCTGACAGGCACCATAATCAGCTTCGACCACGTTCAGAAGTGTGAGTGGGTTGCAGCAACAAGAGCGTTGTGAAAAGCGACTCTGTAACCGACCTGCCTATCGAAGACAACAAACACCACGCGGAAGTATGAATAATGAATTAGTTCTTTTTAAGAGTTTGATCCCACTCTTTTATTTTGTTTTGTGATTGTACATTTGACATATCTTTTGTGGTACCTAGGATCCTGTTCATTCATAGATACTGACAAGAACTGTGTAAACAACGTCATTGTAACATTACTTGTGGGTACGGGGTAGCAATACCTTCTCCCATAGTTAGTGTTTCCCACGATCTTTTTTGCGCTCTGCCCAGTCACTCAGGAGAATTTATAGCTGCAGTGTGAATTTTTTTCCTAGGAGGGAAGGAGATGAACGGCCAGCCACCTGCTTCCACAGAGACCGGCGACCTACAAACCTCTGACGACTCTTGCCCTTTCAGCATTATGTTGTCCCGCTCTGCTCTTGGGGTCTCGCTGATGGATGACCCCACGGAAGTCCTTGAAACTCTTAACAACGGGTGATCACGGACAGACTCATAAATCGTCTACAGTTGCAAACTGGTCCCACAATGGCTGATAAAGACAGAAGTCAAACTGCCCAAAGGAAGCAGGCTGCCATGGCCGCCGTGAGATACGACACATAGCTGTACAGGTAGGTCCGAAACAGTGAGAAAAGCTTGCGAGAGTGTTGCAAGTTAGGTTGTACTAAGAGACACTTGTTAAAAAAATTCAATAAGTTGCGACGCTTCCGAGGTCAGGAGCACTGAAATTGTGGATAGATGATGGCAACAGCGATAACTTTTGACTGTCCGAGTGAAGGTGTGTGTCCCCATAAACCGACGGTCGGCCGATATATGTTCATTTGTGAGTTATTTGTCTGACATTAGACGAAAGCAGGTTATAGTCCCTGTTGTCAAAGGACCTGTGACGGCAGAGTAGCAGAGTATAACCATGGCGGATGGATATAGCTTACAGCGGAAGCAAAATGTGGTCGCTCTGTGACAGCTAACCGTAACTACATGGCGCCACATCAGAGACTGGCCCTACTCTGTGGCGCGCTCTGTGTACACAGGGTGCTCAGAAATAGTCTGAAAATCTTGTAAGGATGTTGAAGAGTAAGTTGCACTGACAAATGATTGTTAAGAAAAAAATTCGATATATTGCGGCGTTTCCCAGTTAATCAGCGTTGAAATTAGTTAATCAGACTGATGTGTGGAAAGACGGTGTCGCCAGATATGTTTTTCGTTTATTTTCATAAAACCGAAAGAGACAGCGATAAAAAATTGGACATAGGACGTTAGTAAGAATAGAACCCGAGTCAAAGGCTGAGCAGTCTAGTGCGCAATCGTCTACACTATGAGAAAAACTGACGTTAATTGTATAAAGCACTAAATAAAGATACCGATATCTTCTTCTTCTAGGATACCTTCTAGACTCAACACATTCTGATGCCTCTGAAAACTGACAAGGGGAAGGCCTCAGACACGGACATACGATTCGGCTCATATTTGGCAGGTCGCTTGTGCAGAGCCTAAAATGAAAGACTCTAAGATATTTTCCCTGCCTCAACAGCCCCCCTTGTTTCAGAAAAGTACTTCTAAATTTCATGACGCAATTGAGACAGAATTGAAGCGACTGAAGCCGGCCGCTGTGGCAGAGCGGTTCTAGAAGCTTCAGTCCGGAACTTCGCGGCTGCTACGGTCGCAGGTTCGAAGCCTGCCTCGGGCATGGATGTGTGTAATGTCCTTAGTTTAGTTAGGTTTAAGTAGTTCTAAGTTCTAGGAGACTGATGACCACAGATGTTAAGTCACATAGTGCTCACTGCCATTTGAACCATTTTTTGAAGCGATCGATAGATAATTGAAAACTGAGCATTTTCCGCCGACGTTTATGGTGTCCGCAAACGTATATCTTCCAACAAATCGAGGTAAGAGACTTTTTCGACTGCAGCTGGATGTGACGCAGAGAAACAAATTTTGATTCCAGTTGCATTCTCCAGGTTTTTATTTGTAATTCTTCCATTTCGAATTTAGTAGCCATAGGAGGATTGCTAAAGTAAGCAAATTAATAGGGAATAATAGCATGATAAGGAAATAAATTTATGAAGCGATTAGGAAAAGTAAAAAATTAAAAATCTAACCCCGGTCGATTTTCAATGTCTCTTTCACTCACTAAGTTAGATGTCCACGGTTTCCTTCGGACAACTAGATGGACATTTCTTGTCATGTAAACAGCGAATATATTCGCAGCACAAAGAACATTGAACGAATGCAATCTTCACGCATTACAAAGTTCCTTCCTAAGATTCCGACGAAAACAAACTTAATTTACAGTTAGAACTATTTCTTTTCATGAATTAATACGATAACATTGCCTGAAAAATCAGTGCTGAAAGATGATCGTGAAATATGCTGTGAATCGTCAGTGCATCCTCTCGGCTGTGCAAATCCCTCGCGGTTTCCAAGGCTGACTATGATTTTGAAGCTTAGAAACAAAGTTTTTAATTTGGCGATAAAATAAACATCACATGATTGGTACATAGGTGCACAGTTCGGCGGTATTGCTTCAGTAAATTCATCCTTGTGCTCTTCTAACAACGCACATAGACTGCCTGCTTTGTGACACCTTGCATTGTCTTTCTGGTAGATGCCATCGTACCTAGAAAAAACAAACTGCATGTAAGGGTGGACACTATTCCAAGGATAGGTGCATAGTTGTGCTGACCCAGTGTGCCTTCCAGAACGACGAGGAAACCCTGAAAATGCCGCCGTTCGCCGATGAACTGTAGTCAAAATGAGTGTATGAAGTAGGTTCCTGCTGTGAAGGCCTATACGCAGCAACGTTCGCTGAAAGCCCCTTGCTCCATCTGGCCAATGAATTGCTCAACAGTTGCACATCTCCACAGCCGCCATTCACCCCTGTCATCAGTAACCCTTGATGCCTCGGAGCCGGTTTTGTATACGGTCACTTTTAATTTGCTGTATACTTTAACCACGGCGCCACGCGAAAAGTTCCAAACTTAGCCATTTGGGAAATGCTCCACGCTTGGCCCGAAAGCCAATGAACATCCTCTTTCGGGTGTCAGATGAATCGCTCTGTTTCCGCATTACGACAACGCCTTTACTGTTTTCCGCGTCCCCGGACACGCTTTATATACCCTCCACAGCTAGAGCTGCCACCTGATATCTATGTGTGGTTACTGCACATTGACGTCGAACATAGGAGGTGGTCACACTGATGTGTTTGGACCGTGAATAAACGTCCTATCATACATGACGGAGTTAGTTTTCCCACCTCAGTAATTCAGTATGAGAAAAATCTCCTTATTTGCCACGTATAGTTTTAAAATTTTCTCAAGATATGTTTTGTAAATCGTATTCTTCTATTTTCCGGGTTCCTAACAAGTGAAGTAAAAATTTTCAACAAGTTCTTTAAACGACTGACGTCTTCTACACCCCGAGGACCAAATTAATAATTAGTTTTTTTATAATAACGGGTAAACCCTGGGCAACATTTTTCCAGGCGATGTAATGGAATATTGCGCCGTATGAATGCTTTACTTTATGTACACTGCCAACTGCGACAAGAGTTAGTTTTTCTACCTTATGCAATAATGTGCGTTGAGTGCTCGTCTTCGCAGCAACCTTAATCGACATTTTTTTCATACAACAAGCCTTGAATTTCTAATTCTTTACTAATTGAAGTCGTTTCGGAAATTTATTTGCCTACTTTATTATTATACCTTACTGATTTACTTACTTTATTAACCCTCTTACCAGTTGCAGTTACGATGTGGAAAAAATACAAATAAAAAAATTGCAGAATGAAACTGGGAATCGAACACTCCTCAGATTCCTAGCCATAAGCCTTTTTTAAAATTTTTTTGTGTTTTTCTAATTAAGGAAAGATCGGTGGGGTCTCGGGCAGAGAGGGCAGGGGTTGACTCGAGGCCAGCCCACAGTGTCCCCGTTACCGCCTGATAAGTATAGTAAGTAGGAATAACAGGAACATTTATTAGTCACAAAACCCTATTGTGTCCTGATAACCATATAGCTCACCCGAAAAGAACCCCGCTGAGGTACGAAAACACAGCGGGAAAATAACAAGAAGGTGGGGCCACCTCCGGTTCCCTTCAACAATTCACAATCATAACTAAAAGTAAAAGAATGTAATAAAAATTTAGTCTGGTATTTCTTATGTGTTCCAGGATCGTTTACTCGCTCTCTTTTTCCTTAGCTGATCGCTTTACTTGATAGGTTCCAGAAATGACATCTTGCTGTTTATCGCTGGACGCTCGGCACACCCCAACTATCTAGCGGGTCCGTAAAACCGCTCCTACGAAATTTGCGTACCAAACCTTGTATCCGCATATAATCCAGTACTTTCGTATACGCATCGAGGTATATGTAATGGGCCGTCATATCCGTGATACACGCCACCGCATTCGTCTTATGAGACGGGAAATATGATTACTCCGGAAAAAGACACTACGTTGCAGAGATTTGTGAATGCATTCTGCGCCCCTTGAACGCTTTTATTTTCCTTGCCAGAATCCATACCTCTAACGCCGCTCCACAGACCAACCGGTGGTGAAGCACACCGCATGGTTCACAATTGGGCGAATCCACCATATGCATAACGTACTTTTGGTAATTCATCGGTACTTCTGGTTCACAACAATGTGCCATATCGATCTGACTGTTGTAAATAGATAGGGATGGTGAACAGTGCGCCGCACCACTCTCTAATTGACGACAGGAAGCGCCTTGCCACGGTTCGCGCAGCTCCCGCCGTCGGAGATTCGAGTCCTCCCTCGGGTGTGGGTGTGTATGTTGTCCTTAGTGAAAGTTAGTTTAAGTTAGATTAAGTAGTGTGTAAGCCTAGAGACCGATGACCTCAGCAGTTTGGTCCCATACGAACTTACCCCACCAAACGACAGTATGTTTGTGTTCCACCTTGTTCCCGGCGATATGTAGCAACAGCAGATTGTACACGTCCTTCGATGTCGGCGTCCGGGACGTCGGTAAACGCACCCGAATGTAACTGTGTTCAACGATGAACGTCCGCGAGTACGTCAACGAGGTTGATATAAGTCTGATACTGTCCCGGAGAAGATTCTGTCTAGTTTTTCGATGCTCGATCCCGTAAGGGAGTGATTCCTCTGGCGCCACCATCTGTGCATGATATTAATGTACGTGGTACGCGAATTCTCGTGGACGTTGACTGAGCCAACAGCCCCTTCTCCAGCTGAGAGAGTAAGTGTGTCGTATGTATTTTAAAGAGCTGTTTACATGATACCCAAACGCCACCTGAATCCTCATAGTCATCGTACGCGACATAGGGAGAAGGTGTGTCAGGTGGCACATCACAGGAGAGAGATTGAAGTTGGCGAATGAGACTCGCTGCAGCATGTCCGTAGACCGTAGGGCGTTTAATCATAGAGACGTCCGAACGCTGCTCAGCAACCGAAGATAGTTGTCCGCAGCCGTTCCCACCTTCTCCTTATGAAGGGTGACTCCAAAACATTGCAGAGTTTTCATTACAATTAAGGGCCATTCTGTTCCTGGTTCTAGTCCTAGCCTCAAAAGCATGTATTATGATTTTCAGAAGCTGACCTCGCTACCAGCTGCCACCCCAGTGAGGAACGCGTCTCCCTCTCAATCCGGAGGAGAAACACAATATTATCTGCCTATGTGCTACATTTGGATGATAAATGCCATGCGGAGATCCCAGTAAGCCAACGGCGAAGGTCTGAGACACACGGTTCTAAGGAGATCGCATACAGAAGGATCAAGAATAGGCAATGATCTTAAAACACTACACTCTCTCTCCGTTGATCACCATTGCTGATCTGGCACCATGTAACAGCCACATCACCGCAATGGGCAGTAAAGCCGCGACACCCATCCTGTTTATCACCGCCGCGAGATGGGCATGATCCATTCGATCAAAGGCATGGTCGAAATCTGGAGCGCCCGTTGACCCCCGGAGACTACAAGCCACCACGAGGGCGACAACGTCACCATAGTCTCCCAAGGCTGCATGATTATTGCTTGTGCCACCAGCACAGGTCTCATCAGTATGTATATTATCTGCCAACGACCTTTTGATACGACCGCCCGGAATACACATAAAGATCTTATAGTCATTATTAAGGAGAGTTAAGGGGCGATAATCACATGGTTTTTGCCACCACGCGGCTTTGGTACTGGGTTCACGAGCTATCTGCAAATCCAAAGGGCACCGTGAGTTCCTGCTTCAGAAGCTCATTAAATATGCGTAACCACATAGGTGTCACAACAGTCACAAAGATATGGTAAAATAATGTTGGAGGCACCTCGTGTAGCCGCTTCCTCCAGCGTCTCACTCGTAATTTTAGATGTCTGCTTCCCCCTTCGCACATGTTGCGTCTGATGTCTCGTCCAGGACGGTCTTCAGTTCCCTGTGGCCTTCCTCGTCGGTCTCATAGAATCTGCTAAAATGATCCGTGAACGGCTGTACTGTCTAACTTTGTGGTGTAAAAGAAAAGGTCTTCGCCGAGATTGATATCGTGAATTACCATCTTGCGTCTGCGTCATCTTTCCCATACCGCGTAATACATCGATGGTAGTTGGTTGGGCAAGCAGTCCTGTGACTTCGCACGTACCGCTGTACTCGCCATCCTTAGCCTCGCAAGTTCTGTCAGCTTCATCTTGACTCGGTCGACGGCTGTCTGAAGTTCCGGTGAAGGTGGTTGAGTGAATAATTCCTGGATGACCGTGAAGCAAAAGTCGTAGCTCGTGTGATGCCATCGAAAAGCCTTCTTTCTATAACCTATTAACGTCCTCCTTAAGGCTGGCTTCGCGCACTCGATCCACCACTGCAGGACGAAGGCATAAGCATTTCTTTGGCGGTAGCAGCAGTGCAAACTCCCCTCCACCAAGGGGCGGCAATGAGAATACCCCCTCAGCACAGACGTTCATCTTCATTGCCTCTTCGCTTCCATACCTGTTGCCTAGCAAGAATAACCGTACATATGACTCATAGTCTCGAAATGCCGTGGGCTAAATTTCTACGTCCCTGAAACTAACTCCCTTGAAACATAAATCCGATCAAATAGGTTCGCGGAATGGCTCGTAAAAAATGTTGCAATACTTCAGATCAGATCCCATGTATCGACTAATTCCATTCCGTTTATCTCTTGCGAAGTTCTTGGCTGGGAGTATAGGGTTGGGTTGTTTGGGGGAAGAAACCAAACAGCGAGGTCATCGGTCTCATCGGATTAGGGAAGGACGGGGAAGGAAGTCGGCCGTGCCCTTTCAAAGGAGCCATCCCGGCATTTGCCTGGAGCGGTTTAGGGAAATCACGGAAAACCTAAATCAGGATGGCCGGACGCGGGATTGAACCGTCGTCCTCCCGAATGCGAGTCCAGAGGGCTGGGAGGATAGTTAGGACGTGTGACTTTCAGTCGGTCACATAATTAAAATCTGCGCCGATTATATTGGAATCGTATCGTCCCCGGAATAACGGTCCAACATCGCGAGCGTAATGTTCTGCACGTTCCCTTCTCTTACCAGAGCCTGATGGGGCGTAAATATCTATCAAACGCACGCTATCCTATAGTAAAGGCCGTACCGCCGGCCGAAGGCAAATTCCCTGTGTCATCTGCACGTATCCCTTCTTTCAGTAGTATCACTGTGCCAATGACTCTTGCCACACGGGGAAAAGTAAATATCATAACCGTAAAAATCCGAGGAGAGGAGCACCCGAACTTCCCGCAACAGCGCTATGCCTATGTTCACAGCCCGTAACATGTCGCTGAGCCTCTTGATCTTTACGGGCGTGCCAATGCTGTTGATGTTAACGGACCCTATCCGATACATTGTTGCATTGCTGTTATCGTAGATAGGACATCTTATGGTGACTAATACCGACGTACACAGGCTGTGGTCTTTCTACCGCCCCCCGCCGTCCCCTCACGTGGTATGGAGTTACTCCACGTACACTTCCTGTCTTACACCGGAAGAGTGTGTGGGTCAAGCTCCTCCAGCTTCATATGGTTGATATGGGTCTTGTGACCAGTCTCCCAGTGTCTCTGTGTTGCAGGCGCCATAGCCTCCCCGGTATCCTGGTGCCACCAATTGTACTCCACCGCTGCCTCCAGGGCGTCGTCCCGGCAAACACGCATCGCCGTTCCGCCGGTGCCCCCAGCGTCCATGTTAGGACGTTCTTCTGTATCCCTGGTCGGGTTATCTGTACAAGGACACACCTCAGCATTTTCTTCTGGATCTTGTTGATCGTTCCCCACCGTGAGGCGGCATTTCTTCCGACGTTTAAATGAGTGCTTTTTTCGATGCCAAGTCTCCGAATCAGAGATCAGTATTGCCTCTTGATGTTCGCGTGGGACTTCATAATCGTGATCCGTCGGATTGTCTACCTCCATAACTGCCGTATACGAGGGGCTTGCGAGCGGAACCGAAGGCAGGGCGTCCTAAGACCGCTGTGGACGGCCCGGCGTTACATCATCTTTCCATGGCTCGCTGTGATCTGCTACTCTCCTAACATTCTGGTATGTTTCTGTCACGTGTCTTACTTTATTTCGTAATGCCACAGCATAGGTCATGGGGAGCACCGTCGGTTGCTGTGTGAGTCGAGAGGTGGGGGGGGGGGGAGGGAGGGGTTACCCCATGGCAATAGTAACCCGACTCGGAACGTACGTGTCCCTCCTTTCCACATCCAGAACATGTTCATAGTTGACCATCAGAGATGACAATCTTCATACGGCCAGCGATGTATAGGTATGATGGGATGCATTTTCGTACTTAGATCCATATTTGTCTGACGCTATTGAGGACAGGATGTGTTTGAAACGCACCCATTTTTCAGCGACATGAGTTAGAACCGTTCCGTAAGAGCGTAATGCATAGATCACCAATTCTTCTAGCACCTCAAACGGGAGCTCAGACTTGGATCGTCCGTAGTCCCACGCCAGCGTGTTCAACTGTAACCGATCCAACATTCCCATCCGAGGGACAGAAACGAAATCCTTTGTGTCTCGGAGTAGTATCTCGTCACGCGCCATCTCATCAATGAGTTTGAAACAGACGATGCTAATGACTATGATTAAGTGTATTCCCACTAGAACGTCAGGTTCGAGTTTTACCTCATCCCGTAAATAACGTTCTATCTCGTAAGCCTTCGGTCGAGCACGTTCGTTAGCAAAACTAATTTCAGTGTCGATTTGCGGAACGACAAGTCCATGATTCGTTCTATGCACTACCGTGGTACACCACTACACATTTAGCGTAAGCAACTCGCTCAGAACATGTGTGGCAGAGACCTAAGCATCACGCATCCGGCCATCCTGATTTAGTTTTCCGTAATTTCCCTAAATCGCTCCAGGCAAATGCCGGGATGATTCGTTTGAAAGGGCACGGCCGACTTCCTTCCCCGTCCTTCCCTAATCCGATTAGACCGATGACTTCGCTGTCTGGTCTCCTTCCCTAAAACAACCCAACCCAACCCTAAGCATCATCCGAATCGCTGCGCTACTGGAGGCAGACCTTGGTCGCTACGGCAACGGCGCTTTCTTTTAAAAGATAATATTGTGGAGAAGGCCAAATAAAGACTGCGCTTTGTTGGCAGAACACTTAGAAGATGCGACGAACCCACTAAACAGACAGCCTACATTACACTTGTCCGGCCTCTGCGGGAACACTGCTGCGCAGTATGGGATCCTTACCAGGTAGCATTGACGGAGGACGTCGAAAAAGTGCAAAGAAGGACAGACCGTTTCCTCTTATGGCGTAACAGGTGTGAGTGTGTCACTGATATGATACGCAAGTTTGGGTGGCAGTCACTGAAACAAAGGCGGTTTTCTTTGCGGCGAGATCTATTTACGAAATTTCAATCGCCAACTTTCTCTTCCGAATGCGAAAATATTTTGTTGACACCCACCTACTTAGGGAGAAATGATCATCATAACAAAATTAGAGAAATCAGAGCTCGAACGGAAAGATTTTGGTGTTCCTTTTTTCCAAGTGCCATTCGAGAGTGCAACGGTAGAGAAGTAGTATGAAAATGGTTCGATGAAGCCTGTGCCAGGCACTTAAGTGTGAATTGCAGGGTAACCATGTAGATGTAGATGTAGATGTAGATATACCTTATGGGCACATAAGCGGCAGTCGAAAAAGTTTGTTTAATTGATTCCTAGAAAAATACGCGGTCGTGGACCTCATATAGTGCGAATGTTGATGAAAAATGCTCTATTTTCAATTAACTATCGGTCCCGTCAATTCTGAGTCGATTGCATGTCGTGAACATTGCAGATTGTTTTCTGAAAAAGTGGGAGATGTTGAGCCAAAGTATCTCAGGGTCTGTCGTTTCAGATTGTACAGAAGTGGCCTGCCAAATATGACCGGAATCGGTTGGCCATATCTGAGGCTTTGCCCTCTGAGTTCAAATATAGACAAACCACTGAAGCTGTTATTGCTGCCACATGCAGCGTCGCGCTCGCAACCAACGCCCAAGATTCATTGACAGTCGAATACCACATAGCTCACATGGTCTATGTTAGGCTGGCCATCCTCATACAGCACTGTATATACTATCCTAAAATACGAGTTTGTTACCTGCATAAGTGATTAAGTCTCCATAAGTGACGAGATTAGTAAATATGAAGTTTAGTGAACAGCGGAGACCTTATTATGGATAAAGATCTTGAACATGCAAGGAATCAGATATCAGGACACAACTGTAAAAAGTTGGTGATTGACTGGTTTCCAAGGAAGAAAATCTGAACTGAATGGAGTTGTGCTTAAAACTGTAAGCAGCAACCTACAGCGTGGAGGGTGATCTACACGAAGACAATAGTCCATAGGCATACCAAATAAAGTTTCTTTATTGGCAAAAAGCACTCGTATCGAAGATACCAAGATAAGAATGAAGAGTTAAAATTTCTGCGACTGTAGGAATATGCTGATACGACTATAACATTGTCGTTACCATGAAAATATTTGCATAAAGTTTTAATTGTCGCATCGAAAAAACAAATTTACATTACTAAATTTTATTTTTTTACAATGACAAGTCTGCTGTCCTAGTAGGCAGTGAAATCCACGCGAGATGGTATAGTGGCAAGCCACTGAAGGGACTAAAACAAAACAGCGCAGACTATTGGTAAAGAGACGTATGGTGCGCTAATTAGTTTTCTTTGTCCGAAGGGGTACAACGCTGCAATAATTTAAGGTGAGTTGGTGGCAGTGTACGGAAAAAACGCACCATCATATGACACACTGATTACATCTATATACATACTCCGTAGACTACCATAAGCCGGCCGGGGTGGCCGAGCGGTTCTAGGCGCTACAGTCTGGAACCGCGGACTGCTACGGTCGCAGGTTCGAGTCCTGCCTTGGGCATGGGTGTGTGTGATGTCCTTAGGTTAGTTAGGCTTACGTAGTTCTAAGTTCTGATGACCTCAGAAGTTAAGTCCCATAGTGCTCAGAGCCATTTTTAGACTACCATACGTTGCATGGCGAAGGACAACACGTACTAATACCAGACATTTCCTTTTCTGGTCCACTTGCAAACAGAGCAAGTGAAAAAAGACTGTCTACACGGCTCCACACGAACCCTCATTTCTCGCATTTTATCTAGATGATCCTTATACGAAATGTACGTTGGCGGCAGTAGAGTCATTTTGCAGTTGGCCTCCAAAGCCGGTTCTCTAAATGTCCGCAATAGTGCCTTGCGGCAAGAGCGTCGTCTTCCCTCTAGAGATTCCCCATTTAAGTTCAGGAAGTATTTCCGCAATACTAGCGTGCTGATCGACCTTATTGGTAACGAATGTAGCAGCACCCCACTGAAATGCTTCCATGTCTTCCTTTAATCCGACCTGGTGAGGATCCCAAGATTCGAACAGTTCTCTCTAACAGCTCGCAATAGCGTTATATACGACGTCTTCCAAAATTCTCCCAACTGAATGAAGCCGAGCATTCGATTTCTCTACTACCGATCTGATGTCCTCATTCCACTTCATATCGCTTTGCAACGTTTCAACTAAATGCTGACTGTGTCAAGCAGAACCGTGCTAACGCTGCATTCGAACGTTACAGGATTTGTTTTTCCTACTCATCTCCATTAACTTATACTTTTCTAGATTAGAGCAAGCTGCCATTTATCAAACCAACTAGAAATGCTACCTAAGTCACCCTACATACGTCACTCAACGACCACACCTTCCTGTACACCGAAGTGTCATTAGCAAATAGCCGCAAATTGCAGCTCATCCTGTCCGTAAGAACATTTATGTTCATAGAGAATAAAAGCGGTCCCATCCTACTTTCCTGGGGCACACCTGACGATGCCGTTGTTTCTGATGAACAATCGCCGACGGGGACAACTGGCTTATATTGCCTAAGAGGTCTTCGAGCACTCACATATCTCATAACCTAATTCACATGCTCGGACCTTCGTCAACAGTCTGCAGTGGCACATCGTGTAGAACATTTTCCGGAAATCTAGGAATGTGGAATCTGCCCATATTCATGGTTTGCAAAATATCATATGAGAAAAGGAAAAGCTGATATTTGCACGGACAATGTTTTCTAAAAACGTGTTGATTCGTGAACAGAAGCTTTCCCGTATTAAGGCAACTTACTATATTCGAAATGAGGATACGTTCAAGAATTCTCCAGTAAAACCGATGTTAAGGACGTTAGTCTATAATTTTGCTGATCCTTTCTCTTACCTTTCGGATATACAGGAGCGACCCGCTCTTTTTTACAGTCGCACGGGACTTTTAGCTGGGCGAGAAATTCGCGATACATGCAAGCTAAGTGAAGAACCAACGTCACAGAGTGTTCTCTCTAAAACCGAATTGGGCTTCTATGTGGACCTGGTTATTTATTTGTTTTCAACTCTTTCAGTTGCTTACCTATGCCACAGATGACAATTTGTATGTCCTCCATGCGGGAGACTGTATGACGGCCAAACGACATTTTCTATGTATTATCGTCGTGCGCGAATGATCTCTTAAGTGTGGCAGACCATTCCATTGTGGTCAAACACGTCTGAATGACGAGGAAAGAAGTAGCAAACCATCTGCCCGTGAATAACAAGCTATCACAAGAAAAGTATAGGCCCTGGTGCTCGAAGACCGGCATCTCAATCAGATGTGTATAAATTCTCTTTCCAGCCTGCCTGAGCCTGTCTTTGTCACACCTATTACAACAACTTAACCTCCAGCAACGAAGACACAACGGTACACGTGTAGTGAGGCACGGTGGTTAAAGCAGACCAACTTGATTATCCACAAGCCTGGCAAGATTAACAGGACCTGTTCAGTCTGCTGCACCTGACAACAGGTTGCGCTACCAGTCCAACGTGACTAGTTAGGTATACGTATGAGAAGGTAGTTTTACAACAGCACGAAAATGGAGAAACCAAACTTAACGGAGACTGAGGAGAAATTAAGAATTGGGGTATTAATACCAATCATGCGACTGAGACCGAGTCCAACAGAGGAAAAGTTTTCGTGTGTTTATGAGGCAGATTCAAATAAACTGGTAGGTGTCTCACCGTGAAAATTGTATAAAAAGTTACTAAACACTCACTAGGGCATCTATAGTATGCCACTACATGTTTATAAATTTGAGCCTCACTCCATAAATAATTTTGAACGATCACAAAGACTTAGTGGCTTACACGCGTGTGGAATTATTTGCTGAGGTGTTGAGGCAATTTACCAGTACATAGGCTTCATAAATTTAGGGCAAACACTGATTGAAACAGAAAAAATATGATTCAGTGGAAATGGCTGGCTCTGAGGGACTTAACATCTATGGTCATCAGTCCCCTAGAACTTAGAACTACTTAAACCTAACATCACACAACACCCAGCCATCACGAGGCAGAGAAAATCCCTGACCCCGCCGGGAATCGAACCCGGGAACCCGAGCGTGGGAAGTGAGAACGCTACCACACGACCATGAGATGCGGTCAGTGGAAATGAAAAACCACATTCTACTGGTATGTAACGTAGTGCGAAGAAAGCTTAGTATGAAAGAAAATCTTCTTCTTTCAGATACGTCCATCTTACATTAAAATAATGTGAAAAGTGAACTTCGTGTTCGCTGCAATGCGTTTGGGGTGTTTTGAAAGAACTGGTTAGGTCACTTCGAATGAATTCAACGAGCACGCAACACACATCCCGGAAAAAGTATTTAAAATTGGTATAACTGGGGTCATATTTGGCTGAAACTCATTAAAATTACAGAAACTAGACTTCTAAAACCTTACTTTAGTTGCCATTGTTGTATAATATACATCTTCTGGTTCTTAGGTGCAAAGGATCTCTACTTGCAAAGATGGCCTGATGTTGGTTCGAATTGATATTAGTCAGTAATAATCCTAAAACGGTAAAGTTGCAGAGAAACACTTTCATGTTGAAATAAATAAATAAGCTAGAAATACGCCGAAAAGGAAAAGGACAAATAAAATCTTCCATTTTCTGGCCTACAATAACCCAAAATGAATATTTCATTAAGCTTCTTCCTGCGACACTCTGGTGAAAAAAGGGTCAACTTCAGAACCCTACTCGTAACACTAGAATGACGTGTACAGAGTAAACTGCAACGTAGCGTAGGACTGCGGGAAGATGGGTGGGCTGTCAGGCAGGCCGGCAGGCAGGCAAACAACACCATTCCTTTAGCCTGCTAGGTTTGGGCATAACTTGGCTTGGATGCCAGTAAAACAGCCTGCCCGTTGTCCCGTTCAGCTGCTAACGTGCGGCAGCTTGCCTGTCCAGCTAACAGGCAAGCATGAGCAAGTTAAAAGCGGAATACGGACTGTGCAGAAAAAGTACAGTGGGAAATCGCAAAAGGGTGTATTTTTCTTCTCCGACAACGCCACAGCTCACTCTGAATATGACACAGTCCTACATGCTGATTCTTGGGGCTATCATACTTTGTCTTGTCCTACCACGGAACCAAATGGCGCTTTTCTCTTTCGAATTGGAACATTTGTTTTACAACCAAAACGCAGACTTTTGTAAACAGGCTCCCTGTTAAGTAATCCAGTACTGGGAAAAATGTGTCGTACTGAACGGTGAATACGTAGAGGAGCACTTGCACTCTCAGTGTGTTTCATGTCGCAGCTTCATATTTTTGAAGTTATAGTCAAAAACTTACGAATAACCCTCGCATATATGCAGAAATACGAGGGCGTATTGGTATGTATGCAATGTCACTATTGAGCAAATACACAGAATCGTCTGCCAGATGCTCAGCCGTTACGCAAATGCTAAAAGTGGGCGAACTCCTGCCTTATGTACGATGGAGTGTTGAAAAGTAATTATTCCAATTTATTTTATGTCAAAACTTAAAGATTAACATTCTGCATTTTTATTCATCATATCTGCATATTTATTTCTTAACATAATCACCGTGGTGATGAAAACATTTCTCCCAACGAGAGACCACTTTGTTGATATTGTCCCTGTAGAATGTTTGGCTTTGTTGACAGAGTCACAACCTGACTTCTGTTTACACCGCTTCATCGCTACCAACGTGAAGCCCTCGGAGGTATTCTTTGCAGTTTTGGAAACAGACGAAAATCGGATGAGGTCAATTCGGGACGGTATGGAGGATGATCGATGATAGTCAACCCAGGGCGTCGGATTGTTGCAGACGTCGCAGCGTTTGTGTGTGGTCTGACACTGTCATACTGAAGGAGAGGATGCTCCATGTACGGACGAACTCTTCGAATTCGAAACTCGATTATGGTACTCTGTGTCTCACGTTACATTACACATCGACAAATTATTCGCTACAGTTCGGAGCCCTTTGGTGGCAGAAAGCTGCAAATATGTAAACATGATGAATAAAGATATATAATATTAATACCTTTTGATATATTGAAAAAAGTTTAAAAATTCGGAGCATTACATTTCAGGACACCCTCGTATAAGACACGTTGGCACACCATAACATAATAATAAGACACATTGGCACACCATAACAAAATAGGACTACTTTAAATCGATAATAATCGTTTTATTACGAGAAAGAGATAATGCTGAATTACGTTTCACGAGGATAGGTACCACTTAATCCATATCCTAGTAAAGAACCCAGCATTTAAATCAAGTAATAACGCAAATAAAAAAAAAGAGTGAAAGATGATCGTGACATGGGGCTTGGTAACATTCACTTTTGAATGCGAATCCCTCGTCGTGGTGCATGGAGTATACAGGTGTGTAAAAGGTAATTACGTAACTACCTAATATTGCCATCAATAACGAACTTTGGAAAAAGTGGAAAAATTAAACTAGAAAACTTGACCTACAATGGGGAGTTTGAGTACCGACGTTAAGGAGAAAAAGTTTCACATTTGCGCATGTACAGTTTCTTGAGCTCCGTATTAGAATAAAAATCCGATTTTAGTTTCCATCTGTTATGTAGACGTTAGCTTTCCATGCTACATGACATATTTGCTCGTCCTTTTGAGATGTAGATTACATAAACGTATCGAAAAAGAAGGACATACACCGGATCATATTAAGTAATACGTTCAGTATTTTGGAAAATGAAGGTTCTACGTAGACAAAAGAGACAGTTAATTAAAAGCAGTAATTATTCAAACAGAAAATATTGCAGATACGAAGAATGGAAAAATTTAAAACAGAATGACGAGTCTATTACAGAGAATAAAACGACAATTGGAACATTATAGAATGTGTGTGTGTGTGTGTGTGTGTGTGTGTGTGAGGAAATGATGGTGTTGTATTCTGAATGCTGTGCTATCCTCCACCCAAAGTATGTTAGTCGCTATTGGTGTATATCTGGAATCTTTAAAAAAATATTTGAATGCTGTGTAAAGTGGTATGATCTCAGAAGCGAAAGAAGCAAAATGTGTTATGAATATGAAAAAAAATCTAGTGATAGAATTTCTGATTATGCAAAGGTGAGTGCAGCATGCTTTGATGGTAACGAAGTTGAGCAAATTATGGCTTCCTAAGGATGAACAGTTGGTCATGTAGGCCTAGACCATTACCTATCAAAGTTTTCTTTTAAGAACACCTAAGATAGTTCTGCAACTTGCCTTCTGAGGAATTAATACTAGGTTAGATGGTGTTGATCATGACGTCTTTTTACTGTTATGTATCTTGAAATTGGAATACGTGAGTATTATATTTTTAGCTGGATGAGTATATATTGTGGGAGACTGATGTTGTAATGGATTATTCGGTAATGGCTGTATGTAGTACCTGGATATTATACTTAAAAAAAGACAATTAGAACCTATAATCTTTTACAAAACTATGCGCTATGTGCCTGTAGTTTTAATGTGGAAATCGATTACACAAAACGGCTATATTGAGAATTGTTTCGTAGCCAATCTCATGGTGGATTCAGAGCTACTCCACCGGATGACTGAAATCGTCTCGTCTGACCACATTATTCCTATAGAACAAGGGCTGGGAAACCTTTCTTGTGCAGTCGCAGCTGTGGCTCACTGAAACATTGTTTTTCTAGATGTATTACGGTGCCACTACGCAGTGCCAATGTCAACACGGTGTTGTAAATAAATACCTACGATTGGTCATCGAATCAATAACTATTTATCGCATACATAACACGTTTAGAATTTCTGTGGTGTATGACAAAATACCAGATTTGACCCGCCATATGACACACTTAGCAGGTTGGTTTAACGGATTAGCCGGCCGCGGTGGTCTAGCGGTTCTAGGCGCGCAGTCCGGAACCGCGCGACTGATACGGTCGCAGGTTCGAATCCTGCCTCGGGCATGGATGTGTGTGATGTCCTTAGGTTAGTTAGGTTTAAGTAGTTCTAAGTTCTAGGGGACTGATGACCACAGATGTTAAGTCCCATAGTGCTCACAGCCATTTAACGGATTAGAAGAAATATTAGACCACAATTCATTACGTTTTTTAAATGCTTATCCGGACTGTAGGTCGCTTAGTACTTATGAGAGTATCATGGGAATATAACGTCTCTCTTCTCTAGACACACACACACACGCACGCACACACGCTCACACACACACACACACACACACACACACACACACACACACAGTATGGTACCTTGCGCCACTCACAAAAAACGATACTAGAAAGGGGAACGCGTCTATCGATCGATCCCAAATTTTTCATATCTTAATATCATACGCGAAATGTACGCTGGCTACAATTGTAGTCTTCTAGTAAACTGTGTGTTACAGCTCATAAAAACAAACAATTCGGGAATTTCTCGTCAATCTGAGAACCATAACAGATTGCCTTAATAGGAGTTGAATATAACTATTGCGCACCCTATCTTCAACATACAATCCTATAAACCAACTGTCCAGCAGAGCCCTATAAGAGAAATAAATTACGTACAAGGACTGTGAGCACTTTTTTCCAAACGAGGTGTCACATTTACCGTTCTAGAAAAGAACGATAAAAGGATTTAGTAAATTTCTTTCTACAGCCTTCTCCTCTGCCAAAAGCATCAGGCACATAACTTGCCTGCGATATTACCTGATTTGCAATTCTACACTGACGTCAATGACGTAGACTAGATTTTGTCACAGCTCTAACGATATATGGGAACCGTGACCGGTAGATTTACGGCAACACCATACACCTGATAATATTAGTATAACCGGTACAATTAAGGTATATTTTGCTACTAAATGATGTACTTCTGTTAATAATGGAACTCTTTGGGTAAATCAAGCACCTTACAGAGGCGTAAAAAAAATGATATTTTTTATTCAAATGGGCAAGCGGGTTCCTCTGGATGCTTTGCTTTTCGACGGTAGCACGATGGAAGCCTTATATAACGACCTCTGACGCCGTCGCTAGCGTGGGCGCTACTCAAACATAGTTTCGTGCCCGCATCTCGTGGTCGTGCGGTAGCGTTCTCGCTTCCCACGCCCGGGTTCCCGGGTTCGATTCCCGGCGGGGTTAGGGATTTTCTCTGCCTCGTGATGGCTGGGTGTTGTGTGCTGTCCTTAGGTTAGTTAGGTTTAAGTAGTTCTAAGTTCTAGGGGACTTATGACCACAGCAGTTGAGTCCCATAGTGCTCAGAGCCATTTGAACCATAGTTTCGTAACGGCCTCATTGCGGCCACAGTCTTCTGGACACAGCGATCATGGGTGGAGTGGAATGGAACTTTCTATCTAAAACTGGACGGATACATAGGTCGGTGATTGCCCCCCCCCCCCCAACTTTATCAGTCTCTGTAGGAATGATTTTTCCCCACTCTTACTTGGAGCCACTGTGACGGCTTTTCCTTTGGGACTAGCGAGTGGGGTGATAGATGCCACTGTCGGCTTGTATTCCAGGTCTGGCTTCTGCTAGAGCCACTTTCCTCAGCCCTGTGTCGGTAGCGTCGACAGAGACGCACAGTATTTCATGATAATTATGAACGGGTGGTTCCTGAAGAGGGGTAGCAGCCTTTTCAGTAGTTGCAAGGGCAACAGTCTGGATGATTGACTGATCTGGCCTTGTAACAATAACCAAAACGGCCTTGCTGTGCTGGTACTGCGAACGGCTGAAAGCAAGGGGAAACTACAGCCGTAATTTTTCCCGAGGGCATGCAGCTTTACTGTATGATTAAATGATGATGGCGTCCTCTTGGGTAAAATACGCCGGAGGTAAAATAGTCCCCCATTCGGATCTCCGGGTGGGGACTACTCAAGAGGATGTCGTTAGCAGGAGAAAGAAAACTGGCATTCTACGGATCGGAGCGTGCAATGTCAGATCCCTTAATCGGGCAGGTAGGTTAGAAAATTTAAAAAGGGAAATGGATAGGTTAAAGTTAGATACAGTTGGAATTAGTGAAGTTCGGTGGCAGGAGGAACAAGACTTTTGGTCAGGTGACTACAGGGTTACAAACACAAATTCAAGTAGGGGTAATGCAGGAGTAGCTTTAATAATGAATAGGAAAATAGGATTGCGGGTAAGCTACTACAAACAGCATAGTGAACGCATTATTGTGGCCAAGATAGATACGAAGCCCACACCTACTACAGTAGTACAAGTTTATATGCCAACTAGCTCTGCAGATTACGAAAAATTGAAGAAATGTATGATGAAATAAAAGAAATTATTCAGGTAGTGAAGGGAGACGAAAATTTAATAGTCATGTGTGACTGGAATTCGAGTGTAGGAAAAGGGAGAGAAGGAAACGTAGTAGGTGAATATGGATTGGGGCTAAGAAATGAAAGAGGAAGCCGCCTGGTAGAATTTTGCACAGAGCTAAGCTAATCATAGCTAACACTTGGTTCAAGAAGCATAAAAGAATGTTGTATACATGGAAGAACCCTGGAGATACTAAAAGGTATCAGATAGATTATATAATGGGAAGACAGAGATTTAGGAACCAGGTTTTAAATTGTAAGACATTTTCAGGGGCAGATGTGGACTCTGACCACAATCTATTGGTTATGACCTGTAGATTAAAACTGAAGAAACTGCAAAAAGGTGGGAATTTAAGGAGATGGGACCTGGATAAACTGAAAGAACCAGAGGTTGTACAGAGTTTCAGGGAGAACATAAGGGAACAATTGACAGGAATGGGGGAAAGAAATACAGTAGAAGAAGAATGGGTAGCTCTGAGGGATGAAGTAGTGAAGGCAGCAGAGGATCAAGTAGGTAAAAAGTCGAGGGCTTGTAGAAATCCTTGGGTAACAGAAGAAATATTGAAATTAATTGATGAAAGGAGAAAATATAAAAATGCAGTAAATGATGCAGGCAAAAAGGAATACAAACGTCTCAAAAATGAGATCGACAGGAAGTGCAAAATGGCTAAGCAGGGATGGCTAGAGGACAAATGTAAGGATGTAGAGGCTTATCTCACTAGGGGTAAGACAGATACTGCCTACAGGAAAAGTAAAGAGACCTTTGGAGATAAGAGAACCACTTGCATGAACATCAAGAGCTCAGATGGAAACCCATTTCTAAGCAAAGAAGGGAAAACAGAAAGGTGGAAGGAGTATATAGAGGGTCTATACAAGGGCGATGTACTTGAGGACAAAATTATGGAAATGGAAGAGGATGTAGATGAAGAAGATGAAATGGGAGATACGATACTGCGTGAAGAGTTTGACAGAGCACTGAAAGAACTGAGTCGAAACAAGGACCCCGGAGTAGACAACATTCCATTGGAACTACTGACGGACTTGGGAGAGCCAGTCCTGACAAAACTCTACCATCTGGTGAGCAAGATGTATGAAACAGGCGAAATACCCTCAGACTTCAAGAAGAATATAATAACTCCAATCCCAAAGAAAGCAGGAGTTGACAGATGTGAAAATTACCGAACAATCAGTTTAATAAGCCACAGCTGCAAAATACTAACACGAATTCTTTACAGACGAATGGAAAAACTACTAGAAACCGACCTCGGGGAAGATCAGTTTGAATTCCGTAGAAATACTGGAACACGTGAGGCAATACTGGCCTTACGACTTATCTTAGAAAATAGATTAAGGAAAGGCAAACCTACGTTTCTAGCATTTGTAGACTTAGAGAAAGCTTTTGACAATGTTGACTGGAATACTCTCTTTCAAATTCTAAAGGTGGCAGTCGTAAAATACAGGGAGTGAAAGGCTATTTACAATTTGTACAGAAACCAGATGGCAGTTATAAGAGTCGAGGGACATGAAAGGGAAGCAGTGGTTGGGAAGGGAGTAAGACAGGGTTGTAGCCTCTCCCCGATGTTATTCAATCTGCATTTTGAGCAAGCAGTAAAGGAAACAAAAGAAAAATTCGGCGTAGGTATTAAAATCCATGGAGAAGAAATAAAATCTTTGAGGTTCGCCGATGACATTGTAATTCTGTCAGAGACAGCAAAGGACTTGGAAGAGCAGTTGAACGGAATGGATGGTGTCTTGAAGGGAGGATATGAGATGAACATCAACAAAGGCAAAACGAGAATAATGGAATGTAGTCGAATTAAGTCGGGTGATGTTGAGGGTATTAGATTAGGAAATGAGACACTTAAAGTAGTAAAGAAGTTTTGCTATTTGGGGAGCAAAATAACTGATGATGGTCGAAGTAGAGAGGATATAAAATGTAGACTGGCAATGGCAAGGAAAGCGTTTCTGAAGAAGAGAAATTTGTTAACATCGAGTATAGATGTGTCAGGAAGTCATTTCTGAAAGTATTTGTATGGAGTGTAGCCATGTATGGAAGTGAAACATGGACGGTAAATAGTTTAGACAAGAAGAGAATAGAAGCTTTCGAAATGTGGTGCTACAGAAGAGTGCTGAAGATTAGATGGGCAGATCACATAACTAATGTGGAAGTATTGAATAGGATTGGGGAGAAGAGAACTTTGTGGCACAACTTGACCAGAAGAATGGATCGGTTGGTAGGACATGTTCTGAGGCATCAAGGGATCACCAATTTAGTATTGGAGGGCAGCGTGGAGGGTAAAAATGGTAGAGGGAGACCAAGAGATGAATACACTAAGCAGATTCAGACGGATGCAGGTTGCGGTAGGTACTGGGAGATGAAGAAGCTTGCACAGGATAGAGTAGCATGGAGAGCTGCATCAAACCAGTCTCAGGAGTGAAGACCACAACAACAACAATGACTGTGATTATAGTGTTATCTAGTATGTGTAGCATGTATTTCCAACAATAGTTCGCGCGTTGTTCGCATTCTGTATTTGGAGAATAACCGACAGATGCTGTTCTATCTCCAAGGCCGCATTTTCTATCGTATAACAGTATAAGTATCGTGATCTCTGTGAGTCTATGACTTTGTGTGTAACAAGAGCTTATTTTTGCTGCACTGTGGTCATCGTTCAGTCTCGTTTATGTGTGGCGAGGATGTATATACTTCGGATTCATTCCCGCACATATTTGTGAGTCTTGTACTGATATACTAGTACTGCGAGAGTTACAGGTCTTTATATTCTGCCTGGGAACCCTGGCGGCTCTCGTCCACAGTGTTCTTGCAGGATGGTATTCACGAGTGTTATAGCATCACCATATACTGCAAATTGCTAGCTTCCCAGCCTGTGTCTATGGAATTCTATAGATCTGCGAAATTACGTTAACAACAGAGACCATTCTTGGATTTTCCTGTAGTTAATATACGAGACTTATAGTAATCTGATATATACTAATGATATTGCAGTATTTATTTTGTTTCGACATCGCAGTTACGTGTCTTCTTTCCACCTGACCTGGCTGCAACTAGAGTCGACCATACAAGTTTTAAGAGAATGATGGTTTGTGGGAGGGGGGAAGGAAGGTTGTTTCTGATTGGTCCAGCGAGATAGGGGAAGGGGAGGGGAGTCCTTTGCGCTAAAACTATTACCAACATTTATCTGCAATGGCGTTGGCGTGGTACGACAGCTTAGCTGTGGCGTGATGTCCCCTCCGTGAATAACTGAGTGTGGTTTGTGCCAGCTACTAGGTCGCTGACGACGGAGGCGAGTACAGATATGTATTGTTTACATATAGCCAATTTCTGTACCATTCCTGAGGAGATGGTCTGGCGTAATGTTTGGCATACATGTGGCTCTTTCCCATTCGTGGCCTGGCGGCTGCGAGTGCACGAGGAGTTCCATACTCTACCAGCATTATCTAGCGAATGCACGAGAGGAGTTCCTCATAACCTAGGTATGAATTTGTAGCAGTCCTTGATATTTCCACTGACGTGTGGGATATTTTTGTGTTTTTACTGTGGTGGTGGATCCCTCAGCCGGAACTGATAATATAGCAGCTTTGTCGGCAGCCAAGCTGTAGATGACTGCATCTGTTATAATGCTACTTTCTCGGCAATTACTGGGTTGGGTAGTGGTGTGTCCGTGATCATACTCCAAGCATCGATGTTCACGCCTATGCACACACACCTCGGTGTCCGAAAAGTGGTGTACCCTGTAGGCGACATGATTTTCTCTGGGGTGGTTTCAATTACTGATCGACTCTAAGTGCGTATTTTGTAGCGCTGTGCTACATACATAGAGTATCTTTGGTTGGAGGCACCAGAATTTTATTATGACGTCACACAATCTAGTAACGCAGCGATGGTTTATCTATTGCAGTGTGGTATTTCTGACACATATACTACCTTTGTTCAGAAATCGGTATTGCTTACAGAATTTGGTATGAAGTAATTTCTACCAAAATGTTCGTTTCTAACACTATGACTTCACACACACACACACACACACACACACACACACACACTCACACACACTTTAGTAAATCAGTGGTGGCTTAACAATGATATTTAAATTAGGTCTATGCTGTATTGTGACTGACAGAGAGCATCATGACGTCGACGCAACGCGACGTTGCGACGCGATGCTATGACGTGACGCAACATGATGTCGAGGTGACATTGACGCTTTACGTAATTCAACAAATGTGTGTAAAATTGTGTAAAATATGGAAAAATGAGGGTAATTACATATCTGCCTTGATGTGATGCCTGCTGATGTCTTGAATAATGAAATATTAAATTGTTATTAACATACAGGTCTTGAGTGACGTGATTTATCGTAATTTCCTTGTAACAAATAGACATAGTCTAAACCTCTGCCTATGCTGCTCAGTTGCAGAACGTATGCTTCGCACTGAAGTGTCTCACGTTGAAAAATGAAAATGGAGGGGGTTCTTGAACGCATTTACTCAGAGGTGTGGGGAGAGGAGAGGGAGTAGGAGTTAGCGCCATGCTTATTTCATGTGACACAACTTCCTGAGTGGTTCCCCTGCGTGATCTTGGTCAATTCCCGGCTGTTACCTGGGGGAAAGGGAGTGGGAGTGGCCTTGAATATAAGTAGCCCAGGCGTGAAATCTGTCCCTGGATGTCCTTACCTTCTCAGCAACTCCCACTCTATTTAGAATTCTCCTTACTATTCTACTTGCCTCCCACGTGTAATAAATGAACAAGGAGGATTTACAGCTGGAGATTTCACAATGGAACGTGAACGAAACTCTGGGACGTAGCAATGAGTACGAATTATGCCTTTGTTTGACATCCATAGATTTTGAGAAAGCTTTTGCTTCAGTTTTGACTAAATCGGTCTTGACATCCCTAGAGTAACGTGACACTGACTAGACGTATGATAGTGTAGTGACGAATACATACGTCGACTATACAGCTTCAATTAAACTTCATCAGGACAGTGAAAAAGTCCAGAAGTGAAACAGGGATGACGAAGGATATTCCAAGTTACCAGAGCTATTTGTAGCTCCTATACCTAAAATGGAATACGTCTTAATGAAACATCTCTAAAACACCTCCGGTTGGGTTTTGACACTGTTGGCCTCTAGAGCAGATGTATTTCGACAACGAATGAATAAATCTAAAACCACTAATTTGAAAGTAGACTTCAACAGTAGAAAAAATCCATTGGTCTATCTATTACTTACCATGATCAGCCAGAACATTATGACCACCTACATAATAGCCGGCATGTCCACCTTTAGCACAGATAACAGAGGAGACAAGTAGTGGCATGGAAGCAATAAGGCCATGGTAGGTCGCTGAAGAGAGTTGGCACCTAACCTGCACACGTAAGTTACTTAATTCCCATACATTCCGAGGAGGGGGACGATAAGTTCTAACGTTAAATCACATCCCAGAAGTGTTCGATCGGGCTCGGATCTGGTGAGTTGGGGGGTCAGGACATTAACTGAAACTCGCCACTGTATGGCTCAAACCACTCTATCAGACTCCTGGCCTTGTGACACGGGGCGTTATGTTGCTGAAAAATGACACTGCCGTCGGGAAATACGATCGTCCTGAAGGGGTGTAAGTTGTCTGCATCCGCGATACTCACTGGTCGTCATGGTGCCATGCCCGAACTCCACTTGACCCATGGATGTCCAAGTGACAGTTCCCCACAGCGTAATGGAGCAGCGCCCAACTTGTCTCCGTCCCGCAGTACAGGTGTCAAGGAGCTGTTCCCGTGGAAGACGACGGATTCGCACCCTACTATCGGCATTATGAAGAAGGTATCGGGATTCATCAGAACATGCAACGCTCTGCCACTGGGGCAACGTGCAGTGCCGATGGTCGCGTGCCCATTCCAGTCGTAGTTGCCGGTGTCGTGATGTTAACATTGGTACTTGCATGGGTTGTCGGCTGCGGAGGCTCATCGTTAGGAGTGTTCGGTGCACTGTGTGTTCAGGTACACTTGTACTCTGCGAATCATTAAAGTCTGATATTAGTTCCGTCGCCTGTTTTGTTTTACCAGCCTGCCCAACTACGACGTCTGACATGTCTAATGAGGGGTGGCCGCGCAACCGTACGACGTCTGGACATGATTTCACCTTGATTTCACCCCATGTTGAATACACTCACCACCGCACTCCTGGAACACCCAACAAGTAGTGCAGCTTCTGAAATGCTCGTGCCGAACCTCCGGGCCATCACAGTCTCGCCTCGGCAAGAGTCAGATAGATCGCGCGTCTTCCCCAATCTACACACGGACAGCACGCTCACTGATACTACATGCTCCATTCCTTTGTGTTAGTAGCAGTTTTTCCTTGCCGGGTGACACTTCGAGGACGGATTTAAATCGATAGTAGATCAGTGGTCGTAAAAGTATGGCTGATAAGTGTACATCTTTCATAGCAATCTTTTCCGTGAAAGATTTTTTTCCCTGTATCACTTACTGCTTCGCAATATGTATATATCTCCATTTGTGGATGAGCAATCTTCTTATTTTGAACGCTTTTTCATTAAAGATCCATATGTCATTGACATAAGTGAAAACTGGTAGTAAATACATTTTATTATCTCTCCCTTTGAGATAGAGTGCAAGTTTACAATAGGACCATACGAACTTCCCGTCACCAATTTGATTCGTATTGGGTGTGAAGTACACGGGTGGCACTTTAACATACGTAAATAGGAAGACGCAACTGTCAACCGTTTTTAGAAAATCGGGTTTGATACTTATAGACATGCTTGTGCTAACGTTTTTTAGGACTGTTAATGTTTACGGGAGCCGCAGCCGAGTCAGCTGGCACAGTAGATGAACGTGTTCGATCAGAGGGCTAGCTGCCCTCCGGAAAAAAAAGAGAAGTATTGAACAATTGGTGCCCGCCCGGCTAGCCGCGCGGTCTAAAGCGCTGCTTACCGAGCAGGAAGGCGTGCCGGTCCCCGGCACGAATCCGCTCGGCGGATTAGTGTTGAGGTCCGTGTGCCTGCCAGCCTGTGGATGATTTTTGAGGCGGTTTTGCAACTACCTCGGCGAATGCGGACTGGTTTCCCTTATTTCACAGTTACACTATGTCGGCGATTGCTGCGCAAACATTGTCTCCACGAAGTGTACACCATAATTGCTCTACTGTGCAACAATTTGGGGTTACACTCGCCTGGTATGAGACGTGAGACGTTCCAGGGGGGGGGGGGGGGGGGCGTTGTGTGGTTGTGAACCATTGAGGGCGACGGCGGGACGAAGCCTATCCGTCGTTTCTACGCCCCCGGTTTAAATATGCAATACACAATACACAACTGAACAATCACTTTGAACAGGTGTCCGTCCAGACCAGACCAAATACCGAGAAAAATAAAGAACCAAATGAAGGGAAAAAGGATAGTAAGCATTTAGTTTCATATGTGCGAGATCTGGATGTGACCTCACTGCCGGTAGTTTATTTTTCTATCTCACGTAACTTTAACAACAGATTATGACCGTGAGATGTATCAACATCTATTCTATCATTTATTATTTTTCCTAATCCTTGTCATGAAATAAGTAGAAAAATGTTCCTTTTCTCAGGGAGAGTGGATATCAAAAAGGATACACGAGAACTTTCAAGCAAATCGGTGTATCCATTTTATTTATATTGCTGTATCTACATTTGTAATGTGTATGATGTGTACCTATGCAGCAGTGCATGAATTAGCAGAACAATGATAGTAGAAATATGGAAGACAATAATTATCAGGACATACAGCAGATGTAAGGGACGCCGAATTTTGGCATGTCCATGGTTTTTTTCAGTGTGTCTGTTGTAAAATGGACTTGATTTACATTCATAGACTGTTCTTGGTCGTCACACAATTTCGAGGCTTACCATGCATATAGAAGCATAGCACCGAATATTGGTGCAGATAACTTACAAACAAAAGCAGAACCGGCAGCCAGTTTCGATGCAGAGACCACGCGCTCATGGAACTAAGCGCTTAATCACATTTTGTATGTAATGTTATTAGCAAAAACCAAAGATGATGAATAGAGAAATGTATATACGGTATAATGTGCCTTATAAGAGAGGAAGGGGAAAGGTGAAACAATCGCGGTTTTACATCCGTACATCGGCAGCGTCCGAGGGCTGGGAGGGCAGGGGTCGTAATTGAGGCCTGGCCACTGTTCCCTCGGACATCTCCACAGTCCGATGCATAGGATGGGAGAGCATGTGGTAGTTAGGGTGTGGTGAGTGAGACTTCTTTTTATTTATTTAATCCCAATTCAGGTAACATGGGAGAAGAGGGTAAAGTGTCATAGTGCTGCCTTATGTCGACTGCCATGTGCAGCAAAAGATGCGCTCGACTTTGTGCCATCCTCAGAAGATATGGATGGAGCGAGAAGAGCGGGAGGAGGAGTCATAGAGGGTGGGGGTGGGGGCAGAAGGATGAGGCCCATTGCTCCCCAACTGAGCTGGGGAGGGGGCACGTGAATACACCACGCAGGTAGCTGGCAAACTGGGTCCGATAATTGGCTCGTCGCTCCAAGTCGGCGTGAGCATTCTGTATCCTGAACCAAAAGACGAGGCCTAAATTGTCGTTTTCGCCACAGAGGTAGCTGAGCCTCCAACTTCTTGCCCAGAGTATGGTGATGATTGGAGAAATGATGAGAAAGCAGGCGACCATCTGGAAACTTAGCTCCCAGACATCAAGGGTTGACGGGGATGTGAGGCGGTGGATGTCTTCATCGAGGTGTTAGCAGGCAGCACACAATGGTGTGTCAGCAAATCAAACTACATGTAACATCTGTCTTCTAGCAATTTTGTCATTGGTAATCAAGTGTCACGTTGCTCTAACATATGTGGGGAGATAAATTTGGTGGATACGGCGTCATGCATTTGACCAATGGATCACAGAGTACTTTTGTTCGACAGTGTTGTGTGGCACTCGGTGTAGCAGCGTGAGACAGATGTCTTTGGCCGTAGGAGGACGCTTGGTTGGGAGTGCGTGATGTTCATTTTCCTCAGCGTACGACTATGCCAGACTGGTTGCAATTTGAGGAGAACCGTGCAGATGTATGCTCTATGGTCTGAGAAACTCAGCAGCTACAGCTCAGCATCTTGGACATCAGATGATAGATCCCGGGAGATGTAAATTCTATCAAGTCGACTTTCGTATTGATTGTTTAATATGTGAGGCCACTGGCATGCTAAAAGTCTCTTGCCTTGTGTCGCTCAGCTGGAGGTCTCAGACGGTCATGCGGAGCTCATGACAGCTGTTAGAGTGTGTCGCCTGATCTTTCTGCTGCAGACGCAGTTCAAGTCGCCTCCAAATATGCAACTAGCATAATGCCCAAAGAATAAGGGGGCAATATCTTCAGAGCAGAATGTGGCGACCTCCTGTTGGCAGGTGGAACCACACATTGTGTAGATATTGATGATACATGTGACCATAGTGGTGGAGGCCATGCCTTATGCTGCTGGGAGTATGGTGAGATCTGTAATAGGAATTCCTTAAGAAATGTGTGCAGCCACAATCCCACCACAGTGGTCACTAGCGGAGGTGTTAGGAATGTATCCAGCAATTTGAGGCAGAGCATCCAGTTGTGCCTCCTGTAGGAGTGCAATGTCATCGTCAGATGCCCAGATCATGTCTTGAAATTGAGAAAACTTCAAAGGCGAACTGATATGGTTGGTATTGATCATTGCAATCCTGCATGATTGGCGGTGTAGTAAGGGAAGTTTTGTTAGCACGTTGTTGGTAATCAAGGATGAAGAAGGAAGGCGTAGACCATCTCGTCCAGCCTCCAAGGTTGCAGCCTAGGTATCTTTAGGTCGTGGCCGTTGGAAGCATCGCCACCAACGCTGACTGGGGGTTAGGGTCGATTTCCGTGTTGTCACATCACGCAGCAAATTATACATTCACTCTGGTGCTTGACTCTTGAAGTAGTGTACAAAGAGATGGATGCAATCTCCCGTTCAATAATACTTTCACTAACTGTAGCGGCTGGTGGCTGTTCATTGGTGAGAGTTGGCGCTACATTGGTGTCCTCAACATCAGTTTGCTCATGGTCGTTGTTCACACGAATTGTAAGAGAGGCGTCTGCAGACAGAAGGGAGTTATCCCAATCACAGACTGTGAGAAGTCTGCGTTTACAGCGCTTAGGTGACAACTGCTTCATGACCGGCCTTCCATGTTGGAAGATGGGAGTGAATTGTGTCGTTCTGGCAAAAGGTATGAGCGATAACAAGTCACTCTTTCACTTATTTTCATACTCAAGGCTATTCTTTCATGTTGTTATTACACCATAGACATCATTTTTGAGAGAGGACTGGAAATGATCAACATGCACAGGCACTCATGGGAGCATGTACATGGTTAATGTATGCGGAAGCTTTATGGTAGCTCTCATTCGAACAGCATTTTCTGAATTTGAGAACAAGGAGGTGGTTTGGTTATTCAACGGTAAATCTAGCAGTGGACATTTGGGGCTTGGAAGCCATGTGCAACTTTTAGGGAGAAAAACATCGCAAAGCACTTATTGGGAACATAACGCTGGTCCCAACAATTTCTCGCGCTTATGTGCAGACAAAGCTTTCGGCCGAAGAGGCAAAAAGCTACCTCCCTGGATCGACCTGTTAAGTGATTCTGGCTACAGCAGGGACAAAGGCGCAAGAGAGATGTGGATCGCATGGCGAAGGCATTTAGACTGCGTCATAGATGCCCATTGTATAAAGAGCTGGTGTCCTTAAAAATTTGTGAGTTTTCCATGTTCATATTTGACCGGCCACTATCGATGGAGCCATCAGGTGGTGTCATCCCCCTGCCTCCCGAGTTTTTTGGAAAACCTCACGCCTTTGGAAGAATTTCATGACAGAACACAACATTTATGATGGCTCTGAAATGATCTATGCTAGGACACAGAAACAATTCTCTTAGTTAGGCAGAGGCCCTTGGTCAGACATTCTGTAACGTTTGGCATGTCAAGATAATGATTTCTGTGACATATGTGTCGTGCACTTTAGGCATAAATGAGAATTGGGAACTTGCTGCCTAAAGTTACCATGGAAAAAACAATAACGTGTTCTCCTGCCTGCACAGTAATTTAAATGTCAGGGATTGGCTACTTCTCCAGAAGGGAAAGAGTATTATTATTTTTGGTTAGGGTTGGCAGGAAGGTGGACCATAGGAGCTAGAGGGGAGATATGGTGCTTGTGATTGGCAGAAAACCTTTGTGGGGGTTGTTGCGTGAGTGCACTTTTCGAATTTACCAAGCTTTGAGGGAAAGGGACGATTGGAGAAATGCGGATGTAAGGTGCCAGGATTTGGGTACTTACAAGTTAGCTTTTCAACATTAGTATTAATAATAATGGGACTGGCAAGGGCATCAGGTCATGACTTTATTGACTTATGACGAATATGAGGCACTCTCGAGTGGTATTCTGTGCATGTCTGTATTATTAAGTTACTAACTTAAAGCGTTGGTGAAAAGTGTCGAAGTTGAGAATTGTAGAATATACGGTCTGCAGCTGACCGTAGCTAGCCGGGCCGCCGTGGCCGGCAGGTAGCAGTCACCGGAAACGCGTGACAATACGGCGCCTTTGGGGGTAGCCCGGACTCCGGAGCCACCTGTGCTGGGCAACACTTGGTGAAGACGGGAATTTTGTTTGCCTAGGGGTGATATGACCGACACAATCATTGGGTAAAATCTCAAAAATGGCGTTGGAGGGATTTCGGTGATAAGTTCGCCGGCCTGAGTGACCGTGCGGTTCTAGGCGCTTCAGTTTGGAACCGCGTGGCCGCTACGGCCGCAGATTCGAATCCTGCCTCGGGCATGGATGTGCGTGATGTCCTTAGGTTAGTTAGGTTTAAGTAGTTCTAAGTTCTAGGGGACTTATGACCTCAGAAGTTAACTCCCATAGTGCTCAGAGCCATTTTTTTTTTTTTAGAGCGTTCGACATTGGCCGAAACAGTATTTTTCCGCCGCGTTTTCGTACGCGTGGAAGACGGGAGAATTGTCGAGAAAGAGGACTTCGCCTTCAGCCATCGAGCGGTACGGACTTGGTGACGGCGTCTTGGCCATCGTCTTCGAAGGGAGCGGACTTCGACTTGGACGTCGGCGGTTAGGATGCATCCCGCGATATCTAAGACGCAAATTGTTCCTTTGTGCAGAATAGGGCAGAGAGGAATTTTTTCTCATATTAGAGTTACGGGTTTTGTCAAAAGAATGTTGGCATCTGATTTCTAACTTGCAGGATTTGTGCTGTCCTGTGGGGTGGAAGTTTGAGAAGCAACTTTCAATGGAGATTACCTCAGACTGGGAGTGCTGTGATTCGGAGACGGTAGAGCCATCCGAATTACCGGTATCTTCAACATAGGGCCAGTTTGAGTGATGGCCTTCATTATAGGTGTAGGATTACGCTTTTGCTTAGGTCCAGACGAGGTTCAGCGTGGGAGATAAACGGTCGATATCGCAGCATTGCACCACCGCACGATCCATGCAGAATGATGCGCTTAGATCTCATTGTGAGCTCAGAAGCGAGATTTTGACCATCGCTTAACAACTTCCAACAACTTATCTCGTATTGTTGGCCTTGTAGTTATCCTTGCGAGGTGCCGAGTATTCATCAACGTAGCTGCAGGTAATTGGGGCGCGTAATTGCAAATTAGTTAGTGTGACTTTCTCAGGAGCGTGGGGGGTGGGGGGTAAAAAAAATCACATTTTTGTAATTTTTGTCAATTATCGGAAATATGAAAAACAAATTCCAGTATTAAAATCACATTATCGACTTCATTAACCTGTCCCGGCAAGCTTTACACGTACCCTAGTCACTGCACAGCTTGCCCAGACGGGGAGGAAAGACGGACAAATAAGCTTAAAGGCCTTCTGATTCTGACTCGCTGTGAAAAGGAGATTCTGGCCTTCACCCTTGTTAAGACTGGACTACACTTCGGACTCTCATGCTGAACGTGACTTTGCGCTGGCACTGTTCTTGACTGCGGAGCCTGTGGTGAAGTCTTAGCTGTACTGCCGGTTTAGACCTCAGTCATCTCGGACAACTCGCTGTGCCGAGGACAACGAAATCCAAACCAGTTCCAGCGGGATATTGGAAAACCACAGCAGCAAAGAAACAACTGGGAGAACAACAGACAGTATGAACAAAATAACGAACAATATCATAATATTTGTACGAGGCCACAAAACCCGTCACATGGGGAACGTAGCAGAAGTGTGAATAGAAAGTGACGCTCGGTTGCAGCGGCTACAGCACTAAACAAGTTCGCAGAAACTAGAAACTATCGGAACGAACAACATCAACAAGTTAACATATGAAGACACAATATTTGCAGAATTTGTGTAAATAGTAGTTCATTTAGGTTAGACTCAATGTGCGCATCGAACTTCAGTGGATAAGCAAATTCTAGATGATATTTGTAGCGAAATCTAGATTATCTGTTTACTGAATTACTGTAGTTGATGTATTTGTAATTGTCATTTATTAGCTTACGGTGTCACTTCTTGTGGAATCTGATCAAATGAGTTGCGGGGTTCTTACATCATCATATCAACGCGTTCACTGCCTGCTTGAAAATCAAAGTCAGGACTGAATAGAAATTCGTCATAACTGACAGTTCCTCGTATAACCTGTCACTTTCTTTTGGTATGACAACCCATGTACGTTGAGGAACTAACCTCTGTGTCCAACTACCATTTTACCTATGAAACAAATGGCCATTATGTATCCGGACCGCACAGTCGTTGTCCATTATCACGCTCCAAGGAGAACAAGATTATTACCCAAGAAACTATCGCATTACGAACATCTAATTCAGTTGTATAATTCACTTTATACTGTCTTCAATAATATCACTATGATCTGTGAGATTATTTCTGCCCTTTTCCGGAATATCTTGTACACTGACCAAAAGGCGAGTGTTCGTTGCTTTCCGCTGTTTCGCAGTGACGAGATTGCGACTATGCCACTGCGCATGTCTGTCCCGATTTTCCGGTGTGTTATAAGGGTATTAGCTGCCCACGCGTTATGTGCATGGAAACGCCAATTCCGCTGGGATTTTGGGCCATTACCAGATGTACGATGAAGCCTTTTTATTTTGCTGGCGCCATGATAGTGCCCTAGGCAAAATGTATATCATCAGGCGTGAGTGTTTACAGGGTGGTGTGTCGTATCTTAGGTTCAGAGAACGGAAGGTAGTAGTAAGAAGGGGACCATTGGTGAACTAATGTACCTTTCTGTATTTTATTACAGCGGCGATCCTAGAAGAGGAAGACTGGAGGCATTTTTGTAACATTTAAGCAACATGTAAGCAGGAAATAATGACATTTATAAGGTTCAGATGTGCGAATGCAGGAGCAGTTGCCATGAGACAGAGTATCTACGCAGACAGATGGGGGCATGATTTCAGTCCACTTCAGCACTGGGTGACAACGAAGCTGGAAGTACTAAGAACAGGAGGAATATATGTAACACAGTCATAATCTAGAAGTACAGAGGGCTTAGAGCTCAAGTTGACAGGTGTTGGGTAAATAAAATAAGTTAATACTAAGTGTTGTGTTGGGTGAGCATGTTTGAGTGATGAGTGGATGCTGTGCCGGCCTATCATAGGGGTATGTGTGAGAGGAAGTGGTACTAACACAACTCTTACACACAGACCAAGACACCTCATACAATATTTCTGAGACCATTCTAACTGTGAAGGATGTCATGTTTAGTCAATATGATAAAACTTATTTCTTCTTTTCATTTTGTTAAAAACACTCAAATAATGATGTATGGGTTCATACTGTATTTATTCAAAGAGCTGATTTTATGCTCTTGTTCTATTCATAAGAAACTATTTGTGAAAATTGATGTAAAAGCATGGCACTCAAGCATACTGTGAGGAATGTGCAGATCTTGGGAGCTGTCAAACCCGGTATCAGTGCATCCTGAGGGGCGTCATGTGGCAACACCCTGTGGCCGGCGATGACGACCACGTAGCAGCTGGAAAGTGAATGCCTGTGTTACGGGCGGCCCACAAAGCTGCCGAGCAGACGGCCAGTCGGCAGAGCTGAATGAATTCCGGGACAGCTGGGGCCAGCCAGACGCCTTCGCGGCCTAACTAGAGTGAAAGCGGATAGGGAACTGCACCATGTGCTGTAGCTGATATGAACCAGCCCATCCCGAGTGGCCTATTCAGGAGCATTTCGTGTTTTCCTGCATGCATGGTAATTTACGTGACAGGAATTGGCTGCCTCTCTAGCAGGGTAAGGTTATTATTATCTTTGGTTAGGATTGGCTTGAAGGTAGAGCAGACGAGCTAGAGGTGGGACATGGTGCTTGTGGCACGAAACCCTTGTGTGGGTACTTGCATGGCTGCACATATCGAATTTACCAAGGTTTGATGGCAATGGACGAGTGGAGAAATGGGGATTCTGGGTTGAGTTGTTTGGGAGAAGAGACCAAACTGCGAGGTCATCGGTCTCATCGGATTAGGGAAGGACGGGGAAGGAAGCCGGCCGTCCCTTTCAATGGAACCATGCCGGAATTTGCCTGGAGTTATTTAGGGAAATCACGGAAAACCTAAATCAGGATGGCCAGGCGCGGGATTGAACCGTCGTCCTCCCGAATGCGAGTCCAGTGTGCTAACCACTGCGCTACCTCGCTCGGTGGGGGATTCTGATTCAGACTCCAGTCTGGGCAGGAGATTCTCGTTTTGACTCTTGTTATGAGTGGGTTGCACCTATGACTCTCTTCCTAAGAATGACGTCTCAGCGACAATGGTCTTGAATGGTGAGCCTGTGGTGAAGTCTTAGCTGTACCGACAGTTTAGACCTCAGTCATCTCGGACATCTCGCTGCAGGGATTTCCCTGTGTGTACTGCCATATAAGTGGCTCAAATTGGTCTAGGGTATGACCGGCGAACGGGAGTGTCACAAGCTGGAATCTTTTGAGGTTTCAGGGCTTCATCAGAAAGTAATTGCGATCCGTCTAACAGACCGCTAGCCCCCGACTTTGCATGTTTCGTGTCTCTGATATCGAATTACAGGCACTGCATATGGCTACTCTGCAGACACTTGCACTACGGCTGTCACCTGAGACAGGGCTATGCATCGAGTAAGGAGTACAGTATCGCTCCTCCAGTTTGTTAGGGAAAACAGAATCACTGTCTCACCACTTGTTCTCAGCTGCACCAATGTAGTATAATTTCTGTGTGAAATAAATCCATCAAAATCTAATCAGTATTAGAGAATTTCAGATTGCGTTATCAATGTTTTGAGCCAGGGTAAATAGATTTAACAGAAAAACCTTAGTCTTTGCTAACCAAAAGCCACTCAGTGAAGTGCTAATTATTTGTGGCTTCTATTTGTGTCGTCAACAGTTCCTGGTTTATTTGGCATCTCGCTTAACTTGTGTTGTTTGTCCGATTTTATGATCAATAATCCCTTGCCATTTTTATTAAAGGTTAATCCCGTGTTGATATTCTAATCACCTACCAATAATTGACTACGATAATGAGATGGCCACCATTTCATTTAATTATTTCAGCATTCAAGTTTTATTTAAGATTCTGATAACCTCCAATGCAGGCTAGAAACAATAACCACCGTCATAGGGCAGAATCAGCTTAGCAGACGCGTGGCCAGATAGACAAGTGGAAGGCTTACAAGATGAAGTGACTGCTGTCAGGGTGTAAACTTACAGTCTTTGAAATGAAATCGCAAGACCAGTGAGACCTTGCAGACAGTCACCGTTACTATTGTTGATGTAAACTCCATTCGATCATCTGAGGGATGATCGGTTTCTACAGGCTGTGGTGCCAGTGGTATCGACATTGCCGTTTCTTGCTGTGGAGGATGTGCAACGGGTGTAGCGTTGGGCCGCTAAAGGCACCGATACTGGATTTAGGCAGTGATGCGAAGTTGCAAGGATAACGAGAGCCATCGCGTAGGAGCCTGGAAGGGGCGACTGTTTTGCTGCGGGCGTCACGTCAGAGGCTTCGGCCGCCGTAAGTTCGATTGGTAGTTCCAAGACTCGAATTTTTTGCATGCCTAATCCTGATCGACTGTCACCAAGCCGATGTTACTGTGGCGTGGCACAAACGGAGCCTCTGTTGCGTTTTCTGATGAATTTTATTGCTAGTCCCGTCATCGATGACTTTAACAAAAATGTTCAAATTTGTGTGAATTCGTAAGGGACCAAACTGCTGAGATCATCGGTCCCTAGACTTACACCATACCCATGCCCGCCCGAGGGAGGACTCGAACCTCCGGCGGGAAGGGCCTCGCAATTCGTGACATTGTGCCTCAAACCACGCTGCCACTCGGCGCGGCTGGTGACTTAAACATACACCGTACTGTTCAGTATTGAAGTGAATGCCCAGTACCTCATCTGCCGGGATTTTGGCTACATCACGAAGAAAGTGCTGTACCTCGAGCGCCTATGGTCTTTCAAAGTCATTGTAGAACGTGAAATGGAGTGTTGATTTATTTATTCTGTTCGTTATTGCTCTGGAATACTAGAAGACGTGCAAGTAACGGCCAGAGAGAGTAAAACAAAACTAGCTCCGAACGCGTAAATACGGCTGCTAAAGCCCGACTTCGCTGTGGGAAACAAGAGCGCATCTCCGTTAAGTAGTGTCTGCTTGCTCTACACATCTGCTCACTCGGCTGCAGACTCGTTGCATATTAGTGACCATACAAAGTATATAAGCATGCCTAAAATTTTGGAACACGATTTTCTCGAAAACGGAAGAGAGCTGCGTCTCCTAGTTACACATATGGACGTCGCAAGACGTTCGCTACACAAGTTCTCAATATGAATCAGATCGGTGACGGGGAGTTCGTACGTTACACTTGTAAGCTTGAAGTGCGTCTCAAAGAGAGATTTTATAGCCCTTATTTATTACCAGATTCCACTTATGGCAATGGAATATGGATGTTTAATGAAATACTATTCCAAATTAGAGGGCTGTTCAGTCAGAAATGGAAATACGTATGTTGGGAAGTGCTAAGAGCGATGGGGAAAAAATCTTTCATGGAAATGTTTGGTATGGAAGATGTAAGTAATGGATAGAGCAAGGGCGTTTTCTTCTGTATTCTAAGACATAATAAAACTCCAAGGTTGATGATGGGTAGACCAAATAGGAACGACATGAATACACATACCAAAACCCGTTGAATGAAAAAGTATAGAGGGAACTTTTAACCGGCTCTGGATGTCGACTAGCTGATAATGATGATAGTGATGGTGATTACATATACAGAATTAATAGGTGCGTGTGCGTGCGCGTGTGCGTGTGTGTGTGTGTGTGTGTGTGTGTGTGTGTACGTGTGAAAGAGGGAAAAGGAGGAAAAGACTGCCCACCGAATGACACTAGTTCATCCTTAAGAAGTTTAACTGTCTGATTAAAAATGGATGATACCACACACCCTGCCACAGTAATGTGACCACCTGTCAGAAGAATGAATAGTAACCTTTCGCAGCGAGGACCGCTGCCATATGTGCAGGAAGAGAATCAGTGAGGTTATGGAAGGTACTGACAGGGATTTGGAGCCATGCCGACTCCATTGCCAAGAGCAGCTGCACTACGCTGAGGATCCGTGGCACGATAAGGCCGATAGATTTCAGATCGATTCGGTGTTCCTAGATTTCCGGAAGGCTTTTTACACTGTACCACACAAGCGGCTCGTAGTAAAACTGCGTGTTTATGGAATATCGTCTCAGTTATGTGACTGGATTTGCGATTTCCTGTCAGAGAGGTCACAGTTCGTAGTAATTGACGGAAAGTCATCGAGTAAAACAGAAGTGATTTCAGGCGTTCCCAAAGGTAGTGTTATAGGCCCTTTGCTGTTCCTTACCTATATAAACGATTTGGGAAACAACCTGAGCAGCCGTCTTCGGTTGTTTGCAGATGACGCTGTCGTTTATCGACTAATAAAGTCATCAGAAGATCAAAACAAATTGCAAAACGATTTAGAGAAAATATCTGAATGGTGCGAAAAGTGACAGTTGACCCTAAATAGCGAAAAGTGTGAGGTCATCAACATGAGTGCTTAAAGGAACTCGTTAAACTTCAGTTACACGATAAATCAGTCTAATCTAAAAGCCGTAAATTCAACTAAATACCTGGGTATTACAATTACGAACAACTTTAACTGGAAAGAACACACAGAAAATGTTGTGGGGAAGCCTAACCAAAGGCTGTGTTTTATTGGCAGTTCACTTAGAAAATGTAACAGACCTACTAAGGAGACTGCGTACACTACGCTTGTCCGTCCTCTTTTAGAATACTGCTGCGCGGTGTGGGGTCCTTACCAGGTAGGACTGACGGAGTACATCGAAAAAGTTCAAAGAAAGGCAGCACGTTTTGTACTATCGCGAAATATGGGAGAGAGTGTCACAGAAATGATACAGGATTTGCGCTGGACATCATTAAAAGAAAGGCGTTTTTCGTTGCGACGGAATCTTCTCACGAAATTCCAATCACCAGCTCTCTCCTCCGAATGCGAAAATATTTTGTTGACACCGACCTACATACGGCGGAACGATCATCACGATAAAATATGGGGAATCAAAGCTCGACCGGATAGATATAGGTGTCTAGTCTTTCCGTGCGCTATACGAGATTGGAATAATAGAGAATTGTGAAGGTGGTTCGATGAACCCTCTGCCAGGCACTTAAATGTGATTTGCAGAGTATCCATGTAGATGTGGATGTAGATGTAGATCGAGGTGGTCCCACATATTCTCGACTGGGTTTAATTCCGGGTAGTTTGATGACCATGGGAGTACGGAAACCTCATCCTAGTGCTCTTCTAACCAAGAAAGTGCATAGCGAGCTATATAAGTCGTTGCATTGTCTTGCTGGTAGATGCCTTCTTGCCGACGAAAAACAAACAGCGTGTAGTGGTGGACTTGGTCCATAAGGATAGATGCATAATTCTGTTGATCCATTGTGCCTTCAACAATGACGAAATCACCTAGAGAATGCCACGAAAACATTTCCCAAACCATAACACTCCCTCCTGGTTTGCTTTCAGACGTTTCACGCCGTGCATGCCAACGGCTATATGTCTAATGGAGCATAAAAACGGATTCGTCTGAAAAGGCCACATGTCGCCATTCGGTGGACGGAATCTTCTCACGAAATTCCAATCACCAGCTGTCTCCTGCGAATGTGAAAATATTTTGTTGACACCGACCTACATAGGGCGGAACAATGTGTACATTTCAGCCTTCGTCGCCCATGAGCAGCATTCGCTGAAATGTCGTCGAGGAGACGCTGTTGGTAGCCCCTTGGTTCACCTGGGCGGTCTTCTGCTCAACAGCTGCACGTCTCTTCGCCAGTACCCATCTCCACAGTCGTTATCTATGGCCCGTGGTGCACCACAGCTGCTTTGGCGCTGATTTTTGACAGCGCCATTTGCCAAGCGTGGTTTATTTCAACCACACTGGCACTCGAACAGTTTACGTACTTAGCCGTTCCGGAAATTCTTGGCCCGAAAGCCAATGCTCAACCCCTTTCGGACGTGAGATAAGTCTCTCTGTTTCCGCATTACGACAGCGACTGCACTTTTCACCACGTGCCCTGACACGCTTTGTAGACTCACCACTATTATTACTGCCACCTGCCATCTGTGAGTGGTTACTGAATGTTCACGTTGAACATAGGCTGTTGTCACATCAATATGATAGGACCATGCGTAAGCATAGGAATAAATTGCAGTCAGTGGTAATGTTTCAGTTCTCTTCCCTTTAGGTTTGCTTAGCAAGGTCTACGTATCGTACTTCGGAGCAGTCACACGGATTTATTTTCGTCTGATTTCATTTTTGTGTGCCTTTACACAAGTAAAATATTTATAGCAACAAAAGATATTGTTTCTCTCCAAGGCAGATAGTTCTGAGACGTGCTTATATAGAATTGCGAAGTATAGTGATGGTTGTTGGTAATCTCTCCTGCTGGTTCTGTTATATGGAAATGTGAATCCGTCATATATTGTAGTCACGATCGGTCTACAGATAGCATGAAGCATATGCTGTATATAGGTTTCCATGCTTTTGATTGATTTCATGAAACTGGAAAACTAAAATGCTGCTATTAAGAAATGACGAAAATAACTGTGATTTAGCAATAAATTACATAAAAAGTCATTAAAAATCTACAAGTTCAAGTAATTAAATTTAAAAATGAACAAATTCAAGAAACAAATTGATTAAATGTAATTATCTCGAAGGGAGAAAAGTAAATTTCAAATTTTAAGGACTCGAGTGAGGAATATTAAAAATCACAAAATTAACGCTGAGTAAGATAGTAAAAAGAAAGCTGACTGGCAAAGATATGCAACAGCGCTCCAGACTACAAGAGTTTCATAGATATGTAACAGTAACTTAATACCGAGCATCAGAAATGTCTCATGGAAATCCACTGAGGTAAAAAAACCAAGCGAACAGGAGATATAATAAGGAAAATGTGATCGCAGCCCTTTTAGGTGAGCCTGTGTAAGGTCGTAATTTACTGGCTTTTAACAGCTGACACGCATAATTCGTCAGATAGGATCTGGAAACAAAACGCATTATTTCCACAACTGTATAAATCGCCAGCAAACAAAGGTATAAATTCCAACCGAGTGGCTTTCAAAACATTAGCTCGGTTTGAGCTAAAATCAGACATCGGAACAAACTAAACAGACGGCTCAATAGTGTCATATCTGCGTCGTACGGTCAGACTGTTCCCATTCCCATCCAAATATAGAATACATTTTATGGTGACACCTACGTTAAAATGCTGTGAATATTGTAAATCCTACTTATCACTTCTACATGTAAAACTGTAAAACAATTAGAAAAGCAACAACTGGTTTTCTATTAAAATAATAGATATTTTCGGGGATCTAAACTGAAAATGTGCAATTGAACGATACACTCGTATTTGATGTTGCATTTAATGTTTGTTGAATGCTTAATAAGTTAAAATATTGTTAGCATTGCTTATGTAGTTCTAACAGAAATTTAGACTCATCGAAGGTGGCCCAATGATTAAAGTACCTATTGAAAATTAAGAAATTTATGACGTCCGAGACGACTGTTGATATGGCAGACATTTTATTTCCGTGTTCAGTTATCCATTGTGCTATTCAGTGCTAGATTTGAGACCATCGCACCCCACCTGCATCCAACAGAGTACATTATAGACAGTTACTCGTTTGTGTAACAAATAATATCAACACATAGGTGTATATGATCTCTTTACTTGATAATAATTGAATTTGATAAACAAAGAAGTAAGACGAGAATGACAATATGAATGTGTGCGAACTGAATAAATCGTTCTGTATTTGCAGATACTGGCGTAGAGAGATGCGGAAGTAATGGCTGAGCTATCACTGTCCCACCACATAATGCATTAGATTAGTTTTTAGACAGAGGGAAGTTATAATTTACCTCATAGTCAAGAATCGAAAACCTGAGCGAAACGCTTGTGTTTTGAATTATTTTTAGATTATCAGAAAACATATTGGGAAGTACCGATAAATTGATGAGTGTGTTCGACACAGGAAAGCTACTTTGAGGATACATACTGTAATGTGTGAGCCAAAGCGATGCCCAACAATCCAGAGACACGGGGGAGAAAATTTGTATACGCCAAACAAAGCTGCCTCAACAAAAGAGGCCGTGGAAGGCTATGAACAGCGGATACCTTTTGACAGTTCATCGTAGAGGCAAGTAGAGGGATCAGACGTATGACTTGTCGTCGGTACAAGACAAGAATGCAGGTATTTGCACAATAAAGGTGTTTATCCGATAAAAAGTGAACGTAGTGAAGACAACAGCAGAAGACGGTACATACTTGCCGATACTGGGGAAGCTATACCCAACTGAAGACAAAGAAACTGTTTTTTAGATGAGTGTGTGTCTATTAACGCGAGGAAACAGGGCGCTACGAAACAACAGCAATCATTTTTACAACATAAGTTTATGGATGGGAAAAAAGATCCGAGGCAGGCAATCAGACGCACGGCCACGCCCATAGATAACTTTTCATAACGCGAGACGAGAGATCTCAAGTTTGATGTAAGGCACCTCAACGGTCGGTGGGGCCTGTAAAATACATTAAACGTGCATTAAACGTGTCATGTTGAAGTACAGGGTGCTCCATATGTGAAAGAACATTTCGCATTCGTGCTATCAGTTTTATGAGCTGTTTCTTATGTACTGATATAATTAAACTACACACCACCATCGTACACTCTACAATTCGGAGCCCTCTGGCGGCGGAGGGTTCAACTTGCGTCAGCGAAGCGAGAAAATCGACCAAGAAATGTGCATATTATACTTTAACCGACACTGAGAAAAGAATAAAAAATTCGGAGACATTGATTTCAGTACACTCTCGTAATAATTTTGTAATAATGCTTGGTAAAGGGCAACTAAAATGAACTAACCGTGGTAGAACCAGAAACTTTTCTGAAAACAAAACGATTCTAATGTATTCTATCGCCGTTATCTCAGTCTGTTCTCATAAGCTCTTTCCTTATTAAAATAATTTATATATGTCATACTCAAGTGCGGTTACCTAATAATTTACAAATTTTGTCTTTTAATTTATAAATTTAATCGACATTAACTAGACCACTCGACGTTTGGCCTAACTAAAATCTGTTATCACGAAATAGGCGACCAACGTGGAATCATGTCAAAATCGATCAATTGTGATTACTGTCAAAGAAAAGAGGTGCTAATCTCGATTTTGGACTGTACATAACCATGGACATCAGCAATGGCATGGGATAATGTGATCGTAAAAAAGTGTTTGGGTGGCTTATCTCACACACCACCGTAGAAAAAGGTGATGATGGAACAGTCTTCTTCAATTTTTATATGATTACACTGGTCAACACTCATTTTCTTGCCAAGGATATTTGAGTGGCTTTAGGATGGGTTAGTGGTGCTGAGGACGAATATAGCAACCACTTATGCAGTTTGGCTCTAGTTTTTGAGATAATGCATGATTTATTCAAAAAATTAGAAAAAATTGCTAATACTGAACTCGAGCGCTACAAACTACAATGAAAAAAGAAAATAATCTTTATAAATAGCTTCTATGAAAACCTGATAGGCATTTGTCCACGTATAAAACATAATTGAAAAGTTTCTCTATATCATTTTCCGTCCATGACGAACCGCTTCCTGCACGCTTTCCTTTTATAGGTCTCTTCAGAACAGTCACGTTGCAGATTCCAGCAATAATCTGCCATCATATGCCTGTCCCATCTTCCTTTATATCTTTCCTCTATTCCTTTCATATCTTGATGGAACCGCTCTCCTTGTTCCTCACTGAAATCACCTAGATTACGAGGAAATCGATCCAAGTGGCTGTGAAGGAAGTGCAATTTTATGCTCATGTTAGCTCCTAAGTTTTGAAAGTTAGTGAGCATGTTTTTGACCAGTTCCTCGTAATGGGGAGCTTTATGATTGCCCAAAAAACATTTTACAACAGCGACAAAACTGTTCCAGGCCGATGCTTCAGTGACAGTCATGACACTGGTAAAATTGGTATCGTTGATGAGCCTGCGAATTTGAGGACCATCAAATATTCCTGCCTTAAGTTTTTCACTACTGAGTCCAGGGAACGTATTGCAGATGTATGTGAAGCAATTACCATTTCTGTCTAAAGCTTTGGTGAATTGCTTCATTAGTCCTAACTTAATATGTAATGGTGGAAGAACAATCTTGTCCCTACTAACCAGAGGTTCATTAATGATGTTTGCTTCACCAACAGCCATATGTTCCCTTGGAGGCCATGTTTTCTGCTTCCAGTGTTCGTGCTTTGCCCTACTATCCCACATGCAGATAAAACATGGGTGCTTTGTGTATCCACTTTGTTGTCCAAGCAAGAAGTTCACCATTTTCAAATCAACACAAATCAACCACTGGTGCTGCATATACTGAATTTTCTGCAGAACCATCTTGATGTTAGCATATGCTTCACAAAGTTTTGTTGAGTGGGCAATTGGAATAGATGCGTAACGATTGCCATTGTGTAGGAGAACACATTTTAAACTTCTAGTGGAACTGTCTATGAAGAGACGCCAGTCCTCTGGTCTATATTCCGGCAGCCGCAATTCAAGTAAAAGTCCAGGTATATTGCTGCAATACACTATAACCTCTTCTTGGTTGAAGTATGGAAGAAGGTTTTCTTCTCTCGTCCGGTAAGCTGTTATTTTAACACTTGGATGAAGACAGTTCTTTTCCTTAAGCCTGGATGCTAAGAGTTCTGATGCTTGCTTTGAAAGATTGAGTTCTCGTATCAAGTCACTGAGCTCCTTCTGGTCGAACTGCTGGGGTTGTGTCTCACGTCCTTCGTATTCCGAACCACTACTTGTACATTCCTCGCCGTGCACCTCGTCATCTGATGATGTTAGCGTGGGTAATGTTGTGAAGGTTGGTACAGGAACATCGTTGCTGTGCACCACCGGTCTTCTTGCTGACTCCAAATCGGGATATTCCCACTTTCGTTTTTTGAACCTATTAAAACCTTTCACATTAACAATGCAAAAATAGCAATCATCTGTATGGTTCTTTTGCTCTCGCCATACCATAGGCACTCCGAAGTTTAAGCTTTTCCTTTTTCGTTTTGTCCACTGCCGTAAGCACTCCACACAGCATTTACAAACTTTATGGGGTGCCCACGCCTTGTCTTGATCTCCAAGTTTAATTCCGAAATATGCCAGATACGCTTCCTTCACAAAAGGAGTGATATTCTTCCTGTTCTTTTGAAGAACGTATTCACCACAAATGTAGCAGAACTCATCTGGATGGTTCACGCAAAGACGGCGTGAAGAACTCATGTTTTCCTAAAACAAAATTGCACAAATACTACATATTATGCAGAACTTTCTTGTATTTGCATGTCAATCACATCCAACAAACATCATTAATTGTTTTGTGTGAAATGAATACTCATCTCTTATTTGCTACGTCACGATGAAAAGTTTCTATCTCCTTGAAGCTGCACTACACATGTGTGTGACTTTCGACCATCGCCATTTTTCTTGTTTACACTGAACGCTACCTATCGGCTGTTGCGGGGATTACCTCGGCCAACAAATGAATGTCGGGTACCGCCGAATTCAAATCTGCACAACCCTCAATATCTTCAACACACGCACCGCACAACAGGACTGAACACATGCTGACAGTGTGATGTTTGCATGATGTAATCCTCAACCACACAGATGCACTCCCTGAGCACAATTGTTTAATAAAGATAGTACAATATCACTAATTAAAAAACAGGTAGCAAATACATTACACCATATATGGACCCTGCAGTCGATATTATCCACATGAAACTCTCATTTCCACAAATAACCTATATCTCAAAAACCAGAGCCAATTTGGAAAAAGTACAAATATACTCGGAATGAGTATCATAACAATATCCAATTTTCGTTCAAACTTCTCTGGCAACGAAAAAAAAATTATTTTGTAGAGCTGTGTTATACGACGCTGCAAAACCATGCTGGGCCACAGAGTATTCCTAATCATTTTCCTTTCCATGTCTCTCTATAAATTTTTTTCTACTTATTAGATAGTATGATGCTAGAATTATTCCTTACAGATAACCTTAACCGTGAATATCATCCAGGTTGAAGGTTCTACAGGTATTACAACAAAATTGTTGCGGAACCGGGAAGAATATTCGTTGTAACGGAAACAATATGGCATTAGTTGATACGTCTTTCAAGAGCTATGAGCGATTTAGCATCGATCAGTTTGGTTTTCAGACAAGTCCTAAATAGCTTGTAGATCTGTATTGTATAAGTTTATAGCAGCATTTAGCTGTTCATGTCTGGCACCCAGATATAGCTGAAGAACTTGCGTGGGGACACTGTAATAACTATTACATGATATTTAACGTTTGTGTGTACAGAAATATCAACAAATGTGGAACTGATCATTTACGCACGGCTGTTGTTCCGTGTCTTCTCGTCGTCTCTGGCGAATAATGAAATATCATTAAAACGTTTTACTGAAATTAAGAAGCAACTGCGTAGTTATCTGTTATCGAGCAACAGTCTGTTCCATGCAACTGTCATTTTCATACTGTTTGTTGTAGAGATGTGTTCACGAAACATGCAGCTATTGATTTCTTTTCTGTATTAAAGCAAGGCCTATATATAATATTGCGTTTTCAACTTGCTCTTCTTCTGTCACGCTCTTTGAATTATACAACCATCTTACAGCCTTATTTTCACAGTCATAATGTATCTCTTCCTCTTTTCCTTCTGATCCATTTACCATTACTGTATTTGCACTGAATTCCTCAATGATCATCGACTCGTAAGTCAGTATTCTTGTTAATTTTCCGTTATCTGCCTTATGTCTGCCAATATTCGCATATTTCTTCAACCTTTCCACATTTCATCGTTCATAGCTATACGGTCCAGTTAATCCTTTCTAACTTTCTCGGATCGCACAAGTAACCTCTTATTGTCTGTTTCTCCTATAATTCATATCTCCCATGTATACAAAACGACACTTCACACAAAACTGTCCGTGTCTGTATATCTGGCCAGCTCAACACCTCTTCTAACAAGTGGGATCAAAGAAAACGGATTCCATTCGGTGTAGCCTGGAACCCATCTTACCCGATCCTACATAAAGAAATGAATGAAGTGTTGAATTCTTAGATTGGTTGATCGAGGTTAATCACAAGGGAGAAGATGATTGGGAATAGTTGTACCGCAGTAACTACACCGCCACAAATCTTACTATCACTGAAATACACTTCACTACTTCAGTACTACTTGCAAACAAATATTTACACTTAAATCAGGGAAGAAGTGTGTCACAAATTAAGGAGAATATCAATCCACATAAAGTTAAAAAATTAATATTTTCTAAAACTTAGAAAGGAAACGTGGGATTGATATGAACGTGAGAGAGAATAGCGAAAATGAGGAGCGAAAGTACAGCATGATAGTATCTAAGCAGGACCACTCAGAGTTTAGCTACAGACTAAAGGAAGTGATTCATCTCTTGGTCACGTAAATTCTGACAGCAATTTAAGCCTCGCGAACGATAAATGTCACCATATATCGTAGAGGCACTTCCTCCTCCTCTGAACGTGTGAGCTCACTGGACAAAGTATTCTCCAAGATGAAACCAAGAACGAGGGCTTCTGCAGTAGAAACTAACTAAGCGATGCGAACATTACGTTTCTCCTACTTCGGCGAACTGACAAAAGTAAGGCTGAGCGGTTGTGCTTGACTTTCTATAAAGACTCGGACCTGGAAAGAAACAGCACACTGCCATGTTTATCATTTCTCTTTATTACCGTCCTAAGTGAATGGCCTAAAATACTGTGTCATTATTAACGCAAGTTCTGAGAAAACTGTAGAGATCTTTTTGGATGCTGTTACCAATAACGTCTCAACAGAGGTACTGACCTCCTCACACAAGGTAACGTATGCAATGATGACTGCCATAGTGCTGAAAATAATTTAATTGAGAACAGTTATATTACAGTTAAAATCATTCAAAATGGTTTCGTGTCTAGTGAGTTACATTATTTAATTTCCACTTCTCTCTCGTCTCTGCAACGTACAGGAAATTATTATGCAAATTTTAACACTTATTAATTAGTAAATTAATGATTAAAATTGTGGCACTTCTATTTAAGTAAGTGTCCATGAAGTTTTGTGATACAATTGTATTAAAATTGCCATACTTTTGGGTGTCACATTATGACTTGACATCTTTTTAAACTGACATATTTTCAAATAAAATTACGAAACCTTATAAATATTAACATAATAATGTCTTATATAAAGGTCACCTAATAACTACAAGTTTCCATTACCGCTTTCTGCAATTTATTACCATTTTCAGAAGTCATTGAGCTACTAGCAGCTTCGTCATGATATAGAGATATTCACGTTACGAACGCTGAACATAATGGATTTGTTTAAAATACGTCATACATTATGTCGTCACATGATTAGTCTACATTAGTATGTGACGAAATAATACAATTCATCGACATGTTTTATATCACTCGACGGTGTTCAGAGTGCATAGCTTCAAAAAAATGGCTCTGAGCACTATGGGACTCAACTTCTGAGGTCATCAGTCCCCTAGAACTTAGAACTACTTAAACCTAACTAACCTAAGGACATCACACACAACCATGCCCGATGCAGGATTCGAACCTGCGACCGTAGCGGCCTCTCGGTTCCAGACTGTAGCGCCTAGAACCGCAACGCCACTCCGGCCGACGTATAGCTTCAATTTTCATATACTTGGATGAAGTTGTTAGTGAATCAATCACATGTGAAGATGGCAATAAACTCCCGAAAATGTTACCCTGAAATTGTAGTTATTAAGCGATCTTGACCAAATAAATTATTATATTAAAATCTTAATTGGCAAGTGGCAAATAGAGAATTCATGCTTAAGTGTTCACTCAGCTGGCCCCATACCTAATGATATGTCGTTACTATTTACTTATTGAAGTTTTAGATTCCAATCGTTAACCTACAAAATTCACTTAATATGTGATTCCAAAAAGCAGAAAACAGAAGATCGATGTTCCAAAACGCAAATACTGGCGTAAAAAACCGACTTAAGGAAAAGGTTACAAAAACCACAGATATGGACTGGACAAACATCAGAAAACATAGCATTGCAGGCCATAACACTAAAAAATGCCTGGTGTAAAAGGAAAAACCTTCAAATCTATGTTACCTTCTGCTGGTGCTGTTTAAAAAAATATTTTTTTAAATATTTAGATATATGTCAGCTAGAGAATTAGTTATTTATCAATGTTATATTTTATTTGTATTTTTAGATCTGCAAATGATCAGAAAATATAATCGAAACTATTTATCAAGTGGTACAATTCGTTACTGAGTCTATTATAATAATTGTTTAAAAGAGTTAAAATAGTTATTGAACCTCTTGTGACAATATGTCACTAATTATTATAATTTATAGAACAGAAACAACAAACATGGAAAGAGTGGCCAGGCAACAAAAACCTCAATTAAAATATCAGCTTGTGGCTATCAAATATAGTAATTAGTAGTAACGTTTAAAATAAGATGTAATTCGGAAATGCGTCGTTGGAGGATAAATATATTGTATTGAGATAGTTGTCTAAGCTCTATATTATGGCAAATTTGAAAATTTTTTCAGCCTCGATTATTCAAAATAAACTTTTCATCACTTAGAGCTCATGCCATAGTGATTAATCAACCATTGACGTTCGTAACTAGTGAAGTGCTTCCTATAGGAAATGTTATGCAACGAAAGAAATGGAAATTTGAAATATCGTAGCTCTAACAATAAGGCCTTACGATTTATTTAATCACTGTATTTAAAATCACTCTTGAACTCGTGCAGAAAAGAAACAATGACAGTTTCATACAGCTGTGCCCCCCTTTATAGCCTACAGTGATTCCCAGTAAGAAAATTCATATATTATTGGGCGTTAATATTTGTGTTGGTTTTGGATGTCACATATTCAGCTACAAAGAGCAATGTCACAGTTCTCGCTGCAATATCTAGCTCTTCTTCGCGTCTTTTCGCTATCCACGATGCTAAATCGTGTGAACATCGCACAAATAAGTGTCGGGTTTTCTTCTATCATTCCATTGTGGAATTATCTGTGACAATTACGTTCACCAAACCGATATTAGTGAACCGATCGACGTACTGCATGACATCATCCGAGGAGTTTTTGTATAGATGATTTGCAGCTTTTCCTTTAAACTAAAACTTAAAGCGACTGGAGGTAATGAAGGCGAAGTATCTACTTAATACCAGTGACATGCAGTATCCAAACAGCCATCTGACACTCCAGCAACAGTTTCTCTGCCTGATGATGTAACTTCAAGTTCCTCCTTTTGTCTGCAGCCGCAACTTTTAGTACAAAAAATTCTTTGCCACTCTGCATTTTCGAATGCACTACTGAAAATATGTTTTTATTGTTTGTTATACAGGAGGTACACCGAGTCCGAGTGGTCCCTGAAAGCAATAACTGCTAACACAAGCTCTTGTCAAACTAGGTATGCAAAAAAGGAATTTCTTTCTTTGGGTACACACGACTGAACGCAGAGTTTAATTTTGTGAGGATTATTTTTATGTTTCCCCAGTATGCTTGGAAAATTTGCTAAGGGTAACAGAAGCGAGGTAGCACGTAACTTCGTAATAATAAATCAAGCAGTCATTCTCCCTCTGACGTTGCTACTGGTATAGCGAGTGAAGACGAAATGCAAACGAAAACACTATCGCAAGAAACGCGTGGCGATAAACCGAGCGAAGTCGTCAAGGCGGCGCAACATTCCCGGAAGCTGCTTGCTTCCTATCGTGAGGCGTCGCTCAAGGATCTTGAGGAATGCTGGCCCTTATGGTCCCGGAGCTGGACCCTTCCTTCCCTGGGGAGCGCCACCCGAGCCAATCACGCGTCTGCGAAAGCGAACGTCCGGCGCGGTTGGAGGGCTGAGGCCGGGGGTGGAAATGGGAGCGGGCCCCAGAGGACGACCCGTATGGTTTTGCAATACGTCCGCTGCTGCTACCACAGACCTCGTCTCGGAATGCCCGCAACGGATCTGCAATATTACCGAGACCCACCAGAAACTTTACAACAACACGCAATCTCGACTGACAAGATCATCATGTATTCTCATTCCGGCCACCTCATTCACAAGAGAATACCACAAGGTATTTCTCAGGCATACTGTTTCCGTTTCTTTAAACAAACATATTTGTTGTCCACGTTTTGATTTCTACTTCGATGTCTCTCGACTGCGATGGCTAGTGAGATGAAACAAAAGCGCCAGAAACCGTGCAAGGGGGTATAACATATACTCCGCTTACACCACAGCGGTTTAACTGCTGTTTACGTGTCGCGAGTCTACAAAGAGCATTTATTACAGCTGTGCTATTCATGTCATTAAAGTTGTTGGCGTTGAGACGGAGAGATAATCGACTATGACAGCGGCGATAGGAATGGAACGATCTTGCAAATTGCTGGATTTTAGTTAAGTTGATGTTGTTCAACATGTGAAAGGCACAACGTGATTTGAGTATTTACCCAGAACAATAATAATAGTAGAGGAATGACTTTAACTTAAGCACCATACCTTCAAAATAATAATAGTAATCTAGGCGAGGAGAAGAAAACAGTCTTGGTTGCGATGTAGAATTTACTGTTTATTTATTCATCAATGACGCCCGTTTCACCTAATTCAAGGCATATTCAGACTGGTCTACATTAAAATATAATCCAGTTAGAAAGACTTGACCCTAATTTGGGATTGGACGAAAATAGGAAATTAAAAATTGGACTTACCGATAAACGTTAATAAGCGAGTTATAGATATGGATGATGAAACGTCTGCAAAAATAAATTGTCCTCGTCATGTGGAAGATGAATGGTCGAATAAACTATATGCTCCACCATGTATTAAAAGCATGATATCCGATAAATTTGAAATAAACGAAGTGAATTAAAAAACCAATACCTGCAACCAGGCATTTTCATGAAATTTATGCTCCACAAAGCGAAAGAAGTAAAACCCAAAAAGATGCTAAACAAACTTCCTTTGATTGTTGCCAGCCAGACTGGCTGGGTGAGATTAAGATATGTGAACACAAAATAAGCAGTCTTGCATATGCGGATGACTTAGTTGTGATGGCAGATTCGATTGAAAGTTTGCAAAGTAATATTTCAGAGCTAGATCAGAGATGTAAGGACTATGGTATGAAGATTAGCATCTCCAAAACGAAAGTAATGTCAGTGGGAAAGAAATATAAACGGATTGAGTGCCAAATAGGAGGAACAAAGTTAGAACAGGTGGACGGTTTCAAGTACTTAGGATGCATATTCTCACAGGACGGCAACATAGTGAAAGAACTGGAAGCGAGGTGTAGCAAAGCTAATGCAATGAGTGCTCAGCTACGATCTACTCTCTTCTGCAAGAAGGAAGTCAGTACCAAGACTATGTTGTCTGTGCACCGTTCAATCTTTCGATAAACTTTGTTGTATGGGAGCGAAAGCTGGGTGGATTCAGGTTACCTTATCAACAAGGTTGAGGTTACGGATATGAAAGTAGCTAGGATGATTGCAGGTACTAGTAGATGGGAACAATGGCAGGAGGGTGTCCACAATGAGGAAATCAAAGAAAAACTGGGAATGAACTCTATAGATGTAGCAGTCAGGGGGAACAGGCTTAGATGGTGGGGTCACGTTACACGCATGGGAGAAGCAAGGTTACCCAAGAGACTCATGGGTTCAGCAATAGAGGGTAGGAGGAGTCGGGGCAGACCAAGGAGAAGGTACCTGGATTCGGTTAAGAATGATTTTGAAGTAATAGGTTTAACATCAGAGGAGGCACCAATGTTAGCACTGAAGAGGGGATCATGGAGGAATTTTATAAGGGGGCTATGCTCCAGACTGAACGCTGAAAGGCATAATCAGTCTTAAATGATGATGATGATGATGATGACAAACTTCCTTGCCGGGACGCATAATGTGGTCCAATGGATGCAAGGTAGGATCAGGCCTGTACAATCTCTCAAATGGTAAACATGCTGGAAGCGTCGTTCTGCATCCTGCGACAACGTACACAACACGCCGAGGTACATCAGACGTCTGGTGAGTGTGCATCGATCGGTTTAGATGACGTTACTTCACCATGAGTCGCGTACCGTTATTGTTTAGAATTTTATTCCGGAAAACATACGTTACTTACAGCGAGAGTTTTCTTAGTAAAAATGTGTCAAAACTAAAATCAAACAAGCCACTTACAGAGACACAGTTTCAGCCTTAATTATCGTACTGTAGACAAACTTGATAGACATGCTAATATGTTAATGCGGAACCGATCTACGCTGGAGAAAATTAGTTCCAATTATGGCCACCCGATTCAAATCTGGCGTTGTAGACGCAAGAAAGACGTATATAAATGTTTCCATAATTTTCATCAACTGCGACATGGTCGCGTATACAAACAGTGATGTAATAATGTCTAATGTTTTTTATTTCAGTCTTTGATCACAATATGAATTCTTTAGACGATGACCGGTTTCAGTCCGTAATGACCATCCTCAGATCTATTTTACACTATGTCCTAAAATGATAAGGCCATAATGGCATCGTCAAAACATATAAATATGACGATGCTATGCTGATTATATTTATATGTTTTGACGATGCCATTATGGCCTAATCACTTTAGGACATGGTGTACAAAAGATCTGAGGATGGTCATTACGGATTGAAACCGGTCATCGTCTAAAGAATTCATATTGTGATCAAAGATTGAAATAAAAAATGTTTCCATTTGTAATGAAAAAGGTCAAACAAGTGAGAAAGGCATAATGTTGACTTTTTTATTAACCGCCGCTTACACTGTTTGTTAAATATAATTATTGCAGACATCGACGAAATGTACAGCAATTGATTTGCACCTGTTGGTCAAAATTGGAACTAATTTAATATCCAGCGTAAATCGGTTCCGTATTATCACATTAGCATATCTACCGAGTTTCGCTGCCATATGATAATTACAGCCCACACTGGACCTTCGTGAGCAGTTGCACTTTAATTATAACCACCCTGTACTATATACCAAATTAATGAAATTATGTGAGGTAGGATAGGGACAATTATTTTATACATGTATTTTCTATCAAAATGGCAAAATAATAGATGCAAAGTACAGTTAGAATAGTATATGCCAGGGCACACAAAGTAGTTATTAGTACTTACTCAGCTAGTAGTTAGTAGTTACGGAGGTACTAGTTACTCAGGATTTTAAATTATGTGCCCTTGCTTTGCCACTGTCATTTGACCTACGCACAAGGCTCTGCCTTCCGTGACTATTTGCCCGTAGTATATATTTTCTGTTTTTAACTATGTTCTGTTTTTTGATAAACTATTTGAGACTCTACGTCCTTGTATACCTTCACATAATTTCAACTTATTGTATTTCAGTTTTGACACATTTTTATTAAGAAAACTCTTGCTGTGAATAACGTACGTTTTTCGGACTCTTTGCTTCAACACGATGTGGTTAGCTGTTTATAGAAATTTCTAAATAAAATTCTACGTCCAGTACTGTCTACGTTGTCGCAGGATGTAGAACGATATTTCCAGCATGTTTACCATTTGAGAGATTGTTCAGGCCAGATCCTGCCTTGCATTCACTGGGCCAGATTACGCGTCCCGGCAAGGTAATTTGTTTCGCATTTTTTCGGTTTTTCTTCTTTCACTTTGTGGAGTATAACTTTCATGAAAATGACTGGTTGCAGTTTTTGGTTTTTGAATTCATTCCGTTTATTACAAGGTTATCGGATCTCACGCTTTTAACATATCCTGAGAGATTGTATTTGATTCGAGTATTCTTCTTACACATGAAGAAGGCAATTAATTTTTGCGACGTTTCATCATTCATATCTATAACTTACTTATCAACATTTATCAGTAAGTCCAATTTTTAATTTCCTATTTTCGTCCAATCCCAAAGTAGGGTCAAGCTTTTCTAATTGGATTGTATGTTAATGTAGACCAATCTGAAGATGCCTTGTGTCAGGCGAAACGTGCGTCAGTGATCAATAAATAAACAGTAATTTCAACATCACAATCACTACATATTGGTTGCTGTATCACCGCGCCATGGAATAGAATAACTTTAAAAATAGTCTTGGTCCTACCAATAAAGAATCCACTGTAGATTTGCCTAAATTTGCTATTTCACACAATTTTAGCGGCGTTATGAGGCATAAATGTCGACATTATGTGTCCTTAAGACGTCATAATTTTTGTCAAGCACAATTGTATTTCAGCTTCAGCAAGGCAACACTCGGTGCAGTTATTTTCTTGCACAAGACAAGAATATGCGGTAATGTTTCTAATCAACTCAGTTTTTGTAATCCGTATCATAAATTGAAGTTGGAAAGGGTTACATTTTGATAAATGATACTTATAATTCAGTCCAACGTAATATTTTGATGGCGTATTCTACTCAGTCTGTCTCGCATCAACATCCTCAAGACCTGTATTTATGTAACACACGAAATGTATTCGCAACGCCGAATACGAACAAGCATCAGCAGTGTAAGGGAATAACAATGGAAATTTGTGCTGGACCGGAACTCGAAACCGGATACCCCACACTACGCTAGCGGTCGCCTTAAAAGCATTGGCTGTCCGTACACGACTCACTGCCAGATCAAACTTCCATATATCGTCGTACTTGCATCACAACCTGCAATCGTAGACACATATATAATTCCCGAACAGAGGACTTTTAATTGGAAGTCGCTGGCCCGTATTTCCGGATAAATACGATGTTGCAGTGCCTATGTTGTTTACGATAACGATGCAGTGTTCCTTCGGACACTCATTCATGACAGAAGGAACACTACATCGTTCTTCCGAACAACACATGTACTGTAGTATCTTATATTTATTTGCTGTAGGAGCATTTTCATATTACTAATCGCATATGTGCCCATCTACACATTTTAACACGAAAATTGGTAGGTAGCACTCACATCTAGAATCTGTTTCCTGGAAGAGGCCTGTGCACATTCAGCCATTTGGTTTTTGTTTACCACAGCAGATTTACAGCTATTCCGTGGAACATATTTATAGCATCATTCTGAAAACCACTTCGTTCTGTTTTGCTCGTTGGCATAGATGTGCGCTCTTCTCTAGTTCTAACGGTACTTCAAACAAGGAAAAGCAGTCACGTTCTACATCTACATCTACATCGACATGGATGCTCTGCTAATCACACTTACGTGCCTGGCCACCTCCTTAATAATTCTCTATTATTCTCTATATTCTCTTCCTCAAGCAAACGCCTTGGTTTGCGCCAGTTGTGAGTGGCCTGAATCTGCGAGTGTCTGCGCACTGCAAAATTTATTTTATCGAGATACGTACACAGTACATTTTAATTAAGAGGAATTCAGGTCTACAGAAAAATATTATCTTCAGAGGAAAATTATGCTTTAGATCCTGGCTAATTCTGGCGGTTTCTTTCTCCAATAAGCTGGATATAACGTAAGAAAAGAGACAGATAAACAATCATTAGAATCACAGCACCGCCACAGTTGGAATGTCGTGCAATTCAACGCGGAATGGATTACGAGCATTTGCACTACCACAATCACCTATCCACGTGAATTGTTCGGGGAAAAGTCGAGTCAAATGTGCGAGAGATCTGTTGACGATAAGACTTGCCCATCACTTTGTGCACTAAAATGTAGACGTGTATTGAGAAATATGAACCAGGCGTCTAAGTTACATGTAGAGCTTCAAGATAAGTGCTGGTGCGGTTGCCACTTACATAATTTCCTGTTGGACACTAAGAAATGGGGTGCAGTTTGCTACAAACTTCTTCCTTCTCCAGTCTATCACTTCGAGTGAAAAGTGCTATTCTTAGTTGTCTGTATGTGAAACACATGCTTCCTTGCAAAAAGGAAAAACTGGAATGTGTTAAAAACTTACATGTACGTATTTTTTTCCCTAAACATTGCTGCGACGTGAACATAATAACTCAGCATTTACAGTATTAGATACCTTTACTTTTCACATATTATCATACGTTTTGTTCAAAATCATTTCGTTGTAGTTCACTCACACCGAAGAAATCTGTGCTGTATTGCCTATGGTTCTCCAAACTACCATTGTTGGTGAACTACATCGCATAAATCACAGAACATATTCGGAATGAAATGTTGCAAATGCGAAAGCTTCATTTTCTAAACGCTCGAAACAAACTCTAAAGGATATGACGTTCAAAAGTTTTACAGTTCAACGTTATTTCGCCGACCGCGGTGGTCTAGCGGTTCTAGGCGCTCAGTCCGGACCCGCGGGACTGCTACGGTCGCAGGTTCGAATCCTGCCTCGGGCATGGATGTGTGTGATGTCCTTAGGTTAGTTAGGTTTAAGTAGTTCTAAGTTCTAGGGGACTGATGACCACAGATGTTAAGTCCCATAGTGCTCAGAGCCATTTTTCAACGTTATTTCAAATGGATCAGTATGGTACATGATCTGGTGGGATAGCACAGTCACACAAAACTCACACAGTTCAAATAAGGCCGTCTGATGAAAAATCTATCTAGCGCCTATAGCAAAATAAAAATGACCGAGGCACGTACATTCAAATTTTAGTTGCTGATTTTACCGTAATAATATACAAAATAAAGGATTTTCCAAATGGATACATTTCAAATTGATCTACCGATGTTTTCACATATTAAGTGGCAGTGCCATGATTTATACTTATGTATGCCTCGCAACAATATTAACTGGAATATTAACAGCCTTTACAATCTGGAGAAGCTATCACGAGTCAGCGTTGCTGTTAGTAAACAGACCCTTGTCTGTACTTGTTCAATCGTTTAATCTCCCATTTAATGCAGTCTTTCAATTACGTCACCGTAGAACGCGTATTGGCCTCAAGACTGATAGGGAACGAAGCTCTCAGAACAACAGCGGCCCATAATTATCATTATTAGTTTATAGAGAAGCAAGAGGGTGATGGGAGAGAAACGAATAATAGTAATAATAATAGCATGAATGGAAATAATGGAAAGAGAAATACGTGCTAGCAAAGGAACACGGACAGAAAGCAAGAAAATGTTGTTAATCAAAGACCTACAGCAAAGAATCATCGTATATTGACTATACTCGAATAAATTCAAATATCTAAGCAAATGATTAGTTTTCCTGCTTTCTGCTGGCAACAAATCTCTTAATAACTGTAGAGGTTCACTAGGAGAAGAATAAAGGGCTAAGACGAAAGAAATGTGTTGCGATATAAGTGCAAAGTTTTACGATGCTGTGTTAAATAAATTTGCACTGACACTGATGAAGCTGCTCCAGTTATTTATAAAAACCTTTAATAATGAAGAAATGAATAATCACCTTGATACATAGCTATTGCACTCAGTGAGAGTATGATTTTTTGTACTTAACGATAGTGAACTAATTATATGTTTGACTTCTGGAACACTTGATTAGGCAAGGCTTTACGATCAAGTAACATACTCTCTGTCATGTAAGTTTTACATACACCCTACGAAAATTTAATCTGTTGAATACAGTGCTGTATGCACTCATGTTCAGAAAAAAACAGAACACCTTGAACGACTGGAGATAAGACATTCATATTGATAGGACACGTACACTGGTATGTTCTGCAGAAATGATTAGCATCTCAGTCATCCCGGTTCAGCATATGTCCTGTGGCCTAGTAGGCACCGGATCAGCCATGGACTCTAATAACTTGTCCATGCGTGATGGTATCGACCCATATAAGACGCGAATGGCGTCCTGTGTTATGGCCATCCACGCTGCATTCACCTGGTTCCAGAGTTCATATGTGGTGCTTGGTGTTGGATCACAGCGCTGCACCTGTCGTTTCACCATATCCCACACATTTTCGATTGGCGGCAAGTCTGGTGATCTGTCTGGACAGTGATAATGGCTGTCATCCTGTGACACCAAGAAGGCACGTGTTCGTGCAGCAACATGTGGTCGTGCATTGTTTTGCTGAAAAATGGCTTTTGATGTGTTGTGCGGAAAGATTATTGCTACGGGTCGCAGGATGTCATTCACGTAGGTCATACTGGTCATGCACCAACTGTGATTTGGCGTTTTACCCAATAGAATCCCGCACCATAAGGGCCTGAGTTGGCATTGTCCCGCTTGTGCGAATGCAGCTCTCCCTGTCTGCGACAAACCAAAATGCGGCCGTCATTTTCAAACAAACAGAACCTGAATTCGTCCGAAAACACTATCTGATGTCATTCTTGCCGCAAGTGACGTCATTTCATATACCACTGCCGTCTTGTATTATTCTGCACATTCGTCTTAAGGTAGGCGGAGAAGTGGACGACGCACACGTAACCCATACCTCAGTAAACGGACTGTCGCCCCTGACAGTGTCCGGCGTGTTACTCTGTTCCGCTGTTGAGCTAGAGCCGAAGAGGACGCAGATCTGTCCTGCAACACCATTTGGATGACGTGTCGATTTTCTCGAGGGGACGGTCTGGGTGGTGCGACCTGACCCATCTCGTACTGTTCTACGACTTTCCGTGAAAAATTCGGCACACACCCGTTTACTGTTCGTCCCATACGAGCAGCAATTTTCCGGATGGATGCATCACATTCCCTCAGATCAATAATGAGCCCTCTTCCAAACTCAAAAATAGGCCATGTGCCTGCAATCGAGCTAGATTTAATCCCTGATTCATAACAGAAATAGTTCAATCGTGGAACATAGTAAACCTGTAAGCCACGATCCCATGTGAGGTCTCGTTAAACGAAGCAGTTTCCCTCTCTTCAGGGAAGCGAAGAACTTCGTTGGCCTCCTTGGTCATCATACGGTGTGAAATAAATTCCTGATGCACCAATGTATCCACATGAACCAAATCGTATTGTCTCAAAGAGAGAGAAGTAGACAGAACATGCTAAAAACAAAGTTAACTGCAGACATTACCATCTAATTCATGCCAATTAGACACAACATCTTAACTGAGAACATTTTGTACAAGAAATCCTATACTGTTCAATATAATGAGAAATTGTTTTAGGTCACCTTTCCCCACAACAAGTAAACTGCATTACTCGAATTCACTGAGGCCAATACATTCTAATAACGAAAATGACAGTTCTTGTCAGACGCGACGTTGCATTATAGTCATTATTACCTATTTTCAAAAATGGTTCAAATGGCTCTGAGCACTATGGGACTTAACATCTGTGGTCATCAGTCCCTTAGAACTTAGAACTACTTAAACCTAACTAACCTAAGGACGTCACACACATCCATGCCCGAGGCAGGATTCGAACCTGCGATCGTAGCATACCTATTTTCCTCTTACTACATTAGCACTGAGAGTCATTCACATTTGTGGATATTAAAGAAGTAATACAACTTCCTATTGTTGGGTCTCATGGAGTTTACTAAAAGTTGTTTAATGGTACTTACGAATCGTCGTAGCCCTCGTCATCGTCGAGAACGCCTGCATCTTGACGAAAACGTCGCATGATCTGCCTGTGAGTCTCCAGTAAAGTCATTGGACGATCACCCTCAGCCGAACTGCAACGTTTGAAAAAATAACATATATTTTCTGCACAAGACTCGTTTCTTCTTTTGACAATCAAGAAGTTAATATTTACAGCTAAAAAGCGACGTAAGTCATATTGTAAACAATTCGGTGATCACAGAATAACAAGTAGTATTATGCAAGAGATCGATGCTATTTACAGCGTAGAGAGTTACTCGATGGTCTACCTGCAGTCTTCGTTTGGTAATAATAAATAATTTGGCAAATCGCAGCAATAAATGGAAGATTTTATGTTTACCTTTATTGTTTGTTGCACTTCGTGTGACGGGTGTGACGAGAAAAACTCCGAAAGTGCCATAACTCGATTTCCCAGAAACTTCACTCAATTGAAGACGTGTCAAAATAAGCGAACACGTGTCTCGACTTGTCCGTAGATAATCGACCGTTTCTGACAAAACGATGGTCAAAGATTCCCAGGTGCTTTACGTTCCTTTTAGCGTGTCCATAATTTATGCGCAGCAGTCGCACATCTAACATCGTAGCGTAACAGCTTCGCGGCCAGTTTTCGAAACCCGATTATTACTTTTAGTTAAGTCTTTCATTTATCTACCCATATTCGCAGAAGATTATTACACGAATGTTTTCTAATGTATATTGGAGTAATGTTGACTTTATCCGGTTACTAATAGTACGTCTGGTAAATAAATTTAAAAAAAATAAGAAAGAAAAACAGTAAATGAACGAGAAAATTGTTTTCAGTGAAATTCCTGCATAGTATCTTTATCCGTAAGCATCAGCAAGCGCCAATTTCCGGCAAATTGACTCCTCCTACGTGGTTTGCAGTAAAATTATTGCCAATACGTGAAATCGTCAGTAATGTTCATAATGTTTGTTTTCCGAGTGAGATTCATACGAAAAAATATCTCTGAGGCCAAACCTGCTTATGCGCGATGCTCGTTGTGTTCGGAGCTTTCATGTTACGAATTTGTCTATGGTGTGTATAATTCAAGGAAATGCTCCAAATCTTCCTGAATAATACACGTAAGAGTAAAATATAATAATTAATGTGAGAATGTAACATAAGAATATGAGGATTTGAAAAGACAGTAAAAGTGAAATTACCGTATACACATATATTATATAAAAAATGTATGATACTTATTGTGAAACACAGCTATAATTTTACAGTTTGTATAACGCCCTAGAATCCCCTATCTTGATAAGGAACATACCTGTAGTAACCTTCTACGGACATGAGTGGATAAATAAAAATAGAAACAATAATTCGATTTCGAACATGGGGCGTAAATGTGAAAGGCCGCAACGCTAACCACTGCGCCACGATTTGGTTTGCTATTACTACCCCTTGAAAGGCATTTTAGGTATCTCGGAAATTTTGACCGTCGTCTTCTCAAAATCAGTTGCGTATGTATGGATAAGTCGAGACATATGCTCGCATATTTTGGCTTCTTCCACTGAGTGAAGTTTCTGAGAAATGGTGCTGTGGAACTTGATGTGTTCTCCTCATGAGAATGTTACTGTATCATAAAATTCACCTCTTTAGATTATATTCATCTAATATCGTCAGTATTCTTAAGAACTACCTGCAGTAATCTTTGGTTTTTCAGTTCTCTTCATAGTTCTGATATTGCAGTGACGAAAGAAGATGCAATACATGGTACTACACGTCGAATGGCTTTAATTCATCCAGCAGTTATGTCGTTACTTTAAGTAAGAAAACAATGCTGCTACTGCCGTTTAAGATAGTGACACCAACTAATAAGAAATAAAACTACAGGAATCATGTCACTCTCGAATTCTCCTCGACAAAGGATCTTGGTGAAAAAGTAGAGTAAGGAAAGAAAAATCGAATGGAGGGTATATACGAACTAAATGACTTTGTATATAAGAACACACACGCTCTTGAGGGTACAGTGGTAATATTATTTTTTTATTTGTCCGATGACAATTATCAGCCATTTATCCACGTAAAAGAAATTTTAAATGATTAACATAAGACGAAAATCGTAAACGGGTCGCCCAGTTCATCCTGTGAAAACATAAACTGAATGGAGTAACATTTGAAATACTAAGATATGTTTCACATAAATATTTATACTGACATAAATGCATTACTACATAGTTAAAATAACTATACAGCCAATTACATACATACATGTGCAACGACTGCTGATGTAGTTCCTGGTACTGAGTTTTAACTACAGAGTCTTTTTGGTAGTCCGTGAAACTTTTGCAAAATCTTTATTAATATCGGGATTGCTCTAAGTGTGCAAAATGGGAGCGGTATATGGCCAGTCTCCTTTAAGACTACACTGCTATTGTGGTTCACGCATACATCAATTGTGTGGACGCAGTCACAGTTCGGAAATGGATTGATTCTACGAAGGTGACGCCATTCCGCGGAACCTGAGTCGTTAAACCTTAGACACATGTTAGCGACACCACCCATTTGTAGTGCCGCACATCTGACACCAAGCTCTTCTTTGGATAATGGGCAGAATGAAATAAAACAATTTCCACAAAAGAACTAAAGTATCTAAATCTACATATACACTGTATGTTCAAAAGCATCCCGACATCCCTATCAAATGCGGAACTGATCACTAGATGTTACGAGAGGTGGACTAACCATTATAAGAGGGGTGGGGTGTCTATTGTTTTCAGTAGGGAAGCGGTAACAGCAGGGTGGGTTAACCACGAGAGGTAAGTGAGTACGAACGTCATTGAATGTCATCTGAGTAACAGGTCAATCAGGAACATTTCAATCCTTCTAAAGCTGCCATAGTCGACTGCTTGTGAAGTGGAAACGCAAAGGAAGCACCACAGCTAAACAAAGATCAGGCTGACGTCATGTACTGAAAGACAGAGACTGTCAAGCATTGCGTGGTGTGCTTGCAAATAATCACGTGAAAGCAGAGGAAGGAATAACTCGTGATTTCCAAGGTGCTATAAGCAGTCCATCTAGCACAATGACTGTTCGTAGGGAATTAAGTGAGTGGGGTACAATGGCGAGCAGCTCTACATAAACGCCAAATTTTTGTACGCAGTGCTATGCGACGCTTGAGCTGGTGTAGAAAACGTCGCCATGAGACAGTGGATCACTGAGAACGTGTGGTTTGGAGCGACAAATCAAGCTATAGGACTACCCTGTGGCCATCTAATAGAAGGTGTTTGGTTTGGTGAATGCATGGAGAAGGCTGTCATGCGTAGGGCCAACAGTCAAGTATGACAATGCACTCTGTCACAAAACAGTTTCTGTGGGGCAATGGTTTGTGAACAATAACATTCTTTAAATATACTGGCCTGCCATAGCTCCGACATGAAGCCAATATAGCAGCAATGGGATGAGTTATAACGTCAATTTCGTTCAAGGAGGTCGCTTTTGAGGAATAATGGGCTACTAATTGCTCCACAGATCCACAGACGCTCAGACACTCCATAGAAAGTCTCCCCAGCAGAGTTCATGGTGTCATCAAGGCGAAGGAGGACCACATCCAATATGAATGCCCAATGATTGGTTTCCGGGTATTTTTGATCAAGCAGTGCATATTCCAGAACCCACTGTATGGTGCGTAGTGGATCTTACATGATACTGAACTTATTTCCTATTTCACTCTTATAGTGATGAAATCAGTCTGTCTGTCTGTATGCCTCTGTAGGTTCCTTATTCGTTTCTGTGTTACTTTAATGCTTTTCCGCTGTTTGCAGCAGAATGGCCCCACAGTCTCCCTCAAATATAGGCTCTCTGAATCTCCCCAACACAATTTCGCCAGAACAACATACATTTTATTCTTCAAACCTCCTCCCTGCTATACATTCTAAGAGAAAAAGATGCTCCACAGAGGATTCATCCGAAAGGGACAGAAATCGGTAGATGTGGTGCGTACCTACACACAAACAAACGAGTGTCATTTCAGAAAAACTGGATGATTTATACAACTAAAATCCATCAATAAATGAGCAAGTCAATAACGTGTTGGTCTACCTCTGGTCCTCAGGCAAGCTGTTATTCGACTTGTCATTGATTGACAAAGTAGTTGGATTCTTCCTGAGGGATAGCGTGCCAGATTGTCTCCAATAGCCCATCTTAGATCATCAAAATGGATGGACCTGTCCATAATTCTTCGTACGTTCACAACTGGGGAGAGATCTGGTGATCGTGGTGGCCAAGGTAGGGTGTGGCAAGCAAGAAGACAAGCAACAGAAATTCTCGACATGTACGGACGGGCATTAACTTTCTGAAATGTAAGTGCACGATGGTTTGCCATGAACGACAACAAAACGGGTCGTATAATGACGCCGACGTACCGCATTGCTGCGGGAGTGCCGTGGATGACAACCAAAGGAATCCTGCTATGACATAAAATGGCACCCCAGACGATCACTCCTGACTGTCTGGCCTTTTGGCGCATGACAATCAAATTGGTATCCAACAGTTGTCCGAGACGTCTCCGTACAATTCCTTTTTTCGTCATTGGGTCTCTGTTCGAAGCACGACTCATCGTTGAAGACAGTTCTACTCTATTCAATGACATTCCAGGCCGGAGACGTGTCTTAAGACGACCCAGAAAGCGATGGGATACCACTCTAACTGTAGCCCGCCAGATGGCCCGACAACCAGAAATGACTTTCTGAGCTGCCATTTGATTTCATAGCAGGACCCCGTTGGTTGTCATTTGCAGCATTCTTACAGCAATGCGGTACGTCGACAATATTCTACGACCTGTGTTGTTACTCTTCATGGCAAATCATTCTGGGTTTACTATTCAGCAAGAAAATCCCCGCCCGCAGAAGACGAAAGTCTGTTCTTCTTGTCTTCATGCTTGCCAAACTCTGCCTTGGCCAGCAAGGTCGCCACATACCTCCCCAGTTGGGAATGTTTGAAACATTAGGCCATGCCTTCTAACCAGCTCGGGATTGTGACTATATAACGAGCCAGCTAAACAGAATTTGAAATGATTATGGGCTATATATCTACCTGTTATGAAATCAGCAGCGAGTCTCTGAATTCTATTTATGCCACCATCCCTAGTTCATGAAGGAATAAAGCGCTGGAGCAGTACCCCAAAAGTCCGCAGCTCGTGGTCGTGTGGTAGCGTTCTCGCTTCCCACGCCCGGGTTCCCGGGTTCGATTCCCGGCAGGGTCAGGGATTTTCTCTGCCTCGTGATGACTGGGTGTTGTGTGACGTCCTAAGGTTAGTTAGGTTTAAGTAGTTCTAAGTTCTGGGGACTGATGACCATAGACGTTAAGTCCCATAGTGCTCAGAGCCATTTAGCCAATACCCCAGAAATGTCGTACTAGACTTTAGAATTCTATTTCCTTTACAGCTGAACCACACTCCCAAAATTTTTCCAATAAATCTAAGTCTTTCAATTGCCTCTCCCACTCCAGATTTTACAAATGGTTCAATTGGTTCTGAGCACTATGGGACTTAACTTCTGAAGTCATCAGTCCCCTAGAACTTAGAACTACTTAAACCTAACTAACCAAAGGACATCACACACATCCATGGCCGAGGCAGGATTAGAACTTGCGACCGTAGCGGTCGCGCGGTTCCAGACTGTAGACCCGCTCCGCCACTTCGGCCGGCAGATTTTACAAGTGCGTCCAATTTCATTTCCCTTCTTAGCAGTTTTTGTTGTGGTCTCCCGACCTAGGACTGGTTTGATCCAGCTTTTAAGCTAAGCTAATCTGTGCCAGCCTCTCCATTTCCGAATTACTGGTGCAATATGTATTTGTTTGAACCTGCTTACTGTACTCCTCTCGTGGACTCTTTCTACATTTCTTACCCTCCACTCTTCCCTACAATACTAAATTGATGATTCCTTGATATCTCACGATGTGTTGCACGAGTCGATCCCTTCATTTAGTTAAGCAATATCACAAATATCCTTTCTTCCCAATTCTGTGCAGTACTCCCTCCTTACTTACACAATACCCATGTAATTTCCAACATTATTCGATAGCATGACATTTCGAAATCTTCTTTTCTCTTCTTGTCTGAAATGTTTATCGTCAACATTTCACTTCCCTAAAAGGCTACAATCAAAATAAATAACTTCGGGAAAGACTATCTAACCCTTTAATGTATACTCGATGTTAACAAACATTATTGTCCAGTGGAACTGTACTTTTTTTTTCACCACCTGACTGAACTATGACATCTTCTAAAAACTTCCTCTGCCTTCTGCACTGACCTTCTGGAGACTCGATTTCCATCAACAAGGACCCCAGTTCATTGTGGATACCAGGTGTATTATAATAATCGTGCTACTGATGAGAGGTGGAGTATGCACATGTCTACTGGACACTCCATATAGCATGCGTGTGCCTCTTAATATAGTACACCTTTGGAGGCTGCGGCTGTTTGGGAAAAGACATTTCAGTATATTACCATCTGCAATGTTTACCTGCCTCTCAATGACGAAGTATCTCCAAATATATTGTTTGCATTGGTTTTTCAACTCCCCCACCTATCCCAGACTTTGATGATTTCAACGGTCATAACCCTTTTTGGGAAGGAACAAAAATCACTGGCCACGGTAAAGAACTCGAACACTTACTGGCACAATGTGATCTGCCTGTTGAATATTAGTACCCCCACACACTTCAGTGTGGCGCACAGAACTTTCTCGGTTGTTGTACTTTCTATCTGCAGCCCCTGTCTTCTCCCACCCATGCCCTGCAGAGTCCACGATGACCTGTGTGGTGGTATCCACTTTTCGATCTTCCTGGCACTCCCTCAGCGTCACTCCGTTGGATACTTCCCCATATGGGCTCTCAACGGTGCTCGTTGGGGTACTTTTACCTCTGCTGTTGACTCTGTACCTTGGTGGTCAACTGAAATCGCAGATGCCATAAGAGACCGTAGGGGGGCTCTCCAACGCCATAAGTGGCACCGATCGATGAGGCACATCATTACCTTTAAGCAGCTCCATGCCCACGTCCTCTACCTAATAAATAAATAAATGCGAGAATGCTGGGAACGGTATGTTTCAATCATCGGACCATGTACCTCTCCTTCGCTGGTTTGGGCTAAGATCGGATGTCTCTACGGATACCAGACACCTAAGGGGGATCTGGTATTACATTGGATGGCTTTATCTGCTCTGATCCTGATGTTGTGACCGAAAATTTTGCTCTGCGTTATGCTCGAGCTCCAGTGTCTGAAAATCATCAACCTACCTTTCGTTTTCTAAAACAACAGGTGGAACAAAAGCAATTATCTCTTACTATACGCCACCTGGAGCCATAAAATACTCCATTCTTCAATCCTGATACAGCCTCATGACTGGACCACATCCGCAATCAAATGATGAAGCACCTACAAGTGGACTGCCAATGTCATATCACTGCCATGTTTAACTACATGTGGAGGAGGGCGAGTCCCCATCTCAGTGTTTAAACAGCATAATTTTCGCAGTACTGTAGTTGGGCAAGCACTCCTTAGAGATGGACAGTTATCGCCAAATTAGTATCGCCAATGTTCTCTGTATTTTGCTTGAACGCATGGTGAACTGGCGGCTGTGTTGACTTCTTGAGTCTCAGGGTCTTCTTGCTCCATCCCAGGGTGGTTTTAGCCAAGGCCATACCACAACTGATAATCTGCTTTACCTAGAGTCTGCCATACCAACAGCTTTCGCCTAACGTCAGCATCTTACAGCCGTCTTCTTCGACGTGCAAAAGGCTTCTACATCTACATCTACATCTACATTTATACTCCGCAAGCCACCCAACGGTGTGTGGCGGAGGGCACTTTACGTGCCACTGTCATTACCTCCCTTTCCTGTTCCAGTCGCGTATGGTTCGCGGGAAGAACGACTGTCTGAAAGCCTCCGTGCGCGCTCTAATCTCTCTAATTATACATTCGTGATCTCCTCGGGAGGTATAAGTAGGGGGAAGCAATATATTCGATACCTCATCCAGAAACGCACCCTCTCGAAACCTGGCGAGCAAACTACACCGCGATGCAGAGCGCCTCTCTTGCAGAGTCTGCCACTTGAGTTTGTTAAACATCTCCGTAACGCTATCACGGTTACCAAATAACCCTGTGACGAAACGCGCCGCTCTCCTTTGGATCTTCTCTATCTTCTCCGTCAACCCGATCTGGTACGGATCCCACACTGATGAGCAATACTCAAGTATAGGTCGAACGAGTGTTTTGTAAGCCACCTCCTTTGTTGATGGACTACATTTTCTAAGGACTCTCCCAATGAATCTCAACCTGGTACCCGCCTTACCAACAATTAATTTTATATGATCATTCCACTTCAAATCGTTCCGCACGCATACTCCCAGATATTCTACAGAAGTAACTGCTACCAGTGTTTGTTCCGCTATCATATAATCATACAATAAAGGATCCTTCTTTCTATGTATTCGCAATGCATTACATTTGTCTATGTTAAGGGTCAGTTGCCACTCCCTGCACCAAGTGCCTATCCGCTGCAGATCTTCCTGCATTTCGCTACAATTTTCTAATGCTGCAACTTCTCTGTATACTACAGCATCATCCGCGAAAAGCCGCATGGAACTTCCGACACTATCTACTAGGTCATTTATATATATTGTGAAAAGCAATGGTCCCATAACACTCCCCTGTGGCACGCCAGAGGTTACTTTAACGTCTGTAGACGTCTCTCCGTTGATAACAACATGCTGTGTTGTGTTTGCTAAAAACTCTTCAATCCAGCCACACAGCTGGTCTGATATTCCGTAGGCTCTTACTTTGTTTATCAGGCGACAGTGCGGAACTGTATCGAACGCCTTCCGGAAGTCAAGAAAAATAGCATCTACCTGGGAGCCTGTATCTAATATTTTCTGGGTCTCATGAACAGATAAAGCGAGTTGGGTCTCACACGATCGCTGTTTCCGGAATCCATGTTGATTCCTACATAGTAGATTCTGAGTTTCCAAAAACGACATGATACTCGAGCAAAAAACATGTTCTGAAATTCTACAACAGATCGACGTCAGAGATATAGGTCTATAGTTTTGCGCATCTGTTCGACGACCCTTCTTGAAGACTGGGACTACCTGTGCTCTTTTCCAATCATTTGGAACCTTCTGTTCCTCTAGAGACTTGCGGTACACGGCTGTTAGAAGGGGGGCAAGTTCTTTCGCGTACTCTGTGTAGAATCGAATTGGTATCCCGTCAGGTCCAGTGGACTTTCCTCTGTTGAGTGATTCCAGTTGCTTTTCTATTCCTTGGACACTTATTTCGATGTCAGCCATTTTTTCGTTTGTGCGAGGATTTAGAGAAGGAACTGCAGTGTGGTCTTCCTCTGTGAAACAGCTTTGGAAAAAGGTGTTTAGTATTTCATCTTTACGCGTGTCGTTCTCTGTTTCAGTGCCATCATCGTCCCAGCGTGTCTGGATATGTTGTTTCGATCCACTTACTGATTTAACGTAAGACCAGAACTTCCTAGGGTTTTCTGTCAAGTCGGTACATAGAATTTTACTTTCGAATTCACTGAACGCTTCACGCATAGCCCTCCTTACGCTAACTTTGACATCGTTTAGCTTCTGTTTGTCTGAGAGGCTTTGGCTGCGTTTAAACTTGGAGTGAAGCTCTCTTTGCTTTCGCAGTAGTTTCCTAACTTTGTTGTTGTACCACGGTGGGTTTTTCCCGTCCCTCACAGTTTTACTCGGCACGTACCTGTCTAAAACGCATTTTACGATTGCCTTGAACTTTTTCCATAAACACTCAACATTGTCAGTGTCGGAACAGAAATTTTCGTTTTGATCTGTTAGGTGGTCTGAAATCTGCCTTCTATTACTCTTGCTAAACAGATAAACCTTCCTCCCTTTTTTTATATTCCTATTAACTTCCATATTCAGGGATGCAGCAACGGCCTTATGATCACTGATTCCCTGTTCTGCACTTACAGAGTCGAAAAGTTCGGGTCTGTTTGTTATCAGTAGGTCCAAGATGTTATCTCCACGAGTCGGTTCTCTGTTTAATTGCTCGAGGTAATTTTCGGATAGTGCACTCAGTATAATGTCACTCGATGCTCTGTCCCTACCACCCGTCCTAAACATCTGAGTGTCCCAGTCTATATCTGGTAAATTGAAATCTCCACCTAAGACTATAACATGCTGAGAAAATTTATGTGAAATGTATTCCAAATTTTCTCTCAGTTGTTCTGCCACTAATGCTGCTGAGTCGGGGGGTCGGTAAAAGGAGCCAATTATTAACCTAGCTCGGTTGTTGAGTGTAACCTCCACCCATAATAATTCACAGGAACTATACACTTCTACTTCACTACAGGATAAACTACTACTAACAGCGACGAACACTCCACCACCGGTTGCATGCAATCTATCTTTTCTAAACACCGTCTGTACGTTTGTAAAAATTTCGGCAGAATTTATCTCTGGCTTCAGCCACCTTTCTGTACCTATAACGATTTCAGCTTCAGTGCTTTCTATCAGCGCTTGAAGTTCCGGTACTTTACCAACGCAGCTTCGACAGTTTACAATTACAATAACGATTGCTGCTTTGTCCCCGCATGTCCTGACTTTGCCCCGCACCCGTTGAGGCTGTTGCCCTTTCTGTACTTCCCCAAGGCCATCTAACCTAAAAAACCGCCCAGCCCACGCCACACAACCCCTGCTACCCGTGAAGCCGTTTGTTGCGTGTAGTGGACTCCTGACCTATCCATCGGAACCCGAAACCCCACCACCCTATGGCGCAAGTCGAGGAATCTGCAGCCCACACGGTCGCAGAACCGTCTCAGCCTCTGATTCAGAACCTCCACTCGGCTCTGTACCAAAGGTCCGCAGTCAGTCCTGTCGACGATGCTTACGACATCACACGACGACATCACATCCTTGCTACCTTACACGAATGGGGTCTCTGGGGTCCACTCCCGATTTTTATCCAGAACTTCCTGTCGCACTGTATGTTCTAGGTTCGAGTTAGTACTTCCCACAGTATCCCCATATCTAAGAGAATGGGGCCACACAGGGCTCTGTACTGAGTGCCCCTCTCTTTGTAGTAGCCATCAGTGGTGTAACTGTAGCTGTGTGGTCCTCAGTATCAGGCTCCTTGTATGCTGACGACATTTGCCTCTACTATTGCTCATCTAGTGTGGGTGTCGCTGAACGTTGACTGAAAGGCGCCATACGAAAGGCGCAGGCATGGGAAGTCACCATGGCTTTCAGTGTTCAGCTGTGAAGACACCCATCATGTACCCCTGTCGATGTCTTACAGTTCACCCACAATCAGAACTTTACCTCGACGACCGACAAATCATTGTGATGGAGGATTATCGCTTTCTAGGATTATGCCTCGATTCTAGGTTGACGTTGATTCCCCATCTTCTCCAGTTTACATGAAAGTCCTGGCTGCACCTTAATACACTTTGCTGTCTGAGCAACATCTGGGATGCAGATCGCACTACCCTTCTGCAGCTTTACAAAGATTTGATTAATCCCGCCTTGATTGTGGGAGTCTGGCGTATGGTCTTGCATTGCTGCCAGCATTACGAATGCTGGATCTTGTTCACCACTGTGGAGTTTTCCTTACAACTCGTGTCTCTCGAACTAGTCGTGTAAGTAGCTTACTCTGTGAGTTCGCAGTCCCTCCATTGTGGATCAGGTGCCAACAACAGCTCGTTAATTATGCTACCAACATTCACAGTTCCCCTAAGCATCTGAGCTACCTTCCCTTTCCAAACTCAGAAATCCACCTCCCAAAATGGTGCTCAGACCAGGAGTTAATCACAATATGTGTATGGTCCCTTCCCTCTGAACTCCAGTTGTTTCCTCTTCCACCTGTCACTGAGTCCACTCATTTACACCACCATGGTGCATTCCTTGGCTACAGCTACATCTTGACCTGCCATAAGGTCCAAATGACTCAGTCCCTCGTGAGGCCCTGCGCTACCACCTTTTCTCCATACTTGATGCGTTCCAGGGTTGAGAAGTAGTCTATACAAATGACTCAATTGTTGTTGGTCTAGTGGGCTTTGCTTATAAACCGTGCAGTATGAGGCGTCTTGTCTCTGTTCGCGCGGCTCCCCCTGTCGGAGGTTCGAGTCCTTCTTCAGGCATGGGTATGTGTGTTGTCCTTAGCATAAGTTAGTTTAAGTTAGATTAAGTAGTGCGTAAGCCTAGGGATCGATGACCTCAGCAGCTTGGTCCCATAGTCCTAACCGCAAATTTCCAAATCTCTTTGCTTATATTCACACAGGACATGCTGAACTACGTTCCATATCAAATGGCTATACTGCTCTTGAGCTTATCTGTTCCTGCACCGGTGGGGTCATCTCTCATCTCCAGTGACTCCTTGTGCAGTTTTCTAGTTCTCGATCAGTGTTACCCTCACCATGCCTTGGTAATTGTTAGCCAGCATTCCCTGTATACCCTCGAATAATGTGGATGTTCAATGACCTTCATCTGGACCCTGGGACATGTTGGGATCCCAGGGAATGAACTCGCTGATAGCCATGCCAAACTGGTTAAAAGTAAACCGACACCTAAAAGCGATATTCTAGAAACAGACCTCTGATCGATATTACGCCATAAAGTATTAGGAATCACTCTGACTACACCAAACGAACTACGAGTGATAAAGGGATTACAAATCTGTGGAGGTCCTCCATGAAGACCTCTCCATGCAGGCCACTGTCGCGAGGACCCACCTCATTGTTGTTATGGTTCTCATTTGGTGGTGGTCCACATTTTGCTGGACAGTCCTAACCTAGCCATCTACATCTACATCTACATACATACTCCGCAATCCACCATACGGTGCGTGGCGGAGGGTACCTCGTACCACAACTAGCATCTTCTCTCCCCGTTCCACTCCCAAACAGTACGAGGGAAAAATGACTGCCTATATGCCTCTGTACGAGCCCTAATCTCTATTATCTTATCTTTGTGGTCTTTCCGAGAAATGTAAGTTGGCGGCAGTGAAATTGTACTGCAGTCAGCCTTAAATGCTGGTTCTCTAAATTTCCTCAGTAGCGATTCACGAAAAGAACACCTCCTTTCCTCCAGAGACACCCACCCGAGTTCCTGAAGCATTTCCGTAACACTCGCGTGAAGATCAAACCTACCAGTAACAAATCTAGCAGCCCACCTCTGAATTGCTTCTATGTCCTGCCTCAATCCGACCTGATAGGGATCCCAAACGCTCGAGTAGTACTCAAGAATAGGTCGTATTAGTGTTTTATAAGCGGTCTCCTTTACAGATGAACCACATATTCCCAAAATTCTACCAGTAAACCGAATACGACTATCCGCCTTCCCCACAACTGCCATTACATGCTTGTCCCACTTCATATCGCTCTGCAATGTTACATCCAAATATTTAATCGACGTGACTGTGTCAAGCGCTACACAACTAATGGAGTGTTCAAACATTACAGGATTCTTCTTCCTATTCATCTGCATTAATTTACATTTATCTATATTTAGAGTTAGCTGCCGTTCTTTACACCAATCACAAATCCTGTCCAAGTCATCTTGTATCCTCCTACAGTCACTCAACGACACCACCTTCTGTACACCACAGCAAACAGCCGCACATTGCTATCCACCCTATCCAAAAAATCATTTATGTAGATAGAAAAGAACAGCGGACCTACCACACTTCCCTGGGGCACTCCAGATGATACCCTCACCTCCGATGAACACTCACCATCGAAGACAACGTACTGGGTTCTATTACTTAAGAAGTCTTCAAGCCACTCACATACTTGAGAACCAATCCCATATGCTCGTACCTTAGTTAGGAGTCCGCAGTGGGGCACCGAGTCAAACGCTTTCCGGGAGTCAAGGAATATGGCATACGTCTGATACCCTTCATCCATGGTTCGCAATACCACATTCTGTTCCTTGTTACTAAAGGTATTTCTTCCAATAACAGACCTAATGTTTCTTGCAGGAATGTGGTGTACTTCCTACCATTACGATTACCTTCGATGAAATAGGGGCCTGTAATTCTGTCTTCCAGAATCTCATACCATACATTCACCGACCACGGTTTTTGGTGTGCAACTTGTCGCAGCCAACATGGATTTTCAGTAGCCCAATAATGCATGTTATGGAAGTTGACATTTCCATGGTTTGTGAATGCAACCTTGTCAGTAAATAAAATCAAATTAATGAATGTGTCATCCCTCTAAATCTGAAGTTGAGCGCATCAGCAAAATTCAATGCAACGCACACAATCCACACCAGTTGATTCTTGGTGGAGACTGATATGGCAATGATGATATTTATGGTGATGCAGAACATGAACAACACAACTCTGTCTCATGCCATCCTACAGCAGATTCTTAATCTTTGTGACTCGCCATCTGTGGTCTTAGGAGACGATGAATCATCAGAAGACTTAGTTTTATGTTTTATTTGCGAAGGGGATTATTACCACTCTCTTTAGGGGAGGGCCACTTAACCTTACCGGCCCACTGAGGTGTTGGCAGAACTCTCTGTTGCCTCCTCTGTTCTGATGGGGCTTTGGCTGTCTTAGTTTGGTGGTCCAGTCCAATCCTCTCCCTACTGGGCCTTTTAGTATTCATTCACCTCTCGTGAATTCTGTTCGACTTGCTCATCTTCTGCGTCTCTGTGCTTTTCTTGCTCTGTCCGCGTTGCTAGTCTTTCCTAGCCAACTTCTGAGTGTGTACCTCTGATAAATAGTGGGGCGGGGCAATGTACGTCCCCTCGTTGCACTCTGATTTCTGGGGCTATTGTTGCTCCCTAGATGGGGCACCTTGCCTGCCTGTCTTCTTCTGTCTCCCTTTCTTCTTTTTGGCCCTTACCTCACCTTCGTTGATCTTTTGTAGACCTTGGGGTTTTCTTCCCTGTATTTTGAGCGGTAGGCTATCTCTGATATACAGTCATGTAGACCTGTCTGTTCGAGGAAAAGGGGCTGATGGTCTAGTAGTTTGGTCCCTTTAATAATCCAGGCAGCCAAGAAACCAACCATCTGCTACTTTTAGTGTCTCATTCCCTAACCGAATTTCCTCCACATAGCTTGACTTAATTCGACTACTTATCAGGACACTTGCTTTTCTTTTCTTGACGTTCATCTTGGATCCTCCTTGACAGATTCTTTCCATTCCGATCAGCTGCTCCTCCAACTCCTTTACTGTCTCTGCCAGAATTACCATGTCGTCGGCAAACCTCAAAGTTTTTATTTCTTTTCTCTGAACTTTTACTCCATCTCCAGATTTTTCTTGGGTTTACTTTACTGATTGCTCAGTGTGGTGATTGAGAAAAACCAGGGATACGCTACAACCCAGTCCCACTCACTTCTCAACCACTGCTTCCCTGTCAGGCTCTTCGACTTGTATTATTACCGTCTGTTTCCTGTGAAAGTTGTACACTAAATCGCTAAAAAGACTGGTACAGGCATGCATATTCAAATACAAAGATATGTGAGCAAGCAGAATACGGTGCTGCGGTCGGAAATGCCTATATAAGACAACAAGTGTCCGGCGCAGTTCTTAGAAGGGTTCCTGTTGCTACAGTGGCAAGTTATCAAGATTATGTAACTTTGGACATGGTGTTGCAGTCAGCGCACGAGCGATGGGACACTGCATCTCCGAGGTTGCCATGAAATGTGGATATTTCCGTCCGACCATTTGACAAGAAGGTGGCAGGGATAAAATACAGGGAGCGAAAAGCTATTTACAATTTGTACTGGAACCAGATGACAGTTATAAGAGTCGAGGGGCATGAAAGGGAAGCAGTGGTTGGGAAGGGAGTGAGACAGGGATGCAGCCTATCCCTGATGTTATTCAATCTGTATATTGACCAAGCAGTAAAGGAAACAGAAGTAAATTCATAGTGGGAATTGAAATCCATGGAGAAGAAATAAAAACTTTGAGGTTCGCCGATGACACGTGATTCTATCAGAGACAGCAAAGGACCTGGAAGAGCAGTTGAACGGAATGGACACTGTCTTGAAAGGAGGATATAAGATGAACATCAACAAAAGCAAAAGGAGGATAATGGAACGTAGTCGAATTAAATCGGGTGATGCTGCGGGAATTAGATTAGGAAATAAGACGCTTAAAGTAGTAAATGAGTTTTGCTATTTGGGAACCAAAATAAGTGATGATGGTCGAAGTAGAGAGGGTATAAAATGTAGACTGGCTATGGCAAGAAAAGCGTTTCTGAAGAAGAGAAATTTGTTAATATCGAATATAGATTTAAGTGTCAGGAAGTCGTTTCTGAAAGTATTTGTATGCAGTGTAGCCATGTATGAGAGTGAAACGTGGACAATAAATAGTTTAGAAAGAAAGAGAATAGAAGATTTCGAAATGTGGTCTACAGAAGAATGCTGAAGATTAGATGGGTAGATCACATAACTAATGAGGAGGTACTGAATAGAAGTGGAGAGAAAAGAAATTTGTGGCACAACTTGACTAGAAGAAGGGATCAATTGGTAGGGCATATTCTGAAGCATCAAGGGATCACCAATTTAGTATTGGAGGGCAGCGTGGAGGGTAAAAATCATAGAGGGAGACCAAGAGATGAATACACTAAACAGGTTCAAAAGGATTTAGGTTGCAGTACGTACTGGGAGATGAAGAAGCTTGCATAGGATAGAGTAGCATGGAGAACTGCATCAAACCAGTCTCTGGACTGAAGGCTACAACAACAACACCGTGAATATCAGGAATCCAGCAAAACATCAAATCTCCGACATCGCTGCGGCCGGTAAAAGGTTCTGCAAGAACAGGACCAACGACGACTGAAGAGAATTGTTCAACGTGACAGAAGTGCAACCCTTCCGCAAATTGCTGCAGATTTCAGTGCTGGGTCATCAACAAGTGTCAGCGTGCGAACCTTTCAACGAAACAGCATCGATATGGGCTTTCGGAGCCGACGGCCCACACGTGTACCCTTTATGATTGATTGCATGACACAAAGATTGACGGCACGCCTGAGCCCGTCAGCACCGACATTGGTCTGTTGATGTTTGGAAACATGTTGCCTGGTCGTACGAGTCTCGTTTGAAATTGTATAGACTGGATGGACGTGTTCAGATATGGAGACAACCTCATGAATCCATTGACCTTGTATGTCAGCATGGGACTGTTGAAGCTGGTGGAGGCTCTGTAATGGTGTGGGGCGTGTGCAGTTGGAGTGATATGGGACCCCTGTTACGTCTACATATGACTCTGACAGGTTAATGTCCGAGCAGGACAATGCGACACCCCATACGTCCAGAATTGCTACAGAGTGTCTCCAGGAATACTCTTCTGAGTTTACACACTTCCGTTGGCCACCAAACTCCTCAGAGATGAACATTATTGTGGATATCTGGGATGGCGTGTAACTTGCTGTTCAGAAGAGATATCCATCGCCACGTACTCTTACGGATTTGTGGACAACCCTGCAGTATTCATGGTGTCATTTCCCTCGAGCACTACTGCAGAAATTAGTAGAGTCCATGACACCTCGTGCTGTGGCACTTCTGCGTGCTCGAGAGAGCCCTACATGATATTAGGCAGGTGTACCAGTTTTTTTGGATCTTCAGTGTATATTATTTTTCGCTCTCTCTATTTGACCGCTACTACCTTCTAAATTCCAAAGAGTGTACTCTAGCCAACTTTCTCAAAAGTTTCTCTGAGCCTACAATTGATGCAAACGTATGTTTGCCTTTCTTTAAACTATATTCTACGGTAAGTTGTAGTGTGAGTATTGCCTCGCGTATTTCCCCATTTCTCTAGGACTCAAACTGATCTTAACCGTGATTGGCTTCCGCTCTTCTATAAATGATTCGTGTCAGTAAGCTGCAGCTATGAGTTATGAAACTGATAGTTCGGTAATATTCATAACTGTCAGCACCTGCTTCCTTTAGAATTGCAATTCCTACATTCTTCTTGAGATCTGATGTTACACCTCCTGTCTCATACATCTTGCATACCAGGTGGAATAGTGTTGTCATGGCTAGCTGTCCGAAGAATATCTATACTTCTGCGGGGATGTCGTGCAGGGGCATCTTTTCGACTTAAGTCTTTCAGTGATCTGTCAAATTATTTTATAGTATCATATCTCCCGTCATATCTTCATCTACTCCTTCCTCTCTTTCTATAAATTTTTCTTCGAGTCCTTCCTCTTTTTTAGTCTCTCGGTAGTCTATATATTACTTCCACCTCTCAGTTCTCCCTTCTTTGCTTAAAACTGATTTTCTATCTGAGCTCTTGATACTCATTCATCTGTTTTTATTTTTTATAGGCGTTATCCATCGCTCCCGTATTTACACTTGTCCTCTACTTTCTGTTGATCTCACTTTTTAGACGTATGTATTCCCTATCGCTTGCTACTTCTGGTGCACTTTTATATTTTCTCCTTTCATCACGTTAATTCAAAATCTCCTGTGACAACCAACAATTTCAACTGAGTCTTTTATTTTTACCTATTTGATCCTCTGCTGCCATCACTGTTTCATCTTGCAAAGCTACCTGTTCGTTTTCTACTTTATTTCTTTCTCCTGCTTTGTCAATCATCGCCTGCCGGCCGGACTGGCCGAGCGGTTCTAGGCGATACAGTCTGGAACCGCGCAACCGCTACGGTCACAGGTTCGAATGCTGCCTCGGGCATGGATGTGTGTGATGTCCTTAGGTTAGTTAGGTTTAAGTAGTTCTAAGTTCTATGGGACTGATGACCTCAGAAGTTAAGTCCCATAGTGCTCAGAGCCATTTGAACCATTTTGAACCAATCATCACCTGATGCTCCCTTTGAAACTCTCAACAACTCCTGACAATCTGAATTTATCCCTAATTTATAATCTTTTTGCACTATATTCAGTTTTAATCTACAGATCACAACCAATAAATTATGGACAGAGTCAACATCCGTTCATGGAGATGTTTTACAGTTCAAAATCTGGATCCGAAATCTCTGTCGTACCGCTAGTCAGTCAGTCTCAAAGCTTGCAGTATTTCCAGGCCTCTTCCACGCATATCACCTTCTTTCGTAATTTTAAAAACAAGTTTTGGAGATGATTACATTATGCTCTGTGCAAATTCTACCACTTCTTAGTATTACCTCTAAGTGAATTTCTTTTACTTGTACCAATGTTCATTGGCGTAATAAAAGAAATTAATTATACACTTCCTGGATCACAGTTTAGCAGCTTGTGTTTCTGTAAGCATCTATGTGATGCGACGAGTTCCGTGTTTTTCTCTTACCTTGGAACTGAATATTATCACGTTCTTTCTTTTTGCACTCGGTATTATCTTGCATTTATCCAAGTTTAAAAAAAAAATGCATTCATTACTCCTAGTGGCAGTTTCCTCCACTTTTCGCTGCGTTTTCTACGGCCGTCCAACAACGATACTTACGCATAGACAACAGTATCGTCCGTGAACGCTATAATAATTAAGGTCATCTTTGATAAATCGTTTATTTGTATTGAGAACTTTGTATGACGAAGAGCCTATTTTCAGTAAGGTTTTATGTTCATCATGCATGTCCATCTCCTACATCAAAAGCCTTATGAGGATGATGCTCTGGTAGTAGGTTTATATCGTGGCATGTTTAAGTAGCAACAATCTAATAATACACATTCCACTAACACGGAATAGCCTTCGTGACTACGGCTTTTTTCCATGTAAATAAGTAACATATCTGATATTTTTGATGAGTGGTACATTAGAGTAGTAGGACCACATTTGCGATATGACATCTTCATGATTTTGCCATAAGACTTTTGCATGGATGTAGCGCCTACTGTCTACTTAGAGTGAGTCACGACAGATTAATATACGCATTACATGAACTTTCAAAGTCGTATGGCTGCATCATACAGGACGTTTAAGTTGTAAGGCATTAGAGCCGAGTCTATCAGAATGAAATAATTGTCTACGAAACACTTGCAACCTCAGTGACAACAACAGATTGCATGTGTCAATATTAGACATTTATCAAACAGGATTTGGCCACATAGTTTCGTGTGAGATTTGGATTTAATAGTGTCTTGTTCCTGTAAACCCAAGCTTTATTTGTTGAAATATATTTCTACTGGCTTCAGTTGAGCATCTGTCTTTTCTTGATACTCACTATAACGCTACAAGAAATTTACAGCTAACAGTTCCTACGTCTCTTCACTGGCTTTGATATATCCTAGATGACGCACAGTAACCCGTGTGGTGGCTTCCTGTCGCATTACAGTCAGGTGAAAAAAAATTGTGTTATCACCAAACGGTATTGCTTTTGAAAATTTCATCACTTATCAAGTGATATTTATCGATTTCTACGTAAAAATTAAGGCATTTTTCCTACTAAAAACCAGATTCTATAGTTAAAAGAATCTCTTTCTCAACTAACGAGAACGAATTTTATGTAATCGTTACGATTCGATGTCAGATCGAACACCTTTCAGCCGCCTCGTTTCCAAACTGTCATTTTATTTGGATACCAGGTTCGGCGATTTACTACGTCATCTTCAGGTCCCTGGCCGACGTGTAGAAAGATTTCAACCTCCGTACCAGTCAAAATACGGGCCAGCATTCAAATACTGGTTTTGTAGATTTATGCTTGCTACAGCGATCTCTCCAATCATCATCTGCCGACTGTGTGGTAAGAATTCAAAACAAATCAGTCAAAAATGAAAAACAACCGAGGTTGGAAACTTCCGGCACATTGGTCACGGGCGTGAACGTAGCGCAGTAAATAGCCGAAACTGGCAGGCAAATAAAGTAACAGTTTGAAAATTAGACGGCTGAAAAGTGCTTGATTTGACATCCTGTACCGAACAGCCGAGTCTCGCAACCATCTCTGAAAAGATAGACCTGTAGATTCCAATACTCTGCGCAAATTTTGGAGTAAGCTATTCCTTCTCTTTGACATTAGATAGCCAAAATGACGTATATGATGGTTTGCGCCACACCAATCAGAAAACTTAATTTCTATCGGCGACTGCTAGCACCACGTAAAATGAAATACGATGGAGCTCCAAGGGCTGTTGAAACACAGGAGAGAAAAGCAGAAGGAAAGGAACGATGATTTTCAGACGCCCTGGTCCTTTTGAGTTCTTTCGATTTAGGGAAAGGAAGACATTATGCAACAGAAAGGAAAATTGCTAACCGATACTTAGATTGTCGAGATGAGGAACCCACGTTGCCCACTCAGCTGTATGTAAACACAAATCGGATATTTTTCAGAATGCTGAATGTTGAAGTTTTATGAGATGAGGATTTTTTATGACGACAAGGTATTTGCAGTGATGTAGCAAGGAATTTAAGATGAAGACAGCTCTGAAAAAGAAGAAAAATTGTTATTGTTGATGGCTAAAATGGTTCAAATGGCTCTGAGCACTATGGGACTCAACATCTGTGGTCATAAGTCCCCTAGAACTTAGAACTACTTAAACCTAACTAACCTAAGGACATCACACACATCCATGCCCGAGGCAGGATTCGAACCTGCGGCCGTAGCGGTCACGCGGTTCCAGACTGAAGCGCCTCAACCGCACGGCCACACCGGCCGGCGAAGTGAGTTGGTGAGGCAATCAAAGTTGAGTCAGAGCAGAATTCATACTCTGAGGGAGTACATTCGAATAATAGTAGAACGCTGAGTTATGTGTTAAGGGAAAGTTGAGGTGAGAGGTGTATAAATTCATTTTAGTTGTGAAAGAGGTCTGTTACTGAAGTATATCATTTCTACAAACGATATAAAAGCCATGGCAAAAATTAATTATGGAAGAGAGAAAAACATTAGTATCACGTCCTGCACCAGATCCTGTCCATATAAAGTTGCACTCTACCAAAATTACGGTTCGGTAGTTTTGGTACAGTAAATAAATGAGGTGGAGTAAATGGAAGGATTACCTGAAGTATTGGTAGGCTTGGTAGGGAAAGAAATGTAATTGAATGTGTTGGAGAGAAATTGGGAGCCGACTACTTCTGTTTGCTTTTTCCTTGCTTGTTAGTGTGTTTTTCCACATAATTAGAACCGGACATCGTTTACTATTTTACCTTTCTGTAGTTTATAGCTTTAAAATGTAAATTACATTTTATGAGTAATAATAATTAGTTGATCCCGTTACTTCTGCTTTCAGGTGGTTACAGCAATTATTTTTGATGCAAGTACAGTTTTCATTCACAAACATAAAAAAATCTGCACAGTTATTTTTTTAAATTTTGCATTCAATAGAACAATCTTCACGATCAAAGGATCAAAGGCAAGAGTTTCAGGCTATTTTTTAATAAGTACGAAAGCTGTTTGTGAATAAAAGAAACATGTTTTATTTAAGCTCGACGAATTAGTGGGGCGATGTTTCATACCTGCTTTTGCACTTTTCTAGTTTACTTTTTTGAGGATGTTGCGTTTTCTAGCGCTGTGATAAATATTTATCTCTTTTTTTATTTCTACTACAACACCGCTCTATTTCACGTTACAGACCAATAATTTTCGACTAAAACTGAAATTAAACATTAACAATTGCAAATTTGCTATAAACAGTGTTTGTTTTTAAGTAACAGACAAGAGGATAACTATGTAGAACAAAAATGTCCCGTTGACTACACGATCGTTTACATATAGTCACTCAGTTTCTACGCAGCTCTACAATTCCGGTCTCTAGAGGAATCTAGAAAGATACATACATAAACAAAGCGATGGAAAGGTAACGCTCGATAGGTATGCAAGACACCTAACGTGCAGATATCGCTGTTACGTTCTTAACTGACCACGGCTTCTAGCGAAATTACTGTAGTCTACAATTGCTTATGATAGTCTACGACTGCCTACGGTAGTTTTAAAGTTGTACGTCCATATGATAACGATAGTATCATTGGAAGGTAGTGGAAACGTCACACATCAAATAGAAATGTAAAATCTTGTGAAAAGCTGATAGGATGATCCTAAATGCAAAAGGCAAGAAGACGAAAACTTTCAGAGAGAGGCAGTTTACATTTTTATAAGCACCACAAACTTGTAAACGCAAGAAGGGAAGAGAATGTAAAACTGTTACTACTGTATATACGTCCATGGCTAGTCAAAATGGTTTTGTACAGAAAGGTTATCTGTAAAAGATACAACACAATTGAAATCTTCAATTTGAGAAATATAGGGGAATACATATAAGCATAATGGCACATCTTTATAAAGGGAATATGTAGTGATGCAAGATCAGTTTACTTACCGGAATTCGTAATTCACCGTGATGATGTAATATTTTTCGCTGTAATAAAGTTATAGATGAATCAGGTCTGTAACGAGAAGTTCAAAAATGATTCTGCAAGCAAAGGACATTGGTGGAAAGCGCAAATCTTCTGGCAAACAGTATGAACTGAACAACAAATAAACTGATACAACGGTGAAATAAGGCAATGTCTACATAAATATCCTGACTGTTTCGAAAGAAGTATTATATTGATTTTCGTTTTGCGTACCAGTGAAGAACGATTACATTCTTTATTTCATTTGTCATGTATTAGATTCTTTCCTTTTCATTTTATTTGTACAATGATATGCTTTCTCCAAGTATATTAAATACTGTAGTGAAAATATTGCTGAATGAAACCACCTATTGTGATTCAACTGTGTGGAAAACTGATCCTTGGAGATTTCAGTTTGTCTGCTATCTTACAGAACGTATTTACATTGTACGTTTCATGTTGTTTTCTATCATTGACTTATTAATCTGATGGAAAGTTACCGGGTGGTCCTGGCGGAGGTTCGAGTCCTCCCTCGGGCATGGGTGTGTGTGTTTGCCCTTAGGATAATTTAGGTTAAGTAGTGTGTAAGCTTAGTGACTGATGACATTAGCAGCTAAGTCCCATAAGATTTCACACACATCTGAACATTTTTTTTTAATTTACCTGATGTCAGTTTTTCCGGTTGTTGTCTACTCATATATGCGGAATACTGCGTAGGTGCAAGGGTATTCAGTCTCTACAGTATTGCCTGGGTGAAGATATAGCTACGTCATACTTGTAAAAACATAGCGGAAAACGAGCAATATTAAGTAAATATGGTCTTTACTTATTTTATACGTAATCCTTAATTAATCTGAGACAGACTACAAGTGAAATTATAAGTGAATAAGGTGTATGGATGTTGAATAACGCAGTAGCATTCTATTTGGGGACCACTGAAACTTGAAATGCAACAAAAAGGGTTTACCGCAATTTTGGCAATTTAGATGAGAAGCTATGTGGCGTGTGTGTCTCTCTGTGTGTGTGTCTCTCTCTCTCTGTGTGTGTGTGTGTGTGTGTGTGTGTGTGTGTGTGTGTGTGTGTCTACGTGTGTGTGGCTGGGTGGGGGTCTGCGTGTGTGTTTGAGAGGGGATGGGGGACGTCGTGTTAAAGAGAGAAGTTGGCCTGGTAATGAGACATCAGAAGATGTTTCTGATGAACAGCGCTACTTCAGAAGGGCGCTCAGCTGTCACTGACCATACCGACGAGATGGACAACCGGCGTCAGAGGAAGTAGTGGAAGAGACGGGAAAAATTCACGATTCCAGAGAATACAAATTTTGCAGGTACTAACAACCTAAATATTTCTAAAAATTGCACAATAATTCTTGTTTAGAGGAAAAATTGGGCCAATGTGTGTGTCTTTCAGCTAAAGAAAAGAGACTGCACAACAGAAATGAAAGTTGCTAGCAAATAATTCGATTTGAGAGACAAATATCTGAGCTGGTAAATGGGCATCTGCACAACCTTAGCAAATTTTGCCCAACGCAAGGGCACAGTTCCTCCTAGTGTGGGACGCCTCACTCCTGGCCCTGATTTAAGGCCCTTCAATTACTGCCTGGAAGTCATTCGGTACTTCGGTTCAGAGAACAATGACCATCAGTCAGAGAGCTACAGCAAGAAAACGCCTATCCAGGAGTACCTCAGGTTGTAAGTAAACAAGCCTTCACGCCTGATTCTGGGGAATCCTGCCAATGTGGGCACAGTGCCTCCAGTCCAACAACTCACCATTAAAAACTGACTGGTAAAAGGAAACACATTAAATTAATAGCATTAAATTCTGCCTGCCAGTGCGTATTCTGCCACGGAGTAATAACTAACACTACTGAAAGAGACCATGATTATTTATTAACTAGAACTTTATCAGTACTTAAGTCTTCTGATGCGAACACTTTATTTGCCAAAATCGCAGTTATGTGTACAGTGATGACTATTTTCGGCGAAGTGCCTTTTCCAGATCTGAAAATAAGATGGAAGCTACAGGTGAATATTCGACTTTAACGTGTAACGTAAGTTAACAAAAAAACAAGTAAAAGAATTACATTGCACATTAGTACAAGCACTAGCGTCTACAACGACCGTGATAGGTACACACTTCGTCATAATTGATAGTAAAGTCAAACGTAACAATTCACTAAGTTTTCAAAAATGAATAATAGGTGAATAAGTAGAAAAATACCCACAGTCATAAATTAAATACCTCACATTACAAGTAACTATATAACATTCTATGGCGGTTAGCGAAATAAAATGTACATGAAATGTTAAGTCACTGATTGCATGTATATTTAGCCAATACCATGTTAGACAACACGTCCGTGTTAACAGCTGGAGTAATACTGGCTGCCATACAGCTTGTAAAAATATCTCAGGGTGCTTTAGTCTGGCATAAGGTGGTAGTGTAATTTACTTTAAAAATTTCCACGCATAAATTAATACGCCCACAAGGGTGTATACACCATTAAAACCTGCTAAGTCACTGAATACAAAGTTTTACAAAATTGGAAACGTTTTAGTATTTAATACAAAACATTATAAAATGTAAAACTATTCTGTGAGAGTACTGCACATTAAGAGCACTAGATAGCGAAAATATAACTTTTGGTAGAACGTAGTTTGATAAACCATAAACGTTACACAAATAATGTGAGATTACAATATTGTTTGTAAGGAGTATTTAGACACCATTGTTCAATCCGGTTGATTATAGGAATAATACAACGAAAAGTATGTGACAATATTTGACATCACAGCAGAAATGTGTGTTACTAATGTTCGCATATTCTAGTTTTGAATCAAAGAAATGGGGAAAACCTATCAACATTAAGAATTGCTTTCATAACGTAAAGTATTAAGAATTACTTTCATAACATATGGTACTGAATAATCCCTTAATTAAAATACGCTTATTTAATCTTAGCGACTTTTCACAATGGCTGTCAGGTGCTAGACAAGTACAACCAACCCCAGTACCTTTTACAACATTTTTATGAAGTGTCATAAGGTCAGTGTCACATACCTCTTATGAAATTAGCAATATCCTCTTCATACATTCTAATTATAATGTAGACTTCGAGCAATGTATCACATAGTTCTCATCTTATTATGTCCTTGATCCATGTATCAGATACTTCACATGTTCTAATAATAATAATCTAGACCTTGGGTTAGGTTTTATAGATTTCCATCTACACCTTAAATCTAGAAGTCGACTGATGTATTAGTTGTTTCTACATGCTCCAGTTATAGCATAGACCTTGAGATGACTATCACATTTATCTTGTTGTTTTACATCTTCGCTTCAAACTATATACTGAAGTGTCATTTAGAAAATCGATCAAAAATTTTATGCTTGTTTTAGGCTACATTTGTGTATTGTAACTTAGACATTTCAGATGCTTATTCTTTGTACTTTGTAAGGTGCCTCTTACGTGAGGAAGACATGTTTACCAGTTTTAATAAATTATTGTCTCTTATTGATGTATTCACGATAGTTAGGAAGTGCTGTAGTCCGTAGCCGGCCATGAGTCGGAGAGCATATCCCACGCTGGCTGGCTTGGTGACAAAGCGACCATATGTCGCGCGTAGTGGGGTGGGGCTCGGCGCTGGACCGTAGCAACAAGCGCTAGCCTGGGAAATATACATGACGGGAAGTACCGCCATCTTGGGGCGAATGTCACCGATTTTGTTTATCTATATTTAATAATTTAAGTCATTTATGATAACATGAATACTAGGAGGAGCCTATGGATGTTTAAAACTATTTATCATAATTTTGCCTCGTTAAAATTCACACCGGTTCATTAACAAATGCATAACTTAGTAAGTACGAACTTGATCGGAAATCCACGAACTATGACGAAACTAGTAAGAGATAGGGATTGCGCGCCAAAGTCGGCAGTCGGCGTTAAGAGCTCTTCCTGTCTTGTTGGATGGTAGCCATGCTCTGGGTTACGAGTAGTTTGTGACACGGATGTTTCATTATTGATCTAACAGGAATAAAAGTGATATTACGGCATTCTGAATGTTAATTTCGAGTAAATAGGTACCCCAAAGTTGATCGACAGCAATTTCAGATAATTAGCTTCCACCGACATAGACATCCAATGCGCCTATGAAGAATCTGCACGGGACGACATTTACGAGAGCTGCACCTCGCACAGGTAGGCGGAAATCTGACGACACGACCCACCAAGGCCGATCAAGGAAGGTCCGACTTACACTCGCAAATTCCGGGTGGAAATGCTGACCCGTCATACTGTACGTCACATATACTACCCTCTACGGACTCGCAGCTAAGCTGAGTAAAAAGAGTATCAGTTAAGAAGCGAGGGGATCTTGCAACTTGTAACTTAAATACATACTTTGATTATAACCTAGATCTCGGGATAGGTGCCATATGTCACATTCATCCAGCCACGTTAAGATCTTGAAATTGTTTACGCATATGGTTGTCGCTGTGAATCATAACATATTGAACTACAGAGAAGTAATTTCAGATAATTAACAATGATGACTTCAGCTTTCGCTATTACTCTATGATCAGAACTTGGACAATGCAATGTGTATTTTAATTTGGGTGTACACTGGGATATTCTCCGGGAGTTGGTTGTGCTTTGTTAGGGACTGACAGCCATTGTGAACAGCGTGAACACTGTATGCACATATTTTAAATAATATATTATCTGCGCGATATGATATGAAAGGAATTCTGAATACCTTATGTCGATAGAACTCAAACTGTTCACCGCGGCGCCTTGATGCGCCATGAATGACTGCCTGGGGTGCTGTGTCTTTATTTTCGTATTTAGTAGCAAAGAAGACAGTTGTGGGAAATTTCATTACTGTTGTCAGCCTGTGTGGCCTCTGAGAGATTCCACTTTAGATGTTGGTCAGCCTGTGTAAGCAGCCATAACCTCGAAGATGAACTATCGCACGTTGCACTAACACCAGCAGTGCTTGTTGTGTTTTCACCAAGTTTTTATTCTATTGTGACCTTGTTATCAAACTGACACGGGTAATAAACTGTGGAAAATTTTTTAAACTTGTCAGGTGGAAATAAAAAGTGAGAGGTGGCTGAGAAGAACAAGGAAAGTTGTAATGAGGATAGTAAAAGCAAGGACAGAAAACACGACTATAGCTATTTAGATTTTGGTTTCATGTGCACTGTTGTGAACACCGAAGAGCGTCCACAGTTCGTTTTGTGTCTGGAACAGGAACGGCTTCTGGGGTAGTGCCGCTGTACCGTGGCATCACTTGTATGGAAAATATTTTTTTTTCTTTTATTCAATTTCAATTCCCCCCGAAGGGGGCGGGCTGGCAGCAGCTTAGTATGCCGCTCTTCAGCCTACAAACTTTGTTAGAAAGATGAAGAGAATAAATAATAAAAACAGGCGATAAAATCGGAGACTTAAAGAGTAACATGGCGAAAAGAAATCGTGGAACTTAAAACAAAGAACAGAGGGATGATGACGCAAAGAAAATACATACAAAGCAGACAGGTAAAACAATAGACAGACAATTAAAAGAAACACGGCGACAGTCTGTTTTCTGTTTGCAAAAGACATAAAATTCACACCCAGCGACAGCATGGTTTCTGTTCACAACGCGAGAAAGACGAACAACACTGAACAGTCACTGGAACACTGCACTAAAAAGTTGGCAAATGTGACATACCACAGCCGACAGCAGGTGGGGGGAAACTGGACACATGATGGGAAAATAAAAAAGGGAGGGAGCTGGGAAAGGAGCTGATGGAGGATGAGGACCCATAAGAAGGGTGGGGGGCGCTGGGCAGATGCGACATGGAGTGGGGTAGGCAGAGGAGGGGAATACAAAAAGACTCGGGGGGGGGGGAGAAGGGAGGTAGAGAGAGGTTTAGTGGGGAGAAAACAGGACGGAAGGTAGGAAGAGGGAGCCCAGGGAAAGGAAAGAGGAAAGGAGGGGGAGTGAGGATCAGAGTTGATAGGAGGGATAAATGGAGGGAGAGAGTGCATCATCCGGGAGGGGGAGTTGATGGAACCCACCTTGGGAAAGGAGATGTAGGGTGTAGAGATGGAGGGTAGGGGGGACACAACGATGAAGACGTGGCAGGGGGCGGAGATGGGAGAGGAGAGGAGCAACCAGGGGGTGAGGGGGTTCAAGACAGCGGGACGTGTAGAGGATGCGGATAGGTTCGAGGAATAGGAGCAGATGGGGGAATTAATGAGTTCATAGAGGATCCACATGGGGGACGGGAGGCGTATACGGAATGCGAGGCGGAGTGCATGATGCTCAAGGATCTGGAGGGACTTATAGAATTTGGGGGGGGGCAGATATCCAGGCAGGACTGGCATAACAGAGGATGGGACGGATTAAGGATTTGTAGGTGTGGAGGATGGTAGAGGGGTGCAACCCCCATGTCCGGCCAGAGAGGAGTTTGAGGAGTCGGAGGTGGTTGTGGGCTTTGGATTGGATGGAGCGGAGATGAGGGATCCAGGTGAGGTGACGGTCAATGGTGAGGCCAAGGTAGGTGAGGGTGAGGGTGAGGCGGACAGGACGGGCGCAGACAGTAAGGGAGAAATCCAGGAGCCAGAAGGAGCGAGTGGTACAACCTACGATGATTGCCTGGATCTTGGAAGGGTTGAGTTTCAGGAGCCACTGGTTACACCATGCAGCAAAAAGGTCAAGGTGATTCTGGAGAAGGCGTTGGGACCGTTGGAGGGTAGGAGCGAGGGCAAGGAATGCGGTGTCATCAGCATATTGCAAGAGGTGTACTGGAGGGGGGGCGTTGGGGCATATCTGCCGTGTACAGGAGGTAGAGGAGAGGGGAGAGGACAGAACCCTGGGGCACACCTGCAGAGGGGTAAAAGGTGTGGGAATTGGCATTATGGATGGTAACATAGGAGGGACGGTGGGAGAGGAAGGAGGCCACCAGACGGATGTAGTTGATAGGAAGGGCATAGGTTTGGAGTTTAAACAGGAGACCGGGATGCCAGACACGGTCGTAGGCCTTTTCGAGGTCAAGGGAGACAAAAATGGCGGAGTGATGGGAGGTAAGCTGGAGGGAGAGGAGATGAGTGAGGCAGAGGAGTTGGTCATCAGCAGAGAAGGTAGGTCGAAAGCCACATTGGATGTTTGGGAGGAGGTGGTTTTGGTGGAGGTGGTGATGGATGCACTAGGAACGGATGGATTCCAAGAGCTTGCTGAACACCAATGTGAGACAGATAGGACGATAGGAAGAGGTATCAGATGGAGGCTTGTTGGGTTTGGAGAACATCAGGATATGGGAGGTTTTCCACAGGTCGGGATAGAAGCCAGTGGCAAGGATGACATTGTAGAGGGTGGCAAGGATTGAAAGGAAGGAGGGAGGGCAGTGTTTGAGGTGGCGGTAGGAAACGCAGTCGTGGCCGGGAGCAGTGTTGCATTTAGTGCGGAATGTGAGGCTGATGTCCTGTGTAGTGATGGGAGTGTTAAGTTCAGTTGGTGGTGTGTGGCCCAAGTACTGGAAGCTAGGAGCAAGGGGAGGAACAGAGGTATTCGTACGGTCCATGATATCAGGGAAGAGGGAATAATCAAAGTGGGGATCATCTGGGATGGAAAAAACATCAGAGAGGTGAGAGGCAAAGTGGTTGGCCTTACTAAGGTTGTCAGGAAAGGGACGGTCATTAAGGAGGAGAGGGTACTGGGGGTTGGGACAGTTCCCATTAAGGCGGTGGAAACGAGACCAATACTTGGAAGAGTTTATGGGGAGCGTGGTGTTGAGTTGTGTACATGTCTGGCGCCAGGCACGGCGTTTCTTCGCAGTAAGCAGGTTGCGGATGTGTCGTTGTAATTGCCGGTGGCGGGTAAGTGTATCCCAGTCACGAGTGTTGAGAAAAGAGCGGTAGAGGCGGCGGGACTCTCGAAGGAGAAGGACGGCCTTTGGAGGCAGGGCGGGGCGATGAGGGTGGATGGCTTTCGTGGGGATATGGGTGGCGACAGCGTCAGACAAGGTCTGGTGCAGGAAAGCAGCAGCGCGAGAGATGTCATCAGGAGATTGGAGGGTAAGGTTGTGGCCGTCAACCTGGGTGTGAATGGAGTCCCGGTAGGCATCCCAGTTGGCATGGGAGTAATCATGGACAAGTTTAGGAGGGACGTCAGGGCGAGGAGCGTTGCGGGGATGGCGACCATTAGAGATAGTGAGGAGAACAGGAGCATGGTCACTGCCAATGAGTTCAAGGATATCTGCTGTGATGCGCCCAAGGAAGTTGGGGGAGGCAAGGACCACATCAGGAGTGGTGTTGGATTCAGGTCAGGTGTGCTGAGGCAGGGGAACCAGGTCGCCCTGGAGAGTGGTGAGAAACTGATGCCACCACTGGAGGTCGGCAGGATCACGGCTGTGGATATTGAGGTCGGCGGCAATCACGTAGGTGGAGAAGGTGCGGTCAATGTGGGCCAGGAAATCGTAAGGGATCGGGGTGCGAGGGCGGACATAAATGGTGGCACAGGTGATGGTAAGGGTGGGGAAGAAGAGGCTTAGGGTGAGACGCTCGGCAGGATTGTTAAGGAGAGGTTGGGGCCGGACAGGGAGGTGATTGAAGTGGCCTATAGCAACTCCGCCACGCGCCAGAGCGTACGGGTTATCGGTGCGGTGTAGGGTGTAAGGAGCCGTGGAGACGGAGATACGGGGTTGAAGGAAGGTTTCATTTAGGACGAAGGCATCCACGCGGTGCTGACGGAGGGTGTGGAGGAAGAGGATTTTGTGGGTGGGCAGGGAGCGAATGTTGTGGTACAGGAGACGGTAGGGTTCGTGTATCATGGGAGGGGGGAGTTAGACGAGGGGTGTGAAGGTGAAGTGGGCCTGGTTGTGGGAGTATATGGCATCGGTGGTAAGATGGAAGATGGAATGGGCAGCGAGGGCGATTTGGGAAAGAGTGTGTGAGCGCTGGAAGGGGATGGAAAAGAAAGAAAGACAAATCTATAAGAATTGCGCATAAAACATTTTTTCCGAGTATGTGTTCTCTGACTTGAATAGGTGCGTGACGCCACGCGCGCTTTCGTGGTTATTTTATGAAACTTGGAGCCAAGTCCAGATCTGCGCTCATAAGCGCTGCGGAAAAGGCTAGCTAGTCTCTCGATAACTACACGCTCCTTATGGCAGGGGTAGCGCAAATGTTGCTCTGACTCTGAGCTTTACGTTGGTCCCGTCAGAGAGCAGTTAAGTGCAGAACCTACAGGAGCACGATTCTGCCATCTATCGACAATATGAGAATACACTCGCGGCTCAGATCTCTTACGCGGTGATACAATCTTTCTGCAAGATAACGATAATGCCTTCGTAAGCGCAAATTAATACTGAATTAAATCGGATACAGAAATCGTATACTTTAATATTATTATAAATGGCTCCATTTAACATGAATATGATTATGCTGTTAGATTTTGACTGTAGGAGACATTATTTCAGTATCTGCATATTTCACAACAGCAGGGATAATGATACGGAACAAAAAACTAATGTAATCACGACGTGTTGAGCACCTGCTTTTTGTTCTTAACGTTCGTATAATACAGTTCTGTCAAAACATTTTGTAGTTCATTCTGATGTCTGGTAATTAGACCAGTATAGCCGTGTGCAAAGTGATTTCTTCAAGTGAAAATACAATTGACTGTAAAAGTTTAAAACATGAACCAAGTCAGAATGAAAGTTTCACTCTGCAGCGGAGTGTGCGCTGGCTACTAAAAACGCTACTTAGCGACAGGAGTGTCAGTGAAAACATTCAGATGAAAACTCTGAATCTGCAGCAGTAAATAAGAACTCCACCCCGTATGTTCAGTACAGAAATTTGCCCAAGAACAAATAGATTTTTGGTTGTGAAGAAAACAGTGCTGTTTTCTTTTTTTTTAAGTGGTATGGCATATACGGTCCAGATGAAATTACATGTCATGTCATGTCATGTCAAAGCGAGTGTCTTTCAGTTCTAGGCAAAACCAACATTCAGCAGAAATCAGGTTCGCAGCATAGGCAAACAACTGACAGCCATAATAGAAAAGCAGAAAAGAACACATACTCATTAAATATAACTGTTAGCTGTATTCGGTTTTGTGGTGCTTTGGAACTGGCTCTAGGGGTCACGATGAATCTGACGCCTCTCAAAATATGGGCGTCTTTTACGAGATAATTTAGTTTCGTGCGGAACTGGACAAAGATCTTCAAGTTTATTTCACTCAAGCATTAGTGTTAAAGGGCATTTCTAAGACTGAGCACTATGGGACTCAACTGCTGTGGTCATAAGTCCCCTAGAACTTAGAACTACTTAAACCTATCTAACCTAAGGACAGCACACAACACCCAGCCATCACGAGGCAGAGAAAATCCCTGACCCCGCCGGGAATCGAACCCGGGCGTGGGAAGCGAGAACGCTACCGCACGACCACGAGATGCGGGCCGACTGTTTAGAACGATGTACTACCATGCATGTTGGAAGGGTACCATGAGGAAGTTCATAAAGAAACAACACGTGCCAATGAAGGTGCAATAACCACTGATGAAACCCAAGAAGTGTTTTATGGATTTCAGTTGGTTATTGTTTTGCGATATATTGTTGAGGGCAAACCCAACCAAAGATTTCGGAGCCGCGCGGGATTAGCCGAGCGGTCAGGGGCGCTGCAGTCATGGACTGTGCGGCTGGTCCCGGCGGAGGTTCGAGTCCTCCCTCGGGCATGGGTGTGTGTGTTTGTCCTTAGAATAATTTAGGTTAAGTAGTATGTAAGCTTATGGACTGATGACCTTAGCAGTCAAGTCCCATAAGATTTCACACACATTTGAACATTTTTTTAGTTAGGTTTAAGTACTTCTAAGTTCTAGGGGACTGATGACCCCAGAAGTTAAGTCCCATAGTGCTCAGAGCCATTTGAACCATTTGGCACTCACGTTGTATCGGACACTGGTAGTCGGCCGCGAACGTAAACAAACGAGAACCTTAGCCGGTCGAGTAGAGAAGAGCGGTGCGCGAGGACAAGCCACGCTGTTCTCTCACAGGGCTGGCAGCCCACGCCCTTGTTCTGTGCTCCTGCCAAGGCACAACAGAGGCAACTGTCATATGGATCGCTGATCCCATCTGGTATTGTGAGTGTCGTTTTCGAACCCCATGGCAGACCAAGATTGGTCTCTGCATTCCTTTCAAAATAAGAAAAGGAAACAAGGAGGAAGCATAACACTAATCAAAGCGGAGTACACAAAGCATCCGGTAATGGCTACAGCGCAACTGGTTGCTGAGCTTAGCGGTATCGTAAATGTAGTAGTTCATGCCCAGCCTCTACTGGTAACTTTCACAACCGTACATCAAAACATCCCCTACTACTTAAGACAGCCATGTAAAAGTGTCCGCACATGACATACGAGCAGTGAAGAATTTCGCGGTCGGTATGTGCACGCTCTCTATCATGTACTCCAGAAATATATGAAGCTCTTATAGTGGACAAGAAAACCACCGTTGTAATACTGTTTCTTTTTTCAATCAGTGGTATGCCTCAGCGGCCGCTACGGGTTTGAAAGTATAGCCTAGCAAATCAAAGCGTCATTTACAAAGCGTTCATACGAAGGGTGTGATCAAACCAAGAGAAAACCGAGAATAAACAACCACCTCTAGCGCCCTACAATATGGCTTACCAAGTAACAGAGTGTAAGAAAGCCCATACGATTACAGATGAACTAATTTTACGATGTACTGTGGACATGGTGTCCATTATGCTAGATGAGTCAACGAAAAACCAGATTTTGCCCTATTCCTTATCCTGACACTACAATTAGTCGACAGATGTACGATTTAGGATAGGATCTTCATGAAAAAATCATAGAAAAAATTAGGGGGGCGGATATCTGTTTGCAGCTTGATGAGGCCATTTTTAGCAATAGAGATGCTAGTTTAATTTGCTATGTGCGATTAGTTGATGAAAAAGGAAACGGAATGAAGAAAGACCTTTCCTGTTTGGGAAATAAATGCAGGTACAACAGGCAAAATTCTAATAGAAATAGTGGACAATTTCATGACAGAAAATTAGACTAGCCTGGCTCACTGTGTGGGTGGGTGCACTGATGGTGCGCGATCCATGTTGGGGCGTTACAGTAGTCTACAAGCACTCATCCGCGGCAAAGCTCCTGGTATTATGGGTGCCCACAGTATCACCCATAGAGAATCATTTGCTTCGCAACATTTGAGTGTTCATCTGAATCAAGTAATACAAATTGTCTTAAATGTGGTCAACGAGTTAAAACTCGTCTTCAGGAAGCTAGATTTTTTAGACAAATGTTTCATGATATGGGACTGAACAGACATCTTCGTTATTTTGTAGCGGCACTCGTCTGATTTCCAGGGGAAATATACTATCGCGCATTTTTTAGTTTGGGCGAGAAGTCTGTTCTCAGCTGGAGGAAGTAAATCATATAAGTGCAAAGTACTGACTTTCTATTTGAGAAGTTAAACTCACAGAATAACTCTCTACAAGGAAGTGAAACCCATTTCACTCAGTTAATTGAAAAAGTTTCGCCCTTCAAAAAGAAGTATCTTTTTCGGAAGGGTAAATGAACGACGGAGGAGAAGTAGAATTCTTTCGATGTTTGCAGCAATTTATAAACAACAATAAGATGGGCCTTATTGCAGATAATTTTTTATACTATTGAAGGACATTTATCTGAACTTTAGGTTGATTTAGAAAAACTTTGTAGGTTTCAGTGAGCTGAATATCCCTTTAGGACTAATTATCCTTTTGATTTCAGTACTGCAGAAGAAGAAGAATTGATACAACTTTCATCACACTCTACACTAACACTGAAGTTGTCATCAATGACATTGCAAACATTTTGGTATTCAGTAAGAAAAGAGTTTCCAAGCTCAAGCAAGAAAGCGCCGAAGGTATTAATTAATTTTGCGTCCTCCTATCTTTGCAAGAGTGGGTTTTCGGCAGTGGCTGCCATTAAAACCAAGTACAGATCAAGAATTTGTGTGGTAAAAGAAATGAGTGTAGCTGTACTCCGTTTGCTGACAAGATTAAACGAGTTCTGTAACAAGAAGCAAGCTCAAGTGTTGCAATGAGGTGAGTACCACGTTATCCATAACTTTTTTAATTAGTTATTTCAGTTCCTACAAGGTTTCCTACAAGGGAGCCACGGGAAGAGCATAATTGGTCAGAGGAGCTACGAACTCTAAAAGGTTGAAAACTACGGCTTTATGTTATAAAAGCAGTTCTTAATATTCACAGGCTTTCATCACATATTTTATTCTAAACTAGTACATATGGAAACTATTGACACACATTTCTGACACGATGTCAAATATTGTCACATACTTTTCGGTGTATTATTCCTATAACCTAACAGATTGTACAATGATGCCTAAACACCAACAATATTGTAATCTCTTATTATTATTTACGTAACGTTTATGCTTAATCAAACTATGGTCTACCAAAAGTTACGTTTTTTCTTTCTAGTGTTATAATGTCCAAATCTCTTACATAATGGTTTTACATTTTATAATTTTCTGAGTAAAATAGTACGCCGTTTATAATTTTGTAAAACTTTTATACTGTTACCTAGCATTTTATGGTATATACACGTTTGTATGTGTATTACTTTATATACGATAATTTTTAATACAAATTACGCTGCAATCTGGGGCCAGACTCAAGCACTTTGAGATATGTGTTTATGCCAGTCAGTCTTCCAACAGCTGTTAACATGGACGTATTATTTAACACGGTACTGACTAAATGTACTTACAATCAATGACTTATAGCATTTGATTTACATTTTTTTTCTCTGATTGCCATGAAACGTTATATAGTAATACCTTTATTGAAGTACGTCGGTTGTTAATACACCTTCTATTAATTTATTTTTGATTGTGGGAAATGTTCTAAGTATTCGTCTGTGGTTTTTTTTTATCTTACAGTAACATTCTCTTCGGTTATGGTAAAGTGTCTACCGATAATGGTAGACGCTACTGCTAGTACTGAAGTGGTATGAAATACTTTTACTTGTTTCCTTAGATCAGGATTATAAGTCGAATTTTCACCTTTAGCTTACATTTTATGCCTTTTCATATTTGAAAACGGTAGTTCAGTTTTGACGAAACTAATCACCACTGCACAAACAATTGTTATCTTGGCAAGTAATAAAATTCAAATAAGAAGAGTCCAACATTTACAATTACAGATGGCCTCCTAAGAGACTTTCTATATCAGGTAAACAGAATTTTATTTTATTTTTCATTGTAATGTACTATGGAAAAATATTAACTGTCTGAATACATTTTATAAATCATAACTGCAATCAATCTTGCTGTGGTCCAAAACAGACCCACACTAGTGTCGGCTAAAACAGCAAAGCCATGAAGGTGAAATGCAACAAAGGTCAAACTGGCTCTGAGAACAACGCACTGACGGGAAAAAATCGCAACATCAAAAAACAAGAAATGTAGAGTAGTAGAACTTCGGGGATACTTTTGTCCAGGTAACATATTTTAAGTGATTAACATTCCAAGATGACAAGTTAACCCATTAAATCCCAAATTAATTTTTTTTTTAAATTGACTTTTTTATTCCTTAATTATAATGTAAATAGTGTGTGAACCACAATAAGTACAAAAATAGCCAAAGAATATTTATACATGCTGATATAATGACCGTCCTCAAAATAGGACACTGGGATCTAACAGTATTGTATACCATACTAAACTGTATTCAAGTCTTAACTATGTTTTTGGTTTCCCGTTGCATTTAGCTCTTACACATCTTTGCATGCTTCTTTTGTCAATCATACTACCAATTCCATCAAATCTGATGTCTGGTATCACTCTCAACTGACTTGATGGGTATTCCATTGGACGTCCAATATTCGGTCTTCCAGTGTCCAATTTCAGGTATGTAACTGTAACAGCACGTCTGAGATCAAGTAAATCCTGTGCATTTTCCCCATGTACTAGTCTGTAGAAGAGTCAGGCATTTACGAGGGCCATTTCCAGCAAACGTGTAATAGGACCCAGTACCATTTTTTCCCTCTAATTACCGTCACATATTTTCCAACTAACCAGTTATGGTGGTCAACACCTCCCATGTACGCGTTAAACGACTTCAAAACGGCAGGTTGTTGCATTTGTGTCTTCTTACTTGCTTGTCTACTGTACCGCGTAGCTGCTCCCAAAGGTTCAACTTAGTCAAAATTTGTACCAATTGTAACGAATCTGTTGTGCCATCGAACAAATAAGACTTCACCATTCCTGTCTAACTGGTAGTCATAGTTTCCTCGAACTGTCTTTTTCAGTTCGTCGCTGCTCAGTAGTGGACAGTCACCAACTCGATTCTCTCTGACAGTCCTAGTTGCTCGAAAACCCAAATTTCTCAGATGAATCAGAAGATCTCTACTAGTGAAAAAATTTTCAAAGCACACACAATGATTCTTGGGGTTTTCAATGCAGTCCAACATGTTTAGGACTACTGTTGATCCCAATAGTAGGTCATCCCTTGCAGTGTCTTCTGGATCCTTTCCACAGTATAAATCAAATTTGAAACAGTAGCCACTTGCTCCACAAGGAGACCACAACTTACAGCCAAATCTAATAGGCTTGCCTCGGATAAACTGTCCATCTGGAACTGTATTATATACTAATGGGTAACATATTCATAAATATACTTACATAATACACTAAATTTCAGAGTAACTTCATATCCTGTAATACATATAAGAGGGGTCGTTACTTACCTCAGCAACAAAATCTGGTAAAATTACCACGTTCTAAAAAGAAAATACATCAGCAGTAGCAGAGTTTCATATTCGAACATGCAGCAATACAAATAACTGAAATGATAACACCAAGTCCCAGTGTCCTATTTCAAGTACACCAAATTTTATAACAATGGAAAACAATGAATACAGCTCCAATTGAGATAACAATGCAAGTAGTTTAAAAGACACATTGTCGACTATAAATAATCGCAAAAAGATCGTTGCCATATATTACAAATATTACTAAATTGTCGATAAAGTAAATACCTGTAATAACGAAAACTGTGCCTTAGTATTCAATAATCAATTAATGGTAGGATTTATTGCTTTTAATTTCGTGTAAGCATACATTTGTTATAAAAAGTATCAACAAATGACGTAGAACAGAAATAGTTGCAATTACTAATTTATTGTGTATTTATAAATAAATATGTGCTCTGTCCTCAAAATAGGCCACTGGTACTTAACGGGTTAATGTAAGCGCGACATAAACCGTTGCAAATGTGAAATGCTGGTACGTTAGTAACCGGTGTAACCGTCAGAATGTCGAATGTAAGCATACAAAGGTGCATGTATTGTCTTGTACAATTGCTAGATTTCAGTTTGTGTTATGGACCTGTGGAGCCAACTAACGCTCAGACTGCTGCTGCAGGCACTTGGTCAGTCAATACAGGGACGGTTAACGTTGTTCGTGGATGACGATAGAGTTGTCATCCGATGGTGTCCCACATGTGCTCGATTTGAGACATATATGGTGATCGAGCAATCCAAGGCAACATGTTGGCACTGTGTAGAGCACGTTCGGTTACAACAGCTGTATGTGGGCGAGCGTTATCCTGTTCGAAAACATCCCCTGAAATGCTGTTCATGAATGGCAGAACAACAGGTCGAATCACCAGACTGACGTACAAACTTGCAGTCTGGGTGCGCGAGATAACCACGAGAGTGCTTCTTCTGTCATACGAAATCGCACTCCAGACCATAACTCCAAGTGTAAGTCTAGTGAATCTGGCACGCAGACACATTGGTTGCAGGCCCTTAAATATCCTCTTTCTAATCAACACACGGCCATGGCTGGCACCGAAGCAGAACCATTATTCATCGAGCCTACCCTCCAATGGGCCCTAGCCTGATACCATTGAAGTTGCAAATGGTGCTGGTTTTGGGACAGTGGAATGCAGGCTACAGGCGTCTGGCTCCGAGCTGTTCTTGAAGTAACCGATTTGTAACAGTTTGTTTTGTCACTGTGGAGCCAACTAACGCTCAGACTGCTGCTGCAGGCGCAGTACGATGCTGCAGTGACATACACCGACCACGATGGTCCTTCATCTCAGTGGTGCCACGTGGCCGTCTGCGGAACATGGATCAATTCAGACTTTCAGGAGTTGTTGAGAGTTTCAAAGGGAGCAGCAGGTGATGATTGGGTCAAATTGGTTCAAATGGCTCTGAGCACTATGGGACTTAACTTCTGAGGTCATCAGTCGCTTAGAACTTAGAACTACTTAAACCTATCTAACCTAAGGACATCACACACATCCCTGTCCGAGGTAGGATTCGAACCTGCGACCGTAGCAGCAGCGCGGTTCCGGACTCAAGCGCCTACAGCCGCTCGGCCACAATGGCCGGCGCATGACAGGCAAACAGTTCGCTCGGCCATACAGGATCGTACAACCACGTCACCTAACTTGAGTCACGGGCTTACTTGTAGCAAGATGCCTATCGTCACAAACGGAATGGTGACCAGTGTTGCAGCTTCTCAAGGGGGCAGCAGAGAGTGCAGTAGTGCACCAACGGCAATACTGCACACAGAAGAGGTACCGCGGATTCCTTTGAGACGATTCCTGGTTCTGTGTATAGCATCATGGTTCTGTGTGGAGGCTCCAAGTAGAGCGTGCATTGCCTGATTGCTTGCGTCGTCATCACATGGGCCCATCACTAGGTGTGATAGTGTGGTGTACCAATCGGGACACAATGTGATCAGTTCTGGGTCGCATTACTTTTCTGACGTAGTATGGTCAGTATGTCTCCTACCTCGGTACAGATGGCAATCGGTTATTGCACTAGCCAACACGTTCTCACACATCATGGGTTGTCGAGAGAATGGCACGCTGCCAGTCACCAGAGACTACGATTAAGCAGTATGGAATAATGCGTCCGCATCTTACACCCAGACCCAGTTCGACTTGGTGCTCAAACGGGTTACAGCTTTGTTTCTAGAAGAGCAGGCAGCTCTGTACATTAAATTTTGAACTGTGTCTTACTCCAACTAACCTATTAATTTTGTCATGTTTTCTTCTTACTATACTGTACCCACCCCCCCCCCCCGCCCCCCGCCCCATTCCATCAACCATGGACCTTGCCGTTGGTGGGGAGGCTTGTATGCATCAGCGATACAGACGGCCGTACCGTAGGTGCAACCACAACGGAGGGGTATCTGTTGAGAGGCCAGACAAACATGTGGTCCCTGAAGACGGGCAGCAGCCTTTTCAGTAGTTGCAGGGGCAACAGTGTGGATGATTGACTAATCTGCCCTTGTAACACTAACAAAACGGCCTTGCTGTGCTGGTACTGCGAATGGCTGAAAGCAAGGGGAAACTACAGCCGTAATTTATCCCGAGGGCATGAAGTTTGACTGTATGGTTAAATGATGATGGCGTCCTCTTGGGTAAAATATTCCGGAGGTAAAATAGTCTCCCATTCAGATCCCTGGGCGGGGAATACTCAGGAGGACGTCGTTATCAGGAGAAAGAAAACTGGCGTTCTGCGGATCGGAGCGTGGAATGTCAGATCCCTTAATCGGGCAGGTAGGTTAGAAAATTTAAAAAGGGAAATGGTTAGGTTAAAGTTAGATATAGTGGGAATTAGTGAATTTCGGTGGCAGGAGGAACAAAACTTTTGGTCAGGTGAATACAAGGTTATAAATACAAAATCAAATAGGGGTAATGCAGCAGTAGGTTTAATAATGAATAAAAAAATAGGATTGCGGGTAAGCTACTACAAACAGCATAGTGAACGCATTATTGTGGCCAAGATAGACACGAGGCCAACGCCTACTACAGTAGTACAAGTTTATATGCCAACTAGCTCTGCAGATGATGAAGAAATTGATGAAATATATGACGAAATAAAAGAAATTATTCAGGTAGTGAAGGGAGACGAAAATTTAATAGCCATGGGTGACTGGAATTCGGTAGTAGGACAAGGGAGAGATGGAAACGTAGTAAGTGAACATTGATTGGGGCTAAGAAATGAAAGAGGAAGCCGCCTGGTAGAATTTTGCACAGAGTATAACTTAATCATAGCTAACACTTGGTTCAAGAATCATAAAAGAAGGTTGTACACATGGAAGAATCCTGGAGATACTAGAAGGTATCAGATAAATTATATAATGGGAAGACAGAGATTAGGAGCAAGGTTTTAAATTATAAGACGTTTTCAGGGGCAGATGTGGACTCTGACCACAATCTATTGGTTATGACCTGTAGATTAAAACTGAAGAAACTGCAAAAAGGTGGGAATTTAAGGAGATGGGACCTGGAAAAACTGACTGAACCATAGGTTGTACAGGGTTTCAGGGAGAGCATAAGGGATCAATTGTCACGAATGGTGGAAAGAAGTACAGTAGAAGAAGAATGGGTAGCTCTGAGGAATGAAATACTGAAGGCAGCAGAGGATCAAGTAGGTAAAAAGACGATGGCTAGTAGAAATCGTTGGGTAACAGAAGAAATATTGAATTTAATTAATGAAAGGAGAAAATATAAAAATGCAGTAAATGAAGCAGGCAAAAAGGAATACAAACGTCTCAAAAATGAGATCGACAGGAAGTGCAAAATGGCTAAGCAGGGATGGCTAGAGGACAAATGTAAGGCTGTAGAGGCTTATCTCACTAGGAGTAAGATAGATACTGCCTACAGGAAAATTAAAGAGACCTTTGGAGAAATGAGAACCACTTGTATGAATATCAAGAGCTCAGATGGAAACCCAGTTCTAAGCAAAAAGGGAAAGCAAAAAGGTGGAAGGAGTATATAGAGGGTCTATACAGGGGAGATGTACTTGAGGACAATATCATGGAAATGGAAGAGGATGAAGATGAAGATGAAATGGGAGATACGATACTGCGTGAAGAGTTTGCAGAGCACTGAAAGACCTGAGTCGAAACAAGGCCCCGGGAGTAGACAACATTCCATTAGAACTACTGACAGCCTTGGGACAGCCAGTCCCGACAAACCTCTACCGTCTGGAGAGCAAGATTTATGAGACAGGCGAAATACCCTCAGACTTCTAGAAGAATATAATAATTCCAATCCAAAAGAAAGCAGGTGTTGACAGATGTGAAAATTACCGAACTATCAGTTTAATAAGTCACATCTGCAAAATACTAACGCGAATTCTTTACAGACGAACTGAAAAACTGGTAGAATCTGACCTCGGGGAAGATCAGTTTGGATTCCGTAGAAATATTGGAACACGTGAGGCAATACTGACTCTACGATTTATCTTAGAAGAAAGATTAAGGAAAGGGAAACCTACGTTTCTTGCATTTGTAGACTTACAGAAAGCTTTTGACAATGTTGACTGGAATACTCTCTTTCAAATTCTAAAGGCGGCAGTGGTAAAATACAGGGAGCGAAAGGCTATTCACAATTTATACAGAAATCAGATGGCAGTTATAAGAGTCGAGGGGCATGAAATGCAAGCAGCTGTTGGGAAGGGAGTGAGACAGGGGTGTAGCCTCTCTCCGATGTTATTCAATCTGTATTTTGAGCAAGCAGTAAAGGAAACAAAAGAAAAATTCGGAGTAGGTATTAAAATCATTGGAGAAGAAATAAAAACTTTGAGGCTCGCCGATGACATTGTTATTCTGTCGGAAACAGTAAAGGACTTGGAAGAGCAGTTGAACGGAATGAACAGTGTCTTGAATGGAGGATATAAGATGAACATCAACAAAAGCAAAACGAGGATCCTGGAATGTAGTCGAATTAAGTCGGGTGATACTGAGGGAATTAGATTAGGAAATGAGACACTTAAAGTAGTAGATGAGTTTTGCTATTTGGGGAGCAAAATAACTGATGATGGTAGAAGTAGAGAGGATATAAAATGTAGACTGGCAATCGCAAGGAAAACGTTTCTGAAGAAGAGAAATTTGTTAACATCGAGTATAGACTTAAGTGTCATGAAAGTCGTTTCTGAAAGTATTTGTATGGAGTGTAGCCATGTATGGAAGTGAAACATGGACGATAAATAGTTCGGACAAGAAGAGAATAGAAGCTTTCGAAATGTGGTGCTACAGAAGAATGCTAAAGATTAGATGGGTAGATCACATAACTAATGAGGAGGTACTGAATAATATTGGGGAGAAGAGGAGTTTGTGGCACAACTTGACAAGAAGGAGGGATGTAGGACATGTTCTGAGGCATCAAGGGATCACAAATTTAACATTGGAGGGCAGCGTGGAAGGGTAAAAATCGAAGAGGGTGGCCAAGATATGAATACACTAAGCAGATTCAGAAGGATGTAGGTTGCAGTGAGTACTGGGAGATGAAAAAGCTTGCACAAGATAGAGTAGCATAAAGAGCTGCATCAAACCAGTCTCAGGACTGAAGACCACAACAACAACAACAATACTGTACATGTGGAATAAGCAATTTACAATGGTCAACGGTGTATTTAATGGAGATAATGCTCTGTGCTCTATTCACATTGATACTAGTGAATCTAATTATACTATTAACGATTAATTGCAAGTGCAACACTCAAGTGCAAAATATTTTCTGAATAATCGGTATAATTAACATTTATTAGCTTCCAGTAAAGTATCAACTATTTCAGTGTGGACAGTAAGAACAAATGGCTGCAGTAACTGAGAAGTAGTTACCTGGCGTTTAGAAATGAGACTGGGTTTCCAAACACAGTCATACGCTTTTAGAGCTCGACAAACCACAAAAAATCGGATTCATATGTATGAAACTCTGTCTGAACAAGCCTCGGAAGGCCCTAGGTTTCTATCTGGCCGACATGTCATCCTCAGCCAATAAGCATCACTGGATACCGATATGGAGGGGCATGTGTCCAGCAAACTGCTTTCCCAGCCGTTGTCAGTTTTCGTGAGCGGGGCCGCTACAAATCGATCAAGTTGCTTCTCGGTTTACCTCAGAAGGCTGAGTGTACCCCACTTGCCAACAGCGCTCGGCAGACCCGGACGGTCACCTGTCCGAGTGCAAGCCTACATGGCAGCACATAACTTCGGTGATCTGGTCCGAGCAGGCATACGGGGAGAGGGGTTTATTAGTGATTGGGAGCTCCAACGTTAGGCGGGTGATGGAGACACTTAGGGATATAGCGGAAAGGTCGGGGAAGGAGGCCAGTCTGCTTGCCGGGGGGTCTCATCCGAGATGTGGAGGAGGCACTGCCGGCGGCGATAGAAAGCACTGGGTGCACCCGACTGCAAATTGTTGCTCATGTCGCCACCAATGACTCCTGCCGTCTGGGTTCATAGGTCATTCTCAGTTCATACAGGCAGTTGGCGGAATTGGTGAAGGCGGAAAGCCTCGCGCACGGGGTGGAATCTGAGCTAACTATTTGTAGTATCGTTCCCAGAGCCGATCGCGGTCCTCTGGTTTGGAGCCGAGTGGAAGGCATAAACCAGAGGCTCAGACGATTCTGCGGAGATCTGGGGTGCAAATTTCGCGACCTCCGCTATCGGGTGGAGGAATGTAAGGTCCCCCTGAATAGGTCAGGCGTGCACTGCAGGAAGCGGCTACAAGGGTAGCGGAGTACGTGTGGAGTGCACATGTGGGTTTTTTAGGTTAGAGAATTCCCTCCCTAGGCCCGACAAGACGCCTCCTGAGACGCGACAAGGTAGTAGTAGGCAAAACGCAACAGGGAATAACAATATTAATGTGGTAATAGTAAACTGCAGGAGCGTCTATAGAAAGGTCCCAGACCCTCTCTCATTAATAAACGGTCACAGTGCCCACACATTACTAGGGACAGAAAATTGGCTGAAACCAGATGTAAACTGTAATGAGACTCTAAACTCAGATTGGAATATATACCGCAGAGACAGGCTGGACAATGAAGGGGGAGGCGTGTTTATAGAGATAAAAAGTGCAATAGTATCGAAGGAAATGGACGGAGATCCGAAATGTGAAATAATTAAGGCGAAGGTCACGGTTAAAGCAGGCTCAAACATGGTAATTGGATGTCTCTATAGGCCCCCTGGCTCAGTAGCTGTTGTGGCAGAACACCTGAAGGAAAATTTAGAAAATATTTCGAGTAGATTTCCCCACCATGTTATAGTTCTGGGTGGAGATTTTAATTTGCCGGATATAGACTGGGAGACTCAAACGTTTATAACGGGTGGCAGGGACAAAGAATCCAGCGAAATTTTTTAAAGTGGTTTATCTGGAAACTACCTTGAGCAGTTAAACAGTGAACCGACTCGTGGCGATAACATATTAGACCTTCTGGTGACAAACAGACCCGAACTATTTGAAACAGTTAACGCAGAACAGGGAATCAGCGATCACAAAGCGGTTACTGCATCGATGATTTCGGCCGTAAAAAGAATTATTAAAAAATGTAGGAAGATTTTTCCGTTTAGCAACAGTGACAAAAAGCAGATTTCAGAGTACTTGACGGCTCAACACAGAAGTTTTGCCTCAAGTACAGATAGAGTTGAGGATCAGTGGACTAAGTTCAGAACCATCGTACAATATGCATTAGATGAGTATGTGCCAAGCAAGATCGTAAGTGATGGAAAAGAGCCAACGTTGTAAAAGAACCGAGTTAGAAAACTGCTGCGGAAGCAAAGGGAACTTCACAGCAAACATAAATATAGCCAAAGCCTTACAGACAAACAAAATTTACGCGAAGCGGAATGTACTGTGAGGAGGGCTATGCGAGAGGCGCTCAACGAATTCGAAAGTAAAGTTCTATGTACTCACCTGGCAGAAAATCCAAAGAAATTTTTGTCTTATGTCAAAGCGGTAGGTGGATCAAGACAAAATGTCCAGACACTCTGTGACCAAAATGGTTCTGAAACAGAGGATGAGAGACTAAAAGCCGAAATACTAAATGTGTTTTTCCAAAGCTGTTTCAAAGAGGAAGACTGCACTGTAGTTCCTTCTCTAGATTGTCGCACAGATGACAAAATGGTAGATATCGAAATAGACGACAGAGGCATAGAGAACCAATTAAAATCGCTCAAAAGAGGAAAGGATGCTGGACCTGATGGGATACCAGTTCGATTTTACACAGAGTACGCGAAGAAACTTGCCCCCTTTCTTGCAGCGGTGTCCCGTAGGTCTCTAGAAGAGCGTAGCGTTCCAAAGGATTGGAAAAGGGCACAGGTCATCCCCGTTTTCAAGAAGGGACGTCAAACAGATGTGCAGAACTATAGACCTATATCTCTAACGCCAATCAGTTTTAGAATTATAGAACACGTATTATGTTCGAGTATAATGACTTTTCTGGAGACTAGAAATCTACTCTCTAGGAATCAGCATGGGTTTCGAAAAAGACGATCGTGTGAAACCCTGCTCGCGTTATTCGTCCACGAGACTCAGAGGGCCATAGACACGGGTTCCCAGGAAGATGCCGTGTTTCTTGACTTCCGCAAGGCGTTCTATACAGTTCCCCACAGTCGTTTAATGAACAAAGCAAGAGCATATGGACTAACAGACCAATTGTGAGACTGGATTGAAGAGTTCTTAAATAACAGAACGCAGCATGTCATTCTCAATGGAGAGAAGTCTTCCGAAGTAAGAGTGATTTCAGGTGTGCCGCAGGGGAGTGTCGTAGGACCGTTGCTATTCACAATATACATAAATGGCCTTGTGGATGACATCGGAAGCTCACTGAGGTTTTTTGTGGATGCTGCTGTGATATATCGAGAGGTTGTAACAATGGAAAATTGTACTGAAATGCAGGAGGATCTGCAGCGAATTGACGCATGGTGCAGGGAATGTCAATTGAAACTCAATGTTGACAAGTGTTATGTGCTACGAATACATAGAAAGATAGATCCCTTATCATTTAGCTACAATATAGCAGGTCAGCAACTGGAAGCAGTTAATTACATAAATTATCTGGGAGTACGCATTAGGAGTGATTTAAAATGGAATGATCATATAAAGTTGATCGTCGGTAAAGCAGATGCCAGACTGAGATTCATTGGAAGAATCCTAACGAAATGCAATCCGAAAACAAATGAAGTAAGTTAGAGTACACTTGTTCGCCCACTGCTTGAATACTGCTCACCAGTGTGGGATCCGTACCAGATAGTATTGATAGAAGAGATAGAGAAGATCCAACGGAGAGCAGCGCGCTTCGTTACAGTATCATTTAGTAATCGCGAAAGCGTTACGCAGATGATAGATAAACTGCAGTGGAAGACTCTGCAGGACAGACGCTCAGTAGCTCGGTACGGGCTTTTGTTGAAATTTCGAGAACATATCTTCACCGAGGAGTCAAGCAGTATATTGCTCCCTCCTACGTATATCTCGCGAAGAGATCATAAGGATAAAATCAGAGAGATTAGAGCCCACACAGAGACATACTGACAATCTTTATTTCCACGAACAATACGAGACTGGAATAGAAGGGAGAACCGATAGAGGTACTCAAGGTACCCTCCGCCACACACCGTCAGGTGGCTTGCGGAGTATGGATGTAGATGTAGATGTAGATGTAGATCTGACAAGAACCTTTCTTACCACTGGGGCAAGACTATTAGTTTACATGGATGAAGTTGCTGAGTTATGAGACAGGTAAGATACATAAATTGGTCATCAAAGAGAATTGACGTAGAGAAAATTAATCTGCTTCATAGGATGGGTAGTTATTGGATGAAACATTCTAGGATGCTTTAGGTGATAGTGGATTTGAAGACCTTATTAAATACCGAAGTTTCCCGCCAAGGTATGAGCTGAAACTTGACCGTTTATTCGGGTTATGGAAAAGTAGGAGTGTGGGAGTTCTCTACAGCCTATGATAGTAGTCTGCATAAAGAAACAGGTGGTATATGGTTGTAAGGATTTACTAGGAAGGAAATGGAGAATTTGTCAGCTTTCTAAGGCAAGTGAGTTCCATTACACGTTTGTAATCCCGGAACAAAACGTTGGGAATTTTTGCTTCTCTAGCAGGGTCTTAACATACATGACACAACCTAGTAGCTTGTATCACTTGTCCATCTTTGTTATACGTACAGTGCCTACCAAAAAATGTGTGTGTACCCAGCAGACGTGGTCGGATGTCAATGTAACGTCGTCATACATACGCACTATGGTCGGGTATGTAAATGATTAGTGTTGCATTCTCTGTAACAGGTACAATGGACATCAGACTTCATTAGTATCGTTCGTGCTCAGTATTTTTACTCGTACTGGTAGGGTATTTAAGGGGCGTGAATAGCATCAGATGTCAGTGATCGCTGGGAAGGACACAGAGATGTCACGTACCCACGTGAGGCAGCGTGATCACCATCTGACAGGGATTGGAAGCTTCGTTGTCATTCCGCATTTCGCTGGCTGTTTGTATGGTGCAATAGCCAAATTTGGTGAGCATTCTGACGCTATAGTTGCTCAACAATGCACTGCGTAGAATGTGAAGGTAGGCATACTTGTTGTCAAGGCTCCGGTCAGCTACGTCTTACCGCCACAAGGGAGGTTCGCCGTATTGTCCACCAAGCACATTGTAACCCCTTCATATCTGCACCTGCCATCTGAGAAAAGGTACTGGACTTCCTGCAACAGTGCGTCATCCCTTCATCATTGGATGAAAAATAGCAGCAACCTAACTAACAAATCAACCTCTATTACGCATAGTGGTGTTAACGCCTCAAGACAAAAGACAACACTTGCAGTTGTGTCGTGACTGGGACGGAGTTACTGCTGACGAGTGGCGTCTTATTGTGTTCAGCGATGAATCATGGTTCTGCACCGCCATGAATGACCATTTTCGGCGGGTATGGCGTCGATCTAGTTACTGGTCCCATTCTTCCAATGTTTCGGACAGACATACCAGTACTACTCCTGGCGTCATGGTTTACGAAGTCATCGGGTTTGATACCAGGTCACGGCTGATGGTGACTGAGGGAGCTCTGACAGCACTATGATACGCCTAGGGCAATCTGCATCCTCTCTATGAATTGTTTGCATGTTGTTGAAGTACTCCCGTGACCGGCAACATCCCCAGATCTGTCCTCGATGTGGGATCAGCTCAGGCGTCAACTAGTCAGCCCTCCCCTCCCCCCCTCTTCCGCCATCTCCCTTCCGGTGCCATTATCTAGGCTATCAAGGAGCAGTTACAACAGCTGTGAGCCAGCTTTGAGAGATTCAGTTTAATGAATGACTGTACTGTGTATACATCATTTTAAGAAATAAAATTTATTGATCCTGTCAAAATCTAAAAAATGTTTTTTTCTTCTATAGGCACGCTTGATCTTCGTCAGAGTACCCTATCCTAAAATACTTCATTTACAACTACACCTAAAACATACAAACAATGCGCTGCTGGAGTCAGGATAGGACCAAACCGGCTCAGATAACATTTAAGTCTTGCAGTTGTACTTGTTGCTAAGGGTAATATTTCTGGAATTACTTCGCTGGAAAACATCCTGTCCCTAAATATGTTCGATTACAATACTTAAATGTTGTCCAAGACTGTGTTTTGTTATTCTGGCTCCGCTAATGTATCTGTTGCTGTTGATAAACTGTTCTGTATACTTCCTAGGTTTAGTAGCAGGTTAAGTCCTGATGATATGTTATATCACGAAAATGCACTTTGGTATTGAGCTACCTTAACTTGGGGTATGTTAGCAAACAGGTTTTTTTCTGACATGTGCACTGACATGCTAGATGAGAAGGTTGTAACCGTTTCCAACCATCAAGTGGCTCCTATTTTGTGGCTGTCTTACCATGATCTCAATATACTAACGACTGTATACATAAAAAAGAAAATTCTGAACTGGAACTGAAAAATGTGTGCATGTTATGCAGATAAATCAAATGGTTCAAATGGCTCTGAGCACTATGGGACTTAACTTCTGAGGTCATCAGTCACCTAGAACTTACAAGGGAACCTCCCCATCGCACCCCCCTCAGATTTAGTTATGAGTTGGCACAGTGGATAGGCCTTGAAAAACTGAACACAGATCAATCGAGAAGCCGGCCGGAGTGGCCGAGCGGTTAAAGGCGCTACAGTCTGGAACCACACGACCGCTACGGTCGCAGGTTCGAATCCTGCCTCGGGCATGGATGTGTGTGATGTCCTTAGGTTAGTTAGGTTTAAGTAGTTCTAAGTTCTAGAGGACTTATGACCACAGCAGTTGAGTCCCATAGTGCTCAGAGCCATTTGAACCATTTTTCAATCGATAAAACAGGAAGAAGTTGTGTGGAACTATGAAAAAAATAAGCAAAATATACAAAATGACTAGTCCATGCATAAGATAGGCAACATCAAGGATAGTGTGAGCTCAGGAGCGCCGTGGTCCCGTGGTTAGCGTGAGCAGCTGCGGAACGAGAGGTCCTTGGTTCAAGTCTTCCCTCGAGTGAAAAGTTTACTTTCATTATTGATCTGTCCGTTCGTTCATTGACGTCTCTGTTCACTGTAATAAGTTTAGTGTTTGTGTTTTGCGACCGCACCGCAAAACCGTGCGATTACTAGACTGTATTGGAGCATTTCCTTCATGTAACCCAAAGAAATACCATCAGATCGAAGTCGCAGTATTTCCTTTTCGTGATCTTCGTACGGATCGTCAACAATCTCGTCATCGGGTACATACAGCCCCGCAGCAATCAGCAAGGAATCGTCATCACCACACGTACTGCTTATCAACAAATGTAGGAAATAATCATACAAATATTTGGCGATCGTTCGATCCCTTAAGGAACTAGCCGATTCCTTACAGTTCGGAAAATATTCGTTGACCTTGTTATTGAAGTCGCGAGCTATATTTGCTGGATTCATATTGCCCACGGAATACATCTCACGTATTTAATGTACTCTCGTCCAAAGTAGGGAACAGACAACTGCCAGCCAGGGAGCCTCGTTAGCAGGAATACTCTCTTCCATGCGCTGTAGTCGACTGACGTCGTGTGTTTCGATGTTTGTTTAGGTGTAGCGTCCCCATACTACGGCGCAGTTACCTCGCATCGGACGGACGGACGGTCAGATAATAATTGTCTGAAAATAAAAAATTAAGCTTTTCACTCGAGGGAAGACTTGAACCACGGACCTCTCGTTTCACAGCTGCTCACGCTAACCATTTTTTTTTTTTAATCTCATTTTGTTCACTTCATTTTCTCGGGGCGGACGTCGTAAGACATCTATTTTAAGTTAGTTTTTGATCGATTAACTCAGTTTTTTTTTTATTACAGAGGGCAGCTAACCCTCTGACCGAACACGCTGAGCTACCGTGCCGGCGTACCATCGGACCACGGCGCTCCTGATCTCGCACTATACTTGATGTTCCCTATCTTGCACATGGACTACTCAATTTGTATATTTTGCTTATTTTTTTCATGGTTCCACACAACTTATTCCTGTTTTCTCGATTGATCTGTGTTCAGTTTTTCAAGGCCTATCCACTGTGCCAACTTATAACTAAATCTGAGGGGGGTGTGATGGGGAGGTTCCCTTGTTAGAACTACTTAAACCTAACTAACCTAAGGACATCACACACATCCCTGTCCGAGGTAGGATTCGAACCTGCGACCGTTGCAGTCACGCGGTTCCGGACCGAAGCGCCTAGAACCGCTCGGCCACGGCGGCCGGCTTATGCAGATAAAAACATATAATCGTTTACATAAATTTTTTGTAGAGTTTGCGCATTGCGTCTTATTGCGAAATGGAAGCATAATAACTCGCACAATATTTCATGAAGGTAAAGAAAAAATCTCTTTCCGGATAAGCCTTAATAAATTTCATTTCCGTTCCGAATTATTTCTCTCTATTCGTCATTAAGGTACATTAAGATAGAATTTTGAAGCGCAGTGCCATCGGCACTGAGAAAGAGAGTACGTCTAAAGAAGTGGAGGAGTGACAATTACTGTGCCCCGCATGAAGTAGATTTCTATGTGTCAGTGTTCTACGGAGATGGTGATGTCATTTTAAAGTGACAGAACAGACGTAAATACACTCCTGGAAATTGAAATAAGAACACCGTGAATTCATTGTCCCAGGAAGGGGAAACTTTATTGACACATTCCTGGGGTCAGATACATCACATGATCACACTGACAGAACCACAGGCACATAGACACAGGCAACAGAGCATGCACAATGTCGGCACTAGTACAGTGTATATCCACTTTTCGCAGCAATGCATTCTGCTATTCTCCCATGGAGACGATCGTAGAGATGCTGGATGTAGTCCTGTGGAACGGCTTGCCATGCCATTTCCACCTGGCGCCTCAGTTGGACCAGCGTTCGTGCTGGACGTGCAGACCGCGTGAGACGACGCTTCATCCAGTCCCAAACATGCTCAATGGGGGACAGATCCGGAGATCTTGCTGGCCAGGGTAGTTGACTTACACCTTCTAGAGCACGTTGGGTGGCAAGGGATACATGCGGACGTGCATTGTCCTGTTGGAACAGCAAGTTCCCTTGCCGGTCTAGGAATGGTAGAACGATGGGTTCGATGACGGTTTGGATGTACCGTGCACTATTCAGTGCCCCCTCGACGATCACCAGTGGTGTATGGCCACTGTAGGAGATCGCTCCCCACACCATGATGCCGGGTGTTGGCCCTGTGTGCCTCGGTCGTATGCAGTCCTGAATGTGGCGCTCACCTGCACGGCGCCAAACACACATACGACCATCATTGGCACCAAGGCAGAAGCGACTCTCATCGCTGAAGACGACACGTCTCCATTCGTCCCTCCATTCACGCCTGTCGCGACACCACTGGAGGCGGGCTGCACGATGTTGGGGCGTGAGCGGAAGACGGCCTAACGGTGTGCGGGACCGTAGCCCAGCTTCATGGAGGCGGTTGCGAATGGTCCTCGCCGATACCCCAGGAGCAACAGTGTCCCTAATTTGCTGGGAAGTGGCGGTGCGGTCCCCTACGGCACTGCGTAGGATCCTACGGTCTTGGCGTGCATCCGTGCGTCGCTGCGGTCCGGTCCCAGGTCGACGGGCACGTGCACCTTCCGCCGACCACTGGCGACAACATCGATGTACTGTGGAGACCTCACGCCCCACGTGTTGAGCAATTCGGCGGTACGTCCACCCGGCCTCCCGCATGCCCACTATACGCCCTCGCTCAAAGTCCGTCAACTGCACATACGGTTCACGTCCACGCTGTCGCGGCGTGCTACCAGTGTTAAAGACTGCGATGGAGCTCCGTATGTCACGGCAAACTGGCTGACACTGACGGCGGCGGTGCACAAATGCTGCGCAGCTAGCGCCATTCGACGGCCAACACCGCGGTTCCTGGTGTGTCCGCTGTGCCGTGCGTGTGATCATTGCTTGTACAGCCCTCTCGCAGTGTCCGTAGCAAGTATGGTGGGTCTGACACACCGGTGTCAATGTGTTCTTTTTTCCATTTCCAGGAGTGTATCTATTACGGCTGGCTGCGGTTACAACACGTACTTCATGTATCCCAGTAAAAAGCGCACCTGGTGAGCGGTGCTTTAGTAAAGCAAGGATGGCTCAAATGGCTCTGAGCACTATGGGACTCAACATCTGTGGTCATCAGTCCCCTAGAACTTAGTACTACTTAAACCTAACTAACCTAAGGACATCAAAAATGGTTCTAATGGTTCTGAGCACTATGGGACTTAAAATCTTAGGTCATCAGTCCCCTAGAACTTAGAACTAATTAAACCTAACTAACCCAAGGACATCACACACATCCATGCCCGAGGCAGGATTCGAACCTGCGACCGTAGCAGTACCTCGGTTCCGGACTGAGCGCCTAGAACAGCTAGACCACCGGGGCCGGCGTAAAGCGGGAATGTTATTAACATATCGCCTGAGCCAATTAAATGCAGACCATGTCAGTTATTTCCTGGTGACCAACAGTAACTACACATTTTCTTGTCTTGCAAGTAAGTGGAAAATACGATGCGTTGCGGCTGTATTCTTAGCATATTCTTTATGGAAACAGTCGTCGCCTATATTTTTAGGATACTATTTATTTATTTAAAAAATCTTCTGTGTTCAATTATTATTATACTTATCTATTATTATATATAAATGTCAAATTATTTCAGTGTTTTCTATACCGTAAACTGTGTCACGAAAGCGTTACTGGGAGCGTTACAGTTGTGTCAAAAAATGACAGGAGAAGAGAGAGAGGCAGACAGAGAGAGAGAGAGAGAAAGAAAGAGAGAGAGGAGGGAAGGGACGGACGGACGGAAGGAAAGTAGTATCTAATTGTGCAGTGTGGCGAAGGAAGACGCCTGCGATGACCAGTCACAATCGATTTTTGAGACATGGAGCGCGCAGACGACGGAATGCGTTCATACGGGGACGGCCGTAAGCGACACGTTCTCCCTACTGCAGACGAGTCCTAGCTGGTTAAACATTGTGCTACATCACTAAAATCTATATTGCACTGAAAATATCTGCACAACAGTGCAAGTGTCGACGGTACACGCTGTCCGTGTTTTCTTGGAAACAAGCTAGTTCCATTCACTCGCAGTATGGGTTACTGAGAACAGTATGTCCATTTAACGCTTCACCCTTAAATAAGCATTCAGTAATGCTTGGTCGTGTCCCGGCTTTGTCTTCCTGGTAATGTTAACTGTACGTTAAGAGTGTTCAAATGTGTGTGAATTCCTAAGGGACCAAATTGCTGAGGTCACCGGTCCCTAGACTTACGCACTACTTAAACTAACTTATGCTAAGAACAACACACACACCCATGCCAGAGGTAGGACTCGTACCTCCGGCGGGAGGGGCCGCGCAATCCGTGATATGGCGCCTCAAACCACGTGGCCACTCCGCGCGGCCGTTAAGAGTGATACGTAGGATTATGGATAGGTTTAAGACGAAAAGTTGGCGGACATGCACCTCGTGTATAGGGTTACTTAGCTCTTTGGAAAGGCTACATAACGATGCAATTCTGAACTGGTTCCACCGCGGCGTCAATCAGATTACAGTAATTTTGTATCTGAGACTATATGTGCTACTGTGTGTTTTGTGTTTAACATTTGGGTAACAGCATATTACAGACTTTTTACTGTAAAGCAGGTATTTTCGTAAAAAGGTAGGCAATTGTGGTAACACACCGAATAAATAATAATTACTTTATTACCCTGTAGCGAGCCAGTGGATACCCTAAACATCTCCTGAAACTGTTCAGTAAAACTTAAAGGTCTACTGTATTAGGTGAAAGATAATTTATGGCTCCGGAATCTGGATGTATACTATATACTGTATGAAACTGGAATGTCTTGTGATGGACCGACTATACAAGCTTTTGAACAAATGTGATCCGAACGCAAGCGTTAAACTCGACTGAATCAACTATTTCCGAATTACGCCTCACCTGTAAGCCTGAAATGAAATATGAAGATGTCAGCCAGGTGAAGATGACGATATTCCTGGACAGTATCATAAAGAAGACAATTAGAGTATCGGTTAATTTTATTTACAAAGACAAAAGGTCTAAATTAAGTAAAACATTGGTTTTGTGGTCGGTTTGCTTAAATCAAGTTGGAAAACAAATCAATGCGCACCGCGCCCCCCCCCCCCTCTCTCTCTCTCTCTCTTCCTCTCACGCGCTCTGTTCACATAAAAATGTCAGTTAATACTTTTTTAGATGAAGGATACCAGGTCGGCCGTTGTTGCCGAACGGTTCTAGGCGCTTCAGTCATGGATGTGTGTGATGTCCTTAGGTTGGTTAGGTTTAAGTAGTTCTAAGTTCTAGGGGACTGATGACCTCTGATGTTAAGTCCCATAGTGCTCAGAGCCATTTGAATCATTTTTTAAAGATACCACTCTACGACTTTTCCTTATAACATGAATTTAGGGTTCCATATCTTAACTGATAAAAACGGAATCCTTGGAGGATCACTTTATTGTCCTTCTGTCCGTCTGTTCGACTGTTAAGAACTCTTTTACTCAGGAACGGATAGACATATCAAGTTGATAGATACGGCTGTTTAAGTTAGAGATTTTGATCCTCTCAAACTCTTACTACATTAAAATTTGTAGTGTACTTTCCATTGACCAGAATCATGATATTTGGCAAGAAGCAAGCTTTCACAGTACAGGTAAGGCAAAAAATCCGAAGATCTGTACGTCTTGAGGCCTTGAGGCAAAACACTTTTGTTTTATTTACTTTCTTTCCTAAACTAGTTTCAGTGATAATATCGCCATCATCAGTGGGTTTTTCTTTATTCTTAAACATGCAAAATTAGCAGCGTTATAAATATTAATATACACACATCAAAAAAAGTTTTGCACACCTTGGTTCCGCGAGTTCCGGAACCTGTACAAAAATTTTTGGAACAGAGATCAACATAAACATCATTTCCGCCCTTTTTATCGCGCGTGAAAACCACACATTGCATGATGTACCACCATACAGCGAGACCTTCAATGGTGATGGTCCAGACTGATGTGCACACCGGTACTCTTAATACCCAATAGCACGTCCTGTTGCACTGATGAACACCTGTATTTATCGTGGCATACTATCCACACGTTCATCGAGGCACTGTTGGTCCAGACTGTCCCACTCCTTAACGCCGATTCGGCGTAGATCGCTCACAGTGGTTGTTGGGTTACGTCGTCCATGAACAGCCCTTTTCAATCTATCCCAGGCATGTTCGATAGGATTCATGGCTGGAGAACATACGAGCCTATCTAGTCAAGCGATGTCGTTATCCTGAAGGAAGTCATTCACAAGATGTGCATGCTGGGGGCGGGAATTATCCTCCATGAAGACGAATCCCTCGCCAATATGCTACCGATATGGTTGCACTATCGGTCGGAGGATGGCATTCACGTATAGTACAGTCGTTACGGCGCCTCCCATGACCACAAGCGGCCCCACATAACGACACCCCAAAACAGCAAGGAACCTCCACCTTGCTGCATTCGCTGGACAATGTGTCTAAGGCGTTCAGCCTGACCGGATTGCCTCGAAACAAGTCTCCAACGATTGTCTGTTTGAAGGCATATGCGACACTCATCGGTGAAGAGAACGTGATGCCAGTCGTGAGCGGTCCATTCGGTATGCTGTTGGGCCCATCTGTACTGCGCTGCATGGTGTCACTCGCGGTTGCTAAGATGGACCTCGTCATGGACGTTGGGAGTGAAGTTGCGCATCATGGAGCCTATTGCGCACAGTTTCAGTCGCAACACAACGTCCTGTGGCTGCACGAAAAGCATTATTCAACATGGTGGCGTTGTTGTCAGGGTTCCTCCGAGCCATAATCCGTAGGTGGCGGTTATCCACTGCAGTAGTAGTGTTTGGGCGTCCCAAGCGAGTAATGCCGTAAACAGTTCCTGTCTCTCTGTATCTCCTCCATGTCCAAACAACATCGCTTTGGCCCACTCCGAGTGAGTAACAATGTGGACGCGATCGAAACACGGTATTGACCGACTAGGCATGGTTGAACTACAGACAACAAGAGCCGTGTACTTCCTCCCTGGTGAAATGACTAAAAAATGATTGGCTGTCGGACCCTCTCCGTCTAATATTCGCTGCTCATGCATGGTTCTTTACATCATTAAGCGGGTTTTGTGACATCTCTGAACAGTCACAGGGACTGTGTTTGTGATACAATATCCACATTCAACATCTATCTTCAGGAGTTCTCCGGGATGATGCAAAACTTTTTTTGATGTGTGTATATGTACTGTTCGGTTCAAAATAAAAGTTAAGCACTGTCAGGCTTTACTATCATTTGTGTGGGTGATCGTCCGGGCTGCCTAGAGCTGTAGGCAAGCGGGGTGCACTCAGCCCTTTTAAAGGTAATTGAGGCGTTACTCGATTAAGAAGCAGCGGCTCCGGTCACGAAAACTGACAACGGCCGGGAGAGCGCGGTGCTGACCACATGTCCCTCTATCTCAGCATCCAGTGACGCCTATTCGCGGTCGGTCTCTACCACTGGGCCTTCCGAGGCCTGCTCGACTGCTCGAACTGGGAGATAGTGAGAGAGAAAGAGAAAAAGAGCGTGTGTGTGTGTGTGTGTGTGTGTGTGTGTGTGTGTGAGAGAGAGAGAGAGAGAGAGAGAGAGAGAGAGAGAGAGAGAGAGAGCATTGGTTCCAAATACCGTATTCTGTGAATAGCTTTATAATACCTTATTGAATCTAGCTCACAGCGTCGTTTCTACGTTTGTTAGCATTGCTTCCGGCATATTTTCTGTGTTTTGTTGTCGTTTATTCAGCATACAGCATGGCACGTGCAAACGTATCAGCGGCTGATATTACAAGTAACAAATATGAAAAAGCGAACTTCGTGTGTGCGTTATTCTGTTCTGTTCTTGCGTCAGTTCTTTTAAAGCCGTAAAGAGAGTGTTGTCACAAAGTGCTGTGTTTCCGTTTATTACGTTTCTTTTTCCACTATAAGTTTTTGAACGTAATAATTTTCTTCTACTTTCAAATTTCAGTGTAAAATGTTGTTGTCTTTCTGGCTGTGTAGATCAGTTCCGGTATTAGTGTGGTTGTGGTTTTTATTTATTATGTGTACTGCGAAAGTGGAATGTTTTTTTTTATTTACACGTCAAGTTCCGTAGGACCAAATTGAAGAGCAAATCTCCAAGGTCATGGAACGTGTCAGTACATGAAATTACAACGTAAAAGTAATAACAGATAAAAATAAATGGTCATGAACCTGAAAAATGTCAGTCCATAAGTTCAAGTAAACGCTATCAGCAATACAATAAGAATCAGCTTAATTTTTCAAGGAACTCCTCGACAGAATAGAAGAAGTGACTCATGAGGAAACTCTTCAGTTTCGATTTGAAAACGCATGGATTACTGCTAAGATTTTTGAATTCGAGTGGCAGCTTACGGAAAATGGATGCAGCAGTATACTGCACACCTTTATGCACAAGGGTTAAGGAAGTCCGATGTAAATGCAGGTTTGATTTCTGCCGAGTATTAACCGAGTGAAAGCTGCTTATTCTTGGGAATAAACTAATATTAGTATCAAGAAACGACAACAAGGAATATACATATTAAGAGGCCAATGTCAAAATAACCAGACTGGTGAACAGAGGTCGACAAGAGGTTCGTGAACTCACACCACTTATTGCCCGAATCGCCCGCTTCTGAGCCAAAAATATCCTTTTACAATGGGACGAGTTACCCCAAAATATAATACTATACGACATGAGCGAATGAAAATAAGCAAAGTAGACTAATTTTCGTGTCGAACGATCACTCTCTTCTGATACCGTTCGAATAGTAAAAATATCAGGATTAAGTCTTTGAACAAGATCCTGAAAGTGGGCTTTCCACGACAGATTACTATCTATCTGAACACCTAGAAATTTGAACTGTTCAGTTTCACTAATCATATGCCCGTTCTGTGAAATTAAAACGTCAGGTTTTGTAGAATTGTGTGTTAGAAACTGTAAAAACTGAGTCTTACTGTGATTTAGCGTTAGTTTATTTTCTTCAAGCCATGAACTTAGGTCATGTACTGCACTATTTGAAACCGAGCCAATTTGCACACAACATCCTTTACTACCAAGCTAGTGTCATCAGCAAAGCCGTAATAATACAGGGCATACGATTTATATAAATAAGGAACAGGAATGGCCCCAACACTCATCCCTGAGACACCTCTCACTTGACAGTACCCCACTCAGACCCCACATCACAGCTGTTATCAACATTGTGAATAACCACCGTTTGCTGCCAGTTGCTAAAGTAAGAGGTGAACTAATTGTGAGCTACTCCCCGTATTCCGTAATGGTCCAACTTCTGGAGCAATATTTTCTGATCAACACAATCAAATGCCATAGTTAAATCAAAAATTATGCCAAGCGTTCGAAACGTTTTGTTTAGCCCAAACAGTACCTCACAGAAAAAAGAGAATATAGCATTTTCAGTTGTTAAACAACTTCTAAAACCGAATTGTACATTTGACAGCAAATCGTGTGATATAAAATGATCAATTATCCTTACATACACAGCCTTTTCAATAACTTTTGCAAACACTGATGGCATAGAAATAGGTGTACATTATCCCTTTCTCGCCTTTTATAATGAGGCTTTACTACTGTTCATCTGTAAAGGAGACCGCTTATAAAGCACTAATACGACCTATTCTTGAGTACCGCTCGAGCGTTTGGGATCCCTATCAGGTCGGATTGAGGGAGGAGATAGAAGCAATTCAGAGGTGGGCTGCTAGATTTGTTACTGGTAGGTTTGATCATCACGCGAATGTTACGGAAATGCTTCAGGAACTCGGGTGGGAGTCTCTGGAGGAAAGGAGGCGTTCTTTTCGTGAATCGCTACTGAGTAAATTTAGAGAACCAGCATTTGAGGCTGACTGCAGTACAATTTTACTGCCGCCAACTTATATTTTGCGGAAAGACCACATAGATAATATAAGAGAGATTAAAGCTCGTACAGAGGCATATAGGCAGTCATTTTTCCCTCGTTCTGTTTGGGAGTGGAGCAGGGAGAGAAGATGCTAGTTGTGGTACGAGGTACCCTCCTCCACGTACCGTATGGTGAATTGCGGAGTATGTATGTAGATGTAGATGTATACGTAGAGTACTTTAATAGCTCAGGAAACTGACTATTCCTAAAGGAAAAATTACAAATATGGCTAAATACAGGGCTAACACATGCAACACAGTACTTTAATATTCTGCTGGACACTCCATCATAACCATGAGAGTCCTTCGTCATCAGTGATTTAATTATTGACTCAATCTCCCTCTTGTCTGTATCACAGAGGAGTATTTCAGACATCAATCTCGGAAAGGCATCTGCCAAGAAAGTTATATGATTTGCTGTGGAAACTAAATTTTAATTTAATTCACCAGCAATGCTCAGAAAATGATTGTTTAATACTGTACATATATCTGATTTATCAGTAACAGAAACATTTTTACTGCGAACTGACTTTATATCGTCGACCTTGTGCTGCTGACCAGACACTTCTTTCACAACTGACCATATGGTTTTAATTTTATCCTGTGAATTAGCTATTCTATTTGCATACCACATACTCTTTGCATTCCTAATAACATTTTTAAGCACCTTAAAATACTATTTGCAATGGGCTACTGTAGCTTGATTGTGACTACTTCTAACATTCTGACATAATTTCCGCTTTGTTATAAATGATATCCTTATCCCACTAGTCAGCCACCCGGGCTGCCCATTACTTCTAGTACCTGTTTAGAGTGTTCTAATGGAAAGCAGCTCTCAAAGAGTATGAGAAATGTGTTAAGGAAAGAATTGTATTTACGATCTATGTCATCGGCACTATAAACATCCTGCCACTCTTGTTCCTTGACAAGGTTTAAAAAAACTCTCTATTACTGTTGGATTAACTTTGCTACATAGTTTGTAATTAAATATGGCATTGGTTTGAATACAAAAGCCTTTAGTGTTAAAATTTGTGCATCATGGTCTGAAAGGCCATTCACACTTTTACTAACAGAATTCCCACCTAGTAATGAAGAATGAATAAAAATATTGTCTATGGCTGTGCTACTGTTCCCCTGCACCCTAGTTGGAAAATATGAATTTAGGAGGTCTACCAACATCCTTTTTCTTGCACCATCATATACAAAATTTATATTGAAGTCACCACATATAACTAGTATCTGGTACTTCCTACAAAGTGAATCAAGGACCCTCTCTAGCTTGAGAAGAAACGCTCTGAAGTCGGAGTTAGGGGACCTATAAACAACAACAATTAGAAGTTTAGTTTCACTAAATTCAACTACTGCTGCACAACATTCAAATATCTGTTCAGTGCAGTGTCGTGATACGTCTATGGACTCAAATTGAATACTATTTTTTACGTACATAGCCACTACCCCACCCCGCAAGGAACTCCTTGAGAAACAGCCAGCTAATCTGTAGCCTGGTAAAGGAAGCCTTTGAATTGTCAAATTATTTAAGTGGTGCTCTGATATAACAATAATTTCAGAGTCAACATCTATAACCAGTTCACTAACCTTATCTCTAACACCTCTTATATTTTGATGAAATATGCTAATCCCTTCTCTACTTTGAAACGTTACATCCTCGGAAGGTGAGCCCTTAGTTAGTGGGACTTCCTTTAAGCAGGCATACCTATCATCTAACTTCAATCTAAAAAAAGGCGCAGTTCTAACACCAACTACTACAGGAATTTTTCCATGAGTGACACCATCAACACCACCCACTACACGGTCACCTATAAGCTTAGCCAGCCACCCCTTCCCACACCTATTGACGTGCAGGCCATGCCAAGTGAAACCCGATCTACTGATAAACCCAACTGGCACCACAGAGATGTGACCCATGCCCTCTGCCATCAGCGCCCTCCCCCACCCCACGTTAACGTGCCTAACAGCCGCATTAAGGTGAGGCCGATTATGACGCTGAAATATGTGTGCTGTAAGTCTTTAGAGCTCTCATAAGCTCGGTGTACCTTGTTTCGAAGTTTCAGCCTCTTTGCCCTATCCAATAGGCCTGATGGGAATTGCACGTGAATTGCTGTATTCATGGGTTACTGAATTTGTCTGAGGTTCTTTCGTGTGATCTTAGCCTTTCTTAAACTATATTGCTTGTTCTGAATATTATTGGGATCCATTGCTTTCTCAATACGTTTCAATTCTATGTGCTGTTTTATTATTGTATGTTAGTGTATACCACCTGCTTCTTTTCCCTGATGTGGTGTGGCCTGCTCTGTGTGGTTTGTTTGTTCTGCCTCTGTGTTTCCAGACTCTTTGGTTACGCTCATGAGTGGGTGGCCACAATCACTATCTATCAGTTTTACCATGTTGTTAAGCTTGTGCATGGTGTGTGTTTTGTATTCATTTTCAACAGCCATTCCGAAGTGGATCTTGGGTGTACTGTGTTCGTGTTACTGTGTAGTTGTTGAAGAAATGAAATTTTCTCAACAACAAAGTAAAAATGAAAAATAATGATAGTGACCACCCACTCGTGAGCACAACCAATAAGTGTAAAAACACAGAGGCAGAACACACAGACAACACAGCAGACCACACAACATCAGGAAAAAAAACAGATGGTACACACTAAGGAGCGGATACAGGTATCAAGTTTAAACTTATATCATACTTAAGTCCACGCTCCCTTGGCGATGTAAATAATATAAGATTCTACGTCTGTGCAGTCAAACTACATGGCCATTGATGTCACATAATTGTGTTTTGATCTCTTGCGAGTATTGATATGGATAACAGGCAAAAATCGTAGAAATTCTAAATTCCCAAGATGGACGAACTATCTACATAACATAATTAATTTGCAGGAACCGATGGTGTGCGAATTCTACTCTCACTTATTCATATTTGTATGGCTTCAATCGCCTTTTGCTCAGTCGAAATTTCCATGAGACATTTTTATTCCACGGCGGGGCGGAAAACAATCGATAAGTCAGCAAGCAGAGTCTCCAGTTCATAGTTTTGTTGGGGTCCAAACAGCGAACCCTTGAGGTAGTCAATTCGGAAAAGTTGTCGAAATATCATGCACAGAGGTGACAACTCAGTTGCAAACTACGAAACTTCTAAGTTATCAGTACCCATAAGAATGACTGAAGTTAAGGACACCAAATTAAATGATATTTATGTACCACCAGGGGCTGCTGATAAACTAAATATTTATTTACAACCAATTCGATAGTCACCAGAAAAGATTAAAATAGAACAGCAGGCTATATGGAACCACTCTTACTGCGGTGGGAATAAAAATAAAGTACTAAAATATTTGAGTAAGATATATTTACAAGACTTCCTGGCAGACTGAAACTGTGTGCCGGGTCAGGAAGCGAAACTGAGAAAGTGCTCTACCGACTGAGCTATCCCAACATGACTGACAACCTGCCTTCACATCTGTAATCCCACCATCATCTCATGTCCTTCGTTCCAAAGGTCATAGAAGTTCCTGAAAACCTTGCGGCATTATTATATAATTATGTTATGCTATGTTATGTTAACCGGGAACCTAGAAACGACAGAGAGGCTCTGTCCCCGCCGCAGGCGCAGTGGTCCGCAACCCCATGACGACTACCGCAGTCCACTACACCCCTCCGCCGCCCCGCATCGAACCCAGGGTTATTGTGCGGTTCGGCCCCCGGTGGACCCCCAAGGGAACGTTTCACACCAGACGAGTGTAACCCATATGTTTGCGTGGTAGAGTAATAGTGGTGTATGCGTACGTGGAGAACTTGTTTGCGCAGCAATCGCTGACATTGTGTAGCTGAGGCGGAATAAGGGTAACCAGCCCGCATTTGCCGAGGCAGATGAAAAACCGCCTAAAAACCATCCACAGACTGGCCGGCTCACCGGACGTCGACACAAATCCGCCGGGCGGATTCATGCCGGAGACCGGCACTCCTTCCCGCCCGGAAAGCCGTGCGTTAGATCGCACGGCCAACCGAGCGGGCTATATAATTATACAATTGAGTAATTTTATTAACAGATGTTGTACGACTATTACTCAGTAGTATAAATGCAGTCTATCCTTGACTACAGTAACGCCGAATGTTTTTTTTTATCATTTCATTTTCATTGACGTCACGGTAACAGTGATACCACACAGTGCTGAAACAATTTTTGTTGTATGAGGGTGATTGTCTCTACTCGTTCTGGTACCGAATAAAGATTAATTATCAGCTCCTCTTTGTGATACATAACTATGACTTTCTGTAAAAAGTTACAAGGTGTAGGGTACCAACTGGCCCAAATACACTGCCGGAAAAAAGTACACCCTTTTAGAGGTTCCCAGTTCACTCAAGATTTATAGTTGCAACAGTGCATGTAGAGTACTTGAAATGATTACATTTACATGTCAATAGCAAAAGTGGTTCTGAGGTAGCAAGTACCTACCTATGCTGAAACTCCAGTATTATGCTGTAGGCTCCACGGGCGGGGAGGGAGCAATGGAGGCGCTGACTCTGGCATCCAGTCGTTCCAGACGGCTAATACTGTCTTGCGATACGTTATTCCATCTCTGTTCGACCTATTCACGTAGTTCTGTAGGAGATGTTGTTTGACGAGTAACGCGAGTCACCTCCCGTTCCATTGTACCCCACATGGGCTGCTTTAGAAACAAGCCTGGAGATTTTGGTGGACAGGGAAGTTGGTGCACATCTTGCAGAACAAGTTGAGATTCACAGGCAGTGTGTGGGCGAAGATTATTTTGCTGGAACAACACATCACCTTGCTGTTGCAAGAACGGCAAAATAACAGGTCTAACAACATTCTGCATGTACCGAGCACTGGTTAGCGTCCCTCCCCCCCCCCCCACCCTCCCAGGAAAACCGCACCCCAGACCATAAGACCTGTGATAGAGCCAGTGTGTCTTGGACGGATGCAGTCTACGAGACAGCGCTCACAAGGTCTACGTCGTACACGCAAACGACCATCATTTACGTGCACAGAGAATTTACTTTCATCGCTAAAGACTACGGTGCGCCATTCCATCTTACAAGTGATCCTCTGACTGCGCAAGTCGAGCTGAGCACGTCGATGCTGTGACGTGAGTGGAATACGGGAAAGAGGTAAGCGTGCCCATTGTCCCACTGATAATAACCGGCTCGCAACAGTCCGTGTTGAGACGGCTGGGCTCACTAGTCCTCTTATGCGTGCTGTGGTAGCTGTACAAACTGCCGATCATTTAGCGGCCGTTTGCCGGCCGTTGCGGCCGAGCGGTTCTAGGAGCTTCAGTCCGGAACCGCACTGCTGCTATTGTCGCAGGTTCGAATCCTGCCTCGGGCATGGATGTGTGTGATATCCTTAGGTTAGTTAGGTTTAAGTAGTTCTGAGTCTAGGAGACTGATGACGTCGGATGTTAAGTCCCATAGTGCCTAGAGCCATTTTTAGCGTCCGTTTGTGCTTCGTGGACATCCAGAAACTCGTCTACAGGTGTGAGAATGTTCACGTTACCCCGTGGCATGGTTGCCTGTTGCTTCACACATTTCCACCACACTTAGTCTCCTGGCTGTGAGTGTTCACTATTAAAGGGTAGACACAGATGGTGCTCTCCTAGCTGTCCTACTACGCTCTCTTAGCGGACGACGTCGAAACTATAATCAGTACATTTAGTGTTCCCCTAGTGGCATATACCATCATCTGATCAAAATCGACGTCGTCTGTCGATGTATACAAACTTTTCTTTTCAGCAGTGTGTATTCAAACATAGGACTTGTGTTCGAGTATAGAACAGGATCTGTCATTTCTGAATTGAACATACAGTATCAATACATTCTGTGAGTCACTAGGGGAGCGCCATAGAATGTACAGCTACTTGTGGTTCTAATAGTAATAGTCTTCAAATGGCTCTGAGCACTGTGAGACTTAACATCTGAGGTCATCAGTCTCCTAGACTTAGAACTACTTAAACCTAACTAACCATAAGGACATCACACACATCCATGGCCGAGGTAGGATTCGAACCTGCGACCGTAGCAGCAGCGCGGTTCCGGACTGAAGTGCCTAGAACCGCTCGGCCACCGCGGCCGGCAATAGTGTTCAGATGGATAGTTATTACAACGAGCAACAATACACAAAATATAGCTACGTACTATTAGCGACGCCTCCTCTGAGCTCTGTGTGAAGGGAATGAAATTCCACTTCAGAAGTGTATCTCAGGGGAGTGAGGGTCTGGGTAAGGGAAATGGCAGCAACATCATGTCTCCAGAGTAGGTACTAAAACATTCTCTGCGGTACTCATGTCGGAAGATCAGTTGTCCATTCCATTTTCTGTTAAAGAATTTTGGCAACGAAACGAGTGCAGTGTATTCTAGAGTTGTATTACATTACAAAATAATCACCAATCGCACGAAGATACGTCATAACCACAAAAATATACCAGTTTCTTGTGCAATCACATCCCCACAGAAAGAGACATGGAGCAAAAATAATTAAGCAGAACACTAGCTGCCCAGCGTCTTATTTACACAACCATTTTCTACTAGTTACTAAACATAACAAGCTCGCTTTAAGTACTGAAACTCTCTTAGAAAAGTAACAGCTGCAACTCACACTCAAAGTTGATAGCAGCAGTAAATGGAAGTAGGAGGTACACACCACGTACAAAATTCTGTGAAAAGTTAATCCGTAACTACATGAATTAATTAATAGCTGCTACCCTCCATTTATCATCAACAAATTGTAAGTAACACGGGATTTCAATGTCGTAGTCATAGTAGCTCATTCTGAGCTGCGGTATTTGACCCTAAATGTCTTCATATATTTCTGTGTGCACGGATAATGATTCCATGCTCTACGAGTTTTCAGTGCACGCTCTAGATACAGTCAAGCATACTAGTACGGTAGGTTTATACGTTATTAAACGCTTCAAGAACGACTGCTCTTGTGAAATACCAATTCGACACACGACACACGTTTATTAGTTTATCATGAGTTTATTTCGTTTTAATAAAAACGTTTTTACATAATGTGGATGACGAAGACCATTGTTATGGCGCAAAAGATTACCTTATTTCGTTGCGCGGTGTGAAAGACGCTTCTCGCAGACGGTTTCCAGTCTGATATCAATGCAGAGCACGGCTTAACAACTTGCAAATTTTGAGCGTGAGCTCTCGCGCCTGCTCACACTCCTACTCGCGAGCAGAGCAACTGCGGCGTGGTGGCGAGCGTGGGTGATGCGCGCGCACCCGTTCGGCCGCGACAACACGGGAGAAGCGCCAATTCTGAAATTTGGGTGGGTCAGCTTTGATAGGGGTGCCACCTAACGGCAGCAACGGGGAGTGGGCCGTGTGTAACAACGTTAACGTCTTCGCATCTCAATTCTCTGTGCGAGGTATATTACCTTTTTAGACAGAACGATAAATACGCAAAATGGCAGCTGGAAAAAGGCAATGAAGTTCATTTTCATAAATTATCGTCCATGCAAGGTGCTGTTGTTAACAAAGACTTTCAACGTCACTCACATATTTTAAAATCCCTTAAGGAAGAATTGAAGCAACGTTTTCAAGATCTGACTGTATTAGAAAGTGATTTTGATTTGTTCTTCTCTCTATATTCACCGAATTATGAAGAGAATTGAAATTATTGAAGTGCACTGTGATAGAGAGTACAAAGACAAATGCCAGTACAAGAAAAGCATCTTGTAATTTTGTAAACACATCCCTCGGGATAGAGTTCCCCGTCTCCACAAACAGGGGGCTACAATAATATCAGTGTTCGTTTACACGTATGTTTATGAACAATTGTTCTCTACAATGAAATTCATAAGACGCGCACGAGAAACTCGCTGTCTGGTCGTAAGCTAATTAATCAGCACGCGGCGTCTACAATGCACAAGAAAATTACCGTGGGTCTCTAGAAGAGCGTAGCGTTCCAAAGGATTGGAAAAGGGCATAGGTCATCCCTGTTTTCAAGAAGTGACGTCGAAGAGATGTGCAGAACTATAGACCTATATCTCTAACGTCGATCAGTTGTAGAATTTTTGAACACGTATTATGTTCGAGAATAATGAGTTTTCTGGAGACTAGAAATCTACTCTGTAGGAATCAGCATGGGTTTCGAAAAAGACGGTCGTGTGAAACCGAGCTCGCGCTATTCGTCCACGAGACTCAGAGAGCCATAGACACGGGTTCCCAGGTAGATGCCGTGTTTCTTGACTTCCGGAAGGCGTTCGATACAGTTCCCCACAGTCGTTTAATGAACAAAGTAAGAGCATATGGACCATCAGACAAATTGTGTGATTGGATTGAAGAGTTCCTAGATAACAGAACGCAGCATGTCATTCTCAATGGAGAGAAGTCTTCCGAAGTAAGAGTGATTTCAGGTGTGCCGCAGGGGAGTATCATAGGACCGTTGCTATTCACAGTATACATAAATGGCCTTGTAGATGACATCGGAAGTTCACTGAGGCTTTCTTCAGATGATGCTGTAGTGTATCGAGAGGTTGTAACAATGGAAAATTGTACTGAAAGCAGGTGGATCTGCAGCGAATTGACGCATGGTGCAGGGAATGGCAATTGAATCTCAATGTACGAGGACAAGTGTTATGTGCTGCGAATACACAGAAAGATAGATCCCTTATCATTTAGCTACAATATAGCAGGTCAGCAACTGGAAGCAGTTAATTACATAAATTATCTGGGAGTACGCATTAGGAGTGATTTAAAATGGAATGATCATAAAAAGTTGATCGTCGGTAAAGCAGATGCCAGACTGAGATTCATTGGAAGAATCCTAACGAAATGCAATCCGAAAACAAAGGAAGTAGGTTACAGTACATTTGTTCGCCCACTGCTTGAATACTGCTCAGCAGTGTGGGATCCGTACCAGATAGGGTTGATAGAAGAGTTAGAGAGGATCCAACGAAGAGCAGCGCGCTTCGTTACAGGATCATTTCGTAATCGCGAAAGCGTTACGGAGATGATAGATAAACTGCAGTGGAAGACCCTGCAGGACAGACGCTCAGTAGCTTAGTACGGGCTGTTGTTAAAGTTTCGAGAACATACCTTCACCTAAGACTCAAGCAATATATTGCTCCCTCCTACGTATATCTCGCGAAGAGACCACGAGGATAAAATCAGAGAGATTAGAGCCCACACAGAAGGATACCGACAATCATTCTTTCCACGAACAATACGAGACTGGAATAGAAGGGAGAACCGATAGAGGTACTCAAGGTACCCTCCGCCACACACCGTCAGGTGGCTTGCGGAGTATGGATGTAGATGTAGATGTAGATAAAAGCAACTGTTCAGAGGAAAAAATGCAAGAGAACCGATAGTAGCACTCTTTAATGGTTTAGTTTATGTCTAACAACTCACAAAGTAAATTAAGAAAATAGTAGAACAATATGTTAATAAAACTATGTGGCACGTGAACATTTTTGTTTATTGGTATCACTTATAACAATAACATTGAATAGAGTGATTTCCATGCCGTTGGTCGCGGAGTTAAACCGAGTAACTTGAGACGACTCGACTCTCCCCCCTGCTCCACCCTGTGCAGATAGTCGTGCTCCTCCCTAGTGCCCTGCTGCTCACAGCTTCCTCCGCGGGCAGGTTCGTTGTGAATCTCTGATCTAGATTATTCTGACAGCTAAACCGCGGACGGACTGTTGCAGCAGTCGTTTACGGAGATGGAATCTGAACCATTCGTAGGTCGCACTGGTCACAGTATTCTTAGTGTGTTTGTCTGCGTATTTTAGATAGACAGAGTGTGTGTGTGTGTGCAGTACATGGAGAACAGTGTTTTCGTTAAAATTTGCTCGGGTACCCGTGCGCCTTACTACGCCTCTTCCGTGATTCGTGCAGGCGAGCCGGCTATTGATCGAATCAGCCCGACGTATTACCGACGAAGGTCGATTTGCAGGCCAGCCTGGCAGTTGTTTTCAGGTGGTTTGCCACATCGGGCTAGGTGAATACTGAGCTGGTATCCAGGTCCCGCCTCAGTTACCCGATTCTACGACACTTTGGAAACCTTCACACAGCTTGACATTGGATGATAGCACTAGAAGCACACAGATGGCGTACACAAATTCCGTCCCGAGGGAAAAGGGGTGGCGAGAAGAGGGGCATCCGACCACCCTCTAGCCTAACATTGCCAAATCAAGATGAACATGCCAACCTCGCGAAGATATGGGACAAGGCCGGGAAAAGAATGGCTAAGTCTTCCTCAGAAACGTTTCTATTCGTGTTTTGAGCACAGCACTGACGTGCGATTTAGAAACCAGCTGCTGGAAAACGACAAAAATTGATATTCATTCTAAATTCATAAGGAATGTTACTCCACAATATAGTGTTTCAGATGCTACAATGCTACATTAATCAGCTAATTCCTTACTGCACGTTAGGAAACACCATTCAAAATGCAATAGAAAGGTAGCCTTCGTGGTAAGCAATAATCCTCACTGAAATTGTAGTTATCAAATTTGTAGATATAAGGTGAATAGCTTCTTGCCTGGGGGTTAGGCAGTCCACAGCACAATCATTCACTGTGAACAGACGTCCCGTCTAATTTAGGTATCCTAAGGCTTCAGATTATTAGCGTACAGTTAATAGGTCAATACGTGAAAAAAATACTGTAGGCGCAAATTACTGTTTGTTGAGCAACCCTGGTTAGACACTGCGCATAATGAATTGTAGTCAGTTTATGTTTACTCACATTGTAGTGCCTGAGAAATTGCTGATACACTGCACACTGCGTATCCAGCAAAGCAACACAGTTTACAAAAGGACAAGTAGCACGACAGTGCCAAGATAGGAGTAAAGGTACTTCTTCGCTGGACAGCCTGCCTATCTAAGAGTATTGCTAGTAGCATCAAGGTCAAATTAGCGAGCTCATGGGTTCTAGAACAGTCTACATTTTCCGAAACAAGCAACATTCAAGAGACAAGGCGCCTTCAGAGTCACACTGTACCTGTTAGGCGCACATCAACCCTTATACCGTACAGTAATCAAGTGTATAAATTTCGTTGTGCTAACTAGGGCAGACAGATTGCTACACGTCAGTCTGGACTTTCCTCATGATGCTTCCCTGACATCCATCTGTGAAAGTACCTTACGATGTGAAACTGAATCTACACAATTACATGTGATATATACCTAACGTTGCTCCGCCACACTGTGGTCGCACATCAAGGCACTACATGAATCTACTGCACACAGGCCGATGGACTGGTTGAGATACGCCATTAGCTAGAAAGTGTTTGTCTGAAGAGTAGCCTTGTACAGACGTGAAACGTGTACCATAAATAGTGCACACAAGCAGAAAATATCTGTTGAAATGTGTTGCTACAGACGAATGCTGAAGATTAAATAGGTAGATCGGATTATTAATGAAGAGCTACTGAATCGCACTGGGAAGACAAGAAATTTGTGGCACAACTTGATTTAAAGGAGGAAACGATTGATAGGACATATGCTGGAGCAAGAAGGAATTGTCAATTTGATAACGGACTTAATTGTGGGGAGGCGGCTAACATTCTATAGGCAGGACAAACTTGATTACAGCAAGCAGGCTATAATGGATGTAGACTGCAATGGCTAAGCAGCAAAAAGAGTTACACAGAATAGACTAACGGAAAAAGTTGCAGCAAACCAGTCTGGATACCACAATAACAAAAAGAAGAGCCTAATTATCTGCATCTGTGGCACAGTATTTACCTAGCTGTAAGCGGATTAGGTCTCTAGCGCCTTAAGTGATACCTGTTGGATTAGCCGAGCGGTCTAAGGCGCTGCAGTCATGGACTGTGCAGCTGGTCCCGGCGGAGGTTCGAGTCCTCCCTCGGGCATGGGGGTGTGCGTTTGTCCTTAGGATAATTTAGGTTAAGTAGTGTGTAAGCTTAGGGACTGATGACCTTAGCAGTTAAGTCCCATAAGATTTCACACACGTTTGAACATTTGATATCTGTTGCGTAACTTTCATTTCACTTGACAGTACGACAGTACTGCGAGCTACCTACCCCACCCGTTCGTCTTACAGCTAAAAATTGAGATTTACAATTTGAAAAACAATTGTGAAGAAAAAAGTTCGATGCATTCCGTCGTTTCCGTTATCATAAGCAATGAGGTTAGCGAATCAGGCCGTTGCGCGGGCAATTTCGAGCAGCCCGCCCGGTATAATTAGTGTCAGTTGATCTCATTGCGTAGATCAGGGCCTCTCACACACGGAAAATCGCGCGCATGAAAAGCGAGATACAGAGAGTATTTGCAAGGTACATCGGTCGAACTCGGCTTAATTTGACTCAACTCGCATTGCATGATAAAGCCGCCGTAGTACGCCGTAGCTTCCGCATAAAGCGGAATACCAATTTCCATTATGACAATATCTCGCGGGACTGCTACGGTAGCAGGTTCGAATCCTGCCTTGGGCATGGGTGTGTGTGATGTCCTTAGGTTAGTTAGGTTTAATAGTTCTAAGTTCTAGGGGACTTATGACCTAAGATGTTGAGTCCCATAGTGCTCAGAGCCATTTGAACCATTTGAACCAATATCTGAGTGAATCAGTGACATTGTTTGCAGCTCGCATGAACAATTGGCAGCCAACACTGGAAACCTTCTAAGTACTCCATCGCACTTGATGAGTCCACGGGTATCTACGACACGACTAAGTTAGCCATTTTTTTTGCATGGTTTAGACGACGACCTACAAGTAACGGAAGAGTTCCTGAATACATTTCAATGAAGAACGCTGCTACAGGGGAAGATATTTTAGAAGCAGTCGAAATGACAACTGCTTGAGTAGAACTCACCTGGAGGAAGCTGTTTTCCATAACCACAGACGAGGCGCCAGCAATGCGCGGTAAAGTAAAAGGTTTTATTGGCATTCTATGGAAGAGGATTAACATGCTAAATTTATCTTCTGTTAATTTTTTTTTCACACTAAGAGGCTCTTTGTGCAAAAGCTATCGGTTTTCATGACGTGACGAACGCAGTAGTGTGTGTCGTGAACTACATTGGTTGCCACGGGCTTATTCCTCGGCAGTTCAAAGAATTTTTGCCTCATTTGAAAAAGAGAATCCAAATATCCCCTACCACGCTGAGGTAAGCTAGTTGAGCAAAGGAAAAGTGACTTCCTGAGTTTTACGACTACGCCACGCCGAGGACAGAAGATCAACGGATGTCCAGAACATCTTTCACATGATCCTGATGGGATGCTGATTTAGATTTTTTTAAGTGATATATGAGGGGAATCCAAATGAAGCCCGGTCGCTAGCGTAAAGTAACGGTAACGATTTTATTAACTCAAAAATGTAGTTATACACAGTACACATATTCCAAAAGAGTCGCCAACCACTGCGACACTAGCTGGTCGATTCCATCCTTGAAGAAGCTAGCAGGCTGCTGTCGGATCCAGGCCTGGATCCAGTCACACACTCCGTTGTCCGTTGCGAATGGATGTCCGCGAATAGCTTGTTTTAGAGGTCCACACACATTAATGTTACACGGTGAAAGATCGGGACTGTACGGTGGATGTTCCAGCGTTTCTCACCGAAACTGCTGCAATGTCGTCTTCACCGCATTGGTCATGTGTGGGCAGGCATTATCATGTAGGAGGATAACGCCATTGGACAACATGCCACGCTGTTTAAACTTGATGGCTCGTCTACGGTCCTGTAAAGTCGCTTGATAACGCTGGGCATTGATGGTGGTTCCCCGGTACAGGAACTAGACAAGCAGTGGGCTCTTGTGGTAAAAAAGAAGGACATCATGACCTTACCATAACTGGTGTGCACAGCCTTTGATTTCTTTGGAGGCGGTGAAGTCGCACGTTTCCACTGCTTGCGCTGACTGTTGCTTACCGGTTCAAAATGGTGACACCATGTTTCGTCACCTTTGACAATACGCGAGAGAAAGCCGTATTCTTCCACATGATAACGTTGGAGATGACTCGCGCCCCTCAAGGAATCGTTTGTGCCATTCCACAACACTTGAACAACTCAGACTGTACTCACCGTACACAGCCTTCATCCGTCGACACATTGCACGGCCTCCAACTCCCTCCGCCGCCAAAAATTGAATCACTCCTCGTTCTTCCTGCTTACCCGCCTGCATGTTCGGTAGTGGACGATAACTTGTGTGACCACCTTGCCTTTGGCGTGAAACCACACTGGCGCTATGCAACATCAAACGGTGCTCACGCGTCAGTCTCTCTACCAATAGATGGCACCACCATACCCGCAATTACGTGGTGCCACCTTAAGTGTAATGCAAAGATAGACACACTGTCATTAGAATGAACCTCACATAAATTTTATCATTAGTGTGATATCATTAGAATGAAACTCATACAAATTTTATCTTTAATGAGGCAACCGGCTTTTTGAAAGTGGTTTATTCAAACGGTACTACATTTTTGTTTGACAGCATCTCTGTTGGAAGGGGCATGCTTTAAAAAAAAGTCGAGGTACTACAATCCTGTAACGTTATGCGTATTTAGGCGAGTTATGCGTCCACCTAGGCCTGGTATTGAGGAGAGACGAATTTGTTGCACGACTGAATGCTAGTGGCCCCAGGGTTCGGGGCGCGCCACGGCCAACCGGGTCAGTTGACTGTTCACGAGCGAGTCCCGGTACAAAAGCTAGCAGTGTCGCCGGAAATAGGAAAAATCCCATTACGGGGTAGTTTTGACGGCTGTCACTTGCATGCCCTTTGTGTTGGAGACAATGCTCCAAAACATGGCGGAGCGTCAGACAAGATAGCTTGTTGCAGCTCTTTGAGTGTCTGTGACAATACACATCAGGTACTGGAGCAAGTCTGAATACATCGGCGATCTCAGATAAATGAGGTGCATCCAATGACACAACAATATTTCAATATCTTCAAAACTACAGAAGTTAATATTTCACAATGGATAAATGTTTCTGCAAATTAACCTTTGAATTAACAACTTCTGGTCGCTTCACCCGATTGCAACAAACGGTATTTCAGATGATAGCATTGCACTATAGGTATCATACCTGAAAGCTAAATATCTGTATCTATTTCATTTGTTGATTTACGATGCGTTTTATATCTTTTTCGTTATGCAAGTGTTTGTCAGAACATCGTATTTCCACATTTCCACAGATAGTGAAAAAAGCATGAATACCTCACATATTGTCATATTTGTGTAATTATTTAATGAACAGTTTGCTATTTTGCTAGTAAAATGTATAGAAATGTTTATTGCAAATTCTATTAAAAAAACTGTGCTAACTTAAAACTGTTCAGTCACACGTATTAGTGGACACCGCAGCTGAAAATAGACGCGAAAGACGTTTCTGTCAAGAAGACATAAATAATTGCTGTCATTTAATGTGAGCACCCTCTCGCAAGAAATTGTCTTATTTATTTATGAAAAAACCTTTATTTCTAATCATTGTACATGGTTAAAATGTGACCGAATGACTATAACATATCTTTTATCTAAATATTATTATAATATATTAGTTTAGCGTGAGAAGGTGGTCAAGTTGAGTCAAATCATGTCTGTAACACGTAAGAACGTTGTATCTTTGGCTAGGATGGCCTTCAGCCAATGGAAAAGCAGGCAGTAGCGGAACACTATGGAAGTCAAGTGCATAATAGGACTTTTTTGATGACGACCTCAAGGAAGCTATTAGGGACACTTTAAAATGAGTTCTAGAAGGAGGCAGACCCGCCTGTAGTAACGAGTGGTATTCGACTGAGGAGGTGATTGATGCTGCGCGGTGAACGGCCGCTACCATACCTTAACTTCTGAATGGACTTATAGCTCGAGAGGTCCCAATGTGCTCCAGAGGAGGGCTCTAGCTTTTCCTGCCTGATTTACAGAAATGTGAATAGACAAAGTATGAGCTACTATTCTTTGTATTGCATGTGTTTTTTTTTGCGAATCATCATGTTGAACGCTGCGCTGTTTGAGCTGGTTAATATTTCGTTTACTTTTATTGCGAAATGGATTTAGTTTTCCCCTTTTTTTCCGATCACTGTTGTCTGAGGGTTTGGCTGCCATTCTCGTAACGGTCTCAGCGTAACTTTGCTGCTTTTGATAATGCTATTGTCTGTCTGTATTTTGCCGGCCACTGTGGCCGAGCAGTTCTAGGCGCTTCAGTCCGGAATCGCTCTGCTGCTACGGTCGCAGGTTCGAATCCTGCCTCGGGTATGGATGTGTGTGATGTCCTTAGGTTGGTTAGGCTTAAGTAGTTCTAAGTCTAGGGGTCTGATGACCTCAGATGGTAAGTCCCATAGTGCTTAGAGCCTTTTTTTGTCCATATTTTGACTGAATATCGTAGGACCAATTCCCGTTCATTTGAGGTGTCCTTTCCTGATTAAACATTACTCAACATGATTCTCTGTCGTCTACATCAATTACAACCTTTGGAATAGAACCCTTGTTATTAAATTTTTCATTTAACTTGTCTTTGTATATCTGTGTATTTTATTAACTCGCAGCTCTAGCCAATATATTGACTAGTGACTATTTGAATGCAGGGTCACAGCTACAGGGTGTTATTTTCAGCGAACTAGCTGCGGGGCATGAAAGCAGACGTGCGCGGCTCGAGTTGTTCTTTTTAAACAGAGCCGTGCACACCCCAAATACCTACAGTACGGGTAACCACAGGTAGGGACGCAGCTGATTTGCTCGTGTGGAATGCTGTTTCGAAGAGCGACTGCCCTGCAGTTACCGTCCGGTACTGTGACAATCCCTTAAAATCGAGTTTAGCGACCGATTCCAGGTAATGTACCGGTATACTACTAAGAAGATTCTGTTAAATGTGCAACTGTAACTTTACATTAAAAACAATAGTCCAAAAAAGCTGTCTATGACAACATATCGCCTTTTAGTACTTCAAAGAAAGTTTATACACTACTTTCATATTTTCAACATTTAGATTTGTTCTTGTAACAGAAAATTACTAACTTGCAACCGACATTTGTTGTGTCTATATAACTATTTTCGCTATCAGTTGAAAGTGTACGTCCTGATTTAGATTTCGAACTAACCAATATACAAAACGATCATCAGTGAAAGGATTTATTTTGCAATATCAAAGATTTCTTCGACTTCTTCCAGAATTTGTCGAACAAAGGAATTCCTTTGCTGCATAGAGAGCCAGCGACGAATATTTTTAAGTTTTAGTTCGACATATATTTTGTCTTGTGCGAAAAGCAGATTGAGTTTAAGTATTGCTGATTGTAATTTGAGAAACGCTCTGAGAATCGCTGTTAGCCTATCCCTTGTTCCAGATCTTAGTAGCTTGAGTGCAAATAAAAAAAGGAGAAAATAGAAGACATAATTTTCTGTTGAACCCATATTTAAATTTATTCTCATTATCATTATTATTACCATTATTAATACTATTATTTAAATCTCTTTTCTCTAGTAATCTTGCCCCACCAAACTAAGCTCTCTGCCAGCTGCAAATAAACCTTTGGCAACGGTGAAGAAAACAGAGGTAAAGCTTTGGAAAATATCGAGACAGGCGTAGCGAGCGAGACAAGCGTAAGGAAAGAGAGACACAGCGCTACTGCGCAAAGCCAGGGAGTGGGAGGTTTCACCGTACGTCAACACGGCGAAACCGTCTTCTGCACTCTTTACTGCACGATGCGCTGGTGCAAACACCCTAGGTAAGCGATAGCGCAAAAGAATGCTCAGCCTTTCGCTTGGGTTCGATCCTTACTAGCGTATCATGTACAATTTTGCATAGCTCTTTTGTTGCTATTAGGAAACCAAACGAAAAAGACGTTTGGGGTCAGCGTCTCTGCCTAGCCGCTTTAATTTGCCCGCGAAGACGCCTGATTTGCTAAATTCAAAGTTAATTACCCATCGAAACGGCGCTGCGTATCCAGTTTTTTCTTAACAGTTATTTCTCAGCACAACCTAACCTGCAACATCCTTCAGGCTTTTCAGGCTATTTCTGACAGCCTTAAATACACTCTTGACCAATAAAATTAGCATTACCTGTAACGATAGCAAATAAGGAAATTTTACTTCTTGTGTTGTACGGTAGGACAAGTGCACGATTAAATTTTAACGTGATTTGGGGTAATAATGTGTACGAAACAGCAATCACCTCTGGCAGCAACATTTGTTCTATCAATTCTGGGTATTATGTCGAACTGGGTTTGCATGACTTATAAGGATAACTCATTCTATGCTGCTTCAACTATGCTATGGCAACTTAATCAATCACAGTAGCTAGTGTGCTGGCGTAAGCTACGACCCCAACGAGTACCTTCACCTCTGTGCCCCATTTCACAACGGATGCTCGCATCACACCGCATAAAATATCTTAAACGCAATCAGCCGCGACTAACAAAAGGCCAAGGTCACTACCGGGCTCCCAAAAGAGAATAAATAAAACTAAGTGGCGTGAAAGCAGGTTTTTATTAAAGCTATCGTAAACAATGTACAATATGCTTGCCAAATTGACTTCGACTAAGTAATATTAGTGCCCTAATTTTGTCTTAATTACGCCAAAACCTCTTGGTCACAAATTGTACCTTACTTTTGAAAAACCAACGCAGATCGAGCTAGGTCACTGGCACAAAACTCTTTTTACCTCGTGACACATATCGATGTGTGATGCTTCATTAGCCGGTCGGTGTGGCCGAGCGGTTCTAGGCGCTTCAGTCTGGAACCGCACGATCGCTACGGTCGCAAGTTCGAATCCTGCCTCGGGCATGGATGTTTGTGATGTCCTTAGGTTAGTTAGGTTTCAGTAGTTCTAAGTTCTAGAGGACGGATGACGTCAGATGTTAAGTCCCCTAATGCTCAGAGCCATTTGAACCATTTATGTGATGCTTCATTAGGGAAACTCCCTATTGCACCCTGCCCCCTTCCCTCAGGTTTAGTGGAAAGATTTCCCAGGGGATAGCCCGTTAAAACTGAATACAGATCAAGCATGAAAACAGGAATAAAATGTACTAAATTGTGAAAAAAGAAGCAAAATCGAAGCAGTGGACTGTCCAACCTGAAGATGTGCAACACTGAGCGAATGTGAGTAGCAACGGAGTCGTTGTTATGTGGTTACGGTCTTGGACTGCTGAAGGGGGTGTCCGTGTTCTTTTTTTTTTTTTCACAAAATTATGAACTGCCCGTCCGGTCATTGACGTTGCTTTTCGCTGTGTTCATAATTCTGTCTGTGCCTTGATGTAATGTCCGTTTCCAAAAACTAGGTATAAGGAATGTATCTGCAGACGATGTACCTCATATTTGTCCTACATAAGTACCACATGTCATGACTCTTGTGGTTTGACTCTTGAATTCCTTTGTTGTAAAATAGTACACACCCGTTTATTTGTTGATTTCCTTTCTGTGAGAGGTCTATGTGGCATCTAGCCTGCTCTAATTATTCATCACATTTATTTGCTAAGGTAATACACTATTACCACACGATTCCTATTATATAACCAGTATATAGTATGACAACTGCCAAGACAACAGAAGGAAAACAAACAGGTCAGTGATCGGACGGAAAGTTCATAGTTTTGTGAAAAATAGGGGCACAACGGAGGTTTGGACACGGATCTCTTGAGGTGCAGTCGAACACCGTGATCACACAGCCTCGACGCCGGGATTCCTGCAAGCCGCTGAATGCTGCACATCTTGAGCTTGGACTTTTCGCTGTTTCTATTTTTCTTCTTTTTTTCGCAGCTCGGTACATCTTCTTCCTGTTTTCATGCTTGATCTGTGTTCAGTATTTGACGGGCTATGCACTGAGTCGTTTTACCACTAAATTGAGGAGGTAGCGATGGGAAGCTTCCCTTGTCAGTTTTTCTACAACGGGAGTGGTAGCTGCAAATGGTGAGCGGCACACAAAACCTCCGGCCGAAGGTGACGCATGCCCGTCTGTCGGTCGATTTACATCTACATCTACATATGTGATTCTTTGGCGTCACCCAAATGGAAACCTACTTATTTTCTACGTTATGTTGATGACACGTTCGTGATATGGCCCCATGGAAGGGACAAGCTCCTAGACGTCCTTACACACCTCAACTCCATACATCCGAAAGTCAAATTCACTATGGAGACCGAAGCAGAAGGAAGTTTACCATTCCTGGACGTCATGGTCAAAAGAAGAGCGGATGGCACCCTAGACCATAGGGTATACAGGAAGAAAACGCACACCGACCTGTATTTGCATGGAAATAGCTGCCACCACCCTTCGCAGTGTCTTGGCACACACATCTAAATACTGGGACAGCGTCGTTAGAGAGGTTATCGAAATTCGTACCAGGGACGGACTCATCAACAGAGATTGCGGCTACAACATCAGCAAGGCATGGGAACCAGCACTGAGTCTAATTAAAAAGAGGCTCAGCAAAGAAAACGAACGAGCGACCAGGGCGGACGAGGCAGTTACACAGACGCCACCACAGACGCCGACGCCAGCCTCTCAGCGACCGCCGACGCGCGGCCGCGGGCGCGGACCGCGGAGAGAACGCCTCGCGGGGGAAGGGGATTTAGGACGGCCGCCCACTCTCAGGAGCTTAGTTCGGAAGCGCACCTGACGATGGCGACATGTCTGATCGCCGAAATATTGTTCCCGTTGGACACTATGGACAGGCAGTACACCCGTGGACTGTTCAAGTACATCTACATACATTCTAAGCAAAGTGCGAGCGGAGTGTACCCTGTGCCACCAGAAGTCACTTACTTTCCTGTTCCACTAGAAAGCGGGGCGAGGGGAAAAACGACTGTTTAAATGCCTCTACATCAGCCCTCATCTTTCTAATGTTACTTTCATCGTCCTTGCCGGCCGCGGTGGCCGTGTGGTTCTCGGCACTTCAGTCCGGAACCGCGAGACTGCTACGGTCGCAGGTTCGAATCCTGCGTCGGACATGGATGTGTGTGATGTCCTTAGGTTAGTTAGGTTTTAGTAGTTCTAAGTTCTAGGGGACTGATGACCTCAGGTGTTAAGTCCCATAGTGCTCAGAGCCATTTGAACCATTTTTTCATCGTCCTTAAGCGAAATGTACGATTGTGGCAGTAGAATCGTTCTGCAGTCAGCCTCAAATGCCTGTTCTCCAAATTCTCTCAACAGTGCTCCTCGAAAGGAAAGTTTCCTTCCCCCCAATGATTTCCATTTGAATTCACAAACCATCTCCGTAATACTTGCGTGTTGTTCGAACCTACCGGTAACAAATCTAGCAACCCGCCTCTGATTTGCTTCTATGTCTTCCTTTAATCAGACCTGGACTCTAACAGTCCTCGACATTAGATCGCACTAGTGTCCGAAATGCGGTTTCCTTTGGATGAACCACACTTTCTTAAAATTTTATCAATAAACCGATGTCGAATATTCGCCTTCCCTGCTATAATCCTTACATTCTCATTCTATTTCATATCCCTTCGTAACGTTACCCCTAGACATTTAGCCGACGTGACCGTGTCAAGCAGCACACTCCTACTGCTGCAATCGAACGTTATGTGTTTACTTTTCCTACCTATCTGCGTTAACTTACATATTTATACATCCAGAGCGAGCTGACATTCATCATAGCCAACAAAAATTGGTCTAAGTCATTTTGTATCCTGCTGCAGTCACTCCATAACGAAACCTTCCCATACATCTCAGTATTTTTTTTTATGGGACTTAACATCTGTGGTCATCAGTCCCCTAGACTTAGAACTACTTAAACCTAACTAACCTAAGGACATCACACACATACATGCCCGAGGCAGGATTCGAACCTGCGGCCGTAGCAGTCCCCCGGTTCCGGACTGAGCGCCTAGAACCGCTAGACCACCGCGGCCGGCATCTCAGTATCATCAGCAAACAGCCGCAGACTGCTGCTTACTCTGTCGGCAAAATCATTTGTATATACAGGAAATAACAGCGGTCCTATCAAATTTCCCTGTGCCACTCTTGACGATACCACTGTATCCCATGAACACTTGCCGTCGAGGACAAAGTACTGAGTTCTGTTACTTAAGAAATCTTGGAGCCATTTACATATCTGGGAACCTATTCGGTATGCTCGTATCTTCGTCAACAGTCGGCAGTGTGCACCGTGTCAAATGCTTTACGGAAATGCAGGAATATGGAAACTGCCTGATGCTCTTCATTCACAGTTCGCCGGATATCACTGAGAAAAGGGCGAGCCGAGTAACGTAAAATGGCTCTAAGCACTATGGGACTTAACATCTTAGGTCATCAGTCCCCTAGACTTAGAACTACTTAAACCTAACTAACCTAACATTACACACGTCCATGCCCGAGGCAGGATTCGAACCTGCGACCGTAACAGCAGCGCGGTTCCGGACTGAAGCGCCTAGAACCGCTCGAGTAACGTATGATCGATACTTTCTAAAACCGTGCTGATTCATGGATCGTGGATTTACTATCCAAGGATAGTGACTTCTGTCTGCCGTTATTAAGTTTTATCTCGGCGGACTATAAAATTCTGCCAAGATTTCATCCTCGCCTACAAGTGGTTTTCACCACTGTAATTCAAGTGGGGTTAATTACGATTATTTTCTCACAGTCCTGTAAAATTTGCATTTTCTTCAATTCTTATGCCCTATGTGGCAATGAATTTATAGGAGACGGGCTCCCTTTGCCTTCTTATCCGTCTTGAATTTACTAAATACCTGTTTTAAATAAATTTAAACGCATGACTCTCATTCGTCGACTTAGTTTTAGTGGCCTCTGGTGTTTTTAGGTGCACAAAGGTGGCTGGACCATTGCCTCCCTCCCCCCTTTTCTGCTGGAGAGGCAGCATTTCCCACTTAAATACAAAGAGTTATGTTATCTCTACGAATCCTTGGTTGGACTGCTCATGCCTGCCCGCTACTTTCCTCTTCTGCAACAGCGCTCGCACTATTTTTGAGCGTTGCCACAGGACCCGGCATTAAACTAGTTGCTAGTTGTCTCATTAGTTTCAGTTGGTAGGAGACCAAGAAAGCATGGAGGCCTTGGCAATAGTGGAAACGGGAAACATGCCGCCTTCTGGAACACTATCGACTCTAATTAGTGAGATATGCATTTTCTTCAATTCTTATGCCCTGTGTGGCAATGAATTTATAGGAGACGGGCTCTCGTAGAGTATTGTCCAGATGGGAGCTCTCCCATCAGTACATGTTAAGCTTAAAAATAATACATACCTATAGAGTCCCCTGTTCTTGTCAGAGAATCTCATTCTTCGCTAAAAGTTCCTTCCCTGCAGATTTGTCCACCTTGAGTATGAGTTTATGTATGTATGTACATGTGTGTGCATGCACTCGTGTGTGTGTGTGTGTGTGTGTGTGTGTGTGTGTGTGTGTGTGTGTGTGTGTGTGTGCTTAGGAAGCTGCTACCACGACCTAGTTACTGTCCATATACAGGGTTTCTCATAATTGACCTACTAACGAGACTGCCTACACTACGCTTGTCTGTCCTTTTGTAGAATATTGTTGCGCGGTGTGGGATCCTTACCAGGTAGGACTGAATGAGTACATCGAAAAAGTTCAAAGAAAGGCAGCACGTTTTGTATTATCGAGAAATATGGGAGAGAGTGTCACAGAAATAATACAGGATTAGGGATGGACATCATTAAAAGAAAGACGTTTTTCGTTGCGACGGAATCTTCTCACGAAATTCCAATCACCAACTTCCTCATCCGAATGCGAAAATATTTTGTTGACACCGACTTACATAGGGAGGAACGATCACTACGATAAAATAAGGGAAATCAGAGCTCGTACGGAAAGATATAGGTGTTCATTCATTCGCGCGCTTTACGAGATTGGAATAATTGAGAATTGTGAAGGTGGTTCTATGAATCCTCTGCCAGGCACTTAAATGTGATTTGCAGAGTATCCATGTAAATGTAAATGTAAATATGTAACAGGTGCCATCCAAATTATTGTTAACGCTTACAGATGCAATATTGTCTTTATCTACATACATACTCCGGAAGCCACCTTACAGTGCGTGGTGGTGGACACCCTGTACCACTACTAATCATCTCGTATGCTGTTCCACTCGCAGACAGAGTGAGGACACACGACTGTCTAAATACCTTCGCATGATCCCTAATCTTTCTAATCTTATCTTCGTGGTCCTTACGCAAAATGTACATTCGCAGCAGTAGAATCGTTATACAGTCAGCTTCGAATGCCCGTTCTCTATATTCAGTAGTGTTCCCCGAAAAGAACGTTGGCTTCCCTCCAGGCATTTCCATTATAGTTCCAGAAGCATCACTGTAATACTTGCTTGTTGTTATCGGTTACAAATCTAGCAGCCCGCCTCTGGATTGCTTCGGTGTCCTCCAATCACACCTTGTGCGGATCCCAATCACTCGAGCAGTATTGAAGCATAGGTAGCACTAGCGCCCTATATCAGGTCTCCTTTACAGCTGAACCACACTTTGGCAAAAGCCTCCCAACAAACCTAGGTCGACCATTCGCCTCGCCTACCACAATCCCCACACGTTTATTCCATTTCATAACGCTTTGCAACGTTACGACCAGATATGTAAACGTTGTGGCTGTCAAGCAAGGCACCACTAATACTGTATTCGAACATTACGTGTTTGTTTTCCCTACTCACCAGAATTAACTTTGATTTAGAGCTGGTTGCCATTCATCACAGCAGCTAGAAGTTTTGTCTAAGTCGTCTCCATCCTTCTACAGTCACTCAACGACGACACCTTTCCGTACACCACAGCTTCAACAGCAAACAGCCGCAGATTGCTCCCTACACTCTCCGCCAGATCATTTATGTATGTAAGAAATGACAGTGGTCCTATCACACGTCTCGGGGCACTCTTGACGATACCGTTGCCTCTAATAAAAACCCGCCTCCGAGGGCAACGTATTGGGTTCTGTTACTTAAGAAATCTTCGACACACTCACACATCTGGGGACCTATACCATATGCTTCTATCTTCGTTGACAGTCTTCAATGGGGCACCGTGTCAAACGCTTTTCGGAAATCCAGAGATACGGAATCTACCTTTTGATCTTCGTCTACAATTTATGATTATAACGTAAGGAAAGAGCAAGCTCATTTTCGCACGATCGATGCTTTTTGAAACTGCTGATTCGTGGATAGAACTTTTCGGTCTAAGGAAATTTGCTGTATTATAACTGAGAATATGTTCAAGAATTCTGCAGAAAAACAATCTTATGAATATTGGCATGTAATTTTGCAGGTACGTTCTTTTACCCTTGTTATACATAGGGGATTTCTTCCAGTCGCTTGCGACAAGGCAACAGATTAGGCATAAATGCAAGCTATGTAAGATTCCAACCCCGTAGAGCACTCTTCGTAAAACCGAATTGGGATTCTATCCAGAGCTGGCGATTTATTTGTTTTCAACTCTCCCTGTTGTTTCTCTACACTAGCGATGCCTGTTACTGTCGCTCGTACGGGAATCTGTGCGGTGGTCAAATGACAGTATGTTTGTACGATGCTGATGCGTGAACGATTTCCTAAACGGGAAATTTCAAACTTTGTCTTTCCTTTTACAGTGTTCAACTGCCACACCAGGCTGGTCAACGAGTGAGTGGATGAAATCCTTATCCGCTTACCTATTTTACATAGGACCAGAATTAATTCGTGTTCTCTGCCAGATCTTTTGCTAAGGTCTGATGGTGGTAGTTGTTGTATGCTTCACGCATAGATCTTTCTATAGATGCACGAATCTCTGCTGAAGTTTGCCTGTCGTGATTTGAGAGTTCATTTTTGAACCGAGAGAGCAACAGTCTTTGTTTCCTCAGCATTTTCTGAATCTCCTTGTTAAACCACGATGGGTCTTTTCCGACCTTAATCGACTTGCTAGAAACGTATATCTGCAGAGTACGCTTTGCAATCCATTTCAACTTTGCCCTTAATCAGCAGTCTGACTTGATCACGTAATGTTATCAAATTCGTCCCTACTTGCAAAGTGTTCCAAATTGATTAATTAACAGACTGAGGGGTAAACAGAGAATACAACACACAAAGAGAAAGATAAGAATTTAAAAACTCGTATACTGAGTATCAGGAGCTTACAAATTGCCGAGAACAACATTGACATCAGATTGAAGCAACAAAGAACTCACTGACAGAAGTGGAATGCAAATCACTGATAAGCACTGAAGGGAGACATACATTTTCTACAGGCTACTAGTAACGAACTGGTGGTCAATGTAGTGTTAACTAGAAGCTAATTTCTGCCTCACCACTGCTGAGATTTCAGAGGAATGACTTCAATATAAATCAGAGAGGTGAGTGAGAGAACTGAACAAATGAGAGAGCGGTCGAGTGACAAATGGAGAGGACAAGGGAGGGGCTTGAAAATAGTCAAACATTCTGCATCAGCGAATCACTCTTGGCTATTATATATGAGTGAGAACAGTGCTCAAGGTACATCTGCTGGCATTCCATATATCCTAAAACTTCTTCAGAATGCTTGGAACCTATAATTACTGCAATTACTCACAAGTTCCGGAGAAAGGTTTCGCGAATTACAATAAACTTACGACGGTACTTATGGGAAACGTTTGCAGTAATGTCAGTATTGATAACACTCAGCTAAAGAATATCAATATTGCAAAATGGCCACAATCTCTTCAGTGCTTCTTCATACGAGATACTATGTTAAATATAGTGTCAAATGTACAGCATATATTTAGCTACTGCTTATTATTGATTGTTGTAAATAGGACAACAGTCAGTCGAAAGAGGTTGTCAGTGATAATTATAGCTCTAATATATGTCTTCAGTGTTGCGATGATTTATGGAATCTGTTGTGGGCTGTAATGTGAACAATACTGAAGACGAGGTGCATAGCTGTTTGAGACGAAAAAGTCTCACTAACCCGCGATCCTTGTAGGGACTCCTGTGACGCTTCCACAAGGATGTGCAACATAAACATAGTAAAATGTAGAGTTCAGGGTGGTAAAGTCGGCTTCAAATGTGACAGAACAGACCATTCCTCAGCCCTGGCTTTGTGGTTGGGTATAGCTTTGGGACGTCGCATTTGAGCGAGGGCTTTCTGGTAAAAATGCCGTCAGTACTCCAATGAAAGTAAAATTTTTTAAAGTGTAGAACTTCCCTTAACACTTACAGCAGTAATGGGATATGTGTTGACGACAGTAGGAATAAAAATGTTAACAATTTTAATATTAAAAGTATAGTTCACCGCTTATACAAGTGATGACCTAAGCTACCTCGTTTTTATGGTTGCTGTTCTAATATGTTAGTCAAAAGTGAGATATTTTCACGTATGATATAATAAATAAATGAAATTAATTTATTGTACAGCTCGTATACTGACTCCATATTCTTACAGCGAAACCATTTCCTCATCCGTAAACACATAAGTAAATTTATTAAATGTAGTTGTACAGACAGTGAAAATATTAATCGGTAATATGATTTCATGAACCCACAAGTGCACTTTCTTATGAAACAATACTGATCTAGCAATTATTAACAATTTGTATTAAATTTAAACGAAAGCAGCAAACCGTATATCCACCAGTTGTTAAGCTTGAATACACTTCCTGCTGCAGCTCTCAGCCAATAACAAAAATGTCAGGGATTATGGCAGATTAGCGCACACACGGTACAATGGCGAGCAGCCAATTTACTTACCACTAATATAGAATATTCATCATGCGCAAAATTATGATCTGACTATTTTATAATCTGAACGTTTATTCGTGTGTGTGTTGTGTGTGTGTGTGTGTGTGTGTGTGTGGGTGGGTGGGTGGGTGGGTGCGTGTGCTGTTATAAATATTACCCGAAAATTCTAGGAATTAAAAAAAAAAGATTTATTGGGGCAGCACATAATAGTAGTGGTGGCTAATGACAGTTACAGCAACTTATCAGTAGCAGTGTTGCACCTGTTTGCGGAACCAAATTATTTTTTAATATTACTCGGCTGAAATTTGACATTAATTACAAGCTTTAACGATTCATATTACGGATTAGATTACGTTTACACATACAGTCTCATTGTTTGACACGCTGCTATGGTAAATCATTGTCCTGCGTGATGCATTAAACAATGGCACCTGCTAATGAATGAAGGCAAAGAGGGGACAATGTTTTTCTTAGTTAGAAAAACAGTATCATTCACAACCATTTCTTTCGATTTATTGCAAATTAAATATTTTTGAATTATTTAGTTTAAACAGAGAGCGGTTAATGCACAATATGTCCATATGAGGTCTGCTTTCTTAATAGAGCAGGAGGGACCGCGGCGGAATGGACTATCGGGGCAGAACGGTCTTGGTGGTTTAATCTCGTCTAGACGTGCTAGAGTTCACTCAGACTGACAAGTGTTTACCAACTCAGCGTCTGTTATGGTTTAATAAAACTGCTACTGTTGTCGCTCCAGTAACGTAGTCTGCCTATAAAAATGAGAGAATTCGCTGTTCTTTTATAGCTAACCAGACGATTTTCAACTAAGATAAATCTGTCGTAGCTTTTTCTTCAAAATCCGCATTTAGTCCAGCTAAATCATCATGGTCTTAGCTATCGTTTACACAGTTAAGTTGGAAATAATTGTTTCTCGTGCTCACTGAATTTTTTGTTAATAGATATGCGTTTGGGGTGGAATGGTCTACTGATGTAATCCGTTCCGCCCCGGTTGCCATTTACTCTTCATTTGACGGATCTCTCGCACGTTTTGCCTTTCTTGTTTACAGATAGTAAGTCACTATGTATGGACAACAGGAAGACAAAATTGGTCCAAGAAAAACATGAATCCATCAATAACTCCACTGGGTTAAGTTTCCCTACTTTCAGTTCAGAAAATGTAACAATAATTACTCAGAGTTATATGTGGGTGGAAACGAGTGAGAAGAAAGAGAGGTAAACCCGCTATTCTCACATCATCTCCCTACACGAATACCCACCAAAAGCGGTCAAAAAATCTGTGGAAGGCAAAGAAGCTAAACAGAACAGAGCAAAGAACACGTTGCTAGCTCTAGACGAGTAGAAGGAACTGAATGGAAAATGAAAACGTCTTCATTCAAAGAAGAGAAAGACAAAAGAAAAATAAACTGAGTCTACAGAAAATGAAACATCCGAAGTCGACGAAGATGGGCATGTACGTACTGCAAGGAATTATTAGTACAAATTACTACAAAAAGGAGTCAAATACATGGGTACTCATACATTCAATAACTTTCCAGAGCATATCAAAGGTCTTGTAAGTGATAAAGATTGGTTTTAGAGGGAATTAAAGAACCTCCTGTTGGCCAACTCCTTCTACTCTATCGAGTAATATCTTCACAAGGATTATAGCTCATAAGTCTGGCTGCATTAGAATTGTACAATATCCATGTACCTGAGTTAAAAAAAAAACTTTGACTCTTTCCACATCCTAGAATCCTAGAGGTTCCTCTCCAAGGGATCCATGGAAAACGATAAATGCAATGTAATGTTGTACTCTTCTTCATTTGAGGGCTGGATTGCATATGAAAAGTGCACGCAGGGTGCTTCTAACTCATGTACTGGTATAGATAATGAGGACGATGAAGCCCAGCTTAAGATGTGTCATCAAATAAATAATAACAATAAAAAAAAACGTGGTTCGCTCCGTCCCATGTACGGGGCGGAACGGACTTAAAGACACTTCATTAGTTTATTGCTATAACAAACGAAATATATAATTTTATATTTTCTTCATTTGTAAATTTTATTACAAAAATGTTAGAATAAACGGTTTCTAATTTTTCCAAATATTGTTTTCATTGTTACTCCAAATGTACTCCAAACGTTAGGCGGGCCGTTTCATCCCGGTCTCCCGGAAACCTCTTTGAAAATTTCAAAAAAATCGGGTTTTATTTTTTGCTTAAAATGTTCTATTGGCTATCTATTTTATTGTAATGTTGATCCCAATTTCGCCAGAAATTTCGTTGTCGAGTTATAAGACGATTTGTGAAAAAGTGTCTCCGAAAACCATTCACAGTGAGAACAAAATAGTCGACGTATAATTTTATCGATGGTCTGCAGGCATTATGGAAGTTACGAACGTGCTACAACTTGACATCGAACCAGCGTGTTACGATTTCTCGACAGAAGCGTATGGAAAGCGTATCTAGCGAGCAGAGCAGAGGGTGAGAGAAGCTGTATCCCAGAGACCCGCAGGACCACCACGGTCGCGAAGAAGTAGGAGGAGGATATCCTTTTACATCTGGCGATGTTACTGTATGGTACAGGGATCCATGAAACGAGGAATGTTTAACTTAACTACAAAAAATGTAGCTCCAAACTTTCAAACTTTTTTCTCGAAATAGAATTTTAGAAGATGACGAGCAATATACACTGGTGTCCACAATTTAAGCAACAAACAGCTGTTTTCCCGTCCTGTATCTAATTCGAATTACAGTCATAGAAACTGTCAATAGATGTCGTTACGATCGTGTTCAGCACGTAAGATGGCATTCCAATCAACAGAAAACCACGTCAGCAATGACGTTAGGGCACCTACCAAGTGGGGTAGAGCTCGCAGTGAGTCCCACATCCACAATTACTGAGTACACAGTCACAGACAGTGCAGTGTGGCATAGAGCATGGGTGGTTGATTTTTTTTTGAAACGGAAGATATTGCACGCATGGCGTGGCTTGCTGGCTCTCCTGATGTGAATCCCACACAGCATGAATGGGATGCAATAGGGAGACGGGTTGCATCACGTCAGCATCCACCAAACATTCTCCAAGATTTGTGAGCAGCTGCGCAGGAAGAATGGGCGTTATTGGCTCAACATGAGATTGATGAAATCATTCACAGGATGTCCCGTCGTTGTCAGGCCTGTATTGGTGCCAGAGGTGGTCACACCCCATACTGAGCACATTACCAGTTGTCAGAATGTGTGTGGAAATCCGTTAAGTTGGAAAAAAACGAAAAACATTTTTGTGTACCGTTATACATGTTGCAGTTGATTACGTTCTGTATTCTTATACTGTTTCTACTTTACAGTCACCTGTTTATATTGTTTAGTGACAAAATAAACTCAACCTTGTCAAATTTCTGTTTGTTGCTTTAATTTTAGACACCAGTATAATTTGAAAAAGGTGCATACGATTTTTCGATCTGAATTTGAGGCCAACATTCTAAATTGAATTCTTTATCAGCTTATGTAGCCGTTTTGCGATATCTTCAAAAGTGTATTTTCGATGCACATCTTTGTCTCGATTTTGTGGACGAAGTAAATAACATTTGTTTCAGCACGTCACCATTTTGTTACAACTCAATGTTTCTCAATTATCATGTGTATGCTGACAGAAAATATACTGAAAATGACTTATACGAAACTATTGCATTGCAGGTCCAATAGCAGGGCTTCAGGAATTCCCGCCGGTGACAAATGTTTCTGCTGCAACGGGTCCTTCAACCTGGTGCAGCGGTTACAGGGAGTGTCCGATGTGGACACAAAAATGATTTCTTAAAGACGAAAGTGTTCGAAATAAAACTGTATCATCAGATTTAGCATCAATTTTTGTTTAACTTGAAAAAAATTGCCGTAAATCACGTATTTTTCATGCGTTCAAAGAGGGCTGCCCCCTTAACAGTCCGTCATAAGAGTGCGAGTATCTGCGTTGGCTGCATTTTACCTTGTGGCTGTATTTTAATGATCCGTGATGACAATGACGAGTATGCTGACATTCGTCGATGTTTACTTTGATGATCACTCCGAATTTTTTATCCATACGTTTAGTTAATGTGCCGAGTGTTGCCCTCTTGGTTTTACTATCGAATTTTCAATATGGCAGCATTCCAGTCTTCAGACATGTACAACGTTAATAATTACCACATAGTTAATTACAGAGCATAATCACATATACACCGCCCCAATACGCAGCACTCACAAAACCGCATTTATCTATTTAGTTACACGTATTGTGTAATAGTAAAACTACATTCCCTATTTATGAGTCAAGATCTCCCATAAACCCCAAAACAGGACACAGAAAAATTACAAATAATGCAGTACTAGAAAATATGATGTACGGGAGGCAATTTCTCGCTATCATCCACACACAATGACATGCACAAAAATAATCACCACCTGCTCTGGAACGTAGCAATTCGCAACAGCATCGATTGAACAAGCCTGTGGTAAGTTTCGTGAGGTATGTGGCGCCATTCACAGGTCACGCAATCCCCGTGAATTACGGCCGTTGTTTTGTGGGCTCAGAGCTGGCGCTGGACAGCGTCCCGTATGTATTACATTTTGTTCAGATCAGGCGAATTTTGTGGCCCAGACATCACCGTAACTTCACTGTCATGTTCTTCATACCACTGCAGCATGATTCTGGCGTTGTGACAAGGACTGGAATGCTGCTTCAGGATGACATCGCATCGGGGACGGCAGGAAGCATGAAGGGATGCAGGTGGTCCGCATTTATCTTCACACACTCCGTAGTTGTCATGGTGCCTTAGATTACTACCACAGGTGCTAGGGAAGACCAGGAAAATTTATCCAATAGCGTACTACTGTCCTTATCGGCCCTCGTCAGAGGCATGGTTTTGTGTTTCGAGAAGCCGTTCAACTTACGGACGACGTATCCAGACACGGTTATTGAACAAGAAACGTGATTCATTCGTCTAAGTGCCACGTTTACAGTGACCCACGTCCTATCTCGATGATTCCGTGCCTACTGCTAGCGTAACAGACAATGTCGATGGGTCGACATGGGAACACTTGGTGGTCGTCTGCTGCTGAGCCTCATGTTCAACAACGAGCTCTCGACGGTGTGCTGTGAAATTCTTGTGACTGCACCAGCATTGTACTCTGTCGTCAGATTTGCCACAAATCCCCGTTTATTCTGCTTTACAAAGCGGACAAGCCTCCGACTTCCAAGTCCTTAGATGCGGCGAGGACGTCAAACGTCTTGCCGCTTACTCGTGGGTTCACGGTCATACAACCACATTCAATACAGGCTCACGAGAGTAGCACACGAACAGCCGACCTGTTTCTGAGATGCACGTTTCCAAGGGCTGGGCCGTAACAATCTTCTCTTTGCCCGTTAGTCTCTGTTCAGCTTATATACTTCCCGTACCTTGTCACGTTCCCATACTGCCACCAGGGGGCATTTATTTCCACGAAGGTCAAGGGTAATAATTTTTTGGCTCATACTTGACAATCCGCTACTCAGTGCGTGACAGATGCTACTTCGAAGCACTGTTATCCATATACTGTCCACTGCATTCGTATATGGACCGAGTGCAAACTATAGGTACGTCTTTGTATGATGTTCCCTAAGCTCTCCTACATAAGTGTCAAGGTCCACCAGGGAGACTATGATACAATGACAAAATACAGGTGTTCCAAACATAGATGTCTATTATCTTGAAAATCCTTTTAGGCTTATGAAATGACGATTACATTAAGACCCTACGCTGTCGACAGGCGTTGATATACTTCAACGGGGACAGTTGAAAATGTGTGCCCCGATTGGGACTCGAACCCGGGATCTCCTGCTTACATGGCAGACGCTCTATGCATCGGAGCCACCGAGGGCACAGAGGATAGTGCGACTGCAGGGACGTATCCCTTGCACGCTCCCCGTGAGACTCACATTCCCAACTTAATGTCCACACACTACATTCGTAGTGCCCCTGCTCATTACACTCATCACTCGCGGCAGACAGTCTTACAGAGTCCGGTAAGAGTTCGGGCAATGCGTGTGCATCCGCACGGAAGGAGGAGGTCAATGGCCGGTTAGCCTTAACTATATGAAGATGGTATCTGTTCTCCCGGACATGTCCGAAAGAACAGATACCATCTTCATTTAGTTGTAGGCTTATTGAATATCTTCAGTATCTCTGGACTATGTCAACAGCTTTTCCGGTTCTTGATCGCGCATTTATACGGACTTGTAAAAATTTGTTATTATCTGTAATGTAATTTTAATATGGCACCGAATTAATCTTGGAGGGTTTGAACATGTTGTGTGCTACAGACTATCCAATATATTAAATCCTAAATGAACTACACATCATACACGTTTATTAAAATTTTTATGCACGTAATATATAATGAGGTATTATTCATGTCACTGGTGAAACAGCGTAGTAAGTTTCGCATAATACGTAGCAATCTAAGTAATTAACAAAATGGAAGACTTCGAGGGGATTTAAACTGTAGCAATAAGTACACAGGGTGTAACAGAAACGTACGGCAGGACACATTCTTCACACGTAGACAAAAAAATTACGTTATATGAACGTGGGTCTGGAAAAGTTTTGTTTCCATGTTACAACTCAAAATGGTTCAAATGGCTCTGAGCACTATGGGACTCAACATCTTAGGTCATAAGTCCCCTAGAACTTAGAACTACTTAAACCTAACTAACCTAAGGACATCACACACACCCATGCCCGAGGCAGGATTCGAACCTGCGACCGTAGCAGTCCCGCTGTTCCGGACTGCAGCGCCAGAACCGCTAGACCACCGCGGCCGGCCCATGTTACAACTCATTTTCTCCAACTCAATAGTCATGGAAAACACACAGGAATGTAACGATGGAATCGTGGGAAACAACATGCACTCTTCTTGAGATCTTGTTTCGTTGTGCACCACCAGATTTTCTTTTTCTTTTTATCGCATGTTCCTATTTCCATGAGACGTATGTCATTGCTTGCTTACAGGTGACATTAAGTGTTCCACCGATCAGTGCGACCGTTGCAAGCACGCGGGTTACTACATAGAGCTAATCACAAACTCGTGCTCGTGCAATGGCAGTGTCCACAAATGGAGAGATGGGAAATGCCCACTTGATGTATGAGTTAGCTGGCGGCAATGGCGCTGACACTCAACGTTTGTACCGGGTGAGATTTCCATGACGAAGAAGCTCCGACAAGAAAACATTTGAAGTCATTGATCTTAGACTTAGGGAACTAGAAGCATTTAAGCCAGTTACTCGCGATCAGGGGAGCCTAGAAGGACGAGGGAAACGCAACGGCAGGCGGTAGTTGACGACGACCTAAGTGTCAGTAGAAGTCATGTAGCTGCAAAACTGAATGATGACCACATGACTGTCTGGCAAACTGTTAACGAGAGCCACTGTAACCGTACCATTTACAGCGTGTGCAGGCACTATCAGCAAATGATTTTCCTTAACGGGCACTCTTACGCCTATCGTTTATCCAACAAAGTGTCATCCCTAATTTTAATGCAACGGTGCTGTTCACGGATGAGGCGTCGTTTCAACAAGATCAGATTGTAAATTTTCACAGTCGGGATGTACGTGCAGACGTCAATCCTCACGCAGCTGTTAAAGTAAGTCATCAAAAAAGATTTTCTGGCAATGTTTGGGCCGGCGTTGTTAGTGATTGTCTCGTAGGACCTCACTGACAAAATTATTAAAATATAGAGAACGTTCTTCTTGATCTGTTAGAAGATGTGTCTTTAACTGTGCGACAAAACATGTACTTCACACACGATGGAGCACCTCCTCATTTTAGTGTTAATATTTGTCGGCTTGTAAATAACAGATTCGGTGACGGATGGGTAGGTAGAGACAGACCATCTGCCAGGCCTCGACGCTCTCCGGACCTACGCCCACTGGACTTTAATTTGTGGGGGCATTCGAAGGTTCTTGTATATGAAATCCCAGTGGAAGATTTACAGTCACCGTGCTCGTGTTAGGGAAGACCGCGAAATCATATGCACTACTTCAGGGATACATCAGCGTATCCGTGATTCACTACGACGGTGGGTTGATGCATGTATTTATGCCCACGGAGAGCACATTGAACTTCTGCTGTGAGGAAGAGTTGCATGTGATATGTTGGTGCGTTCTGTTCCTGTATGTTCCCCTTGATTAATGAGTAATGAGTTGAAGAAAATAACCTGGAACATGGAAACGAAGCTTTTCTAGACCCATGTTCATTAACACAATTTCTTCTTCTACGTACGAGGAATGTGTCCTGCAACTTGTAGCGTATATTTCATTACACTCTGCATAGGTACAACCGACCACGTGGATGAGCACCACTTCAAAACGGAACCGAATACATTCGATACAACTTCAGAGCACTAGCATATGATATCCCAAGAGTAAGAGATCTAATCTTAGCCTGGTCATGATAAGGATAATATAAATTTTTTTACACAGTCTCTTCTAGTGAATCACGTGGTAGCGCTATCAATCTTGAGGTAAACTGCCATAAATAAAATAAAAGACAGGTGTGCAAGATATAGTACCCTAGTCGGTTCTTGCACTTAGTAGTTATTGCCATAATTTAGAAATCATGAAAGTCCTTTCTTTTCTTAAATAGTCAGACTGCTGCACATTATGTGTAATTTCGTTTCTGTTTGAACCATGGTAGGATTGTGGAGCACCATCAGCTGAAATGTGCATCAGAAAATTTCAGTAAATATTTATGCTGTATATTTCATTTAACGGTGTTATTTAGTCCCCATTAATCTCATTGTTATACAGCCCTGCTCGAATTTCACGGTAAATAGTTGGGAATTGTGGCTTGGGTATAATAAGCTGCAAATGGAGTAAAACTTATTGTACTCGTTGTTGACAGACATCCTTCAGTGTTAGCTGGATTTTCTACAAATGGTAAAGATATTGTTCACTGAGAACACTCCACATTCAATCATGACACCAGCCATAAACTTCGTACTAGCGAAATATCTTCATCAAAGATCACTGTTATAACTGAGCTTGGACGGCTAGCATCCATTTTGGACACTTTCTACTGGATATAAACGTAGAACAGTTGAGACAACATTCAGGAGCCCGACAATACGAACAGAAAATTCCTAAAACCTAACTTTCTAGAAACTAAAACTTCAGTTACATAACCAGGCAGAACACAAGTACCACAATTTAAGCTCCTCAGCACCACACACCATTGATGATTATACTGAAAAATGTAACAGATCAATACCCTACTTTAACACACACGCGCACACACACACACACACACACACACACACACACACACACACACACACACACACACGATTAGCAGTTTGCCATTACTAATAACGTTGCCAAATACAAGCAATATAATGGTCATTTCAGTACTTGCGTACTGGTACATGTCGTAATCCTGTCAGAAAGTTACTGCACTGTTGCACAACACAAGTTACCCAATTTTACTGAGAAAAAAGAGCACTGGAGCAATACGTATACAGGGAGACTATTAGGTGCGGTCCACGCAGTCATCTTACACTTCAGGGCTAACAGGACACTAAACACAATCCGAAGATAGTTTGACGACGCGGTTCTCAGACGTTGCCGGTCCACGACAGAAAAATTATACATCTTTGTACAGAAGCTTCTGCTTGAGAAATATCCATTTTGTCTTCTTGGACAACGTACTACGCTTTGTAGGGATTATGCTATACAGGTAGCTGCCACAGCATCAGTTACGCCGTTGATTTCAAGACGAAGAATGTAGACGTCGTGGAAATCGTAAGTTTTCACTTTGGACTGCAAAGAAACAAGAACTAAATCGAAATTGGTTATTTACTGAAATTCTATACTTCACATTTCTGTGACTGCAGAAGGATGATAGGCTCTAATGGAACTTGCGACTTCAGAGGACTGTTATCTGCACACCCTTGCTACCAGTGTGGAAACAATTGCTACATTGAGCACAAATAATGAATTCTTTCAGTTCTTCCAAGGTGGCTGACACAACTACTGAGTGACAGGACTGAGTAAAAGTTCACATCATTTATTACTGAATAAAGTATGTACAGTACTTGGTTCTCTTTTGAAGAGCATCGACGTTAGGTACAGCATTCCAGAAGTAATCACATTGTATCAACCCATGACCAGTTTAGTTTAAACTTCCATGAAATTAAGTTCTTTCACACAGTGATGAGCTGATGGGCTAGCTAGTGGCCGTCGAAGCCGGGTGGAAGCTAGGCATTCGTCATACTAACTGGCAGTTCATCTGCTAGAGAAGTCGACCTGGTGACTTACCACTTGAACTCCAACTAACCCTACACTTCGCTCTCCTGTCATCGGGCCGTGGACCCCCTAAACCTGGCGGGTGGAACGATACTGAGCAACGCTTTGATTACCACCACGTGACAGGCGCCGCAAAGTAGCGCGGAAATGGCGGCTCCCTCTGCACGCACGATCGGAACCAAAGTGACACCTCGCGGTTTAACGCCTGCTGCTCAGGCAACCCCGCTGACTCTCCTGTTCCGCGTAGAGTATCTGTGCCCCGTAGGTACATCAGCAACAAAGTTTGGTCGCTTTCTGTATTGATGCTCTGTGGTACCGAATCCTTGGATAATCCTCAGTAGTTCCAAAGCATATTCTTAGTTCACAACAGGCTTGCAGTTTCATATGACGAATGTATTGGATGATGTTCCAGAGTATAAGATTTTCAAAATTGGCTTTCCCACATATATATATATGTGCACTTTATTACTTCCATGTATCAAGAGAATATATATATATATATTCTCTTGGTACATGGAAGTAATAAAGTGCACTGTTTCCAAATATACGGCAGATTTTACGCATTAAAACCATGGTATCCTTTCTTAACAGTAACATATCCTTAATTAAATACCAATAATTGTATATTATTGTGCAAGTTCTGCAATCATACGTAAAAAAAAGACAATAAATGGAAAACTCTACTAGCTTTTGTTATACAGTATTGTTCTTCAATATTAATTACTGTAGACAAAATCAAACCAACACTTTTCATTTATTGTAATGTTGTTTTACCAAAAACCGGCGGAAGGTTCAGTTGACATGAAAAAATAACAGGTATCTAATCCTGTACACCACACACTCGTCCCAACGTAATGACGAAAGATATATCTTGCTACAGAGTAGTACCTTGTTTAAGTTATTCACGGGTATGCTGCTGGATATGATCGTCTTCACAGCACGATATTGCGGCGATCTATCTGGCCGCCATCTTCAGGTGCGATCGCTGAATACACAATCACGCCGGAAATTTGCGGAATTACAGAGTAGCTTCTTGTTAACTTCTATCTACAAGAAACCTGAACTGCATTGGAAACTTTTTCATGGCTCGTTACGCTGTGTAGGGAAAGTTATTACATTACCATGGAGATTAATTTTACTGTATAACAAAGCAAGTCTAAATACGGATAAAAGATAAGTTTCATCTTCGCGTTGCGATCGTATTGTATTTGATGCATTCACAAAAACACAGGAGGGTCACATATTGACTTCATGTAACGAACGACGTCATGCTGTTCATCAATGTTATATTCATCCATCTTCCGAAAAAATCTTATGATTGTTGCAGTAGGACACTTACTGTGTAATGTAACCAACTTCTCAAATCTAGAGGCTAAAATATTTTAATCTACATGTATATATGTGTTTAATTGATTTTACTTCTGTACTATGCAGTTGATAAGATCACTATATCATTTTCGATAACTGTACTTCACTGAAACTGTGTAAAACAGTTACATGTATTGACTCAAGAATATTCCAGGTGCTCTAATCGCCGTTATGCTAAATGCAGACGTAAGATACGTAGCGGGTTTCCGAGAGAGCCACAAATGTGTGAGCACAATGAAAATTTCTCGCCTGCCAATAAAAGGCTGTCCGTCGGACAAAATAGCTCATTCGGCTCAATGTGCGTTGTTTAACGTTGTTCGGGTGAGTGTATTCCAGACTAGAAGTGAGATCCTGGAAAGTGTATGGCTGGCACAACTCTTCATTGACTAAACGTGTTTTCGAGTCAGAGATTTTCTTACGTTGCATGTGGTAATTGGTTGAAATCAAAGGGCGTCATATCTAGTGGGTAGAATGGATGTTCCATGACTTCATACTTACCACTTTCACCAAGTGAAACATCTCTATAAAAAACTTTTTTTCCCTTGAGAAATTTAACGATATTCTTGCCTATATTTTTACATTTAATGGTTCCAGAAGACTATTGCTAGTTATTATTTAGCACTCTGTAATGGGACTAATAAGATTTTATCACTTTTATGTATCAGAAGTTCTTAGCCGCAATCTTTTCTGCAGATGAAATCAGCTTCGCATATTTTGGTTCACGGCAACGTGCTTCCCCAAACTCTTCTGATTGCAGTGTCATTTAAATTTGGACTGCAATTTTTAAACAGTTGAAATTAAAACAGCATAATGTTTACGTAAATTTACTACTTCACTAATTTAGAACAATTTGAATATGAGACATACTGCGAAATTTTTGTAGGCACACGCTTCCTTTGTGTCGTTTGAGAAGCTTCATGAACAAAGCTATTGAGGAGGTCACGTTAACACTTGACTATCGTTGTTGCGCAACATGTATCGCAATTTAAAAATGATCCGTAATAATCTCTGTGGCAGGTAAAGAATTTTTTACCTTCCTTTCGCAAGGATTTCAAATTTCTATCAGAATAATTCTTATATATTAACAACCATGGATATGTCTATCTAAAACGGTAGGTACGAACAGATTTGCGAACACCGAATGGCTGACAAACAGAATGAATCTCACAATAAAATACTACAATTACTCGACGCTAATAGGTTAGCAGTGTGAGAGACGAAAGGGAAGAAGGGTAAAATGGTATTTTAGAGCGTTCATCTGAAAAACGAACAAAACATAACTGGGAAGTTTGATGAATTACACCAGTAGATAAAAAGTTGTGAGACGAAGCATAACTTTTTTTCGGTGGAAATAGTTTTATAACTACATGGATATGGTGAGTTCCCGATAATAATGAAATTCCTGCCATATGATCATACGACTGAAGGAACAAAGGGAAAATTATGATAAACTGCGCAAGATATATAGCGAGTTAATTTGCAAAAGATAAGTTATAGTGAAAAATTACAGTTAAAATATCTCCCCTTACCTCAGCAGTGTATCTCTTTACACTACCATTTACAGTGACGACAACTCGGTATTCATTTAGTGAGGCATTAGTGGTGAGTGACATTGTCATAATGGAAATAAATATATGTGGAACCCAGTACATGTTGTGGTGACATGTATCATATTGAAATAAGTATTAACACTTGAAGAATTGTATGAGCAATACATAATAACTTAGCAATGTTAGTAATGCTGTATGCTCTACTATGTGGAGTTGTATATAGGCTAACAGTAATTAAATCACCCTAATATCAAGAGGCATGGCCATATATAGCAGTATCAGAAGTTGGGGAAGGGACTTAAAGATTTAGATTTTTTCGAGTTTTACGAGAACAATGCAAATCTTACGTCAAGATAACCACATTCAAAGGACTAGTGCGGCCTATTCTCAAGAACTGATCCTCTGTATGGGGGATCTTACCTATGAAACCTAACCGGAGTCATCGGAGGAGTTCAGATACGAGCTCTTAGGATCGTAAGGGCATGAATCATCAGAACTAGGTAACAGGCCAGATTATATTGATATTCCGTCTACCACCACTGCGGTTACTCCTACAACTGCCCATATCGACTGGTAGAGGAAGACAGCCCTCTAGTCCCACAAATCACACCCTTAGCTTATCGGAAAGATCGAAGACATACTTTGCCACAGAGTACTTTCTTGTCAGTCAGTGATTTCTTACGACCTCAATCGATAGTGATAATATTCAATATGTCTCAGAGAGAGAGAGAGAGAGAGAGAGACAGAGAGAGAGAGAGAGAGAGAGGCAGACAGACCGACAGACATACTTATAGATAAAGCAATTTTTCTCTATATTTTTCTACATTCATTCGAGACGGCGTTGTCCACTCGCACAATACTCGTATTTCGGCAGACGAAATTTCGCATGCGTAACTCAGTTTTCGCAATTACGTTCTTCCTATTCTACTCTGTTTGCCACAGGCTCATCAGGGAATGTGGCTGCAAAACGACAGAGCTCCAGCTCAGTTTAATGTAGACGTGCGGCACCACCAAGACGCCACATATCCTGATCGATGGATTGATCGAGATGGATCGTTTCATACAACCAACTTCGGCACCAAGTGTTACACCACTTTTCCACATTTGTGCGGTAGCATCAAGACTGTGGTACAGACTACTCCTGCAACATTAGAGGAGGAAATTATGAATAGATTCGCTGTGACTGAAATGGTGAGCGTACAACTGTATTTATCTTGTCTGTGTCAATTCCTACACTGCCGATGTACAGTCTCCAGTCACGTTGTAGGTAAAAATTTTGAACCTCCGCCTATAATTTACTGCATGAATTAATGCTCTCGTTGGAGTTTTTAACGAAATTCTGGACGAAACCCATCATCATAGCCGAACTGTATTAAAGCATCGGTGCCTACAGTGCCCAGATCATGAATTTCTGTACATGGGATCGCCATCCTCTATACATACTAAGCGTTCAAAAAGCCCCGACTATTTATCCCACTTATACAGATGGCTAATGCGTTGCGAACTCTTTAGAATACCAAACACAAGCCAAAGGAACTTTGATGTCACCGTTCTCAAACTGTGATGCCCCACGGCACAGAAACTACTCATTTCTGAAGAGATGTTCCTGCTTGAAAAATGAACAGTTTGCCATGCCGCGTTCTCTGTGTATTTTCTATGTTTGCTAGTCTTTATGTAGCATGTACATCATTCTTCCAAAAGGTTCCGAGTCGCATTGTGTACATCATCCGTCGAAAAGGCACCGAGACGGATTTTATGGCGCACAAGTGACGTCAGCGCAGTAATTACGGTGACAGATTGCACTAACAACTGACGAGATTTCGACCAGTCAGTTATGAGCAGGCAGTGCCAATTAGTGGATGTACATACGTGTGTCAACATCGTTGTGTCACAAATCACAGCGAAGCAACATCTCTAAATGTAGTGTAAAAGATATTCTCCAGAATGTTTTGCAAAGTATGTTCCATACACCTTCGCTCCATAGCGAAAACAGTGATGCGTCGACGCCCGCTGCGGTTTTGTTTAAATTTAAAAGCGGATAGTTCTTTTCTGGGAAAATCATCACAGATGATAAGACTTGGTGTTATCAGTACGAACCTACCGCAAAAGGACAAAGTGCAGAAATTCACTTGAAGAGTCAACGCTTTGGCGTCATAACCGACATTCAAGCCAAGGTGACGCGCAGTTTGACCAAGATCGCACAGAAGAACTTCCCTGACAGTTGGTTTTATGAGCTTTTCTGTGCGTTATACTTAAATGACAGACTGTGCACCGGGTGGTTTTGATTAAATTGACCATCCTTCTAGTGCTGCAGTGTGGACGATATTCATCGCAGGACGCTGAAACATCGTAGGTGTGTTAACTAATTAGTGCACTCGCCGAGTATGCTGAAAAAATAATGGTTCCACTTTCTGCCACCAGGTGAAAATATGTAATCTATCAGAATGCGGTATGGGTACACGAAAAAGGGGAGGAGCGATTAGTGACGTGATAACGGTGGTTCCGGCACGTTTATTAGGATATGGTCATAATTTACAACATGTGTTCAGTATGGCCTCCAGATGCAGCAAAATGCTGCATACGTAACACGGCATGGTCGACAGTTGTTCAAACGGGGGACAAGAAAGGATCCTCCACGAGAGCATTCTGTAGCAACATCATCAGATTACAGCATGCCGGCGTCCCCTGGAAACGTTACCAACAAAGTTAACGGCCAATCCTTCCACCACCGGGAACCTTGGAGGAAGGTAACAAACAGGCACTTATCAGAGCTAATCCTGACGATTGTAAGCCTACACGTCGAGGGAATTAGAAATAGCAAACAAGTCATCTTATCGGAACTCTGCTAGACTAATAAATGGAATGTGTTATGCATCCAAGAAACCCACAGAGCGGCAGAAGCAAAAACGCCTGAAATACAAGGGATGCGACTAGCTGTGGAAGCACCACATCCTAAACACGGTAGTGCCTTATTCGTTAGAGGTGAGATGACTGTGACTTCTGTCGGAAAATCTACAGCGACTGATATCGAAATACTGACAGCTGAAAATGGTAACTTTACAGTAACATCCGTGTATAAACCTCCAGGAAAAAAAATTTCTTTCACCCCGCCAAAAAACTTCACAAACCAAAACATCAAATTCATTGTAGGAGATTTTAACTGCAACAGCACCACTTGGAGATATACTGAAACAGACGAGAAGGGACACCTGTTGGAGGAATATATAGAAACAAGAAACCTCAGTGTCCTCCATGATCCAAACCTTCCCCCGTCCTTCTCAGGTAAAATATGGAAACGTGGATATAACCCCGACAACCAGCTCAAATATAAAAGACTGCTGTACTAAAGTAGTATATCAACCTATACCTCGAACACAGCATAGACCAATAGGGATACAGGTGTATATAGCAGTCAAGACCACTACAGTACCGTTTCGCAGAAGATTTAATTTTAAATAGGCCAATTGGGAAACTTTCGCAGAGGAACCGGATAAAGCCATAGTAAAGAAGCCTTGGACGTGGCCCTATACTGGACTGAAAAATTGTGACCTGGTATCCTGACACGAAAAAGTAAGTAAAGTAAGTTGTTAAAACCATATCCGATGTAATCAGGCCGTTATGTGATTATATGCTATCCCTCAGATCAGAAAGAATACTTATACCTTCATTATAGACACGATCTTTCAGGTATCCCCATAACCAGAAGTCACGTGGATTTAAGTGGGGTTATCTGGAAGGCCATTCATCCTCAAATTGCATAGAGATGATGCGGTCGTTACCGAACGCTTCTCGAGGCAAATCTTTCACCTGACAAGCGACGTCTGGTGTCGCCCCACCTTGCATAAAAATAGTGGTACGGACACAGCTGCGTTCTTTCAAAGCTGGAATCAAGTGTTGCACAAAAATTTGCTTATAGTGTGAAGATTTCACTGCACACCTAACATGTCTGCGAGGTGTCATCTCCTCAAAGGAAAACGGATCTCTAACGAGGGAGCTTGTGAAATCACACCACAAGGTCACATATGCTGAGTGCAGTGGATGTTCCTGCACAACATATGGCGGAGTAGAACTCCATAGGCGACAGTTCTGTGCATTCACGGCACTTTGCGGAGTATAATGTGGCTCGTCAGTCCAAAGAGTATTCCCCGGCCATATGTCATCCATTTCCATGAGTGTCAAAAAAGGAAGGGCAAAGTTACGGCAGTGTAGCCCTCCTTAGGGCTTTGCTTTGTCCATATCTGAATCTCGTAGGGATACTAGCGTAAAACGCGTAGCAAAATCTTTTGAACTGTTGACCAGAGACAGACATTTCCAGAATTTGAGGCATGTGCTACACAATCGGCTATAACTACAGCAACTTCATCAACAACTATCATGGGTATGGCCGCCTTCTTCTCCCTGCTGCACCACCTAATTCACCTGTTTCTTGATATTTCTTGATCATTTTCTTTAGCCCATTTATTCACATGGGGTCTCTCTGCAGCGGTTTCTGCTGGCGATATTCCTGCAAAGCTGCGCTGCTACTGATGCTGTTGTGATAAAACAACTTTGCCAACACTCCACGGTATTTCTTCTCAACAGCCACTGCGTTTCATACGGAAAATTTCAACCTACACCAACAGTCACTTCACAAAAGAAATCAACACGCGTCGCCATGTGACAAACAGCATTTTCGCCATATTTTCACTTAGTGGCAGAAAGGGAAATATTACTTTTTTCAGCATACTCCACGAGCGCGCCGATTAATGAACATACCTACAATGGTTCAGCGACCTGAGATTTATGTAGCCCGCGGTACAGCACTGGGAACGCTGACAGTTTAATTATAACCAACCGGCAGAAGCGTTAAAACCACCATCTTAACTTTTCTCTACGTTTTATTAATCCAGCCTCGGAAACGTTTGCGCTGTTGGGTACGGTACATCCCTCTTTAATTTTTGTATAGCTTAGGTAATAAACTATAGTCAGTGTACCTCCTTGTAGCATCTGCTTTACACCAAGTCCTATGATACATCACTTTGATTTTTTTCAGCATGTTCTCAGTATGTGGCAGCATCTACTTGAAAAAACCTGTTTACTGCAGTGTCAGCATGGATTCCAGTAATAAAGGTAATTTATGTTTGTTTTTCGTAACTGCGAACTAGAATGTGTTTAGAATATGCTGCGATATTTGAATATATCCTACACTGCTGACTATGTGACTGCTAGATTCTACAGTGAGCTATACTTTCACTTTCCAGTCGGACTGCCTTCACAAATTTCAGCTGTTCCATACTAAGTTTTCTGAGTGTTGCACATGTTTTAGCTGTTTTCTAACATACACAGTATTCAGTTCGAACATTTCCTACAATTTTGGTGAATCATACCAAATTTTTATATGTAGTATTGTAGAGTTATTTCGTTCCAGAACAATACGTTGTCCACATTATAAACTTCTCATTCATAAAGTTTCAGCCCAGGATTGACGAGGCAACACGCCGCATTCATAGTCATGGTTACGTCATGGAAAACTCAAGGAATTTATGTAAGATACGAGAGACTGTGTCGATTTCAGCGCTGCACGATGTTAGTGCTGCCAGTCCTGTTGAGAAGTATAAAATTCGGCGTACTTCTAAAAATTACTATACTGTCCAGTAATAACTCCCAAAACTTCAATAATCGTTGATAATTAGTTCTTAACTAAAATTAATTCAAAGTTGTGTACTTTACAAAACATAAAAGCTTGACTATTTAAATGTACACGTCAAATAAATAGGTGGCCGAACAACCCGAGATGGGGCTTTCCTGCCAATTTTCATTTTCATTTAATTTCAATAGAGAATCAATGAGTCAAAACTAGAATCAGTGACGTCATGTTAATATTTGTAAGGGCCACACAGGATCAATTGCATGTGAAGGAAACTGCGTATTACTTTCCATTGGTGGAATAGAGGGACATTAAAATTTATCGACAGTAAAATGGCATACAAAACACTGCAATTGCTCATATTTTAATACTGCTCACTTATATGGGCTCATTATCATGTCGGACAAAAAGGAGACATAGAGCGTATGTTAAGAAGAGGAACCCCCCCCCCCCCCCCCCCATAGACGCTCTCTGACCACTGTCGAAATTTGTCATGGTGGAAGAAGGGTGAAAATAAAGGTACACCTATGACGAAGTTCCGTCACGTTATCAGCCGAGCCAAGGCTCCATTCTGCGGAAACGTTTCGACAAGTTTCTTATTCATCGTCTTCAAGCGAAGTGTCAGGTTCGTATTCCAAAATGGTTCAAAATGGTTCAAACGGCTCTGAGCACTATGGGACTTAACTGCTGAGGTCATCAGTCCCCTAGAACTTAGAACTACTTAAACCTAACCAACCTAAAGACAGCACACACATCCATGCCCTAGGCAGGATTCGAACCTGCGACCGTAGCGGTCGCGCGGTTCCAGACTGTAGCGCCTAGAACCGCTCGGCCACCCCTGCCAGCGGTTCGTATTCATGGCGTGTCTTTATAGCCGCTGTAGCGCAGGCTCCTCTACCTCATCTGCAACGGCTGTGCCAATTGCGCGCCTCCGGAAGGGATTTCGTAGACGGTGGTGGCGAGAGTCGTGGGCGGTGGTGTTGGGGAACTCGCGGTGCCGTAGAGGTTCCGGGCGTCGCGTCCTGGTGTTCCTGTCTATGGCATCTGCTCCCTTCGTCGCCTTCACATCAAAGCGCTCTCGGTATATTCTTGTAATCACCTCATCCCATGCGGAACTCAGCTGGAAACCGCTATCCCGGTTGAGAAGGGCATCATTGACGTATATCTCCACTGCCTCTTTGATGTTCGAGTCCCAGAACTCCTTCGCCCGGCACAGTACCTTAGTCTGTTCAAAGCTAAACATATGACCGTCGTTGAGGCTGTGCTTTGCGACTGCAAATTTGTCCGTCTGACCGAGGAAGACGCTTCTCACATGTTCTGAGCGGCGCTTCGAAATACACGGCTGCATCTGACTAATATTTTGTTTTCCACATTCGAAAGTGATGTCATAGATCTCAGGTGTCCGTAGTCATAATTTGTCTTTTTATTCAGTCGAGCATTATTTTTATTTTATCCCATGAACGTAAAATAGTTATGGTGTTATTTTTCTCCAAAACCCAGGAAAATTTGGCCGTGGGTGGTCCAGTATACGGAAGGAGCTCCAGACACATCGTGTCTTCTTCCGGGTTATCTTCTTTTTTCTTCTTGTTCGTGTGGAGAGCGAGTCTTATCTGTGCCTCCTAGTACCAGTTCCTGGGGAAGGTTTCCCTCAGTGGGTAAGCTTCCCTTGTCGCATATGTCTCGTCCTCAGCGCACGAAGGTGGTGAGCAAGGATTTACGTTGTGGTGGATGGTGGAAGCTACTGGCTTTTAGGTACAGGTACGTGGGCATCTTTTTTCTGTAGACAGAGTGTGCCAGCGTGCCATCAGTTTTCTTCTTTATCAAGATATCGAGGAAAGGTAGGCATCCGTTTTCTTCTAACTCCATAGGGAACTTTATATTGTCGTGTACGCTATTAAGGTAGTCAAGAAATCCTTGCTGGTTTTCTTCACCATGCGGCCACACCACGAATGTCTCGTCCTCATACCGGTAGAACGTCTTCGGTTTCAAGTGCACGGTCTCAAGAACCGTTTCCTCTATGTGCTCTATATACAGGTTTGCGATGCTTGGCGCTAATGGGATCCCATGGCGACTGCGTCTAACCGTTAGTAGAACTTTCCACCCCATCTCAAGTAGGTAGTAGTGAGCTATTTTGGATTAGATGCCAACACTCAGTAGTTTTCGATAAAATTACGGTTAAACTTTCGACTACATGAGTCCACTCGCGCATCGTAAAACCACGTTAGATAGTAGCGCAGTGGCTATGAGCACAGTTCCGAAATTTCGCTCGCTGTGTTGAAAGCCATCCTTACATTTTATTTTTCTTTGCCTGTTGCGGAATTATACCACATCAATACATTTTGTGACATCATAAAATACAACAGAATCATTTATAAAAGAAATAAGTATTTCAAATCCTTTCAAAGACAGATTGTATCATAACAGGTCTCATATAATCTTATATAATAATCAGTAATTTAAAATTAAAAACATAAAAATTCCAGTATTCCAATTTTTGCTTCGATTTTTCTTCTTATGCCTCAAGAGAACCAGTGCACTCACAAAAACATTCAAAGCATAAAAATTCGGAACACCATGAGAAACGTGTGACGGCACATATACCACGTCACTTTTTCTGTGAATATCATTAGGGAAACAACCTCGCAGTGGGGATAATTTCGCTATAAACAAGGCATATCGAAGCATTTTCTCGAACCCTGGAGCCTGCAATTGATTGTGGACCAAGGTGTGTATTTTAATTACATCGTTTCAGTTTGTGATTCCACTTCGCTGTGAGATGAGAGATAGCCTCTTCTGTAATCGGTGATCGTAATTCTTCGCCTGTCAGTAAAAGCATACTTCGCAGGGTGTACATAACAGCATACACGTTGGTAGAATTCCTTTTAATGAACATGTCAGTACTCCAATTTCATAGACAAGGAACCCATCATAGGGTTCGTTCTGCACACCCCACGAATCAATAATGTACAGAAACAGCACCATTTTTACGTAAGGTCGCAAAACGTTTTCCAGAACATGATGATAGGTTTCTTTTGTGAGCTTTCCATATATTTTGCCTATAGCGTGCACGTCCTGATGTTCCATTCGTTGGTGTACGTCTGATGGAATCGAGGGCCAAATTTGTTGTTAACATCTTGGAGACAAACGAAAGCTGTTGGTAGCAGTTTCGTGGAAGTTATTAATTTGTGTCAATAATGATGATAAAATCTACGTTGAATAATATTCGAAATCTTTATTTCTTTTACCATTAATTCCATTGTATTTTACGATCTCATAAAAAATTCTGATGTCACATACTTCCATGTCGATAAACGAAAATTAACATGAGATTAGATTTGGACACAGGGACTAATATTCCAAAACTGTGCTCTTAGCCACTGAAATACCAACGCACTTGGTTTGCAACGCGCGAGTTGCCTGATTAAATAGCTTCTAAATATTAACCGTCATTTTCTCGGAAGCTATTGCGTGTTGGCACCTGAGTCAAAATAGGTGTCATTTTATTTTCATGCTTCTATCACACTGCCAAGTCCCGATCGTGTCAGAGAGCGCACTGTGGCGTGTTCCCCTTTAACATGAGCAATGCGAATGTTTACAGATTTGTTTGAGTGGCGAGAGAACGCAAAGGGAAGTAGAGAAAACTGACAGACAGTCATCAAAGTAATACGAAGAAAGTTTCGCAACAAAATGCTCTGGAAAGCCAAAGAAGCTCCAATCAGGGCAGAAACTGCAAATATTCTTCAGTTTCTTATGTATCTACACCATACAGATTGTGTAGTTAAAATAAAGAAAATAACAACTCACAGAAAGGCGTACAAACGGTCATTCTACCAATACTCCGTTCCTGAATGGAAAGGCAAGAACTGTTAATATATAATACAGTAAGAAGTATACTTTTCGATGCATTTCACAGTCATTTGCTGATAATATATACAGGTTTATTTCTCTGTAGCCTCTCAGCATCGGGTGCATGCTTCTATCACCCCCTAAGGGCAAACCGATGTTATGCCGTCATAGGCAAATTTTGATCCCCAATGGCTTCCCTGATGACGGAATACTGATAGCTCAATCGATAGAATATGACTCTGTACTTGTTATTCACAGTAACGGTGAATACAACGTAGCCTTCCGTGTCCTTCATATGCTTGTTTGTGAGGATAAGCTTGGCAAACACGTATTTGTCAAAATCTCTCTGTTTAACATCACGTCTGTGTTACCTTCAGGATAACGACATCGCTGGACTAGAGTGGCCAGCATGAACCCTGTCGAGCATGCCTTGGATGGACTGCAAAGGGCTGTTTATGGCCGAAGTGACCCACCAGCCACTCTGAGGGATCTACGCCGAATCGCCGTAGAGGAGTGGGACAATCTCGACCAACAGTGCCTTGATGAACTTGTGGATAGTATGCCACGACGAATGCAGGCCTGCATCAATGAAAGAGGACTTGCTACTGGGTATTAGAGGTACCAGTGTGTACAGCAATCTGGACCACCACCTCTGAAGGTCTCGCTGTATAGTGGTACAACGTGCAATGTGTGGTCTTCATGAGCAATAAAAAGGGCAGAAATAATGTTTATGTTGATCTCTATTCCAATTTTCTTTACGGGTTCCGGGCCTCTCGAAACCGAGGTGATGCAAAACTGTTTTTGATGTGTGTAGATAACAGGGGTGAACGACGTCTGCAAAGAAGTGTTCGGAGGAATAGACATGCAGCTGTTGAGAAACTTACCGCCCAGATTAACTAAAGGGCTACCAACAGTAGCTCCTTAACAAACGTTCGGCGAGCTTTGCTGTGTATGGGCCTCATCAGCAGACACTCGGATCATGAACCCATGCTGCCTGCTGTTTATCGTCGACTCAGGCTGGAATTTTCACGTCATTACTGCAACTGGATGCCCAGTGAATGGCGACAAATGATTGAAATGGCTCTAAGCACTATGGGACTTAACATCTGAGGTCATCAGTCCACTAGACTTTGAATTACCTAAACCTAACTAACCTAAGGACATCACACACATTCATGCCCGAGGCAGGATTCGAACCTGCGACCATAGCAGCAGCATGGTTCCGGACTGAAGCGAAAGAACCGCTCGGCCACAGTGGCCGGGGAATGGCGACAGGTGGCCTTTCCAGATGAATAATGTTTTGTGCTCCATCGGACAGATGGTCGTTGGCGTGTACGGCGTGAAACGTCTGAAAGCTAACATCCTGCCACAACCTTCGGAATGGGCCGGGCCGGAGGGTGTTTCTCTGGTGATGTCGTCATTCTGGAAGACACAGTGAGTCAACATAACCTTGGGGCTATGTCCATCCCTACATGTAGTTTGTTAGGCGTTGGCACTATAGGATCTATCAGCAGGAGGTTGCAACGTGTCCCACAGCTCGCAATGTACGTGCTTGCTTCGCAGAGCACCGGGATGAGTTACGTTACTCCCCTAGGCACCAAACTCTCTGGACATAAACCCAGTCGAGAATCTGTTGCACTCTCTCAATTGGGCTGTACGTGCTATGGATTCTCAACAGAGAAATCACATCCCCGTCGGTACCTTTCGGGACGTCATTGACTCCCTCTCCTTACGTCTCGCAGTGCGAAAAGTGGTCATTCAGGCTTTTGGCAGGTCGTCACATTAATCTCACTGGACAGTATATTTTAGTGAACGTAATTTTCAAGTATTTTGTATCCCTAAGTCCTAACTTCGTAGTGCTCGCAAAGTGTATAGAGATACAACGAGTTCACCTTCCAAGCCACTCATTGCGCAATATATGCATGCTCATTACTCCTAAACAGGTTGTCTCCACTGCGTTTTCACCTGGAGCTACCTCTCACCACACACACCCTTACTGTTAGTCTCGTACCTACTCCCCTGCCCTTGAAACTAAGTTATAAGGTATGCCCTTTCTAATCACTAGCAAACTTTTGAAGTTCAAAATTTTTTTGTTGAGGTAACATTATTTTTAATAATACTTAAATCGCTTAAAGAGCGATGTCGTTTTAGTTTATAATCCTAAATGTGTAATTCATAACTTCAAATAAGTAATACTGGGCGCAGAATGTATTGCTTACAGTTCTCTGTAGGTGTCAGCACATACCGGTCACATCAGCCTGACATGGCATTTCCAATACATTACTTGGGAGAACTGACGATAAATGATTTTTATGAAATCGAATGACTCCTGCGTAGTAAACGCTTTCCCCAGTAACGGATTTTGTGAAAACGCAGTTTATTATCATTTTTATTTATTCTAACACCTATCTGCTTTTGTAATATAATATATATGTACCTTCCATTCCCATTTCGCCTTTCGTAATAAAGGCATATGCAATGGAATTTTTAATTACTCTGTCTAAATCTACAATTCCTATCATCTACTCGTAGGTTAGAGGGCACAGTACACTTATGAATAATCGGCACACATTTAGATTTTGTATTGTTCATAGTTGGTTTTTCATTAATCTCAGAGCTCAGAAGTTCACATAAGGTGTAAGGTGGATTAATGATACATTGGCACCAGATTTCATCACAATCCTGCCCAACACCACCGCGGACGTATTACATGATGGGAAGCTATCCACACGCACTATTAACGACATTCCATCCCCTCTTTTGACTTCAGTTCGATGGAGGTCAGAACCGCGACACCCAGCACTGAAATGATGTGGTTTTCTTTTGGGATGCCGAGGAAAACATTTCAGACACACCCCTACTCAGAATCAACACGAAAAGGCCTAAGTGGTATAAAAGGATCAATGAAATCACCCCTTTACTAAGGACGTTGATTCCCCACACATTTCTAAATTTTATATTATTCTTGTCTAAGTAGGGGAGTTCGGGTCTATGACAAAGACGAACAAGTCTATGGGCCGGCCGGTGTGGCCGAGCGGTTCTAGGCGCTACAGTCTGAAACCGCGCGACCGCTACGGTCGCAGGTTCGAATCATACCTCGGGCATGGATGTGTGTGATGTCCTTAGGTTAGTTAGGTTTAAGTAGTTCTAAGTTCTAGGGGACTGATGACCTCAGAAGTTAAGTTATAGTGCTCAGAGCCATTTGAACCATTTTTGAACAAGTCTATGTTTCCTGACTTGAGAGGAAACACAGAAATGTCAAGACAAGACAAGACAAGATAAGATCTAACGGCACGACGACGAACTGAAAATTTCACTTGATAACGCTGGTACTGTGGTGTGTCCGACTAGAGTTCCAGGTTTAAAGCGTAACATATGGAGCTATCAAAGTGTTTCAGTTTAAAGGCGTTACTGCAACGTATACGAGCAGCACTCACTTGCATAGCCAACCTAAGGGACGTTAGACTACGAAGTGTTGTCGTTACTGACCATTTCAGTGTGTATTTCACTTATGCATTATTGACCAACTCATCGGTCCAGTTATTTTAGATAACCCTTTTAAATGAGTATGGTATCTTTATTTCCTTGAAAATGTGTTACCGCATTACTTGGAGGATATTCCTTTGACAACACGACGTCGTATGTACTTCCAGCTCGACGGAGCTCCTACACATTCAGTATGTCCAGTGACACAATGAAAGGTATCCTGAGCATTGGATCGGTCGCCATGGGGTCATCTTTGGCCAACGAGGTCAACCGATCTTACGCCTTTAGATTACTGTTTGTGAGGCTCGCTCAAGAGCGAAGTATATAAGCGCGAAGTTGACACAAAAGAGGAACTTCTCGCTTATATTTTACAAGCATGTTTTCAAGTAAAGGACTGTATGAATGAGCTCAGTTTAGCAACACAGTAGCTGTCTACAAAGAGCTGCAAAATGCATTGCAGTTGACGGTGGACCCTGGGACGTCTTTTGTGAGGAAATGAACACAGTTAAAAGAAACATTAGATCACAATGTTTTATTTATTATCATCCACATTTGTCCGTTCCCCATTGTTTTCGTTAGTTCCCTCGGAAACAGTTAAGAACAAGAGATATGTTCATATGACGTTTGTTCTTCAGTATCATTAATACTGTCCCCCCTCAAAGCACGTGCATATCCTCCAGACTCGCCGTGTATAAGCACCGAAATGCATGCAAGTGTTTAGTTTGACACTGGTGTCTTTCCGACGTGCCTGCGATAAATGCAGAAACGGGGACTATGGCGACGTTACTACTGAATGCGTCCAAACAGGACCGTTGTGCTGTTATTCTTTCCTTGGCTGCCTGAGGACAAACACCAATAGACCTCTACTGCAGAATGAAGAATGCGTGTGGGGCAGCATGTCTATCGAAATCCAACTGTGATAAGGGGTGCTGCTGCTTCATGATCAAACATGTCTCTACAACGCAAATGTCGTAACGTAGAAGTTACAACGACACAAGTGCGAGGCAATTGAGCACCCACCCTATTATCTGATCTCTCCCCATGCGGCTATCACGGCTTTATTCCCTTAAAAAGACGTTTAAGGGTCGGCGATTTCTGTCGGACGACGATGTGTAGCAGGCCATTACGGGCTTCTTCAAGCAGCAGGACACGCTGTTTTACGAAACGGGCATTTCACCTACGTCGGAGGTACGTTTGCCTTACTGCTCCCGGAGATTTTACCTCATTGGCATACCGATTCTGCACTGTACGGCCTTCTAATGGAAATTTTTTGATCGCCCTTATACATAGAGCTTTCTCCTTCTATCGGTTGCAATCAGCCAGTTAGCTGTTGCTCGAATCTATAGTGTTGGGCACTAAAATTTCCACCGCGGGAAAAATAGAAAAAATTATCAGATTTCATCTATTGTGCGTATGTAACATAGTAGGACAAATAAATGATATAATCTGCAGGTTATTTGAGGGTATACAGGATGCGAAATTTAGTAGCTAGAGTTGTCATTTCTGACTTCTATAACGGCTTTATCCGACTGAGCGTCGAGTCTAAATGACGTTGGATGACAGATGAGGGGACATCATTCCTTGGTGCTGCAACTCTACGCCAGAGCACATCAGTTGTGACGTTCCAGTCTCTCGAGAATCAAATCCCACATATTTACAATGCTTTCGAGATCTGTGGAAGGTGCTGTTCATTACAAAAGTCGCACACCTGCTGTATGCTGGGGCGAATGACGATGACAGTGCAGTCTGGCAACTTTCCCCTTGAAGCCAACATACAAGGGTAATTTCACTATGATGCTCTACACAGAACCGGAACGCGTTTGAAAAAAACGTCTATCTGAATTTTTGTCTTGCTCATACTCTTATTACACTGCCTGGAGTACAATACGTAGGTCCTCTAAAGCCCTAGATTTTCATGTTCGCCGAGATCCTGCATGGCGGGGAGTAACACTGTCCGGAACCCTTAGATTACACATTCGCAATATAGAAACTGAATACCAACTATGCCAGCAGAACTGACGCTGAACAATAAGCTGCAATTTTTACGGGCCGTGCTCCCATAGTTGTCCGAATCTGACACGTGCTAGAAGATATTTCTACCTCTCGCACGATGTATGACAGTATCGTCTTATAAGCAAAAAACATTCAAATGTGATTTCTGAATGAGAAACCCTCTGCGTAATCTTTCCTCACTTACATAATAAATATGGCGTTGTCTACTTCGTGCAGATATGCTGAATTTCTACGACTTGCAAAGACAGTGGGTGGTCAAAACTATGAGATTTCGGCGAGAAACGTGTACCTGAGCATAAAAGCAGATGCTAGCCAAGCTTAGAGTTTGCGCCATTGTATTTTACCGGGTTCAGTGCTTGGAAAATGTTTTCAATATGTTGTAAGTGTCGGTCACAGTCACAACAGTCTTCTTTGCAGCTGTGAATGTATTATGCTGGTGTTAAGTGAATTCGAAAGTGAGAAAATTGTTAGTGCTCGTACAGTGGGTGTTTCTGTAACCAACGTAGCGGTAGTGTTTGGTATTCGGAGAAGCACCCTATCGAATATTCCTATTGTGTACGAATATTGTGGAAGATATTGACTGCTAAGTAGTACAGTTCGTTGGGAGCCAATTCTGAATGATCGCCAGCCTCATAGATGGAAGTATATCTCTATCGACTGGGGAAGATTTATACCACATACTGGGAAATCGGAGAAACATCATCGGCCTAGTCACAACGCGGATGATAGTGTTTGTTGCGTGGCCGTGAAAGACTCTCGTTGAAGAGGACCGAGACGAAAAATAAGAAGACGACAGCTGCAAATGACACTGCAGAATTGAATGTCGCACTCGCTAACCCAGTCAGCACCAAACCAACACGAATGGAGCTCCAGAAAAACGGAATAGCAAGTCAAACTGGATTTCTAACGACGCATCAATGATGCCAATGCCCCTAACAGGGAAACAGTGTGTCTAAACCCTGAAACCGGGACTGCGAAGCAATGGAAGAAAGTATTTTGGTTGTATAAGGCTTCTTTCACACTGTTTCCAAACTCTGGCCGAATTTACGTCCCATCAGTGGGCGTTCGGTGAGGGTTCGTTGCTGCTTTGGGCTGCCATATCGTGATATTTCACGAGTCCTGTGTGTATTATGCAAGCTCACATTACTGCCACGGGTTATGTGGCAATATTGACTGAGCAGGTCCATCCAATGGTAATATTATTATTCCTCGTTAATGATGCTGTGTTCCAACACGACAGGTTATCTGTTCACAGAGCTCGCATCGTCCAAGACTGGTTTTGTCAGCACGAGGATGAATTATCATATCTCCCGTGGCCACGGCATTCACCATATTTCAGTATTATTGAGCTTTTGTTGTCATCGTCAGAGAGAATGATGCGTGATCGCTATCTATCTCCATCATCGTTTCCTGAACTTGCCACTATCTTGCAGGAGGAATGGTACGAGATTCCCTTTAAAACCCACCAAGATCCTATAGTTATCCATTTACAGACGACTGGACGCTGCTTTGAATGGTAACGGGTTCCCTAAACGTAATGTGTCTAGCTTCTGGTGATTCCATATACTTGTATACCACCTGTAGAAGCATGCAGTACACTCTATGCGAGGGTGAGATTTTCTGCATCGTGTGTTTCTGGGTTTGAAATTTTAATGGCAAGCACTTGACATCCCTACGAAGCACTAAGCGCTTCCTCAGTTAGGTTAAACTAAATTTGCGTTATATGGCCAGTATTGGAGATTTCCATAGCGTGTTCCTAACATATTGTGTAGTGGCGTAAAAGTTGAAGTGACAGCATTGTCAATAACTAGGGCGAAAGACCCAAATATGATCACTGTGACTAATCACCCACGCCTCTTCTCTGTTCTGAAAGCAATATGCACACTATTTTTGTACTTCATATGGCCATCTTAGAGCTTTGAAGCTCTACTTTAGACGGCGTTAGCACAGAGCTTCTTATCAGTGACACAGAAGACAGTAAGGCGGTGGAGTTCTTCTAACCACGTTCATCACTTGATTTTTACCTTGCTTCTTTGTTGAGAATGACAAAATACGTGTGACTTAATCTTCTTCATTTTTATGCAGTTTAAAAGAGATTTTAATAGAGGAACAAACAGAATTATGTTCCGCACCAAATTATGAGACTGCATGGCGTCTGTTTACAATTAAGAAATGGAAAAGCTGACAGCTGAGAAAACAGACAACTCGATATTACGTTATAAGAAGTAGGGAAAGTGAAGTAACTTAGCGGAAAGGAAGCCAATCGCAAAAAGAAACTGTACTGACAGGAGGTTTAGAATCAAAGCTTGAAAACTACTACATTAAGATGGGCAAAAATATCTGCATTACTCGATATGAATTAACGTAATGGACTTTCCAGCTAGCTACGATCTATAAGCAACAATAGTCTTAGTCGAAAGAAACTGGCGCTTTACATTTGTAGAAGAAGCCTAACGTTTCAGAGTGAAGTCCTCAGTGTCTTTAAAGGACTACAGTTTTAGAGTTCACATTACATTTTTTTTAAAGTTACTGCTTTATATCTAAAACTTCATCTATTGAGTAAAAGGAGTTGTCATTCGTAAATTCTTTTAATTTGTTTTTAAATGTTGGTTGGCTATCTCTCAGACTTTTAATGCTATTTGGCAAATGACCAAAGATTTTTTATGGAAGCATAATTCATCCCTTTCTGTGCCAAAGTCAGAATAGTGAAGGTCATCCTCTCTTCTAGTGTTGAAGCTCTGCACTTCGCTGTTAATTTTTAACTGGGATAAGTGAATATGTGTATTTACTATTAAAAACAGTCTTGATCACAATTTATTTACTAAATAAATTGTGATCAAGACTGCTTTTAATAGTAAATATTTGTAACATATTGATCACTGTCACTCCCATAAGATATTCAAAAGTAATGAATGTATGTATTGTGAAGGTTATGTGAATGTCACGAGTTCCTCAAATAAATGTCAGCAAGGTGATCTTGGGTGGACTCCTGTCATTATTCTGATACACGCTTTCGTGCAATGAATTCTTTTTCCCTTAATGATGGATTACCCCAAAATATGATGCCATATGAAAGCAGTGAACCTAACTGTTTCAGCAGATCATCAATGTGTTTCCTCCAAATCCTCATCAATGCACACATTCAGAAATTACTAATATTTTGCCTTAGCAACAGACTTCTGTTCAAAGTCTATATTTATCAATGGTGTTATGCTATTTACTCTACAGAATTGTATGTACTGTGTTCCCACAAAACTGAGAGTCCATTTGCCGAGAACCACTTGATGACTTTCTGAAAGACATTATTTACAATTTCCTCATCTGATTCTTGTTTTTTGGGTAAGACTAATAATATTTGTATCATCAGCAAAAAGAACTAGCTTTGCACCTTCATGAATGTGGAGAGGCAAGTCATTAATATATATATTACGAACAATAAGGGACCCAAGACTAAACCCTGTGGGACACCATTCTTGATACCTCCCCAGTTAGAGGACTCTGCTGATTTTTGCAGACTGTATGTAGTATTAATTTAGACCTCCTGCACTCTTCCTGTTAAATATGAACTTAACCATTTGTGCACTGTTCCACTTACACCACAATACTTAAGCTTATCTAGAAGAATTTCATGATTCACACAGTCAAAAGCCTCTGATACATCACAAAATATCTCAATTGGTGATGTTCTGTTACTCAGAGCATTTAATATTTGATCAGTGAAAGCATATATAGGACTTTCTGTTGAAAATCCTTTCTGAAAACCAAATTGACTTTTTATTAGTATGTCATTTTTATGAACATGAGATACTATTCTTCAATAAATTGATTTTTCAAGAACTTTTGATAAAGCTGTCAGAAGTGAGACTGGGTGGTAGTTGTTGGCATCAGACTTATCCCCTTTTTTATGCAGTGGCTTAACAATAGCGTATTATTGTCTATCTTTAAAATGCCCTGTTTGAGTGAGCTACTACATGTGTGGCTGAGAATCCAATTTATCGGTTGGGTGCCTCCTTCTAGTACTCTATTGGAAGTGCCATCAATTCCATGTGAGCTTCTACTTTTGAGTGACTCTATTATTTTCCTAATTTCAGTAGGAGAGGTGAGCTGAATTTCAATTTTATCAAATTGCATAGGTATTGTCTCTTCCATATAATGTCTTGCATTTTCTAAAGAGTAGCTGGATCCTGCTTTCTCTACATAACTTAAAAATGATTATTAAAAATGTTTTCTACTTCTCACTTTTGTTAACTAACTTTTCATTGAGTTTGATAGAGATAGCCCTCCTGTGCACTTGGTTGCCCTGACTAAGATTAAAAATATTTCATATTCCTTTAATTTTATATCAGATATGCTAATCGCAGACATAATGCACACACTTCTGGACTTTTTAATAACTTTTCTTAATACAGTGCTGTATTTTTATAATGTTTCACTATTTCTTTATCATTACTACTTGTAGCTACAAGATACATCTCCCTTTTCTGTTTACAAGATGTTTTTATCCATTTATTAAGTCATGGCTTTTTAGATGGTTTATTACAATTATATTTCAGTGGTTTTTTTTTAGGGAAACGTTTCAAATATACTCACAAAAGTATCATGAAGTAGGTTGAATTGTAAATTAGAATCAGGTTTCCTGTGCACCTCATCCCAGTACAACAGTTTCAATCTTTCTGTAAGGAGCTATGTCACATACCGTAACTAGCTGTGCATCATGAGCAGAACCACCATTATTAAGAGGAAAAGTTTCTATTTGATTACGTTTATCTTGACATATAAAATATTATCAATCAGTGTGATGCTCTCCTGTACCACCCAAGCAGAAAAATAAACAACTGGTGTCAAACTGAGAGAACCAAGTAATACTTCAAGATTAAGCTTTCTATCGGACTCTTTCAGAAAATCTACTTTGAAATCTCCACAGAGAATAATTTGCTTCCCTCCGTCTGACAGATGGCACAACAAAGAAGCCTAGCTTTTCCAAAAATAGCCGAAAATGTCCCAATGGGGACATATAGGTGGCTTCACTTATAAAATATCATTGTTTAGTGTAAGCTCACACGCACATGCTTCTATATGTTGCTCTACACAATTTTTTTTAATTTCTAAATTTTTCACAGTAAAACAGATGTTAACATATATGCCAACTCCTTCTCTGTCCATAGTGTCTCTAATTACATGTTCCAAAGCTTATATCCACTTACATTTAACTTTTCCATATCTGTAACTATATGATGTACAGACAAGCATAGTACATCTGTTCCATCATCAGTGGCTAAGTCTTCTACACAAACAAGAAGCTCATCTACTTTGTTTTTTAATGCTCTGATATTCTGAAGCAATAAACCAACATTATTTTTCACTGCACTTTTACGAGAATCTTGTGACATACTAACATCATTTTTCACTGTAATTTTATGGAAGTCTTGCGAAATTTTAACATATCTAGTATCCGCCCGTCTGAGATTCTCATTAAGCTTAATTTCATTCAATATTGAAACATTGGACATTGATCTTAGCCTAAAAACGAGGTACTCCCACGAGTTTCAGTACCCCCCTCCCACCCCTTAAAGATCTTGCTATCATCCCAGCCAATTTACCCTTACCTGTCCTACTGAAATGCAGGCCATGTCTTGTGGCGTCCTACCAACCAATACCATCAACAGGAACCAGACCTATGCCTGACTAAGTAACTGTCTGAAGCAGGTGATCTAGCTCCATATTGATCCTCCTGACAGAGCTGTTCAGTTGAGGCCAATCCTACAATATGCAATCAGGAGTCAAGCCTACATTTGCATGGTTCGTTGCAGATGCTGTTTTTACCAGGTCACATTCAGTATTCAGTATCGTAGCCCAGATCCGTGTCAATAGTATTTCCCGCTCCACCCGCTACCACAACATGATCCGGCTTTGTAAAGCCCTTGCAGAATGATCCTATATCCTCTATCACTTGGCTAAGAGTGCACTGGGCTTGAAAAAACTTGTGACCTGGTACCCATCATCAAATTTGTCCTGAAAGATCTGGCCCTCACCTCTTCCATGGCTACTACCTAACATCAGAACTTTCCTCCTACTTTGTACTTTTTTTGGAACTGTTGGCTTCCTGGTGAGAGTCTGTTGAGTGCTGACTGCACTTACATCTACCTGAGCCTCTTCGTTAGTTAACTGAGGTAGCAAGGCAAATTTACTGTGTGTGCCAATGATGAAACTGTCAGATACTGTTCCCTTTTTGTGGCTCTGTTCCTTGCTACCTTTTCCCACGTGTCTTCACCCGTCTACGCCCTTATCCTCATCAGTTCCTCTATAGCACTATCCAGGTCAGTCTTAAGGGCTCTAATCTTTCATTTCTGTTCATCTATTTTCCTATCCCTAGAACATATTCTGCAATACCATGGAAGTGACCCATTTACTTCCCCAATTCCCTTGCCACGAAATTCCCCCCAGTGTAACCATCTGTCACAACAACTACATAGAATCCCAGAAGTAACATTCCTAGGCAGCTCAAACGCCTCACTCATGTTTGTTTACAATATTTTTACAAAATTTATCGAGGCAATAAAAGTAATGTTCTATTCACTACAGATCACAAGAGTCACTAAAGTTATGTGGAACACTAATATACGTGTCTACTATTAATATAGTAACGTAATCCACTTACACTAACGTTAAAACTCAAAACTTGTGTACCCGAAAAATACGCCTAAGCTCGCATTTGAGCGATATGAACTTTACACGTTTTGAAAGGAGATAAAAGATAGAACTTAAAAAAACTTTAATTCCCCAAATAGGTACGGCACTACTGCACTGAAGAGCCAAAGAAACTAGTACACCTGCCTAATGTCGTGTACGGCCCCCGCGACCACGCATAAGGGCCGCAACACGACGTGCCATGGACTCGACTAACGCCTGAAGTAGTCCTGGAGGGAACTGACACCATGAATCCCGTAGGACTGACCGTAAGTCCGTAAGAGTACAAGGGGGTGGACATCTCTTCTGAACAGTATGTTGCAAAGCATCCCAGGTATGCTCAATAATGTTCATGTCTGTGGAGTTTGGTGGCCAGCGAAAGTGTTTAAACTCAGGAAACTCTTCGTGGTGCCACTCTGTAGCAATTTCGGGCGTGTGGGGTGTCGCACTGCCCTGTTCCGTCGGAATGCACAATGGACATGAATGGATGCAAATTATCAGACAGGATACTTACGTACGTCTCACCTTTCACAGTCATATATAGACGCACCAGGGGTCCCATATTACTCCAACTGCACACGCCCCGCACCATTACAGATCCTCCGCCAACTTGAACAGTCTCCTGCTGACATGCAGGATCCATGGATTCATGAGGTGGTCTCCATACCCGTACACGTCGATCTGCTCGATACAATTTGAAACGAGTCTCGTCCGACCAGGAAACATGTTTCCAGTCATCAGAAGTCAAATGTTGGTCTTGACGAGATCAGGCGAGGCATAAACCTTTGTGGCGTGAAGCCGGCCGCGGTGGTCTAGCGGTTCTGGTGCTGCAGTCCGGAACCGCGGGACTGCTACGGTCGCAGGTTCGAATCCTGCCTCGGGCATGGGTGTGTGTGATGTCCTTAGGTTAGTTAGGTTTAAGTAGTTCTAAGTTCTAGGGGACTTACGACCTAAGATGTTTAGTCCGATAGTGCTCAGAGCCATTTGAACCATTTTTTGTGGCGTGCAGTCGTCAATGGTACACGAGCGGGCCTTCGGCTCTGAAAGCCCATGTCGATGAAGTTTCGTTGAATGGTTCGCACGCTGACACTTGTCTGTGGCCCAGCGTTAAAACCTGCAGCAATGTGGGTTACACTTCTGTCACATTGAACGATTCTCTTCAGTCATCGTTGGTTCCGTTCTTTCAGGATCTTTTTCCGGCCCCAGCAATGTAAGAGATTTGATGTTATAATTGATTCCTGATATTCACGTTGCACTCGTGAAACGGTCGTACGGGAAACTCCCTACTTCATCGCTATCTCAGAGATGGTGAGCCTCATCGCTAGTGCGCCGACTATAATACCAAATTCAAACTCACTTAAATCTTGAGAAAGTGCCTTTGTAGCAGCAGTAATCGATATAACAACTGCTACAGACACTTGTTGTCTTATATAGGCGTTGCCAACCGCAGCGCTGTATTCTGCCTGTTTACATATCTCTGTGTTTGAATATGCATGGTTATACCAGTTTCTTTGGCGCTAGAGTGTAAATATGTGTGTAATGAAAATAATCTAAATTCTTCATTTAATACTTATGCAAACGTCTTAAATTTGTATGCAAACCTACATCTAAAGTATGCTGAAACTGACCCTTGGGTTATGTTTTGTTTGTTCGAGAAATACTTTGAAACGAGTGAAAACATCAATATGAACTAGACTCTAATTAACTTCCTTACAGCGTAATATTAATTAATTGACAGTTATTATAGAGTTAACAACTTATCTTCACGAGCTTGTGGATGGTCTGCGTCAGGGGTCACTGAATAATGTGTGAGTTTTCCCCTTGATTTCTCTGAAATGCAGATCTCCAGTTTACAAGTTTGCGCTGGGTGAGATGGGAAAACTCAGTATATTAGTCAACTGCATGACGGTTTGTAGGGAAGCAGCCTATTCACGCCATATAGAATACATATGCTTTCCATAGAGTGCCAGCCTAGTCCGCTCTAACTAGCTATGACATCACGAATGTTGTGCAATACCTTAAAAGTAAAGTAAATGATCTGAAAAGTTAATAGCAAGTCAGGAGTGATGCAAAAATAATAAAGTGTTAAGTTTCAGTTTAGTAACTTTAAAAGTTTTCGAAATTTGGACATTTTACGTAAAAATCACTGGCGCAACAGGAAGAAGCTAGAAACTTCAAAATTTATATTCTGATTCCTTTTTCATGATAATTTAATGGAAACAGCATGGTTGGTCTCACAAAGTAATATTTTGGTTGAAATTCATGATTTTGTGTTTTGTGTCCTAAAAGTACGGAAGCTAGATAGATTAAGTAATTGATTAGACAAAGCTAGAATGTTTAGATTTAGGTAGAATTGGGATACGCTATAATAACACAGGTGTGACAAGTTTCCATAAGGTAGCTATAAAACTATAGCTGTAGCGTCTCTCCAAAGGGCAAGTTCAGAGCTCATCTATTGCGTGCGGAGCAACTAAAATAATTCTCTCGCCAAAAGTATTTAACCTAGTCACATCATAATTTCATTACAGATACTTACCTGTGTGCTGATAGCACAATTAAATTGAGAGCTTCACTGGCCTTCAGCGAATGAAGCAATTAATTATTTAGTAACTTCAAGTGGTGTTTTGCTAGCCCCGGCGGCTAGACAGGAAGGCAAATGGTGTCGGGTGCGCCTTCAGCAATCCGCACCGCGGCTATATAAATAAGAGCGCTGCGAGCTAGAGTCAGGCCCCAGTTCTCTTCTAGATTCGTATCAGCGAGCACTCTGTGTCGGAAGCCACGTTGCGTCTGTGCAGTTGCAAGGAACAGCCTTGGATGCCGTATTATGTATCTCGGTATGCACATAACGATGAGTTCGCGCTGTGGTAAAGTGTTAATTGCGAAACGACCTCAGTGATTTATTCTCAGTTTGCTTATGTCGTATTTTCACGTGTCGCCGCAGGACAGACGTTCTATCACTACTAGCGTGGCATTTGATGAGTATTAACACCAATTTTTGGCGAGCATTCACTTAGAACATTTACATCGATAACGATTATTGAACAGTTTCGTTATCTAGGGATAATAGGATCCGAGCAATAGACTCTCAACAGCTCTGATAGTACAATAGCTGATAGTATCATTGCTTGGGTAAACATTTGTCTGAAACTTTACGCTTTATCATTTTCAGAATATAGTGTAAATTGTTATAGTAAACTGCATTTTCTATGAATCCCAGACATCATCCTAAATCGTCAGCGTAATGAACTTCAATGATCAGTTACTTTATTTCTCCATCAGAGTGGGCACAATGAACTTTAATTACAGGCATCACGTTTCTGCTAGTCACTTTCTGGTTGCCAACATTGTAGTTAGAGAGCCTGTGTTGAGAACGGCAACAATAGACAAAATTTTCCACCCACCGCCCCACAGGTTGTACATCAATATGAACAATCCGTGCTCATCCCTCCTTCTAACCTCCATCCTCCCACCATCACGCTCCATAATCATTTTCCTCCATTATGAAGAGGCATGAACCTTAAGAACAGGGCTTCCCTTCCATAAATTAAAGCTTTTCATCAGTCAAGAACAGAATCAAACTGTTCTGTTAGTGGCTCAAACATTTTGTCTCCTTTGTGGGCTTTCAGTCGATGATCAAGCTATTTTGATTTTAAACGATCACTATTTTTGTACCAGAAATTTGGAAACAATGAAATCTGCGAGGGAAAATTGCATAATATTTGTTTGGTTTACACCACAAACTACTCACGAACTGCTGTCGTTTGTTCCTCATTTAGATGAACGCTTTCTAAAATTCCAATTTTCTGTTTTTTCAAACTCAACCCAAGAAAAAGGTTCGAAGAGAAATGATTCCCGCAAACGAAACTAGTATAAATATTTGAAACATTTAGTGTGTTTCCAGTTTCACCCGAAGCCAAAGGAGGACGAAATAGGAAAATAATTGTTAATATAGGTGATATACTTAAGTAGTTGGCCACGTGATCCACAGATCATTTGGACGCTTCTTTCATAGAAATGATATGGAACTTGTCAATTTACAGGATATGTAACTTAACTGTTAGTGTTAACATAACTGAAGAGATATATTTTTAGTGCTACTCATGCAACTAAATTCATAAACTTTTTTTATTTCTGCAGGTTATCAGTTTTTAATCAGTGATTTGTCCATGGAGTAGAATTATTTGTGCAAGATAAATGATTTTAGGTTACATTTAAAACTTACTTTGTTACCTGTCAATCAATTTGTTATTGAGTGAACCCTTAAAACATTTAGCTGCTGCATATCGGGCCCCTTTCTGATTCATGACAGCATTAGTTATGGGTAATGAATGTAATGTTTCTCTTTAATGTTACAGATACGGACATCACTGTGCTTCTCAAATTGTGGCGCGGTGAATTTCGGTTGTGATGTTGCAATTGAACTTACTAACTTCTTGATGAGGTACCTACATGACGACTACGGGTGAATTCCACATATTATTCTTGCTGCTCGCTTTTGTGTAGTCAGTACTTTCTTTTTAAATGAAGAGTTATCCTAGAAAATTACTCCATAGCAAATTATTGAGTGAAAATCTGTAAAATATGTCAGGATCTTGATTCGTTCGTTTCCAACACTTGCAACTATATGAAGAGCAAAAGTAACTGAACTTAACTGTTTGAGAAGGTTACAGTCAGTAATACATTTCTTCCTGTTCAAGTTGTTATTAACAGGTACACCCAAAAATTTGGAATATTCTACCCTATTTACTGACATGTGTTAGTGTGCTGCTTCAGTTGATGGTATGTCTATGTACTGTACAGAACTGAATGTAGTGTGTTTTCTCAAAGTAAAGGGCGAGTCCATTTTCAGAGAACCAATAATTTTTTTTTTTCAAACGATATGAACAACATCTTCTGTTGCCATCTCTCTGAAAGAATTGATTATAACACTAGTATCATCTGTGTAAATTACCAATTCTACTTGTTGAATGTTAAGTGGAAGGTCACTCACAACATATATGAAATAGGAATGGACACAAAATTGAGCCCTGTGATATTCCCTTTGAGATTTCTTCCCAATGACTAAAATTTTCTACCTTTCCAACACTTTTTGAATGATTCAGCACAACTGTTCGTACTTTGTTTGTTATGTATGATTCAAACCAAATGCGTGTAAAGCCATCAGTTCCACAATACTTCAGTTGTTTCTGTAAATGTAACGTGATCTACACAATCAAGTGGCTTTAGAGACCACAAAAAATAAAATCAGGAGGTATTTTATTATTTACGGCTCTTAATATTTGGTGTGCGTGCGTGCTTGTGTGTGTGTGTGTTTGTGTGTGTGTGTGTGTGTGTGTGTGTGTAAATAATATTTTCAGGCGAGCAACCATTCTGGAGTTCAGTGTGTAATATGCTACATAAACTGTTTCTAATTAAATGTGGGACTCCTCTCGAGTACATTACTATTTGGAATATTTGGAGAAAGGTGTCAGAAAAGAAACTGGACTATAATTTTTTTAAGACTTTCTTGTCACCTTTCTTACAGAGAGGTTTAACAGTTTCATATTTTAATCTGGCTAGAAAAATTCTCTCCGCCAGTGATGCGTGACATATATCGCTAAGGACATTACTTATTAATTTAGAGAAACATTCCAGCATTCTGTTTGAAAATCCACCAGCACTGTGTGAGCTTTTGTTTTATAGAATTTTTATAACTCTGTTAATTTCAGCGAAAGATGTTACTTCTAGTTACTTAAAATTTTGTGGAATGATCTTTTTAGTATATTCTCTCGCTTCTTCAACAGAACCATTTAACTCTATTGTTGCTGCTATATTTAGAAAGGGATTGTTAAAAGCACTTTCAGCTTGTGAATTATCGATCACAGAATTTTCATTTAGTTTAATTGTTACGGTATGCTGACTGGCTGTCCTATCTCCAGTTTTACAATACCCTTTAGAGTTTTAATCTTATTTTATGCATTATTTATGTCTGTCAATACGTGTATACTTCTGGACTTTATGGTGATTTTCCTTATAGTACTACAGTACTTATAGTACTGTACGTATAGTCCTTATAGTACTACAGTATTTTTTGTGGTCGGCACGTAACGTTGGATCTTAACTTATTGTGGCTTTTATATAATTTTACCTCTTCCTCTTACATGAGATTTTAATTCCCTTAGTTATCCATGGCTTACTTGTTTTTCGATGGATTTTATGGATAATTATCTTGGAAAGATATTCTCAAATATTGACACAAATTCACTACGGGATACACTGAATTTGTCATTAGCAGCTCTGTCCACATATACTTTATCCCATACAACCTATTTTAACTTACTCTTATATTTCTTAATCTCGTTCCTGTTAGTAAGCCTCACTTATTTGTATGAATCTGCCTCGGGGCTGTAAGGTGCTATGTCATTTATTTCCATTGATTGCGCATCATGATCAGACAGTCAATTACACATTAATTGTTTCAGTCTCAGTGCTGTCCACAGATGTGTTATTTTTCATGGTCCTGCTTCTCGCTGCCCATCAGCTAGAAAATTAACTACTTAAATTAGATATAAACAGCCAATTAATGATTCTAGTTCATTTTTCCTGTCTGTGTCTTATGAAATCTACCCTGAAAATTCTGCAAACTACTAACTGTTTCTTGTTGTCTGACAAGTGGCTCAATAGTGCATCTAGAATTATCATAAACAGCTGAAAGTTTCCTGGAGATGTCTGCAGACTGTTATTATTACGAGACTCATAAGTTCCTGCCCCTGTGTTCTGGTATACACAAAAACTGCGTGTTGTAATATTTCCGACTTCGCGTGAAACTATTACATATGCTGCAATTCTTCCTTTTTCCATGTTTCCTCTACAAGAAAATGATGCTAGCCGATAATACCTGCTATTTAACCTTTATATACAACTTCTATGCAAATTGTATCCTTATGCAGCTTACGATGGGGTACAGTGGAAAAATAGGGGAGTTCAAAGATACGACTAATTGGGAGATGATTTCAATTAACGCTGTGTAGAAATAAAAAATAATAAACAGTAGAGAAGATTTTAAGTTGATAATCGTGCATTTTGTGTAAACTTGCTCTTTAAATTTACTTATTCGACCTGGTAAAACAGTTACGCACACTCAGTTTGGCCTTTAGAATAAGTAGAAAATTAGGAGACATTCAGAACCGCAAATAATGTTACGCAGAAATCGGAATCGAATAAAAATTCCGAGAGCAAGGACGTCGACAAGCACTATCACTTGACACAGCCATTAGGGGAATGCCAGGCAAAGTGGTCAGGCCAAGCTATTCCTGCTTTTAAAGCCGAGTAGCAAAAGGCGGAAATGCATAGAAATGAGTGATCATAATCGACAGCTACTGAAGTATAATAATGAATTACTTAATCACTTTAGAATCAAATTAAGTACTTTAAACAATTCAACTTTCACAAAGCGGCAAAGTGAGAGGGCAAAGTGGCCACGTAGTTTTATACTGTTTTAATAAAGAACTAGACACATTTTATTTTGAAACATGATTCGAATTAAGTTATCTACACTTTTCACAAATAAAAGTCAAATTGTGTTCCTTATCTCTTGTACAGAGTTCGTGGGCGTAGAGAGAGCACATCTGGCACTTAATCCACTGCTGTTCTGGCCTCTGCCTTCATCGTTGTCAAAATGAGCTCATGTAGGGTTGGTTTCCCCGCTCTTCACAACGACTATCTTCTCTTCCGCTGCTTTCCGTTTCCCCTTCTTTTTATTTTCTTTTTCATATCTTTCTTTATTTGCCGCTTCGAGGCCACTCTTATAAGGACTTCCTGTAAGTATCGCCGCGAAGCCCTTCTTTCGGCTACTTTTACGTTTTCCCCTACACAAAGTTGTGGAGTTGCCAGATCCCACTGCCGAGATAGCCACTGTGCCCACATTTACGCCATTACAGAAAAGCTGTTTTCACTCCGATAGCATGACTGAACTTTCGATAACAAAAGTACGATTACAGAGTCAAGATATGACACTTCCGACAAAATTTCATTAAAAAGACGTAAGTCACATATCTTTTCCATAATAAATGCACGGCCTGACCGTTTACCTTATCAGGGTAACTAAAATCTATAAAAATTACTATAATTCCCAGGATCGGAACAGCAAACAAGTTAGACTTCATGGAGTGACTGGGCCCTCCAGGGAGTGTAAGTGAAGGCGTTTGTCGCGCATTGCTAGCACCTCATAATCCCCGGGAACCCAATAGCCAGTTTACCCACCATGGTCACTTTGCCCGGCTCTTCCCCATACATGAAAGTATAGATGATTGTGAACCGCCTGCCGCAGTAGAGCGCACTGCCATTTACACATATATTGAATGTTCTCGGAAATTGCAATATTTCATAAACAAGAAAGTTCAGGAGACTTCGAGAACTCATAAATATTAATGCATAGATAACTGCAGGCAGTAGAGATCAAACCGTGACCCGAACAGCACCACGCACCGGATTTAGCCATTAAACCTTGGCGGACGATACACAGCATTCGGCATTGCTTCACATCTTCGCAAAACAGCCGTCTGTTGATTCGGTCCGCACTACAACTTACTGGACCTTAAACTAGTCAGTGGTCTTTCGTATGGTGGTGCTTCTAGATCCCCACGTCCTGATCGTGTTGGCATATCGCAATCGTCACTGTGACATTCAAACGGTGTTACCTCCATCGATATATCTCCATTGTCGGGCAGGTCTCCATGTACCTCCGTCGATAAGTTCCATTATTGGGTAGGTCTTCATGTAATGGAAGTTCCTATCATCGATCTACCCATCAGGACTACGTGAGGGTTTCATACGAAGGGCATGAAAGACGTATGTGCGATTTTGACTCCTAGGAAGTAAAGTCGTCATTTTCGATATCGTAGGGGATGTCTTTCAAGCGGCGTGAGTCAGGACAAGCTACTGCCATAAGAATCTTTCTAATAGTCCAACCTTCCAGTGTGAGACAATTTAATAGGTCTACCGATCAGTTTTCTGCATTTACTTTCACGGTTCCTATGCTACGTGCCATTACGTGAGCCAGCTACCTTTTATCTTCATGTCTGGTAATTACTTGTTTGATTTAATAATCCTGACCATTGTAATGTTGTAACGGAAACCTAGAATTAATTAGTGTTTCAACTTCGCGATCGTGGATAAGTAAAAATTCCATGAAATCTGTACGGTCTTATATTTTTTAGTCGTATGCTAATTGTACGGCACATAGCATCAACGTACATTGGAATTATATCCAGCGACATCGTATGTACACGTTGTGTGCGACCAACAGACTGCGGGTGGCAGGCAGTTATTATCCTGTGGATGAAGATGCATCACTAAATTATTTATAACATCGTTCTAGACATTGAAATATTTTGAAAATCGAAGATCATTTACACACTATGTTCAGTGCTTAAAAATGGTGTCTCAAATGACATTTTAAGTCTCAGTTGATCTGATGATGGAGCATCGTGAAAGTATCGCAGTACCGTTGGCCACAAAGGTTTTTGAATGACGGGAATGCATTCCAATCCTATTGGGTCAAAGTTTCTTCTGTTGCATCGCGACCCTGCAGACTGCTGTGGCTGTGTTAGGAAAAAGACTCCGTCTGAAGTTTGCCGCAGCATCCCTTACTACTAGGTGTTTTTGCACAAAAAGATGTATTTAACGCGCTAAAATTGCGTAAGTCACCGCCTGGGGCTTCTGAAAGGAGAAGGTGTGACACTGTTAGAGTACCACCAGGAACGTTTAGTCGCTGGTACGCGGAAAAACTGGAGTAATGGTGTCTTAGTTGCTCAACGGTCAGTGGAAAAACCACTACTATTTCAGAAACGATAGCGGACCAGCCATGCGTATGCAGGGTCAATCTCCTAAATCGTGCACCGAAACTAATGCGGAAAATGAAAAGTAGTATTCATGTGGGTTTTCACAGAATGGATTCATAGTCAGGGGCTCGTAATGTTGCGAATAGATAGATGGCAATAATACTTAGAAAGTGTATTTTTGTGAAAATACACACTTTTTAAAATGTAAAAATACCCTTTCACATTAACAAAATACAAGCAGGGTAAAACAGAACCTCAGTGGTGTTTGTTACAGGATTCTAGTGCGAGTCGATTACGAGATATCGTATTGTGAAAAGTTCCGAACAGACACTTGCACAAGACCTGTGGTAGCACACACTGCAGAGCAGCACAAGTGCATACACTTGTTATGTGGCTTCTGACCAGTAACGAGACAGCTGACCATCACAGGTTGTGATAAAAATGACCACCGGCAGCGCAATACATGCTTCCAGTCTGGTACGCAGCGGCTGCAACACATATGCTAGCATTTGACCGGAGATGTCCAAGCACAGTGCAGTAGTACGTTGTTGCATATCATCGAGTGTAGCTGGTATTTCCTTGTAGACAGCGTCTTTCAGCTTTCCTAATAGAAAAATCTACAGGGGTCAAATCCAGCGAACGATCCGGTCAAGGTACAGGTCCTCTGAGTAGAATCCTGCGGTTTTGAAACAATTCGTGAAGGGATGCTGTAGTACTTCGTGCAGTATGGGCTGAACAGCCATCATGTTCGTACCACAGGTTCCTCCTAGTCTGTAGAGGAATTTCTTTTAGCATTCGAGAAATATGGTGTGTTAGGAGGTTGCGATACTTGAGCGCGTCCAATGTTCCGCCTATGAAAAACGGGCCTATGAGCTGTTTGTTTACTAACCCACACCATAAATTTACACTCCACGGACGCCGACGTTCCACCTGGAGAAACCAACGGGGCTTGTCAACAGCCCAGCAGTGCATGTTTCAGTGGTTTACCTGGCCATGATAGGCAAATGTGGCTTCATCATTAAACAAGATACATGATACATCCGCAGTATCTTGTCTTAATGCCCACGTACAGAAGTTAACACGATTCTCATAATCGTTCTTATGCAGCTCATGATGTAAAGAGATGTAATAGGGATGGAACCTATGTCCATGGAAAATACATAGGACACTTCCCTGACTCATGCTAATTCCTCGCGTGATTGCGCGGAGGCTAACGTGCGGATCAACTGCAACAGTAGCAAGAACATTAATTTCCCATTCGTCTGTCGTCATTTATTTCTTTATGTAGTCGCTTGTTTCCTTCTGGTACGTTGTCTGAGAGTTACACTACCAATTTAACGTAACTGGTTGAAAAAGTTGTCAAAGAATTGCCAAGATGGTTAACGTCTATTGGGATATCTTTCCACATATCCCGAACAGTAACGAACTGCATTCTCCCTACACTCTCCATACATCTTGAGCATGTCGGCTTTTTCTGCAATGGTAAATCCCATCGTCCACTCACAACATACTTCTTATTCTGTCATACACTAACTGACTAGCAAATCGCAATACAGTCAAGGAACGCACAGGCACGCTGTAAGCAAACATAGCAGCATCGTGCCTAACTAAGCATTATGAATGGCACAAACAAGTGTGGAAACTTTCCAAAATACGATATATCGTAAACGACTGTCACTATTATCCTGCAAGAAACACCACTGACAGTCTAGTTTACACTTCTTTTAGTGTTTTTTAAATGGAACAATACCCATTGACATTAACAAAGTGTATGTTTGCTCAAAAATACACTTAATAAGCATTATTACAATCTGCTGATTGGCTAAAAATACGAGCTCCTGGCTACCAAACCATTCTGCGAAAACCGCACATCAATGGCAATTTCAATTTCCGCAATATTTGTGTTGCAGTTTTTAGGTGATTAACCCTATATATCGACACCAGATTCTCTCACGACCTACTGCCTGGACTGTCGCACACTAATTGACTAGGTCGCACTGCACTCAACGAACACAAACTACGCAGGTTGAATGGCACAAAGAAGTGGTGATGAGGAAACTTTTCAAAAGCTAAACAGCTCCCTGTAGAGTCCTGCAACAAGTGTCACTGACATTTTGATTTACATTACTTTTAGTTTCTTGATGTAAACAGGCATTGTTCCATTTTAAAAAGTGTCTGTTTGCACAAAAATACACTTTATAAATATTATTACAATTTGTTTATTGGTTAACAACATGAAACCTGACTAGACATCACCAGCAGTTTCCATTTCCACAATATGCCCGGTGCCAGTTTTAGGTGGTTTACCCTGTATACTGCGAAATTTAGACTTGCTGTGTCAGTCATCACGAGCCATGAGGGGTAGTCCGCGCCAGTCTAAAACCCAAACTGAGTCAGCAAGCTGCACTGTCATACTGTCAGCACTAGCTGCAGGTAGTTTCCCGCGCTAAGTCTGAATGAGTTGCCCGTGCTATGTCTCAATGCGGCCGACCTAGTACCTTCCCACCGGTGGGCCACCTGCTGGGTGAATATCTGCTATTGCCCGCCTACCCTGGTGGACCGCGGCTGGAGCCCAGGCCATCTAGCCGCCCAGCCATCAATACCCTGAGCGGGAGAAAACTGTCACTGTTGATCGCTCGCCGCCGGCGCCCCTGTGGGAAAACGCCACGCGCTGTCTGTACGACGGGCTGTTGCTGACAACAGCATGCTTCCGCCGGCCGAGGTCATCCCGCAACACTGAAGGCACTGATCGCCTCTGTATACTTTATTTTGGAATAAAAAGATTACTTGACAATACTGTTTTCATGATGGATCGTCGGACAGCAGCAGAACCGCATTACTGCCCCCCCCCCCTCTCCCCCCCGCCAATAGTGGTGACCTGGTGCCTCACTATCCATTACAGTGGTCACCCACTCTGGCCACTAAAGTTTTATAGAATGTTCCACTTATTAATCTGTATTCTCTTTTGACATATTTTTCCTATCTCTATGGCTTCTACGGTTCTCATTAATGCTGGATCTTCCCTTTGTTCCACTGTCAAGTTCAATAGTGTAGTACTGTCTGGGATAAACCATAGCTATAATGATCCTCCAAGTCAAGGTTGCTCAGCCTTTGATGCTTGAGATCTACTACATGCAATGTAGTTCATTTAAAGATCTACTGACTTAAAAATTCATAATGGCTTCAGTACAAAACACCCTAGTCCCAGTTAAAACCATTTTAATTACACAAATAACATAAAAGATAATTTTGTCTCCATCAAAAGTTGGAGACTTACTACTCAATTTTCATGATTCTACACATGTGAAAAAATTCAAATATACTTCATCATAAATGATGACAAAAGATTCGTAAGTTTATGATAATCTAATGAATAATTTGTCTGAGCGGTCTGAAAGATGAGGATCAGTCAGTTTATTTCTACACTTGGGTTTCACAGCATTGAAAAAAATGTCTCACATAAATAAGTTGCTCCAAAACCGGCAAAACGTATGATTTCACTTTTACAAAGCTAGTATCCGAAAGCTATCTTCACTGTATTCTGACTTTAAAGAAACGTCATTTCGGAAATTGAATTATTTCCTCTCAAGTTCATTCTCACTAGAAGAGAAAAGAGTAGTCATTTACTTGAAATATCTTCCACGGCCAATTTTTGGAAAGGCAGAGTTATGAAAGCTAGAATATGTTCCAGTGCCTTGACATTTTGACACCGGTTTTCAAGCTGTGTCTTCAGTACTGTCACCTGTTGGATGTCTATGCAGCTTCTTCATCCCATAATGTTTGTTCATCCGACAGTTCTGATTGCATTTGAGGAAAGTGTTTCACGTTCATTTCCTGTAACTGTGTGACCCAAAGCTTAGGTTTTTTCTTGAAACACTTTATAAAAGACATGTGTTATGACTGTTTTGTATTTTCCCTCGAAGTTCATTACCTAACTCATTGAGTTTAACTGTGATATCAGTTACCAATGCCAGATCCAAAAGCCAGCTCAAATTACGCAGTTGTGAGTAATCTTCCTCTCTTTGAAACATAAAAGATTTTATCTATGTAAAAGTTTTCTAAATCTATTTGGAACCCTACCTCTAATCAGCCATCGAACTTTGGTGTGCAATAACACGTCTCCCTACTGCCTATCCACTTCTTCTAATAGCACTCCAAACATTCTTCTCAATACTGATTGTGAGCAAATTGAATTAACGATTTTGTGACAATACATGCTTCTCAATACTGATTGTCATCAAATTGAATTCACGATTTTGTCAAAATAATCATAGCGTGTGCCATTTTAAAAATATGTCCACAAATCACAGTGCACGAAACAACTATACTTAAAGAAAGGCGCGAAAGATTCATCGTTCCCACACAAGGTAACAAATCCTTTCTGTTTGCCTACCATGCAAGGCACTCCGTCAATAGCAATAGATTCAAGTTTCAGAATAAGCAAATCATATTCCGAAAGGAAGAATCTGAATGTATTGTAGAAATCTTTTCCTCGTGTAATGTCTTTCGAGATTAAAACTGCAAGCAAGACATCTTTTACACTGAAATAGGAATTTTACAAAAATCGTAACTTGAGGTGAATCGATTCCATCTATTGATTCGTCTAACTGCATTCAGAAACACAAGCAGGATTGCAAGTCTGTTACCAGCTGACATATTAATACCACTTCTCTTGTTATAGCAGACGTTGACCGAGGCATGTCTCTGATGGCTGATATTATGTCTGCCACGTTTTCAAATGCGGAAAAGAAGAACGCACTAGCTACGAGAAAGCACGCCTTAACAGCTGAGCCATCGTCAAATGATTTTGCACAGTTCATCAGTACATCTACTACACGAAATAATGCTATGTTTGATGTAAGACTTTTTCGTGAAGGTCTAACAAAAACGACAGCTATGACTACAGTTTATGTTAATATTAGACCGTTTCTTCCTTCTCAAGTTACTACCACCAGCTGCTGATTCGAAGTGTTTGTGAACTGTCCTAAAACAGTGTTTAATATTTCTCTTTTTAGATATGGCTAAAGTAGCTTTACGTGTCAAACACTTAAAACTATTTTTATGTATTGTAACTGAAAACTGTTCTTCTTACTCACAATGGAACCGATATGTTTTCCTTTGTTTAGCTGCACTCATTTCTGACAAACACGTTACTAAGTGAGAACTATAACTTGGTGCATGGGTTCCATAGTTCCGATCGATAGCACTCGACAGCAGTCGGGAGACATCACGCCGAAGCTGCTTGGGGATATTCGTTGTCATCTGTACAGCATACTATTCGTCGATGTTGACTGAGGCGTGCTGTCGCTGTGGTGTTTTTTTTTTTTTTGCGCTATTTTGATCGCGATTGTTTTCAAAATGAGTGATGAGGCGGGTGCTTGATATGGCAGTACAAACGAAAATCTCAGTTTCGGTAACACAAAGTATTTAAATTTTCATTACACCCGTCGTGCAAATTGTTGTTTCGTTGTAGCTCGCCTACTGGAAGTGAAGCTCCCCCCCCCCTCCCCCTCCGCATACGCTAGCACCTCATCACACAGCAAAACCTGAGCCGTCTCCCCGCTCACCGCAACGTCCCCTCAAAACACGCGCCAATGCAGGAGGAAAGACTGTTGCTTGGCGTTAACGTTAAAGACGGTAAAATGGAGACGGAAACGAAAGAGACGGACTCAATACTGTCAGATTTACGTACTGCAAATACCGTGTGAAACAGTCATAGTAAACAAACTGACATTTTGCAAAAACAACTCATTGGAATAGATATCGGACAAAGATTATGAAAGATCGGACATAAAGCCACGTCGATCGACCGGTAGGTCGCGATCGACGGGTTGAGCACCCCTGCTGCAAGCGATTTCGCGAAACACAAACAGCACCCTTGTGTTTGCGTCCGTTTTTGAATACCACTGTGATGCCGAATTCGTGATGTTTAGGTGCCACATCGCCAGTCGTATTGATGCATTCTTCAATCTTGTCAGCCAGATTAGACTGGTGGTCTGTCACATCAATGAATAGTTGACCATGTAAATGTTGCCGGGACTTGTTGGCTGCCCAAACAGCAAGACACGTTATTTGAGTCACACAGCAATTTTTATAGGATTTCGAGGTTACTCTGGAGGTGTAAGCAGTTAGTCTTTCAGTGCCTTCCTGGATTTGCACTACAACTGCTAGCACAAATGTGTGGTTCTGTCTCGGCATTCCTCTGATGTCCCAGAACTGCTGAAGAAGTCAATGACACTTTATGGATACAGAAAGATCTGTCGTGCTCCCAGCTCCAACAAAAATTATATAGTCCCTACAACAGTTCTCGTAGTGCCGCGACATGTAGCTGAAAATCTTTGTGAAGGGTCTGTAGTAAAAGCACATTCCAAGGTAGCTCCCACTTCACACATGTGCTGAGATATTGGGGAAAAATTATGTTTCTTACTTTACCTGGATGAGGAAAGACTCTGTTCCCATTAAGAAGCATAATTAACCGCCCCTAGATTTTTATTACTCTGTCGATAAACAGTCACATTCTCCAGGTAGCAAAGACATGACGAAGGAGGTTGTCCATCATTCATTCAGTGGTGGCTAGAGCGTTTCCAGAGCAAACAGCGTAAATCTCAACTCATAGATTCCAGCAGATACTATGAAATTAGTCTTTTCCTGATCAGCCTCGATTTTCCAGTAGTCAAATCAATCTGCATATCCATATTGAGGAAATGCTTAATTTTGTTCCAAAACTGTCTATGTAGATGTGTATTTATCCAGTTCTTTTTTCTTTTTTCCTTGCTGAGATCCTGTAATTGACGCACAAGCTGAATAAGGACTACAAAGCAGGACTATGGACTCTGGACTTTTTGACGGTTGGATGTTGTCATTTCAAACTATCTTCTCCAATTCCCTCTGAACTATCCGTCCTCCAGTTTGAGACACCATGCATTAGCACTGACTGATCGTGAGTTGATCCCCAGTGTTGGTATTGTATTTCGTGTGGGTTGTCCGGTGTACCTTGTTTTCTCTCTAAACTTGAATTCATCCCCATTGTGAGATAGAAGGACCACAGTCGTCGATGTTACCTCTCGGTCTATCGGCACCTGCTGGTGGCTGTACAGCATATTCTTTTGATGGGTGGTCTCTAATGTTACAGTATCATTACTCTACATCTATGGCACTGAGATGACCTACCTGCCGGCCGCAGTGACCGAGCGGTTCTAGGCGCTTCAGTCCTGAACCGCGCTCCTGCTACGGTCGCAGGTTGGGATCATGTCCCGGGCATGGATGGGTGTGATGTCTTTAGGTTAGTTAGGTTTAGTAGTTCTAAGTCTAGGGGACTGATGACCTCAGATGTTACGTCCCATAATGCTTAGAGCAATTTGAACCATTTGTCTGACCTACCTGGAATCTTTCGGCTATACCTATACACATACACTTGGAGGTGTGTTGTAGTTGTTCAAGGCATGACTCAGAGGTCTCCTTGGCTACTTGCGAAGGTTATGATCATCGCTGATATATTAAATTCTTTAGTGAGGCTGAGCACCATTTTACACTAGGCATAGTCTAACCCAACATCCATATTTCTGGCTATAGTTCGTCTCGGTAATGACAGCAGAATAAATGTGACTTCAAAGGTAGAAAATCACCCAGGGAATTTCTTGTTGCACGGACGTGTAGAAGTAGCCTTGTCCATCTGGAGCTTCAGTGTTGTGCTATCTACAATCTCTTGTAATCTGTGCAAGAAGTTTCATCATACAATAACAGTGTGACTGCAAGATGTAAAACAACAAATTCAAAGGTCTGTGTTCTATGATTGATCATTGTCCTCACAACTCAGGTTCCCGTCGCCTGAACTTAATTTCCATTTGCAACCGTCCGCACAACAGTCTCTGTACTCTCAGAATATACTCCTAACCTGGTGACCATAAGCATCCGGAAACACAGGAAATGAGCCATCGAGATGACAAGTGTCCGGACAGAACGGTCGTCGATGAAGACCTCGATGTTACATCCAGACATCTTGGCAACTGCCGTTCATGGAGGACTTTCATCTGCAGCAACCTTACCTTGGTTTTCCTGATTTCATTGACAGGGCGATCTGCTAATACTTCTGAGCTGCGACGGAGATCAGAACGGTAAAGCGGTGGTTTTTGTTCCGGCGTAACCACAAGCGCCGGAACGAAGATGATGAACGGAATAGAAGAGCAGGCGGTGAAACGACGTCGGCCAATTGTGCGCTGATTAGGACTGCACCACGACAGGAGCGGCCTCTACAAGAGGAGAATATCAGCGCCGCTCCTGCCAGCCTCGGCGCTCAGTATCAGCTCAGTATTCACAGAGTATTAGGACAGTATACTGACAGGCCTAGCAGAGAGCGCTACGATAGCAGTTATTAGTGACTCACAAGCTTTGTGTCAAACTTGCATGAACATTGTACATAGCAAAGGACTCGGATTTATGTTGCGTGTCGCCCATCGCTTGTGACACCATTGTATATCCAAAGTTAAGTGTTGCCAATCTGCTTTGTTGAAATAAAACTACTTGTGTTATTTGCTTGAATTGTTGTATAGCATTCCGAGAAAGTAGCAGCCCTTAGGCACCCTATACGAGACAAGTGGGCAGGACCCCACATTTGGCGATGAGTACCCGCCGACCCCAGTGCCCGACGGCCACGAGTTTTTTTTTTATGTGCTGGCGCCTTAATTCTCTTTTGTTTTTACGTTGCAGGGACGCTAATTTGTTTTAATAGTTTCTTCTCGTTTTTGCTAATTCGTGTTTTCAGGTGGGCGTTACAGAAATTTTCTTTGCTTGTGTTCTAATTTTATTTGCTTGCCTTGTTTGTTTTTTGCATTTGTCTCTTCCAAAACGCCCACGCCCCAACTGTCCCGCCCCCTTATCAGGAGCCAAATCCGCAAGCGTTAGATGCCCCTTAGCTAATGCAGATGATTCTACATCTACATCTACATCCACATACATACTCCGAAATCCACCATACGGTGCGTGGCGGAGGGTACATCGTACCACAACTAGCATCTCCCCCTCCCAAACAGAACGAGGGAAAAATGACTGCCTATATGCCTCTGTTCGAGCCCCAATCTCTCTTATCTTATCTTTCCGCGAAATGTAAGTTGGCGGCAATGAAATTGTACTGCAGTCAGTCTCAAACGCTGGTTCTCTAAATTTCCTCAGTAGCGATTCACGGAAAGAACGCCTCCTTTCCTCTAGAGACTCCCACCCGAGTTCCTGAAGCATTTCCGTAACACTACGTGATCATAAAACCTACCAGTAACAAATCTAGCAGCCCGCCTCTGCATTGCTTCTATGTCCTCCCTCAATCCGACCTGATAGGGATCCCAAACGCTCGAGCAGTACTCAAGAATAGGTCGTATTAGTGTTTTATAAGCGGTCTCCTTTACAGATGAACCACATCTTCCCAAAATTCTACCAATGAACCGAAGACGACTATCCGCCTTCCCCACAACTGCCATTACATACTTGTCCCACTTCATATCGCTTTGCAATGTTACGCCCAAATATTTAATCGACGTGACTGAGTCAAGCGCTACACTACTAATGGAGTATTCAAACATTACAGGATTCTTTTTCCTAATCATCTGCATTACTTTACATTTATCTACATTTAGAGTTAGCTGTCATTCTTTACACCAATCACAAATCCTGTCCAAGTCATCTTGTATCCTCCTACAGTCACTCAACGACGACACCTTCCCGTACACCACAGCATCATCAGCAAACAGCCGCACATTACTATCCACCCTATCCAAAAGATCATCTATGTAGATAGAAAACAACAGCGGACCTACCACACTTCCCTGTGGCACTCCAGATGATACCCTCGTCTCCGATGAACACTCACCATCGAGGACAACGTACTATTACTTAAAAAGTATTCGAGCCACTCACATATTTGGGAACCAATCCCATATGCTCGTACCTTAGTTAGGAGTCTGCAGTGGGGCACCGAGTCAAACGCTTTCCGGAAGTCAAGGAATATGGCATCCGTCTGATACCCTTCATCCATGGTTCGCAAGATACCATGTGAAAAAAGGACAAGTTGCGTTTCGCAGGAGCGATGCTTTCTAAAGCCGTGCTGATGCACGGACAGCAACTTCTCTTTCTCAAGGAAATTCATTATATTCGAACTGAGAATATGTTCGAGAATCCTGAAACAAACCGATGTTAATGATATTGGTCTGTAATTTTGAGGATCCGTCCTTCTATCCTTCTTATATACAGGCGTCACCTGCGCTTTTTTCCAGTCGCTCGGGACTTTACGTTGGGCAAGAGATTCGCGATAAATGCAAGCTAAGTAAGGAGCCAATGCAGTAGTGTACTCCCTGTAAAACCGAATTGGAATCCCATCAGAACCTGGTGATTTATTTATTTTCAACCCATTCAGCTGCTTCACAACCCCAGGGATGTTTATCACTATGTCCTCCATACGGGAATCTGTACGAGACTCAAACAGCGGTATGTTTGTACGATCCTCCTGCGTGAAAGATTTCTCAAATGCTAAATTTAAAATTTCAGCTTTCGTTTTGCTGTCTTCCGTTGCCAGGCCAGACCGATCAGTGAGTGACTGGATGGAAGCCTTCGACCCACTTACCGATTTTACGTAAGACCAGAATTTCCTTGGGTTTTCAGCAAGATCTTTTGCTAAGGTATGACGGTGGTAGTGGTTGAATGCTTTGCGCATTGCTCCTTTTACAGCAGCACGAATCTCTACTAACTTTTGCCTGTCCTCATTCTCCCGATCTTTCTTGTACCGCGAGTGCAACTGCCTTTGTTTCCTCAGCATTTTCCGGTAGGTCTTCTCCGTCCGTAACCCACTTTTTCGGCACATACTTGTCCAATGCGTGATTTACAATGTGTTTAAAATTTGCCCATAATTCTTCCACGTCCATCGTCCCGAAAGTAAATGAAGTCAATTCATTTACTAAGTGGGATGCTAACAACTGCTTATCTGCTCTTTCTAGTAAGAGTACTCTCCTAGCCTTCTTGACCGACTTTTTAACTTTTGTAACCATAGTCGTAATGACAACATCATGATCACTAATCCCTGTCTCAACACTGACACCGTCGATGAGGTCTTGTCTGTTCGTGGCTACCAGATCTAAAATATTTCAGTTCCAGAGGCAGCAGATTTCTGCAATACTCAACACAGTGCAACAGCTGGTAGCCAACGCTGCGCGGCTGGCGGAACAAGCGCCACTTACAGCAACACCTACTGCTCTACCGCCTTTTAGACAGTTTTGTGAACCAGAAGAGGAATGGCTCGAGTGGTTGTCCCAGTTCGAAGCCCATGTCATCGCCCACAATGTACCAGATACCGTAAAACTTCCCTAACTATTATCAATGGTAGGAAGTGCAGTGTTGAGACTTATCCAGAAGTTACATCCTAACGCCACTCCGAGTGAACTTATTTATGACCAAGTAATCGCTTCGCTAACTAACTATTATGGGAAACAAGTGAATGTGGTAGCAGCTAGGTATCAAATCTTTAATTGCAAAAAACGGTCAGGACAAACTTATCGGGACTGGGTAACTGATTTGCAGCGCACGACGAGGAAATGCAAATTCAAATGTGCTTGCAGTGCTTTATATTCAGATATTATGTTGCGTGATGCGATAGTGTACAATGTACCTGTTGTCAAACTCGTAGAACAGATTTTGAAACAGTCCGATCCATCATTTCAGCAGATACTGCTAATACTTTATCAGTACGATTCCGGCTCCTTGTGGGCTCATACATTTGAGGAGCCAGCTCTTTGCCAAGTTGAGTCACTTGTTTGGGATCACCCATTCCGCACCGGCGGCTTGCGCTAGCCACGCCGAATAAACAACGTTCCACTCAGCACAAGCAGTTCGCTAAACAGGCCGCTACACAGGCGAACAGAATTAAGCCTTGCCCTGGGTGCTATTCACGGTACAAACGCCGAGACTGCCCCTCCTGACAAGCTCGGCGTTACGCTTGTGGTAGGAAATGACATGAACAATTCGTATGTTTGCAACAGAACAGACATAATAATTTGGCCCACTCATAAAATTCTCGTCACAATGCCCATCTCATTGATGCAGTATATTCGTATCTGCAACAGGCAAGCGTGCAGTTTCTTCAGTGATACGTCAGTAAAACAAACTTTTTGTTCATTTATATATTTGTGGGAAATGTGTGAAATTTCAGTTTGACATGGGTGCCTGTGTGACATTGCTAAATCGTCACACATATGAACTGTTATGTTCCCCATGCCTGTCTAAAACTAGCACACAACTGGTGGCTTATAATGGGCATGGCATTTCCATTCTCGGAACATGTACTTTGCCTGCCATTTATCGCTCGCATACACGAACAGTGACTTTACAGAGCTACAATCATATCAGGTAGTAACTGGGCCAGTCCACTGGTTTTGCTCCCCAAACCTTCAGGTCGCATTCGCCTCTGTGTTGACTTTAAGCCTACAGTCAACCCACAAACTGTCAATGATCCTTATCCACTGCCACGCCCAGAGGATCTCATGGACAGATTAGGCGCTGTACGGTACTTTTCAAAAATTGATTTGCTCGACGCATATATTCAAATACTGCTCGATGAAGAATCCCAAAAAGTGTGTGTAGTAAATACTCATTTAGGCTTGTTTAAATATTTGCGTTTGCCTTTTGACAATGTTTCCGGACTCACCATTTTCCAACAGTATTTGGAACAGCTAACTGCACAAGTACCAAACTGTTCAAAATATTTGGACGGTATTGTCGTAGCAGGTCGTACAACTGAAGAACATATTGCAAATTTACATGCTTTGTTTCGTGTGTTGTCTGATAGAGGACTAAAGTGTAGACTGGACCAGTACGTCTTTTTTGGCTCTGAGCACTATGGGACTTAACGTCTATGGTCATCAGTCCCCTAGAACGTAGAACTACTTAAACCTAACTAACCTAAGGACATCACACAACACCCAGTCATCACGAGGCAGAGAAAATCCCTGACCCCGCCGGGAATCGAACCCGGGAACGTCTTTTTTAAAAATGAGTTACAGTATCTTGTTCATGTCATAAACAGTCAAGGTGTACATCCTCTTCAGTCGCATTTGTTAGCCATACGAGAATTGCCAGTTCCCCGCAATGTCACAGAATTGCAGCACGTCTTAGGGAAAATGAACCAATACATTCGGTTCATGCCGACTGCTGTGCAAGTAGCGGTTCCGTTGCATCACCTGCGTCCCCTTTGTTTGGCAAGTAGCTTTTCAAAAACTTAAAGATCTATTGCTCAGTGATCGATGCTTAGTTCACTTGGATCCTGACAAGACAGTTGTATTGCAAGTTGACTCATATAGCAAGTTTCCTTTTGCTGTGCCCATGAACTCGATAACGTCACATAGCGCAATTCAGGTGTTGTCATCTATTTTTTGCTTAGGAGGTTTACCTGAAGTAATAGTGTCGGACAACGGCCCTCAGTTCACGTCAAATGAATTTCAAACATTCTGTGAACGCAGTGGCATAGAGTATCTAACTACTGCACCATTCCATCCATAGTCAGAGAAGCGGAACGTTTTGTCAGAGCCTTCAAGCAGCAGATGGCCAAACTTCACTTCATACACATTACAACTGTTTCTCGTCCGCACCCACGAGATGGACCATCGCCGGCGGAATTGCTTCACGGCCGCCGCCATCGGACACTGCTCCACCTGCTTCACCCTCCTCAGTATCCGGCGCCGCAGGTAGGCCGCAAGTATCGCTTCGCGCCGCATAATGTCTTTTACAGGGTTTTTAGCCGCAGTAGACGGTGAGATCGTCCGTCGACTTGGCGCTTGCCAAGGTCTTTCAGGTCCAGACGGCTTGCTGTACCGCCATCAAAATCAACTTAGCCTCTGTCATGTACACGATGATCCTTTAGTCTCTATTCCCTCAGATTCACGGACCCAGAGGACAGTGCGACCACAGCAGCCGCCAGAGGGTGTCATCACGACACCGCAGGACGACCCCATGGAGACGGAGCCTTTGACTTCTACGCCTCCTCTCGTCGTACCGATGGAGCTGGATCCACCCACACCACAGCAGTCGCCGCCTTCTTCATCTGGTTCATGGCAGCAGGAGGTGGACGTGTACCCTCCTGATTGTTTTCCAGAGGACGTTTTCGCCAGAGCATAGGCCGCTAGCGGTGTACAACAGGAAGCTTGACGTCCCCTGCAGCCACAGCTTCCAGCCCGGCGATGCTGCCAACACTCCTGCCTCCCCGCCGTGGTCGTTCTTCCTTAACGACGACGGTCCGTCACCTTGGGGATGAGGAATATTCTGGCGTAACCACAAACGCCGGAACGGAGATGAAGAACACAAGAGAAGAGATGGCGGTAAAACGCTGCCGGCCAATGGTGCGCTGATTAGGACCGCACCACGACAGGAGCGGCCTCTAAAAGAGTATAAGAATCGCTCCTGCCAACCTCGGCCGCTCACTATCAGCTCAGTATTTACAAAGTATTAGAAAAGTATACGGACAGGCCTAGCAGAGAACGCTACCGTAGCAGTTACTGGTGCTCCACAAACTGTGTGTCAACTTGCATGAGCATTGTATATTGTAAAGGATTCGGATTTATGTTGCACGTCGCTTATCGCTTACGACACCATTGTAAAACCATAGTTAAGTATTGTCAATCTGCTTTATTGAAATAAAACTACTAATGTCTTTTGCTTGAACTATTGTATGGCATTCCGAGAACGCAGCATCCTTTAGACATCCTATACGCGACGAGTGGACAGGACCCCACAGTTTTGCCCTGCAGCTTCGTTGTAGGCAGCTGCGGTGGCCTGGCCTGTGTGGAACTGCCATGTTTTCTGACGTCTTTCAACGCAAAAGTCATTAAACATTCTTATTCTTCCTCCAAAGCAGTGACCGACGTGCCCAAGAAGACCACAATGGAAACTTATGACAGTGTTGCCCTCCGTCCCTCAGTTGTCAGCTTTCTGCGCGGCGATGGGCGTGGTCTACGGCGTCTTGTCGCGGTCCGCGCGGCTCCCCCCTGTCTCAGGTTCGAGTCCTCCCTCAGGCATGGCTGTATGTGTTGTCCAGAGTGTATGTTAGCTTAAGTTAGACTAAGTAGCGTGTAAGCCCAGGGGCCGATGACCTAAGCAGTTTGGTCCCATAAGACCTTACCACAAATTTTGCGCGGTGATGGATTTAGCAAAGGAAGCGGTAGTTTCTGTCTCTTCGAGAAGCCTGAATGACGTCAGACAGTCATGACAATATACATTGTTCTACATACCATTCCTTAATGTTGATTTATCTTGTTGATATAGTTGCGAGTGATCAACCAACATTTTCAAGAAGAGGGGTTGGACAGACGACGCTGTTACTTCCAGTGTTCAGTTACTCTTTAGCTATGTGGACCTGATGTTATTTATTGCCATTATTTTCTTAATTTACGTTCTAAGTCCATCTCAGCTCTTGAGCTTTCCTCCCTTCTTCTCAAAACATTGTATTTAAGTAAAGGTAGACATATCATATCATAGAATCTGCTGTTCTTAGAATCATGAAAGAATCTCTTTAACTATTTCGTTGGATCATGCCCAGCGTCAAAGCTGGACGCCTAACGTTCATCTAACTTAGTAATGCCTGTGTGTTTACTGGGGCTTTCACAATGAGGGCCGTCGCAATGGCTTTTGCATAAGTTTAATAGTGACTCCCGTCACTTTGCTGGATCAATTCTTCTAGAAGAAAAGAAATCAAGGAGCACCGTGACAGTATAGGTGATATTTCCAAAATGAATCTTTCACTCCTGACAGATTAAAACTGTGTGCTGGTCTGGAACTCGAAGCTATGTTCTTACTGACGGAACTACACAGGCGAGAAAGAAAAGGGCCTCAGTTTGAATCCCCAACAAGTACTCAACTTTAATCTGTCAGGGTATTTTAGTATATGGATAAGACTCTCATACACAGTAGTAAAAGAAAAATATGATTAGCCCTACCATGAGGTGAATCGAACTTTAACACAGAAATCAGTGCAATACACATCATGTGATGGCACACTTTCCAGTAGTGGCAAACTGTTATCAACACATCTGGATTAGGGTAATTACATCCTAACTAGTCTCTGAGGCTACCAGTGCAGACTGGAAGTATGTATATCTCAAACCCCTGGATTAATGTAAACCAAATTTGGCACACAAACAGCAAACTTAAAGAGTTTCACTACTGTGGGATTTATAGCTTTCTATGTCCAGTAGGAGCGGAGGTGCAGCGAATATTTCCTTTTTTTGTGTTTGAGTAGTATCAGCCAACTTTATCGACTTGATTTGCATGGCAGCCTTTACGCCAGGAGCAAGAAATGATTTTCATGTCACTGATGTAGAGGCTGCCCTGCAGAAAAGTTGTGTTGCTTTGGATGATTATGGGCCCGCTTTATCAAGCTCTTCTTTGGGAGCTACACATGCAGGTGAGGTTGTTCATGGAAGAGTTGAGATGGATGAAGGAGGGGATGAGCTGCGAGAGGGGCCAGAGTGTATGGACAGAGAGTTGGGGGCCTGAGTTATGGGACACAGAGGGAGGAAATATGAGATGGATAGGGAAAGAGTATGGAGGAGATTAATATGGAGAGGTGGGGAGGCAGAAAAGGGTAGGAAGAAGAGGCTGGCGCAGATGGACAGAGAAAGAGGGGTTAGGAGGCGATGGACAGAGAGACAGAGGGAGGGGATGACGGACAGAGAGACAGGGGAAAGAAGAGATGGAGTGAGGAAGGAGGGGGTAGACATGGAAGAGGGTAGGAGGAGATGGTCAGGGAGAGTTGAAGGACATGGACATGGAAGAAGAGAGGAGATGAACATGGGAGAGGGGAGTAGGAGATGAACACAGATTTGGGAGGTGGAGCTGGGTAGTTAAATGGAGGAAGGAGAACTCGACGGAAGACGTAAGCTGAGGAGAAAATGGACGTGGGGAAGTGTGATGGATGTCATAGCCGGTGGAGGGGCGGATGGGTATCAAGTTGGGGTGAAGGAGACGGTCGCAGGTCTAGTGAGAATAACGAAAAGTTACCTTCCATTCAGAGGCTGTTGCACGCAGCGACTATTATATTGACATGTAAATAATAGATTTCAGCTATCAGTCATCCTTTTGAAAGTTTATTGGCAGATCTAGATTTCAGCTATAAACTAGCCATCCTCAATGCACTTTTATTTTTGATCACTGCATGTAATGCCTGTCGGTCGGGCTTCATCCACAGTTCATTGAATACTAGTGCACCGAGGATGGCTAGTCCCCAGCTGAAATCTAGATCTGCCAATAAAATTTCAAAAGGACGACTGATAGCTGAAATCTATTATTTACAAGTCAATAACGACAGGGTTGAGGTGTTGGAGAGTGGGAACAGGAGGAGATGGACAGGAAGACAGGGGTGGAAGGGATTAGCAGATGTATGGGGACGTTAGGGAGGGGGGACATGAGAAGAATGGCAAGTGGGGAGGGTGAGGTCTGGAGGAGAATTACAGACAGAGAGAGGGAGAAGGAGTGGACGCCAGGCGGAGGGGATGGTGGGAATGGACAGAGAGATTCAGGCATAACAGTTGGATAGATAAAGGAGAGATGATGAGATAGGCAGAAAGACAGAGTGAAGTAGAGTCGGACGCAGGAAGGAAGAGGAAGAGATTAGTACATGTTGTGTACATAGTTCCGCGTAGTCAGCACGAACACAACGTTCCCAATAGAGCGCGCCCCGCTAAGCACAACAGCGAAGGCGCAGCGCTCGTCCGTCTCCGCACTACGAGATGGCGCTGTCTTAGAGACGGACCAAATTCTGCTTCTGAAGAACCGCGTATTAATATGAAACGCAGCCAATGAGATTGCTGCTAACGTAGAACCTTTTCTCCTCGCGGATCACACTCGCGCAGTGATACCTGAACGCGCGAGGTATTATAACGAGTGTACTGACCTCCGATTAGTCAGTCTGCACCAGTCTGCATCAGTCTGCATTAGTCTGCAGTCAAGTTTCAGTCTGCGCCTAATAAGATTATCATATTCCTGTACATAGCCATGAAGAGAAATTTATAGCACTTTGTCAAGTATCAGAGATATGTGTGAATAAGATTAACGTGCCATGACCAAAGGAACTTCAGATTGTCAATTGTAAATAGCCTCCAGAATCAAGTTAAGTAAGGTTTATGATTATTACTATTTTAATAAATGTGTGTGAAAATTAATCAAGTTCTGTTTAAAGTTGGTCACCGTCAATCTGCTACTCTAAGCGTGAAAGTGGCATTTCTATCGTCTGACCTAACGGCAGAAGATAAACACGCCACGATAAGACCACGAAACATTTTGCTGTCACTCACATACTTCGTTAGAGCGACAAGTCAAATAATCTGATGGTGTGTGTACCGAAGGTCTTACAGTACGCACACCACAGTACATACGTGTGCAAGACATATATGCAGGCGAAGCTGTAGGAAAAAGTCTGGGTTACGATAAAGCATTAAATAGTTTCACTAAAAATTATCAGATATTACTATAAGGTATTTTTGATTTTATGCATGTTGCTCAAATGGTTCAAATGACTCTGAGCACTACGGGACTTAACATCTGAGGTCATCAGTCTCCTAGCTTAGAACTACTTAAACCTAACTAACCAAAGGACATCACACACATCCATGCCCGAGGCAGGATTCGAACCTGCGACCATAGCAGCAGCGCGGTTCCAGACTGAAGCACCTAGAACCGTTGGGTCACAAAGACCGGCATACATGTTGCGAGGACAGACGAGAGCTTTTAAGTATACGGAGATGATGCCTCGGTATAGGATTATTGTCTTTAAATTTTGCGACTTGAATTTGCTTTAAATTCAAGAACTGAAACTGTTCGTCAAAGTGGCGTTTTCCTCTGCAAGGGATCCCTTTGCGCCTCGTTTCAACGGTCAATCGCACGTGAATACACCAAGAGTGTCAGATAAACGAGCCAACCTTTTGAGGAAGGCACTACTAGTCAACCAAATTTAACTTTGTAACTTGTCCCAAACTTTGGAAACGAGCAGCGTTACGTTGACTATGAAACGCTGACCACGCACTTAGCAGTTTTCTCCGATACAAGAGGTATGAAATAAGCACCACAGCCAAGGATCTGCGTCATTCGGAACTGGTTTCTCCTGCAGTCTAGACGCATTCCGTGGCTGGTAAAGTTCGCCTCCAGACCGCGACGTCCTATCGGCTGGTGCTACGTGGGCTTGGTTAACTGCGTGCCACAGGCACCTGTAGTTCGTTGCAGTGTTACCGCTTAGTCGGAAAATCAGTTCTTAATTGCAGTCGCCCGCAGACGATCGACGCCTCCATGCAGTCGCTAAGGTAAATTACTTGGATCTACAGCCGTGTGCCTTCGTTACACCGTACCTGTCTTGCTCGCTCTCAATTACGTGTTCTATTTATGTCCTTTTGTTACGTGTCCTTTAATAGTTTATATGCCCAGTGCTTCTCGAATGACCGAATATAATTTATCGATTTTTTAATCTCTATCTCCAATCAAGGTACTTTCGCCAACGATTTGAGTGCATTTTTATCATGTACAGATTTGGTTATTATGTAATTGAGGTCATTCCTTTTCTTCGGGGTTATTATTTCACTAACGTTGGGCTACACTTTTCTGCCCTCAGTCTATCATCGCTTTGGGCCTATTTCCTTATGATCATGCAGACAAGGTCGAATTACGTCTTTAGTAATATACGAATCTGATGCATTAGGCTCGATCAGGACAGAGAGGAAAGTAGCGGGTGTCTGTTTCAAACCATACAACTGGAATACTGGTCCCACCTTTTCAGAACCTGTAGTACTACTTGAAAATTCACTCAGAGCAATAAAAGGTATGAAAGGCACAAAATATTTTAAAATATAAATTACTGCGGTATCTCTACTACAACAGTTTTTATTTCATAGAGGAGCTCTTCACAACAGATAAGCAATCAATTAAATACGTATGTTTCCATATAAATTTATTTAAGACTTAGGTACTTTTATCACGTTTCACGTCATGAAGTTAACCATGAAGATAATCTATAGCACACGTGATTAACTGAAGAACAGTACATAATTTTAATAAGGTGGTAACGAGCCCTCGAGAAAATGATCATAATCATGCAACGCTTGACAAAATTTTCTACTGAACGTTCCGCAAAAGCGACTGAGAATGTGCTGAATATCAAGGCAAATCGTGCAACCACCCCAAAATTATGCTTACTTTGTCGAGCAAACATCGAATAACAACGGGATATGTACTATACCACGAGTCTTAATCTACGGAGTATAATAACTTTTTCCCATAATTTGCACTGTATGCCTCAACAAGAGTTGGAATTCTATTTTGTTGTTCCGAGGGTTCACTGAATGCAAGTCCAAAGTTAAATCTAAAACAACCATATTTACTTCGGTACCTCCCAGAAATATAAACGATTTTTGTCGTTTCAAATTTTATTTAAAAGTTAGACATGCGAGTTGCGGGCTCATGCTAGAAGTTTAACTCATACACAAGAACTAAGTCAGTATTCGACAGCAGTACATAGATTAAACAGCTACATTAATAAAAAATATGTTCAAAATCACGAGCGTACGGACAGTGCGACCAAGATAAATGTTACCTGGCGTTGGGGAGTACTGAAATAGGCGTTCCATGACGTCTGGTTAATCTTTGATAGAATGCTAGATTATAACATCTTGACAGTCACCTTCAATCCTGTATGATGTTAATAAATCCGTTATTGAAATATATTAGTTACAGTACTGTTTAACTTTTGCCATTAAGTTTCGCTGCAGTATTAAAAGTAGTCTCGGGGACTGGATAATTCAGTGCTAGAGTCGAAATATACCACTACCAAAAAAGTTTAAAGTACAATCCCAGTCACTCTATAAATTCATATACAATGTTATTGTAAGTGATGGCTTACATTTCATCAACTAAATGACAAAAATAGTATGAAATCGTGAGTAGCCAGCTAAACAACCTAAACCTTTACAACGGGTGATTAAGGCTGTAATACTTGAGGTTAAAAACTTGTATTACTCCCTTTTTCTGCGTTCTTTCTCTGAAAACATGATCGGTATCATGATCATGCACCACAATTTTCTTCATATGCTGTATACATCCAAAAATCAAGGCAAAAATATAATATTGAGGCCAAATAAGCGGACGTAATTTGTAGAAACAAAACGTCTTCGGACCAGTCTCCATATCAAATATTATCTCTCTCTTTGTGTGTGGATTCTGTCCTGAAAGTTTTTCCGTAACCTTTTGTTAAACATTGTATACATACCATTATAAGAGCGTAACTCCACTAGGGTGTAGACATTAAATGACTGCATTTCAGATCGTAATTTTATTTTAGCTATTTGTTGATACAATGCCCTTGTTAAGTGAGAGAAAATATTAGAATGCTCTGTATACGAACCATTTTTTTTAATGTGGTGAAAGTTGATGTATCGAGAGGTTTTGCAGTCGCTGTCATAGCGGACAGTTCTCATGTGCAACACGCAAAGATTTTTCCACTTTCGTTCTCTGTATACGAGTTGTAAAATGGATGGTCTATCAAGCAGTCTAAACAGGTTGACTGTCCCCGTCGTGCGTTCACCTCTAACCTCAAAACTAGACGAGACACAATCTTTCGTTCTAGGTACTCATCCCTGTAAGTGATATACTGACACAGCTAAATGTTGTCGATATTATGCAGCCTGAATCGCCGATGAAATTGACAGGAGTGGCCTCAGGTGCTAGTATGGACCGTTTACTTTCTACAACGAGATGGGAAATGTTACCACTACCACAAATCTATCTATGAGATCGAGAACCATGCAGAAAATTGATTGCTAGCAAGGATATACGACAATTGTCTTCTTGAAGGTTGGGAGAATTCAGTTCTGTTTCAACGGTGACTACAGTTATTATTGTGCTCATGTAAAATACAGGTCGGGTGAACGTCACTGTACAATATACTGTACAATGTACTGAAGCAATAGTTATAGTTGATATTTACCTACGCTTAATAATATACAAACCACAATGGCAGCAGGGATTGGGAACGTGCCTCTACCAAACTGGTTATGTGGTTCTGAAGTCGCAGACGGCTTCTTTTTTTCTTCTACTAATGAGAGTTATTTCACCGGACACCCTAAATCTACAGGCGCCTTCAGCAAAGCCAATGCATGTTGCTGTTGGCCTGCAGCGAAAGCAATATTATCACAATAAAGACGCCTGTCGAAGACACCTAACAAGTTTAGTATCGGCAAGAAACAAGAATTATGGAGAAACTAATCGCAGTTCACAATAATGAAGGAGTGCTATGAGAGAGGGATCTTCTTGGCGGGTGTGTGTGTCTCTTAACTCGGAAAAAGGGGACATCACGGAAGAGCTACAAGAGTTCCTAATAAGTAATTCGATTTTTGAGACAAAGAATCTGAGCTGGCTAATAAGGTGTAAGGAAACAACTAGGAAATATTGTTCAGATCATTACAAAAACAGGCCTTTCTAGTGTAGGACGCTTCAATGTGAACTCTGATAAGGGACACTTGACAAGTGCTTGAGCAGGATTAGCATGGACCATACGGATGAGGACAGACGTGTATACTTTCCAAGATTAAGCGATCTGTTATTTTATGTTTGTATCTTGTTTGCTCGTTTACTGTGTTTGTGTGTTTATTCGTTTTTTATTACTGAAGGCGCCGACTAGGGATCAGAAACGGTGTAAGAATTGACTGTTGAGGGTTGCATACACTATAAATCAAGGCACCGCTGGTTCGCCATAGTTATATGGGCTTCTTTCCTTCCCATTGTAGTTCTACGAGTATGACGAGTCAAAGAACGGTGGCGTTCCAGTCACTTCCTAATCGTTGACTCGTTCTCTCTTACTGGAACGTGCTGGGATGAAGCTACTCTTGACGTAATACGAAAAGTGGGTGCACGATCATGTTGCTGTAAAGTAGTACTGACAGGACGCAATGACCGATTTTAGGGATCAGGTGGCCTCTAACGAAGCTGTGTTTTGTGAGACTGTGGAGGATGCAAGATGAAAATTAATTGATGTCATGTATTCAACTGCGGATGTGCTCCCCTAATGACTGATATCTGGAGTAGGCTGGGTACTATAGTCCTTGGGTTCAGACGAAAAACACGCAAAATTCAACCTGGAAAAAAAAGGAAAGTTGTGTTCTTGTTTTTTCCACCTCAATCATGAGAAAACATGTGCTCTTTCAAACGAACACTGGGCTCACATCAACAACACTGATATGTCCCTATGACGAAAAAGCGTGTTATTTGTGTATTTTCTGATCACGGCAACCTGTGTTTATCGGATAACACATAAGTTCTTAGCTTACATTCATTTCTATAACTTCGGTGAAGACTGATTTTATTTTATTTTAGTAATTAATCATCATTTAATGAGTACATTTCATTCTCATGTCTTGTTTTCCTGCACTGAATTCACAGACTCTGGAACACGTTGAAAGTGTCTGTATGTCAACGTTTGTCAGACATTTTCTGCTTTGAGATTAAATAATAAAATAAATGTACAGCAGTCTTCAAAAAAGTTTTGAACATACAACCGAATTAACAGTCCAGAGGAAAAACAACTTATGCTGCAAGGCGATTACATCAAAGAACGAAAAGTGCCGAGACATAAGAACGTAACGTAGAGAGTTGTATCTTACGGAGAAGAAATCATATACAGAGGAAGTTTGTAAAGAAAAACTGCAATTACGTACCAAACTGTTTCCACTAAGTTGTCTCCCTACTGTTCAGTTTATTCCGGTAATAAGCTAATATGCCCTTTGAGCACGATAATGTGTGTGTTGATGTACAGCAACCGCTACACATCGTACTATTCATCTACATCTACATCTACATCTACATGTACATCATGTACAACTCCTCATACATCGCCCAGACAATATACAGCCAGTACCTCGTTGTTGAAAGCTATCGATAGCCAAAGCCGAATAGCAAACCCAAGTTGCAGGGACAGCAGATAGTCTATCGTTCGATGCCATTCATCCCCTCAATGGTCAGTCACATGCAAGTATACAAGTGATCATTCATATCCCAAGGGGATACAGTGGGTATCAATGTGACTTTCGGGACCCTCTGAAATGGTTCTCATTTTTATTCAGCTTTGCTGCTATGCATAGCTATAGTGATGTATTACGTTTTACTTGAAACTCAATTAATTAGGAACAGAGAAAGAGAGTAACATTTTTTTCTTCCGTCTACCAAATACGAAGCCATTGTGCCATTATTAATAAATACGAGAAATATAACATTTCCTTTCCAATCGCCCGCATCTCGTGGTCGTGCGGTAGCGTTCTCGCTTCCCACGCCCGGGTTCCCGGATTCGATTCCCGGCGGGGTCAGGGATTTTCTCTGCCTCGTGATGGCTGGGTGTTGTGTGCTGTCCTTAGGTTGGTTAGGTTTAAGTAGTTCTAAGTTCTAGGGGACTGATGACCATAGCTGTTAAGTCCCATAGTGCTCAGAGCCATTTGAACCTTTCCAATCAGGTGTTCAGCTCACCTTTGCCCTACGCTTAGGAACCTGAGAAGAGGAACCTGGTTAGTCACATAGCCAGAAGTTGATGATAAACTATTTTTAGGAAACAGTTATTATTGTCATGTTGAATTTCGTTCATGTAATAACTGCTGTTTACATAAGTTATGCAGTGATGTGTAATAAAACAACTACTGTGGTACGACGCTTCTAAACTTCATTTATAAGATTAGTGGTGCTGGAGTGACACTTGTGGATCGAAATTTACGCTTATGAGCCGAAATATTAACATTTGAATTCATCCTGGTGGCGTTACTGGCGCGTGTTGCGATAAGGAAACTCTGAAAGCGGAGAAGAGACGTGCGTGTGTGAAATCTTATGGGACTTAACTGCTATGGTCATCAGTCCCTAAGCTTATACACTACTTAATCTAAATTATCCTAAGGACAAACACACACACCCATACCCGAGGGAGGACTCAAACCTCCTCTGGGACCAGCCGCACAGTCCATGACTGCAGCGCCCTAGACCGCTCGGCTAATCCCGCGTGGCGAGAAGAGACGACTGGGCAGTTATTATAGTGAAGATACGGGCCGCAAATGGGAAAACCCAATGACATAAGAAAGCTTGGGGGAGCGCAATTTTTTGTGGTTCAGTTACGAGAATCTCAGAATTTGCGAAACTTATTGGCTATTCGCCTGCTACTGACGTGAACATCAATGAAAAGTGGTTGAAGAAAGCTAAAACCGCGAGTACACGACAAGATACTGGGCGTCCGTGCCACACTGTAGAACGTGGATGGTGGAGGTTCGTCCGATCCGTAAAGCGACATATGCCGCTATATGTGGCAGATCTGGCGACAGAGTATAGCGCTGGTGCATGCACAAGGGTTTCGGAGAACAATTGTAAGCGCACATTCTTGAATATGGGGCTCTGCAGCAGGCGGTCACTACTGTACCTATTACTGCGTTGACCCAACGACATCATCAGTTACGACTGCAATGCGAATTGGATCACTGAGGTTGAACCGTGGATCAATGGAAAGGTGTCGTCTGGTAGGACAAGTCTCGTTTGGTGTCACAAAATTCGAGACTCCTGTCCGAATACTCCATCATTCCTGCGAATAGCTGCTCGAAATATGCACAGCGCTACGTAAGCACGCCAGTGGAGGCAGTATTAGACTATGAGGAACGTTCACCTGGAACCCCATTATATGTGTGGTAGTAAAACGACAGATGTGGAATACGTGACATTAATTGACACAACCTGTGCTCCTCCATGCATAATGCTTGGCCAACATCAATGACATCTTCCAGCAGAATAACTGCCACAATGCAAGATAGAGCTGTATTGTGTTCCGTAAGTGGAACAAAACGCTCTTAACCCTTCTAATACCGAGTATTTTTCGTGACACTGAGTACCATTGTGGTCTTTAGTGACCCCAACGGAATTATTTTTTATTAAGGAGAGTTTTAATAATGGTAGAATAAAATCACATTCCTTATTTTTTCCAGAATCTAAAACACGATGTCAGTGACATTACGTTAAATTAAAATGCATATTTTTTAAAATTATTTGTTTACATAAAATTTACAAACGATTGTCATGAAACTACAAAAATTTTTGATTAAATTCCGAATTGACATTTATGACGCATTACACTTACAGCAATAAATTGCAGAGTGGTTTTTACGCACAGAAAGCCACATTTTGAACATTTATCGGTGAATTTTCTATCCTCAGACCTGTTACAAAACGGACACCTTCCCCTTTTTTTTTTGGCTGTGCTGTTGATGGTTTAAGTACTGGGGAAATAATTTAGTATGGCTTTCTTCCGACGAGCTGCTTTCCTATGAGACATGCCCGTCTCTTGTAGTTGGTCCTTTCTGCCCAGTTTGGTGTAAGATGCAGCCATATGATAAATGCACTCAGTGCACTGATATAAATCACGTTGTAAAATAATACCATTGATCATCTTCTGCTCATCCTCTTTGTAGTGTACGTTCTACTCCTGCTTTTGTTTTATTGTAATCCAGAATCATTACTGACTTGCATTCTTCACGATCTTCCACTTTTCCTTGAATGCATTGTACTGAGCAAAGTTACAACTTTTCCCTTTTTCGGTCAATTTGAAACAACTGAAGCGTGCTCTTGGAATCTAAAAATAGATGAAAATTTGACTCGATCTTTGGTCTGAGTGAAAGCTTATGGTAGTTCTCCTTTATTTTTTCTAATTGTTCCTAAGAGTGTGATATTGATTTTCAGAAGTTCTCGCCAAACTAAGGCTAGTGAAAAATTTGTCAGTTGTTACATTTCTGCCACTGTTTTCTAAGCCTTTCACCATATCTAAAGCAACTCTCTTGCTTTGACCAACTTCACGAGATTCATTTTCTTGTCGACCAGTGTAAACTTGGAGATTGAGAACGTAAGACTTTGCACTATCACATGCAGCCCATAATTTCAACCAATATTTTCCTGGTTTTGAAGGAATATATTGCCGAAATGGACATCTTCCACGAAATGCCACAAGTTGTTCATAAATTGTACGTTGCTATGAGGAACATATGCTTCTTTAAATGTTTGTAGCCATATTTCAAATAGTTCTCTAATGGGAGCCAGCTTGTCAGGAGCACGGTTGTGACATCTCACATCTGCGTCATCAAATCGGATGCACCTTGAAATTTGCGTAAAGCGATTTCTAGCCATTGATTCACTAAAAATGGGTCTACCATCCTCTTTGTTCCACAGATGTGTAACTGCTTCATTATGGGTCTTGTAAGCACCTGCTAGGAACAAGACACCGATAAAGCAAAAAAATGGTTCAAATGGCTCTGAGCACTATGGGACTTAACATCAATGGTCATCAGTCCCCTAGAACTTAGAACTACTTAAACCTAACTAACCTAAGGACATCACACACATCCATGCCCGAGGCAGGATTCGAATCTGCAACCGTAGCAGTTGCGCGGTTTCGGAATGAGCGCCTAGAACCGCTAGACCACCGTGGCCGGCGCGATAAAGCACTTCAGTTCAATGGCATCTACTGGTTTCCATTTACTACCGTAAACAAGACTACCCTCTTTGTTAGTCCACTTTAGAATTACATCAACAATGTATCTCCTAAGAAACAACTGAAAAGCTGATTCCATGGAGTCTACATTTTTCACTGCGAATTTTGTTGGACCTGGTGTTACTCGCATTATGTTCCTTCTCTCTTCTCTTTCACAAGCTCTTCTCAACTCGTGTTTGTGCCACAATTCTTCTTTGTTTTTACACCTACACAAAATTAAAAAAATAAAAAATACAGAGGGTATATCTTGGAGCTAGACCCTAGTCCACATTTACAAAAATATAATGTGTACTTATATATAACAGTCAGAAATATGTGTTTTTTCCAGTTCAGGCTGGACACCTGCGCTCTCCAAATCTTCTTCTCAACTTCCGTCTGACTGAGGAATATTCTCTTCTAACACCCCCCTCAGATTTAGTTATAAGTTGGCACAGTGGATAGGCCTTGAAAAACTGAACACAGATCAATCGAGAAAACAGGAAGAAGTTGTGTCGAACTATGAAAAAAATTAGTAAAATATACAAACTGAGTAGTCCATGCGCAAGATAGGCCAAATCAAGGAGAATGTAATCTCAGGAGCGCTGTGGTCCCGTGGTTAGCGAGAGCAGCTACGGAACTAGAGGTCCTAGGTTCAAGTCTTCCCTCGACTGAAAATTTTACTTTCTTTATTTTCGCAAAGTTATGATCTGTCCGTTCGTTCATTGACGTCTCTGTTCCCTGTAATAAGTTTAGTGTCTGTGTTTTGGGACCGCACCGCAAAACCGTGCGATTAGTAGACAAAAGGACGTGCCTCGCCAATGGGAACCGAAAACATTTGGCCGCAAGGTCATAGGTCAACCGATTCCTCCACAGGAAAACACGTCTGATATATTCTATACGACACTGGTGACGGCATGTGCGTCACATGACAGGAATATGTTGTCAACCCACCGAACTTGTACACTTGGCGAATGGGTAAAAAGATTCTTCTACCTTGCCCGATTTAGGTTTTCTTGTGGATGTGATAATCACTCCCAAAAAAGTGATGTCAACATAAGAGTTTGTCAAATAAACTGAAAATAAAAAATTAAACTTTTCACTCGAGGGAAGACTTGAACCTAGGACCTCTCGTTCCGTAGCTCCTCTCGCCAACGACGGGACCACGGCGCTCCTTGACTCTCGTTCTCCTTGATGTTGCATATCTTCGCATGGACTACTCAGTTTGTATATTTTACAAATTTTTTTCATAGTTCCACACAACTTCTTCCTGTTTTCTCGATTGATCTGTGTTCAGTTTTTCAAGGCCTATCCACTGTGCCAACTTATAACTATATCTGAGGGGAGTGCGATGGGGAGGTTGCCTTGTAAGAAGTCAATTTCTCCACCGCTGCATGAGACATCAGAAAGTATATCGCTGATATCACTATTTGATTCCCCAGATAGAGGATTATCCTGCAGTAATATCTCAAGCACTTCGTCTTCGGAAAGGTGACGAGACATTTTCCACTAAATTCAACACACACAATAGTAGTCTCCACTTGTATGGAACAAGTAACTGTCGGCTTATAAAGTATTGGCAACAATCACACGTTACAACAATATTTACAAGAATAAAACAAAGGAAATATAGCAACAATTACGGATTCAATGCCGCATTATTGGATAATAATTCCGCAAGAGAGAAATGGGGTCGCATTTAACCCCAATGGTATTCAGTGGTTCCCTCTTTATTTTTCTGCAAAACTAAATATTTTCAAAAACTTATGTTAATATATTACGAAGCCATTACCTAATTCAGGAAAAGTCAGAATTTTCTTAATTTTTAGGAATAGGAAATAAGGTATATTTTACAGAAAATTACAGCCTGGGGTTATTATAGACCCCACGGTATTAGGAGAGTTAAGCAGATGGTCTTAATGTTTTGGCTCATCAGTGTGTTTTCATAATTCGGAGAAACTCCTCTGTCGATTGTTATGGTATGTGTTTCGTTACTAACTTAACGCATATTCATGGACGGGATGACAATTCCTGCCACTATACATTGTGTGCAACGATCGCAGGAGTCTGGTAGTTCACGTAGGGAAAGTGTCTGAGAAGTTCATCGTGTCGTATCGAGGGCATTCGTTTCAATTTGTCCATCAAAGAAGTGAATGGATGAGTGATATGTTAATACGTTATGCAAAACACAAGATAGCAGTATTAACACCTAACTGCATGTTCCGAGAGTCATGCTGTAATAATGTGGCTGTCTGTGTGTAAGTCAGCATTCAAACTTACTTGGACATACAAAAAGCAGATGACGAGCCCACGCCGCGCTGGGTAGCCGGGCGGTTTGAGGCTTCTTGCCATCGTCCGCGCGGCTTCCCCCGTCGGGGGTTCGAGTCTTCCCTCGGGCATGGGTGTGTGTGTCGACCTTAGCGTAAGTTAGTTTAAGTTAAATTAAATAATGTGTAGGCTTAGGGACCGATAGCCGGCCGCGGTGGCCGAGCGGTTATAGGCGCTTCAGTCTGGAAACGCGCTACTGCTACGGTCGCAGGTTCGAATCCTGCCTCGGGCATGGATGTGCGTGATGTCCTTAGGTAAGTTAGGTTTAAGTAGTTCTAAGTCTCGGGGACTGATGTCATTTAGGGTCCGATGGCCTCAGCAGTTTGGTCCCATAAGACCATACCACAAATTAAAAAAAAATAAATAAATAAATAAAAAGAAAGAAAAAAAAATTAAGACGAGCCCACGAGTCTCGAAAATGTTCTTTCGACGACAGTATGTCAAGGTGTACATCTACCTGTGTAGCAGAGGCTACAGTGAACATGCATTCTCAGTATAATACGCCAGAGTATGCCCCGTCTGCTGTAGCGGATGGGACAATGCTGCTTGTGTAGATCAGATCAGTCCAACGCGGTGAACCATGGCGCCATAATGCCCGTCATATCTTCTCCTGGTGCCTTCACAATCAGATTTCTATTCCGATGGTTTCTAATATTAAATCATATTTCAGAAAAAAACTCATTTTGAACACTGAAAGCTACAGTCACTGTTTCCCTGAACAAATATTGGACATCACTTGTGGAAGTTGGAGACAGAGACGCTTTAATCTCAACAAAGCTTTTCCAAAGACAATAAGTTTGCTCGTTTGAACATTGTTGTTTGTACTGAAAACTTCTTCCTGTGCGATGTTTTTGGTGCCATCCAGTATAACTTGAGAGCTTGCGAGTTTAGGTTCAGTTACGTGACTCTTGCGTGTGATCGATTATTCTTAATACAATGTGGTTAAAAGATGAAGAACTTACAGTTTTAACAGTGACTGGTAGGAGCAGTATTGTTTTGTCGAATTCAGAGGAAAATCTGTGTGTTTATTATGTAACAGTAGTGTGTTTATTCAGAAGCAAGGCAATGTAAAGCGTCATTTTTTGACAGTCCACTCAGTAATGCCTTTCCTGTTAATTTTGAATTAGAAAATACAAAGTTAGAGACTTAAAATCTAAATTAACGTTACAGCGGTGTTTTTTACAAAGTCAGCTGAGACAAATAGTAAAGCTAAAATGATATCTTACAAAGTGTGTTATATTTTAGTAAAAAATGGAAAAAAACTTTCAGTGACGAGTAAATAGTTAAAGAAGAAATGATCAGTGCGATTGAATCACTGTACGATGGTCACAAAAATAAATCTGCTCATATATATTCTATAAAAGGACTTCAGTTGGCTCCCCAAACTGTTGCTATATGTGTTGTATGGATTTATAAAACTTCAAAAACTCTGTACTGCCAATCGGATGAAAATTTTTCTCTATAGTTTGGTGAAGATACAGATACTTCCGATATTGGAGAGCCGTGTTTATAAACTAGAATGTTCTTTCAAGATTTTACGATTAAGTGGGAGAAGTGCTGCCACTTCGTAAAAGTACTAGGAGAGAAGACAATTTAATTCATTCCTGAAACTTGCGAAAGGTAACAATCTTCCTCTCTGTAAGCTTGCTGCTATAACTGTTGTGTCAGCTACTGCGGTAGTTAGCACCGACACAAACAAGGATGGCGACAAGTTGCGAAGGCCTATGGCAGGAATCCCAGATCATCTCTACAAATCACATGCTGATTAATATAATAATCAATTTCTAAAAAGAATAGAAAATTAACTTATTGTGCCTCCTACTTGCAATTACATTACTTGCTATTGCTACTCGCAGAACGCAGGCTAAGTAGCGTCTTCGTGTTACTCAGTACTGATGCTCTCGAAATCTGTGACCGAACTGGGCTGACCAGCGATGGGCGGCTGGTTAAATCAGCGTTGTCAGGTGGTGCCGAACTCTTGTCTTCCTGGAGGTGTGGCGCTACCCTCTATTTCAATTGGGGCGCGGGTCAGCGCCTTCTTGATGCCGTTTCGCGGCGATGCGCTGGTCGGTGTGCAGTTGATGTTTTAGGACCACACAATAACAACAGATGCGGATCCATCAGTGACTGGAAAGAATAATGAGTTTCATTCTCTTTGTCTTAAAGATGATTCATTTTGTGTACATAATTCCGTGTAGTCAGCGCGTACACAACTTTCCCAATAGAGCGCTACCCGCTAGGCACAACAGCGCAGGCGCAGCGCTCGTCCGTCTCCGCACTTCGAGATGCCGCTGCCTTTGAGACAGACCAAATTCTGCTTCCGCCGATCCGCGTATTAATATGTCACGCAGCCAATGAGATTGCTGCTAACGTAGAACTTTTCTCCTCGCGGATCACACTCGCGCAGTGGTACCTGAACGCGCGAGGCATTATAACGAGTGTACAGACCTCCGATTAGTCAGTCTGCATCAGTCTGCACTTGTCTGCACCAGTCTGCACCAGTCTGCATTAGTCTATAGAGTCTATAGTCAAGTTTCAGTTTGCGCCTAATAAGATTATCATATTCCTGTACATAGCCATGAAGAGAAATGCATAGACACTTTGTCAAGTATCAGAGATATGTGAGAATAAGATTAACGTACCAAGACCAAAGGAACTTCAGATTGTCAATTGTAAACAGCATCCAGAACCAAGTTAAGTTATTTTTATGGTTGTTATTATTTTAATAAATGTGTGTGAAAATTAATCAAGTTCTGTTTAAAGTTGGTCACCGTCAATCTGCTACTCTAAGCGTGCAAGTGGTATTTCTATCGTCTGACCTAACGGCAGAAGATAAACACGCCACGATAAGACCACGAGACATACTGCTGACACTCGCCTACTTCGTTAGAGCGACAAGTCAAATAATGTGGTGGTGTGTGTACCGAAGGTCTTACAGTACGCACACCACAATTCATTTCCTAAATTTATTTCTTCTCGGTGTGTTATCCACCAGGAAGCCTTATGTTCAATGGTTTTGAAGTGTGAGGATGTCTTGAAAGTTGTAACTCGTGTATTAAAATACACCCGATTATCTTCTACGCGTCACCGATTTGTCAGAAATTTTTGGAATGTGTGCCTTATATAGTTAAAAACGTTGTATACATAACATTTTGTAAACGGAAGGGTCCTATAACATCCTATATAAAGATTTTGTACCGCAGTAAATGACGCCATTGGCTATCTTTTATTCCAACTGGGACCACATCAGAAACTACCAAGATACTTCAAGAATTAACTTTCTGAACCTTAACGACGAGCGGCTGAATACGTTTGCACCGACGTTTTATGGAAACAAGATCAACGTCTCAGCTCATGTTTTGGTATTCGAAGAGCTGTGGGTCTACATGCCGAATCTAGCACAACTTACACGCTGGTTTGGGGATAATTACAGAGAATACGTGTTTATGCTTAACGGTGTTAGGTGTGCTAATAGTTACTACGATTTTAGGTTAATACACTCCTGGAAATGGAAAAAAGAACACATTGACACCGGTGTGTCAGACCCACCATACTTGCTCCGGACACTGCGAGAGGGCTGTACAAGCAATGATCACACGCACGGCACAGCGGACACACCAGGAACCGCGGTGTTGGCCGTCGAATGGCGCTAGCTGCGCAGCATTTGTGCACCGCCGCCGTCAGTGTCAGCCAGTTTGCCGTGGCATACGGAGCTCCATCGCAGTCTTTAACACTGGTAGCATGCCGCGACAGCGTGGACGTGAACCGTATGTGCAGTTGACGGACTTTGAGCGAGGGCGTATAGTGGGCATGCGGGAGGCCGGGTGGACGTACCGCCGAATTGCTCAACACGTGGGGCGTGAGGTCTCCACAGTACATCGATGTTGTCGCCAGTGGTCGGCGGAAGGTGCACGTGCCCGTCGACCAGGGACCGGACCGCAGCGACGCACGGATGCACGCCAAGACCGTAGGATCCTACGCAGTGCCGTAGGGGACCGCACCGCCACTTCCCAGCAAATTAGGGACACTGTTGCTCCTGGGGTATCGGCGAGGACCATTCGCAACCGTCTCCATGAAGCTGGGCTACGGTCCCGCACACCGTTAGGCCGTCTTCCGCTCACGCCCCAACATCGTGCAGCCCGCCTCCAGTGGTGTCGCGACAGGCGTGAATGGAGGGACCAATGGAGACGTGTCGTCTTCAGCGATGAGAGTCGCTTCTGCCTTGGTGCCAATGATGGTCGTATGCGTGTTTGGCGCCGTGCAGGTGAGCGCCACAATCAGGACTGCATACGACCGAGGCACACAGGGCCAACACCCGGCATCATGCTGTGGGGAGCGATCTCCTACACTGGCCGTACACCACTGGTGATCGTCGAGGGGACACTGAATAGTGCACGGTACATCCAAACCGTCATCGAACCCATCGTTCTACCATTCCTAGACCGGCAACGGAACTTGCTGTTCCAACAGGACAATGCACGTCCGCATGTATCCCGTGCCACCCAACGTGCTCTAGAAGGTGTAAGTCAACTACCCTGGCCAGCAAGATCTCCGGATCTGTCCCCCATTGAGCATGTTTGGGACTGGATGAAGCGTCGTCTCACGCGGTCTGCACGTCCAGCACGAGCGCTGGTCCAACTGAGGCGCCAGGTGGAAATGGCATGGCAAGCCGTTCCACAGGACTACATCCAGCATCTCTACGATCGTCTCCATGGGAGAATAGCAGCCTGTATTGCTGCGAAAGGTGGATATACACTGTACTAGTGCCGACATTGTGCATGCTCTGTTGCCTGTGTCTATGTGCCTGTGGTTCTGTCAGTGTGATCATGTGATGTGTCTGATCCCAGGAATGTGTCAATAAAGTTTCCCCTTCCTGGGACAATGAATTCACGGTGTTCTTATTTCAATTTCCAGGAGTGTAGAATACATATGCTTTCCCAGAGTGTGGTATGCCGGCCGAGGTGGCCGAGCGGTTCTAGGCGCTACAGTCTGGTACCGCGCGACCGTTGCGGTCGCAGGTTCGAATCCTGCCTCGGGCATGGATGTGTGTCATGTCCTCAGATTAGTTAGGTTTAAGTAGTTCTAAGTGCTAGGGGACTGATGACCTCAGAAGTTAAGTCCCATAGTGCCCAGAGCCATTTGAACCATTTGAACTCAGTGGTATACGTATAAGAAGCTAAATATTACACATACACAAGTATCTGATTCTAAGCATGGTGACATAATTCTTCATTCAGATGTAAGGTAACTTAGTAAGGGGAAAACGCTAGAACGATTCTGTAGTGTTTTGGATTTTAAGTAGGCTGTTTAGGTTTTTATGTTGGCAACACCACGTAGTGCTCCGTATGAAAATCGGTGACTGCGCTGTGTGCAGTATGTGGCTGGTTGGACTCATTGTTGGAATATTCGCTAGTGTAGTGTTGGGCTGTTGGATGTGAACAGCGCGTAGCGTTGGGCATCTGGAGGTGAGCCGCCAGCAGTGATGGATGTGGGGAGAGAGATGCCAGAGTTTTAAGAGGTTACTGTGAGCAGACGATCTGGACGTGTGTCCGTCAGAAAAAGGAAATTTGTTTAATTCCATGTCACAAAATTATATATAATGATTTTTGAACGCTATTAAGGTAAATACATTGTTTGTTCTCTATCAAAATCTTTCATTTGCTAACTATGCCTATCAGTAGTTAGTGCCTTCAGTAGTTAGAAACCTTTATTTAGCTGGCAGTATTGGCGCTCGCTGTATTGCAGTAGTTCGAGTAACGAAGATTTTTGTGACGTAAGTGATTCATGAAAGGTATAAGTTATTGTTAAATGGTTCAAATGGCTCTGAGCACTATGGGACTCAACATCTGAGGTAATTAATCCCCTAGAACTTAGAACTACTTAAACCTAACGAACCTAAGGACATCAACACATCCATGCCCAAGGCAGGATTCGAACCTGCGACCGTAGCGGTCACACGGTGCCAAACTGAAACGCCTAGAACCGCACGGCCACACCGGTCGGCAGTTATTGTTAGTCAGGGCCATTCTTTTGTAGGGATTATTGAAAGTCAGATTGCGTTACGCTAAAATATTGTGTGTCAGCTTAGTGATGATCAGAATAAGTAAAGAGAAAACTGTCTGAGTACGTTGAGTTTTACTCAGCTGTTTGAAAATCAAATAACGTAAGAGTTTTTCCAGCACTGTCATTTTTTACATACAAAGGGAAAGATTCAGGATGATACAAGCGATTTACTGCAATCCTCATCTGGGCAACATTTCAAGAAATTGACGAGATACATGGCCCCTACATTTAGGTTTCTTGGCAGATATCATGGCAAAATTAAATGAGCTAAACCTCCAATTGCAAGGGAAAAATCGCAACATTTCAGCGATGATGAGTACAGTAAATGCTTTTCAGAGGAAACTAAAATTATGGACTGTGCATTTAAAAAGGAATTCCATATCACACTTTCTAGCTCTAAATTCAGTCACGGAAGCTGGGAGTTTCGGCGAACGTGGTTATCTGTCTTTTGCCAAACATCTTGAAATCACAGTCACTGAGGTTATTAACAGGTCTGGCTAGTTTTGAACACTTGAACCTGTGATTATGTTTATAATCAGTTTGACTCAGTTGACGTTACTGAACTTGATGGTAAGATACGTGAGATCTTCCGAAATTGCAATCTTGAAGAACCAATAATGAGAGTTTTAAATCTTCAAGAAGACGCTTTGAAATCACGTTTCGCAACTTAAAACATTTTCTGGGCTCTGCAGGACAGGAATAAATATCCCATGATCGTTAATCTTTCTCTGAAAAATTATTCTTCTTTGGGCTCGACATAGCTTTTCGAGGTCACATTTTCGTCTATAAATGTAAATGTAGTGTGACTAGGGCCTCCCGTCGGGTAGACCATTCACCGGGTGCAAGTCTTTCGATTTGACGCCACTTCGGTGACTTGCGCGTCGATGGGGATGAAATGATGGACAACACTACACCCAGTCCCTGAGCGGAGAAAATCTCCGACCCAGCGGGGAATCGAACCCGGGCCCTGAGGACTGACGCCGGCTGCTGTGGCCGAGTGGTTCTAGGCGCTTCATTCCGGAACCACGCTGTTGCTACTGTCGCAGGTTCGAATCCTGCCTCGGGCATGGATGTGTGTGATGTCCTTAGGTTGGTTAGGTTTAAGTAGTTGTAAGTCTAGGAGACTGATGACCTCAGATGTCAAGTCCCATAGTGCTTAGAGCCATTTAAACCATTTTTGAACCTGAGGATTGACATTCTGTCGCACTGACCACTCAGCTACCGGGGGCGTAATTTTCGTCTATGATCATCATCAAGAACAAATACCGATCCAGTATCACTAAATGACGCATTAAGAATAGTTTTTTTCAGCTACACACCATATTTACTGAACTTACAGTGAACATATAGATGCAAGTTTAACTATAAGCAATGTTAATTGAAATTCATTGAATAAATTTTAGATCATTATATGTTTGTAGTAGTAGTAGAAGTCGTATTAGTAGTGGTAATAGTAGGATTAAAATAATGATTGTGATTGTAACGGAGTCGGGGCTCGCACCACCTTAGGCATGAGTTAAATATGCCCGAGGACATAAGAAAGATGGATAGCACTACTGTAGACTGCTGAGTCTATCAACATGCCTCGAACTGTCATTGCCGGCTTAGACGGAGAGCGCATTCTCACTTCACGGCAAGAGCAGTTGTTAGAGCGGAAATAGGCAGACCCATATGGTGTACTGTGTACTTACGTCATCCACTCATCTCCATTAGTACCGAAGATGCTCCTCTTAGTAGTCGCCGGAAAGCTGATGGCTGCTACCTACAGATTATGACACCTAGGCACCACTTAGAGAATGCAACAGATCTCCATTCTGTCATTTTAGTGCCAACTGGTAGGTCTGTGTTCATATCGGTCTCCACATTATCAGTTACGCCTTTAGACTTCGGATTATGGACAACTGCACAAAATCCCAACATGGTGGTACGCGATAATGGTGAATAAGGGAGCACCTAGAATGGAACCTAGATGCATGGTATCAGATTCTTTTCATTTACGCGTACTGTTTTTTCTTACGCCTGATCATCGTAGTAGAAGAGCCTGAAATCGGCCAGATGCTAATGAATGCGTTTGGCATTCAGTCATACCAGGTCCCGGATAAGTCATGTTTTGGGCTGGTAGGATGTGCGGACTTGGCAAGCCTCTCATCGCCGTGGAATGTCATTTGAGGGGTGTGTAACGATAGAGGACAACAGGATCGTCTTTCTAGACTACACTGCTCTGCAAAACTTGAAGACCACATAGGTAATGTAACACAACATATTCACAACTCGGTGAAAAGGAAGTAAATTTCGGGAACATGTTGCCAGAGTCTGCCAGTCGTTCACAAGAAGTTGGACGTCATATGGCGTGAGCTTAGCTTGACTACAGCGCCGAATGCGACTATCCTCGCAACAAGAGGCAAGTGAATGAAACGAAAAAGACGTTGAGTGTCAATCAGCGAGCGGTTACGATGCACAGTGGTGGTGTTTTTCTATTACAACATGGCACGGAACAATATTTGACTGACCTCCCACGTGAAAGAATCAATGTGAAACTCGAAGATGGGCGAAATGTGATGAGTGTAGCCCAGGAGTTTGATATTGCTCACAGCATTGTTTCACTTGCGTTATGAACCATCGACACTGTTCCCAAAAGAGAGGACATGGTCGACCACGGCCAACAATTGCAGCAAAATAAATAAATAAATAAAAATAAAAATAAAAAAATAAAAATAAAAATGGCTCTGAGCACTATGGGACTTAACTTCTGAAGTCACCAGTCCCCTAGAACTTAGAACTACTTAAACCTAACTAACCTAAGGACATCACACACATCCATGCCCGAGGTAGGACTCGAACCTGCGACCGTAGCGGTTGTGCGGTTCCAGACTATAGCGCCTAGAACCGAAATGCAGCACATAACCACAAGATTCTGCAGCAGGTTAGAAGGTCCAACGTCAAACAGCGGCTGTAATTGCAACCGTATTTAACAGGACTAAGCAAACTCAGTCTCCATTGTGACACGGCGACTGCACGGGAGTGCTCTCTCTGCCCGACGACCAGTACATTGTCTTCCATTGACATCCGCACATCGGCAACACCGTTTTCGATTGTGCCAAGATCATGGCGACTGGATCAACGAAGAGTGGGGTCACGAGCTCTTGTCAGATGATAGCAGATTCAGTCTGAGTAATGATTCTGGACGTACCCTCACATGGCAAGAAGTCGGAACGCGTATTGCATCGAGGAAGGTTGTCGAATATGATCGTTTTGCTGGTCCAGTTGTTATGGTGTGGTGAGTGTTGCATGAGCATATTGGCCTCCAAGTCTACGCTACGCTCACCGATCAACGTTATTGTGATACTGTACTTTTTCTCCTAGCGCGTCTTTTCAGGATGCATACGGCCCTGCCTTTATTGCTGCTATGGCAGTACATCCACATGCACCAACGACTATACAGCAGTTGTCAACCGTGCTGGTTGAGGAAGGGAACTCACTACAAGAAGAACTCTTTACCAACCTCATTTCCAGCGTGGCAGCACTTTGCAGAGCATGCTTCGCCGTCCGTAATGATTACACACCTTATTAATAACCATGTCCCGCCATTTGTAACGACCGAAGACCATCATAAATCGCGGTGAATTCGGTGAAATTATTGCGTTTGAACGCATTTGTCATTTCGGCTCATCACATTGCGTATTTCTTTAAGTTACCTTCTGTACTATACTGTACTGTGACGTGCTGTACTGTACTGTTCTGTACTATGCTGTACTATACTGTACAATGTGATAGACTGCCCATGTTTCGTTTATAGCCAACTTTTGTTTACATTTAAAAGCAAAATTATTTTTCTTCTTTAGTTCCCTAAGGCTTATTCTTCCATTTCCGTTCTTTTTTAATCCAGGCCTACACATGATTGCAGATATGTATGTAGTGTAAAGCTTTTTCTGTGCACCTTATAACAATTGAATTAATATCATTTACCTCGGGGCCATAGCGTCGATAATATTAAAATATTTGATTTGAGCATATATTCAAATATTCTTTCCGGAAACGTCGTTTTGGGACATTTCCGTCTCTTGTAAAGTAACTACAGAAGCTAAGAGGCAAGTAGAAATAGTGTGACATGTATATGATCGTCAGAAAAAGAAGATTTCTGATATAGTCGTTCGTTCGTTAACGGTCGACATCGTAACGCAGAAGGTGGATTTAAGTGATTAGCATCCCGTGTTTCAAACAACTGTCATAATGTTACAGTTTAGATTAGGATGTACGATAGTACAAAAAGTGGACGTCAGCGATTTATTAATCAGGAATCCCGTGTAAAAGCTGTCTTACCCTTTTTCTCCTGTCATCTACCACTATTAACTCCGCGTAAGAAACTTGATGTATATGAGCCATGAATGGGGATAAACCTTCAGCTTATCTAATATGAGCCATGAATGAGGCTAGACCCTAAGATCAAATAATAAATTTCACAGGAATTCCATCAGATCTCGATAATTAATTGGTATTGAGTATTTTCTTTCTTTTTATTTCATACTGGACGCGCTTATTTGAATGTCAACCATATATGAGTTTTTACGTCTCTCAAATGACGGTAAGATGTGTATTTATTTAAGTAAACTTATTCGTAAGACAAATATATGCATAAATGAGGAAAGTAGCTCATGTTTTACCAGTAAATCTGAGGAATAAACCACTTAACAAAAATATTAATGTGCAACGCAACAACAAGGGCACGATGTATGGTGATTGGTAGCGGAACAGAAAAATTATCTTCTCAAGTCTTTCACGATTTCTAGTGGGTAAAAAGATTTAATGGACAAAAATTCCATGAATGTTTCAAATACCTTTATAGGTTAACAGTTAGAAATCTTCAGTAAACTGACGCTACACGTACATGCAAACGGTTAATTACTTCAAACACAGTTAAAAATAGACTTGTTCTAGGAATACTCTGTAACAAAATACTCAGTTTTGTGTTGAAATGCTACGTGAATAGAGCTACTTTTGGCAGCGTTCTGTTCTGTGTAGCTAAAACGTGAATACTTGAAAATGCGTCAGCCAAGAGACATCGTGACACGCACGAGGGCAATATTCTCGCAAGTCACGCATGATGCCGGAAACCAGTATGTAGGTCACTAAGAAAAGAGGTCAAGCGTATAACATTTACATAGCCAAAAGGGAGTTTAAAGACGTGCGTTTTGAAAAGCCTTTTCTGCGCTCACAATTAGTTTTATCAAAGAACGTTAACTTTTTGCGAATCGTGGCTATATAAACATCACAAAACTCGTTTATCAGTTGCATGAAATTATCAATGGGAATTGCATGCTATTGTGACGGGTTACGTGGCTGTGTGAGTAATGGACTGACGCCGGCGATAAACCTGTTCACTCCTCTAATAGAACACCTCACACGATAAGACTAAGAGCCCGTGGGTGATATACAACGGTAAACTGAAACTTTATTCTTTGCAGCTAGAGTGTATTATGGGTTAGATTTCTTTCACTCGTGTTCAGCTTGATAGCTGCGACAGGTATACATGTTACTGTCATGCAGACACAGTGATTCGACATGTGACGGTAGCTAGCGGTTACTGCTACTGGGTGCAGATGCTCCTCTAAACAGCAATCCATACGAGCAAACCAGATGCGCATTTACAGGTGATTACTCGTACTTTTGATACTAGGGATACACACAGCCCTGTTTAATAAGTATAGCTCGATGTAGTCATAGGTTCGAGCCTCGCACGTCTGCTTTGGTGCCCCACAGCTAATTCGCTGCAAATAACAACCTGCAGCCAAATCGTCTATGCATTGGCTATAATTGCTAATTAATAATAGACACAGAAATATAAAATAAAAATGAATGAATAATTTAATAAAAACGGTTTTATTCTACCATCTGTAATTGATGAAGACAACGGAGAATTATGCTGAATAATGTTTATTCAAGAATGGAAATCTCAGACAAGAGGGAAATGGTCCTACGATATTCAGTTGAAATACAAACAGAAAATAACCATATCAAATGCAGTGAAGCTACGTTGAGAGCGTTACGAGAATGGTAGCAAAATCCTCAAACGGAATAGTCATCAAAGACTCGCGAAAACCAAGTCCATTTCGTGATCACAGTACATGAAAGATTCTCCAGTTCAAAATAGTTCACACTTCAACATGATGATTCACGAATTAACACACGTGTTACGAAGAATAGTAACTCATAATCTGTTAAGCGGAAAAAGTTGGAGTCCTACTTTGGAGTACATTCAGACCTCTCGAAATATAAAGTCGCTAAAAAACACTTTAGTGGTCGTTTACCGCCCAGAATCAGTCACCTACACGACTGAATCCCGCACGTTACCATAGGCAGGTCTGCCTTCTTCCAGCACTCGGCTCCAAGTGTCCCGAATCACTCCCTTGAGCTCTTGACTCGAGAAGTACCCGTCTCCACTTGAGTCCAGCAGTGTTCCTCCACTGTCCAACTCTCACTGGCTGAAGATTATGCTCACCAAACGTACCTCGTCCTTAAGCTCTACAGACATGATTTGATTCAAGCTGACCACTTCCCGGACTAAACTAATACAACAATATTTAAATAAAGAAATGTCATACATTTTCTGTTAAACTAAGATCATTCACAATAATAACAAAGGATTCTTCATAAATAAATAAGCTAATATTCGTGCGCAAGTGCGCTCTTGTTATCTGACAACGAATTATCATTAAATATCATTTAAACAATTATTTATATCTTCTTGACAGAAGCGTCTTTTGCTCCACTTTTCAATTGTAGTGTCCGCTAACACATGCGACTCTCCACTTTCAAATCAGCACAGTTCTTAATAGCACTTGGAATAAATATTTAAGGAATGTTACAAAATAATGAACTGTACATTAGATAAAATCACAAGTGTGAAAAATATGAGGTATTGGTGTTGTGTTCATTTGCTGTGAAGATTTTGAGAGTACGACGTTCTGACAGACATTTGCATAGTGAAACAGATGTAAAAGACGTCGTTAATCGATAAATAAAACAGATATATATACGTAGCTTTCAGGTATGATAGCTATAGTGCAATGCTATCTTCTGAGATACTATGTGTTGCAATCGCATGAAGCATTTAAAAGTTGTGAATTCAGAGGTTCATTGTGTAATGTTTATTCACTCTGAAATATTAACTTCTTAGTTCTAAACGTACTGAAATATTGTTGTGTTATTGAATGCACCTCAATTTCCTGAGATCGAAAATGTTTGCTTTAATATTTTACGTGAGTTATTGTTGAATTTCAAAGAGTTGTAACTTGGTCGTTTATCAGCCGTCTAAATTCCCGGCTCTTGGTTTTACCCGGTTCTGGCGACCACTCATTGTCCCTACACCTGGCTGGCCGGAAACGTTCAATTACCCAAGCTGGCCGTTGCGCTCCCTGAGCCGTGGGTGGGCACGCTAGCGCACAGCCGTGTATCAACTCACCTTACCTCGTAGCAATTCTACGCACAGATTAGCTCGCCTGGATACGGATGACGTGATATCATCTTGCACCCTACTAACAGCAGCATACTTCCATCATTGCAACTTAATTTCTCCTGTTGTAGTAAATATCATAAGATAAAACATAAAAGACGATTATGGGTATGGTCTATCGACCTATTAACAAGCATTTGATAAGGGATAATTTCATGTTCTTTCTCGAGAACTTATAGTGATTAGTATAAAGTTCTTCAGTGTTTTCCAAATATCTGAAAACTGTTTTGGAGGACTGTTAAAAGGAATGACACACATATTAAACAAACCCACAAACAGGCGGTATGGTATATAACAAAAGAAGAGGAATAGTCACATAACCTAGTTAATTACATTGCTCTGTTGTCGTTGCACATAGTTTTCAGCATGTATCATACGTTGCACAGAGCTGACAAAGAGATCACTGCAAAAGTACGTAACAATGCATAACTGTATGAGCAATTTTACACCTTACCGCATTTCTAGTCATTCTAATTCTTTGAGAGAAGGGTACACACTAAAAGGAAACCTGCAGTCTAGGTGCTTTAAAATTCAGTATTTTTTATTAAATTTTTCAGTAGGAACTCTTGTTAAACCAGTATTGGATAGGTCCTTTGTGTACGCGAACAGCAAAATATTTATATTAACCAGACTACAATGCCAACAAAAAATGTCAGGACACGCCGGCTACAGCGTAAACATGCTGCTTCCAGACTATTTTCCCGTAAATTGCTGTAGTCTACCGGGACAAATATCTGTTACAATAAAGTCGCCTGGACAGTCAACGGAAATTTACTAAAAGGATTTTGAAATGACTACTGAGTTATTAAAGACACGTAACACTTTATGAGATGTCGGTTATGCTGAGTGAACATCGCACTGAAAACGAAGATGTTTTCCCAAGTTTATAAGGAAGCCACTAATTTTGGCAGAAATAGATTTTTCTAAAATTAAATTAATTCTGATAGAAAGTTATTTATCACAGCTACTACATGTAACCTGTTACATATCATTTTAATGAGATTCACTCAGTAATTTCCAGATGGGATACAGTGATTTTTGACGAGTTTGGTGTACTCATTTACTTGTGAACGGAGCGGCATGGCTGCTCTTTCGTGTTTAAAAAGACGTGTCAGCTACATTTCTTAAACAGCACAATGTACTTTAAGTGCACAGCACGCAAAGTGGCCACTCAGTACGTCATATGATGAAAAAGCTCACAATTATTTGCAAATGTCATTTCAAACATCTTAATAGCTCTTATGAATAGCTAAAATGTGATAATTTTCCGTTGTGAGTTATGTGAGGCTCTAAGAAGTGAAAGATACAGCTTTGTAACCTCTTTGTGTCCTAAAAATCAGTTGGGAAACTCTACAGACAAAAAAATCACTCAAAATGAAACAAATGCTACGTATAATGTTTTGTACAAGAGTAAAATATTTTCTAAGAGACTAAATTCAGGAAAGCATGCAACCTAGATGCATTTGCATGAAATTTTTTTGACTTTGTTGTAGCAGACAATTGATTTTTGGTGACAACAGCGTTGCGTGAACGACTCAATAGCTCACAATGGTACTTGCGCCGACTTTAAACAGGCTACAAAACAGGCCGTATATGTTGTTTCCCAGCCATCTTGTCTGGATGGGTCCATTTCCTTTATCGCAAGTTGTCCTCGCTAGAAAACGAAAGTCGTCTTAGGATGGAAAAGTGCCTTAAAGTGTAAGTAATGTGAGGAAATGCCAGATAAAAAGAGCAATATTAACTACATGCTCTTCTTCCCTTGAAAACAGTGTTACTATTTTACAAAACAGGGAGTAAGGTAAATATATGGCTCTGTTTGAAGAGATTTAATTTTTTTTCACATTACGCTAAAGATCCAAATTTCATATTACGTGAGTAAATTGAAATTTTCATGACACTATGTTACAGAGATAATACTAGTCATTGTTTCAATTCACTGCCATTTCATGTCATATATTCTCTGGATGGTTGTGTAATGAACACTCTGTGCACTTACCTTTGCACATATGTTGTATTTTGACTACTGTTTTAGGAGATATATGTGACACTTGGCAGTAACGAAAACTGAATATTGCGTATATATTACTATAATATTCGAATACATTTTTATTTTTATTTATTTATTTATTTATTTATTTATTTTTGCATGAAACTTGTCCTGTATCCATAAGTTTGTACAACAGATACTGGAGAATGTTCTCTGACTGAAACCGGTCGTACAATTAAAATCAAATTATTCTGCAGCTTCACGTGTTGCAGTATGTGATTCGTACTTTTGTCTTTTGTAACGTTTATCTGAAGGTGTGGGTAATTATTATTATGGAAATAATCATGACTGCGTTGATTGAATCTTAGTATATATGTGTATATTTCGCTATTTAAGTAATATAGAAATATTTTAACGGTAATAATTATTCTAATGGCAAAAATACAAGGAACAGGTAAATAGCACTGACACATTTGATTTATTTACGCTGATAACTTGCGATCCTTACTGTTATTCATTCATAAGTATTTTCTTCATCTTGATGTAAAGATATTTTCTTGGCCCCATACTTTTTTTCGGATCAAAAGAAGCGATAAAACTCTTCAGTCATGTCGACTTAGCTGTTTGAACTTACGTCTCTGTAACAATTTTTGTCATTTCCTACTTGTGACGGTCATTTCCACTATTGTCGGTATATACATATCTACCCCGATGAACTAAAACGTCATGACCACCTGCTCAATAGAGCATTAGTCTATCTTTGGAACGCAATGCAACAGCGATACAGCAGGGTGTTGGTGTGTTTTTGGAGATATGCGGCGCCAGGTGTGTAAGTACTGGTCCCGCAATTCACGTGAATTAATGAGCCAGTGGTTGTGGGCGGAGAGCTGGCGCCCGATAGCGTTCCAAATCTACTCCACAGGGCTCAGATAAGACATCAACGTAAGTTCACTGTCATGCTCTCCAAACCACTTTAGCAGAATTCTGGCCTGCTGGCACAGAGAGTTATGCTGTTGGAAGATAGCATCACCGTCAGAGATGACGTCAGGTTTGAATTCATGCATGTGCTCCGCAATAATGTTCACGTAGTCCACAGCTATCACGGTGTCTTCGATTAGTACCATAGATCCCATGGAAGCCTAGGTAAATATCGTCAGTAGCGCATCACTGTCCCCAATGGCTTGTGTCCGTGGCGCGGCGTGAGTTGCGAACAGCATTTCTCTCGGCTGACGGCGTATATGGACACAACTATGGTGATTCATTCGACAGGGCGATATATTTCCATTGATCGACAGTCCAATTTCAGTGATGCTATGTTCACTGCTTTCTTAACAGACGATGTCATTCGGTCAACATGAAAAAGAAAGTAGGGGCCGTCTGCTACTAAGCCCCACGTGCTTTCAACGGCACACCCTACCAAACGACTTCCAGAAGTAAAAGAAAGCGGAATCAATCTGGGAACCGGTTTTATTGCATTATGGATCTCATGGACAAACAGAGGGAGTTGAGTTTCATACGGTCCTTTTTTACGCAATCGATATTTGTCCCTACTAACTTTTCGGTCACTAGGAAGATCATGATATTTTTAGCATAAAATATGTTCCAAAATCAAATTCAGGGTGATTCACCTGCCCCTACCGATGTCGTTTTATGCAGCCCTTCATAAGCCATTTGCAGGATTTTCATATTCTCTCGCTCACTACGCGCATACTAGTAGTCCTACAGAAAAAATTAGCAGAATCTTTTTGTAGGAACTTAATGTAGTCAGATTTTATACCGGATACGTTTTCGCTAGAGGCCATAGCTTTCGAGTTATTCAAGGTAAGTATACAAAAATGATCTTCAGACGCACTCCCATTCCCTCACTCAACCCCCATCGCTCAGGATTCCTAGTACGTTGTTCATGCGCGTTCTCTCCTACCAGTGTACAAATATTTGAAGCTGCACAAATTATTTCCTTATCCGGCCTGTTTTGGTCCGATTGATTGGTCTTGTTATAACACCGGCATGGTCGAGTACTTACAAAACGTACAGTTGACTTTTGTGTAAATTTTACCTAAAAATTTTATAAATTTAACTACATAAAATAAAAAGTTAAATCATTGTATTCGCCGGGACTTCTGACTATGAAACTACTGTGCTTAATACGGGTAAGTCTACATAATTGGTTTTAGCGTAACGATTACAAAAGTCGTTTTTCGTTCATCATCATCACTGGCACTTTAAATTAACGAGGTAGTCGACTATTCTGGAGGCATAATAACCCGATCAATGGAGACAAAGAAAGATCGAATATCGGGAATAGTTCGGGTAGTAGGAAATTTTTATACGGTGGTAGGAGGGAGTGCCACAAACAACATACTAGAAATCCTGACTAGTGAGTTTTGAGTAGGGAGTGGAGATGCATTTGAAGATCACTTCTGTAAGTTTTTCTTGAATAACTCGAAAACCATGGCCTCCAGCGTAAACGTATCACAGAACAAATTGTAACTGCGTTAAATATAATGGAAAAGACCCTGCTCATTGTTTCCACAGGATTAACAGTTTGCGCGTAGCGAGCGAGAGAATACGAAAATCTCGCGTGTAGTTTATAAAGACCAGCTGTAGCGTGGCGTGTTCCATAAAACGACAGCGGTAGCGGTAGCTGAATCGTCCTGCATTGTTGGATGTATCGTATTGTTACCCTGGGTATTCATACTTCGTTTTATTTTAATTACGCTATACGGAAATTGTATTTCAATTTTCCACCATTCAAACAACTTCTAATAGTGAGGTTTATTTCGCTGTCTGGAACTTACATAGATTTGTATTACGTATTCGGAACATGGCTAAATAACTTATTTTTTCTCCCTTGGCCCTTCTCATCCTGATATGTTATCTGTATTCTGTAGATTTAGTCCATTCTGATAGAAATTCTCCTGACGCGGTCAACCTAGGATGACTATAAAACGAGAGCGCAGTTTAGTTGCGAGCAGAAACAATCCAAGCCCGGAAAAGGCTGCGGTATTGTATCGGGTTGCTGGTCAGAGCGGTGAAGCACAATGCCGCAGTAGGTAGCTGCCGTATGGGAGAATACTGGCCGATACGGCAGAGAGGGGAGGGGGTCGAGTGGCCCCTGGCGTTCGCTGCAGGCGAGCTGCCGCACGTGGCGGAGCTTCCCGGGATTATTGCGCGCTAGCATTGGCGATTGACTTGAAAGCAGGTGAGGGGTGGCGACGCGAAAGCACATGTGCCCTCATGCAATTTTATATGATGTCGTTGGGCGAGCGGAGTGAATGGAAGGAGAGAGAAAAAATGGGAAAGGGAAGAGAAGTGACAGGCTGAGCACGAAAGAAGGAAACCACGGCAAAAAGAAAATATCTCGTCCGGGCAGTGAAAAGGCCAAATTCATTCAGCGACTTTGTTTTCTGTCAGATGATTGTATGTTGTTCAATATTTTTCCGGTTAGTAGACGAAACACCAGACGTGCTATTCGGGAAGGTATACAAATACAGTACACGTCTGCAGATATCACGATACCTTAATTGGACTCACAACTTTTCCCATTTGCAACTTTCGGTAGCTACATGGATAAGTTAAATTCAAACGTATGAAATGTGATGAATGGGATGGACGTTACAGCTATTTTTACTTTAAATCTCTCCTTTAGTCCACTTGTTCTTTCCCAATACAGGATAGAAAGAAGACATGGGATTAGAGGTCCGTCGCCAATTTCCGAGTGGTTAGGAGCAAATGCAGAAAACAAACTGTCAGTGAAGGCTGGTTGATCGTTTGCAGTAGCGCCTAACACTGTCACAAGGCATCTACAAGGGGAGTGGATTTTAAGAATCGATAGGATGCTCGCAGCAGAGGATTCAAGGACATTCAGGGGTCTGATTAACGATGTTTATTTGCAATCAAACTAACCACTGCACTGAAGGCTAATTCTAAACATTGGAGAAAGCAAAGGGTGCAAATAGTTGCGCAACAGAAATCAATGTTTGAGCCCGTGGAGTGAGCGCTGACAGAAGCAGCGAACTCTAACACCATTTTAAATACAAGCTTTGAGGGCAGCACTCCAAGTGAGAGAAAGACTTGTCGGAGCTTACAGAGGCTGATAATGAACGACACGGAGTTGGTGTCCCAATGATCTGAGTGAAAACTATGTCTGAATACAAAATCACCGATTTTTAAAAGATTGTGGCGGCACACTATTTCCTCTTGCTATAGTCGGCCCACCAATCAGCCGGCACTTTACAGGCTTCAGTCAATCTGACGAGTGGCTCTGCACCTCCAAGGCGCCTCTGGTCAACCACATTCACATTCTTCCCTTTCCCCTACTCGGATGATGGTGATGATGACGATGCTTGGTTTGTGGGACGCTCAACTGCGCGACTATCACCGGTCGTACGAATTCCCAATCTTTACACTATCCAATGTCGCCACTTTAACGGAATCATGAAATGATGATGACATCACAAACACCCAGTCCCCGGGAAGAGAAAATCCCCCACCCGGTCGGGAATCGAGCTCGGGACCCAATGATCCAGAGGCGGCCATACTAGCCACTAGACCACGGGCTGCGGACCCCTAATCGGCAAGCATGGATGTATCTGGACTTTACATTAACAAACTCCTATTACGTTTAGATCTTATGAAATCGACTTCGCCTTTTTCGGTGGACCATGAATAGTTCCCACCCACCGCTTTTCCTATTGTTTTATTTCTGACGTTAAATGGTGTAGCCACGTTCCAAACGTATAAGCTAAAAGGCGCAAAAATGGGTTTAGCTCTCTTTGAGTCAATACAAACATTACTGACAAATTCACTTTCATTCTTACGTTTAGTCAGTATTCAAAAAATGTTTCACCCATCTTGAACAAACCTATTTGATAGATAAAATTTAGCCGTAAATGTGTTCTACTTTTTCCTCTGAGAAATTGTGTGGCATCACCTTTTCCATAGACCTCTAACCACTGGCTTTCCGATACCATCCTGAGCACTGCCTCAGTGTATTACTTTGGGGTTGCAGTTTTCGGGAGCCCGACAAAAGAAATTTGGCCACAAAAAAGAGAATTTGGCTACGGGACTGTATAAAAATTTGTCAATTGAACTCAATTGAGCCTCACTGAGAAGTTGCCTGGCCACAAGTAGCAGGCCAAGGTGAACTCCGCCAGGCACTTAAATGTGATTTGCGAGTATCCATGTAGAACAGGTTAATTACCGGAAGTTTTTACTGGCCACTCAATTCCGCCGTAACATTTGTAGGATCATTCAAAGAAAGTCTATGCTGAGTAGTGCGGAAATACCCAAATCATGCAATGTTAGTTGGAGGCAGTATGGACTGATACATCTATGGATTCATTTCAGTTGGTACAGACAGACAGTCTTGCGACGTATTTTTAACACGTTTTCCGAACTCTGTCTTGAATTACTTCACACAACAAAAAATTTTGCATCATCCCAGTTCCCAGAACTCCTGAATATTGACGTTGACTGTGGATATTGCATCTCAGACACAGTCCCATTGACTGTTCAGAGATGTCACTTAAACCGCCCAAAGATCAAAGATGTAAACAACCATGCATGAGCATCGCGTATAAGACGGAGGGGGTCCGACAGCCGATCAGTTCCAGTCATTCCACCAGGAAGGAGGTACACGGCTCGTGTTTTCTGTAGTTCAACCATGCCTAGACGGTCAATACGGCGGTTCGATCGCGTCATCATTGTTACTTTGTGCCAAGAAGGGCTCTCAACAAGGGAAGTGTCCAGGCGTCTCGGAGTGCACCAAAGCGATGTTGTTCGGACATGGAGGAGATACAGAGAGACAGAACTGTCGATGACATGCCTCGCTCAACCGCCCAAAGACTATTACTACAGTGGATGACCACTACCTACGGATTATGGCGCGGACGAACCCTGACAGCAAGGCCACCATGTTGAATAATGGTTTCGTGCAGTCACAGGACGTCGTGTTACGACTCAAACTGTGCGCAATTGGCTGCATGATGTGCAACTTCACTCCCGACGTCCATGTAGAGGTCCATCTTTGCAACCACGACACCACTTAGCGTGGTACAGCCCAACAACATACCGAATGGACCACTCAGGATTGGCATCAGGTTCTCTTCAGCGATGAGTGTCGCATATGCCTCCAACAGATTATCGTCTGAGAATTGTTTGGAAGCAACCCGGTCAGGCTGAACGCCTTAGACACACTGAGCAGCAAGTGCAGCAAGGTGGAGGTTTCCTGCTGTCTTGGGGTGGCATTCTGTCGAGCCGACGTACGCCGCTGGAGGTCATGGAAGGCACCGTAACGGCTGTACGATACGTGAATGCCATCTTCCGACCGATAGTGCAACGATATCGGCAGCATATAGGCGAGGCATTCGTCTTCATGGACGGTAATTCCCGCCCCCATCGTGCACATCTTGTGAATGACTTCCTTCAGGATAACGACATCGCTCGACTAGAGTGGCTAGCATGTTCTCCAGACATGAATCCTATATAACATGCCTGGGGTAGATTGAAAAGGGCTGTTTATGGCCGACATGACCCACCAACCACTCTGATAGATTTACGCCGAATCGCCATTGAGGAATGAGACATTCTGGACTAACAGTGCCTTGATGAACTTGTCGATAGTATGCCACGACGAATAGAGGCATGCATCAATGCAAGAGGACGTGCTACTGGGTATTAGAGGTACCTGTGTGTACTGCATCTGGATCACCAACTCTGAAGGTCTCGCTATATGGTGGTAGTCTACAACATACAATGTGTGGTTTTCGTGAGCAATAAAAAGGGCGGAAATGTTGTTTATGTTGGTCTCTATTCCAGTTTTCCGTAAAGTTTCCGGAACTCTCGGAACCTAGGTGATGCAAAACCTTTTTTTGATGTGTGCAGTTAGAAAATCCACACACAGTGGATATATTTTAGACCTTTTAGTTACAAACAATGGAGAGACAGAAATTAGTGATCGTGATGTCATTATAGCGACGGCGGTTACTAAAGTTAATGAATTCATCAAGAATGCTTGGAGAGTATGTACGCTAGCAAAAACAGAAAAGCAATTCTTAGCATCCCACTTAGACAACGAATGGACACAACTGAATTCTAATATGACGAACGCAGAGGAAGTATGATCAAAGCTTAAACTGATTGTAGATCGCGCTCTGGAGGCGTATGTGCCAAGACAGTGGATTAAGAATGGAAAATACCCATTGCGGTTTAATCATAAAATTCTCAAACTGCTGAAGAAGCAGGAATCGTTGCACTCTGCACTCTGCGATCAAAAAGAAAGGCGCCAATGCCGACGTGAAAAAGGTAGTAGGTGGGTCTGTAAGAAGACCGATGCAAGAAGCATAAAACTTCCATTGTCATACTTTAATGAAAGATATTGTCGAAAATCTAGAAAATTATGGTCATATGTAAAATCATTAAGCGGGTCGACGGCGGTTACTATCCAGCCACTCATCGACGAATCAGGGGAGGCAATAAAAGAAAGCAGAAAAGACGAAATTTTAAATTTCACGTTTAACAAATCTTTCACTTAGGAAGATCATACAAACGTACCGTTGTTAGACTATCACACACAATCCCAAATGGAGAACACAGAACTAGGAATACAGGGTAGAGAAGGAATTAAAAGAGTTAGAAACAAATACTTCACCATGTCCAGACGGAATCCTACTTCGGGTTTGCAGAGAGTACTCTGCGACATTGGTCCCTTATTTAGTTTGCATTTATCGCGAATCTCTCACCCAGAGTAAAGTCCCAAGCTCCTGCATAAAAGCGGAAGTGAATACTGAACATAAAAGGGGTAAAATGACAGACCCACATAATTATATTGTAACATATTAACGTCGATTTGCTGCAGAATTATTGAACATATTCTGAGTTCGAATACAATGAATTTCCCTAAAATGGAAAAGCTTCTGTCCACAAATCACCATGGTTTTAAAAAGCATCACTCGTGCGAACCTCAGCTTTCCCATTCCTCGTATGATATCCTGCGATCCATGCGTGAAGGGCAATAGCCGTATTCCTATATTTCATGAAAGCATTTGACACCTTGGCCCTTTGCAGACTGCTGACGAATGTTCGAGAATACGAATTAAGTTCTCAGAGGTGTGAGTAGCTCGAAGACGTCTTAAGCAATGCAATCCAGTATGCTGACCTCGACGACGACTGTTCATTAGAAAAAATAGTTCCGTCAGGAGGGCGCCAGGGAAGTGTGACAAGACGGCTCTCACTGTTTATAAACAAAAACGATCTGACGGACAGGATGAGTAGCAACTGACGGCTGTTTACTGATGATTCTGTGGTGTAAGGGAAGGTGTCGTTGTCCTACATTTACATCTACATAATTACTCTGCAATTCACCATTAAGTGCCTGGCAGAGGATTCATCGAACCACTTTTAAGCTACTTTTCTAGCGTTCATCTCTCGAACATCTCGCGTGAAAAAGGAACATTTGAATCTCTCGGCGTGAGCTCTGATTTCTCTTATTCTACTATTATTATCATTTTTCTCTATGTAGGTGGGCGCCAGCAAAATATTTCCACACTCTGAGGAGAGAGATCATGATGGAAATTTTATGAGAAGATCCTTGCCACAACGAGAAACGCCTTTGTTTTAATGACTGCCACCCCAATTCACGTATCATATTCGTTGCAGTGTCTCTGCTATTTCGCGATACTAAAAAACAAACTACCCTTCTTTGAACTTTTTCGGTGATCTCCGTCAATCTTACCTGACACAAATCCGCCCGTCACCGCACAGCAATGTTCCAGAAGAGGGTGGACAAGCGTTGTGTAAGCAGTCTCTCTAGTAAACCTGTCACATTTTCTAAGTTTTCTGCCAAGAAATCGCAGTCTTTCGTTTGCTTTTCCCACAACATTATCTATGAGGTCGCTCCAATCTATGTTACTCGTATCTGTAATCCTTAAGTAATTAGTTGAGTTTACAGCCTTTAGATATTTGTGGTTCACAGTGTAACTTAAATTTAGAGGATTCTTTTTAGTTATGTTGTTGTGGCAGGATACAAGGTGACTTAGACAGAACTTCTAGTTGGTTCGATGTCTGGAAGCCTGCTTTAAATGTACTGCGGATGAGTAGGAAAAAACAATCTTATAAGGTTCGAACACAGCTTCAGTAGTGTTCTGCCTGACACAGTCACATCGATTAAAAATTTATGCGTAGCGTTACAGACCGATGTGAATTGGAGCAAGCACGCAAGGACGGTGGTAGTAAAGATGAATGGTCAATTACGGTTTATTGAGAGAATTTTTGGAAAGTGTGGTTCATCTGTAAAGGAGACCGCGTATGAGACACTAGTGTGTCCAATTACTGAGTACTGCTCGAGTGAGTGGGATCCTCTCCATGTCGGATTGAAGGAAGACATAGAAACAATTCAGAAGCGTGCTCTTAGATTTGTGACCGGTAGGTTCGATCAGCATGCCAATATTACGGTGATGCTTCGTGATCACAAACTAAAATCCTCGGAGGGAAGACAACGTCCTTTTCGCATGCCACTATTGAGGAAATTTAGAGAACCGTCGTTTGAGGCCGACTGCAGAATTATTCTATTGCCGCCAACGTACATTTCGCGTAAGGACCACGAAGATAAGATCAAAGAAATTGGGGATCGTATGGAGGCTTAAGGACAATCGTTTCTCCCTCGCTCTATTTTCGGTTGGAACAGAGAAGGAAATGACTAATGGTGATAGGTGATATCCTCCGCCATGTACCATACGGCTTGCTGAGTATGTGAAACAGCCATCACACGAATATCTCAAAAAGCCGCATAAGAAAACTGTTTCAACAGATGAAGTTCACAATTGTTTTACGTTGCTGTTGAACATGAACAATTTCTTTGACGAGACCAAGCGTATTTACGAAGGGAACAAGACAAGCTAGTCGAATGAATAAACTGAGAAATAGAGACGGGAAAAGAGGAACCGGTAAGGCATGGAGAGGGTCAGGGGATAGGGACATTTCACAACAAAGTGGTATCGAGAGGAGAATAATAATATTGCAAACCCCTTTGTACAAATTTGAAGGACTAATGGATAGCAGGTGGACAAAGGGGAAAGATGAGACAGTGAACTGGTAAGCGTTACGAGCCAAAAGTAATATTACACTGAAGTGCCAAAGAAACTAGTATAGACATGCGTATTCAAATATACACTCCTGGAAATGGAAAAAAGAACACATTGACACTGGTGTGTCAGACCCACCATACTTGCTCTGGACACTGCGAGAGGGCTGTACAAGCAATGATCACACGCACGGCACAGCGGACACACCAGTAACCGCGGTGTTGGCCGTCGAATGGCGCTAGCTGCGCAGCATTTGTGCACCGCCGCCGTCAGTGTCAGCCAGTTTGCCGTGGCATACGGAGCTCCATCGCAGTCTTTAACACTGGTAGCATGCCGCGACAGCGTGGACGTGAACCGTATGTGCAGTTGACGGACTTTGAGCGAGGGCGTATAGTGGGCATGCGGGAGGCCGGGTGGACGTAACGCCGAATTGCTCAACACGTGGGGCGTGAGGTCTCCACAGTACATCGATGTTGTCGCCAGTGGTCGGCGGAAGGTGCACGTGCCCGTCGACCTGGGACCGGACCGCAGCGACGCACGGATGCACGCCAAGACCGTAGGATCCTACGCAGTGCCGTAGGGGACCGCACCGCCACTTCCCAGCAAATTAGGGACACTGTTGCTCCTGGGGTATCGGCGAGGAACATTCGCAACCGTCTCCATGAAGCTGGGCTACGGTCCCGCACACCGTTAGGCCGTCTTCCGCTCACGCCCCAACATCGTGCAGCCCGCCTCCAGTGGTGTCGCGACAGGCGTGAATGGAGGGACGGATGGAGACGTGTCGTCTTCAGCGATGAGAGTCGCTTCTGCCTTGGTGCCAATGATGGTCGTATGCGTGTTTGGCGCCGTGCAGGTGAACGCCACAATCAGGACTGCATACGACCGAGGCACACAGGGCCAACACCCGGCATCATGGTGTGGGGAGCGATCTCCTACACTGGCCGTACACCACTGGTGATCGTCGAGGGGACACTGAATAGTGCACGGTACATCCAAACCGTCATCGAACCCATCGTTCTACCATTCCTAGACCGGCAAGGGAACTTGCTGTTCCAACAGGACAATGCACGTCCGCATGTATCCCGTGCCACCCAACGTGCTCTAGAACGTGTAAGTCAACTACCCTGGCCAGCAAGATCTCCGGATCTGTCCCCCATTGAGCATGTTTGGGACTGGATGAAGCGTCGTCTCACGCGGTCTGCACGTCCAGCACGAACGCTGGTCCAACTGAGGCGCCAGGTGGAAATGGAATGGCAAGCCGTTCCACAGGACTACATCCAGCATCTCTACGATCGTCTCCATGGGAGAATAGCAGCCTGCATTGCTGCGAAAGGTGGATATACACTGTACTAGTGCCGACATTGTGCATGCTCTGTTGCCTGTGTCTATGTGCCTGTGGTTCTGTCAGTGTGATCATGTGATGTATCTGACCCCAGGAATGTGTCAATAAAGTTTCCCCTTCCTGGGGCAATGAATTCACGGTGTTCTTATTTCAATTTCCAGGAGTGTATATAAACAGGCAGAATATGACGCTGCTGTCGGCAACTCCTATATAAGACAAGTTTCTGTCACAGTTGTTAGATCGATTACTGCTGCTACAATAGCACGTTAAGAAAGTTTGAACGAGGTGTTATAGTCGGCGCAACATTTCACGAGAGTACCGTGAATATGAGGAATCAGGTAGAACATCAAATCTCCGTCAACGCTGCGGCCGGAAAAAGACCCTGAAAGAACGGGACAAACGATGACTGAAGAGAATCGTTTAACGTGCCAGAACTGCAACACTTCCGCACATTGCTGCAGATTTCAATGCTGGGCCATCAACAAGTGTCAGCGTGCCAACCATTCTACGAGACATCATCGATATGGGCTTTCGGAGCCGAAGGCCCGCTCGTGTACCCTTGACTACTGCACAACACCCCTGATACGTCTAGATACGACTCTGACAGGTGACATGCTCGTAAGCGTCCTGTCTGATCACCTGCATCCATCCATATCCATTGCGCATTCCAAGGGACTTGGACAACTCCAACAGAAAATGCGACACCCACACGTCCGGAATTGCTACAGAGTGGCTTCAGAAATACTTTTCTGAGTTTAAACACTTCGGCTAGCCACCAAACTCCCCAGACATGAACATTATTGAGCATATCTGGGATGCCTTGCAACGAGCTGTTCAGAAGAGATCTCCAGCCCCTCGTACTCTTACGGATTTATGGACAGCCCTGCGGGATTCATGGTGTCAGTTCCCTCCAGCACTACTTCAGATATTATTCGAGTCCATGTCACATCGTGCTGCAGCACTTCTCCGTGCTCGGGTCCTACACGATATTAGGCAGGTGTACCAGTTTCTTTGGCTCTACGGTGTAGATTAGTAAGGGACATAACAAAATAAAAAGAAACCAATAAGCTGAGTATCAAGAGGGTTTATTGATCTGGAGGAAACGATAGTAAAACAGGTGTCTGTGGAGAAAATGACGAGTAGCAGCTATAATATGCTGGAGGGAAAGAAATGAAAGACAATTCAGAGTGCCGGGCGGTGTGGTCGAGCGGTTCTAGGCGCTTCAGTCTGGTACCGCGGGACCGCTACGGTCGCAGGTTTGAATCCTGCCTTGGGCATGTACGTGTTTGATGTCCTTAAGTAGTTCTGAGTTCTAGGGGACTGATGGCCTCAGATGTTAAGTCCCATAGTGCTCAGCGCCATTTGAACCATTTGATAATTCAGAAGTGAAACATAGTAGAAGCGCCAAATGTTTTATGATGTATCCGAGTGGGGCAAACAGGTCAAAGTTTCTGTACAGCACCTAGGGGTACAGATATCTCTTCTAATAAAATTTCTTTACCAGTTACGCAGATATGGGATCGACTGTGTCAAGCAGAACATTGCAGAATAATAATTAAATTCGAAGGGAAATCTGGTTCTTCAGTTTAATGGGAAAAGTGTAAGGGAAAATGTTTTGCTTGAAGCATCTTGTCGCTCTTAGCAGTGGGATCAGCTGAAAAATTTGGTTATGGACTTGCTACTTAATTAGGACCAGCTACTCGACGTCCTCAGTTCGAAGGTAAATATTACGAGCGTCCTCGTAGGTGTTTCTGTGGTTGTCATGATATGTCGGAAGGTGCATTGAAGAGAATGACAGCGTCTGCAGAGATTTTTTCCGAACGGAAAACGCACCACAGGCCTATTTTACAGAGGCCTTAACGCTTTCAAACAATGCCGTTCCGTTTGAAGGAACCTAGGGTTTTCTTATTTCGTGGCCTATACAAAGTAACTACGCCTGTGGCGGTCCTTTACGTCTTCAGTACGTGCTACCCTCTAGCAGCTGCAGCGTGAACTACTTCATATGTTTCAAATCTTAGCAGTTAAACGAATAAACGCATGAACCATTTTTGTTTGCGGTGCACACTTCTCGTTGTTTTCAAATTGTGATGAATTTGTCTCTATTAGGCATTTTTGAGAATAGATTAGGTACAGAGAACTGTCCGCTTCAAATTTATACTGTGTATTGCGATAATATTTAAATTAGCCTATTTATTTTCGTAATTATTGTGGTGGTTCCTCTTAAAACCACTGCGGCTCCAAGGGCAACTTGATTAGCTGTGACAGGTTACGCATTTCCAGTTTCACATGATGTAGTCTCGAAAAATAAAGGAAGATAAAATTCTGGCATGCCTTTTGAAACGGATTTCTTCTGATGCCGACTCTGAGATTGACGGTAGACAGTGAAACTGGCGATGATGTGTTAGCTGAAGGTAGTTGTCTCGATTGGGGGTAGTATGCTATAACAAACAGTTCTCCAGACAAATCAGAAGGTCTTGGACGTTCATGTACACTAACATAACAAAAAAACCAGTAAAACTGTTGTTCCAGTTGGCAAACTGTATTACAAAGAAGGGCCCTCGCAGAATCAGATGGAAGTGTGCTGTTTGTCTACTAGACCTATGTCTGTCTGCCGAAAGGAACTGCATTTTACCTTGCCACCTAAAGCAACGACATTTCATGCGCAGTGCCTCCATTTGAAACCACCCCTTAAGCTTTCGGTTAATGTATGTGACCCGTGACACTTGTCTTTCACACTGTTCTGTCTCAATGTATGTCTAATACATCTACATGTACATAGATACCCCGCAAGCCACCGTACGGTGCGTAGTTAAGTACCCTGTACCACTACTAGTCATTTCCTTTCCTATAACCACTCGCAAATAGAGCGAGGGAAAAAGACTTTCTATATGCCTCCGTATGAGCCCTAATTACTCGAATCTTATGTTCGTGGTCCTTATGCGCAATGTATGTTGGCGGCAGTAGACTCGTTTAGCAGTCAGCTTCAAATGTCGGTTCTCTAAATTTTCTCAATAGTGTTTCTCGAAAACAACATCGTCTTCCCTCCGGGGATTCCCATTTGTGTTCCCGAAGCATCTCCGTAACACTTGATGGTGTTCGAACCTACCGTTAACAAACCTAGCAGCCCGCCTCTGAACTGCTTCGATAATGTACACTCCTGGAAATTGAAATAAGAACACCGTGAATTCATTGTCCCAGGAAGGGGAAACTTTATTGACACATTCCTGGGGTCAGATACATCACATGATCACACTGACAGAACCACAGGCACATAGACACAGGCAACAGAGCATGCACAATGTCGGCACTAGTACAGTGTATATCCACCTTTCGCAGCAATGCAGGCTGCTATTCTCCCATGGAGACGATCGTAGAGATGCTGGATGTAGTCCTGTGAAACGGCTTGCCATGCGCTTTTCCACCTGGCGCCTCAGTTGGAACAGCGTTCGTGCTGGACGTGCAGACCGCGTGAGACGACGCTTCATCCAGTCCCAAACATGCTCATTGGGGGACAGATCCGGAGATCTTGCTGGCCAGGGTAGTTGACTTACACCTTCTAGAGCACGTTGGGTGGCACGGGATACATGCGGACGTGCATTGTCCTGTTGGAACAGCAAGTTCCCTTGTCGGTCTAGGAATGGTAGGACGATGGGTTTGATGACGGTGTGGATGTACCGTGCACTATTCAGTGTCCCCTCGACGATCACCAGTGGTGTACGGCCAGTGTAGGAGATCGCTCCCCACACCATGATGCCGGGTGTTGGCCCTGTGTGCCTCGGTCGTATGCAGTCCTGATTGTGGCGCTCACCTGCACGGCGCCAAACACGCATACGACCATCATTGGCACCAAGGCAGAAGCGACTCTCATCGCTGAAGACGACACGTCTCCATTCGTCCCTCCATTTACGCCTGTCGCGACACCACTGGAGGCGGGCTGCACGATGTTGGGGCGTGAGCGGAAGACGGCCTAACGGTGTGCGGGACCGTAGCCCAGCTTCATGGAGACGGTTGCGAATGGTCCTCGCCGATACCCCAGGAGCAACAGTGTCCCTAATTTGCTGGGAAGTGGCGGTGCGGTCCCTACGGCACTGCGTAGGATCCTACGGTCTTGGCGTGCATCCGTGCGTCGCTGCGGTCCGGTCCCAGGTCGACGGGCACGTGCACCTTCCGCCGACCACTGGCGACAACATCGATGTACTGTGGAGACCTCACGTCCCACGTGTTGAGCAATTCGGCGGTACGTCCACCCGGCCTCCCGCATGCCCACTATACGCCCTCGCTCAAAGTCCGTCAACTGCACATACGGTTCACGTCCACGCTGTCGCGGCATGCTACCAGTGTTAAAGACTGCGATGGAGCTCCGTATGCCACGGCAAACTGGCTGACACTGACGGCGGCGGTGCACAAATGCTGCGCAGCTAGCGCCATTCGACGGCCAACACCGCGGTTCCTGGTGTGTCCGCTGTGCCGTGCGTGTGATCATTGCTTGTACAGCCCTCTCGCAGTGTCCGGAGCAAGTATGGTGGGTCTGACACACCAGTGTCAATGTGTTCTTTTTTCCATTTCCAGGAGTGTATTTAAATCTGACCTAGTACGGATTCCAAACACTAAGCACTATACAAGAATAGGTCGCACCAGCGTCATATATGTGATCTCTTTTACAGGTAAACTCTTTACTCAAATTCTCCCAATAAACCGAAGTCGACCAATCGCCTTCCCTACCATAGTTTCTCTTTCTTCAAGTGCCATACCAGACAGGTCCATAAGGGACTGAATGGAAGCCTTAGACCCGCTTAGTGATTTGACATAGGATCAGAATTATCTCGGGTCCCCGCCAGATCTTCAGCTAAGTTGTGACGGTTGTAGTTGTTGTGTTCTTCAAGCACTGGCCTTTTCCCAGACGCACGAATCTCCACTAACCGTAGTATGTCGTCATTTGTGCGTTCTCTTTAAACTGAGAGTGCCAGAGCCTCTGCTTCCTCATTATCTTCCTAATTTAGTTATTAAGCCAGCCATGGTGGGTCTTTTCCATCCTTTATCCTCTTAATAGGTACATAACTCTCCAGACCACTATTTACAATATGCTTAAATTTTTACCATAATTCCTCTACGTCAATCTTACTGGAACTACGTGATGTCAGTTCACTGTCTAAGTGAGATGCTAACAACTGATTATCTGTTCCGTCTTTCAGAAACATTCCCCTAGCCTTCTTGACTGATTTCTAAACTTTCGAAACCATAGTTGCTATAATGACATCATGCTCTCTAATCCCCGTTTCTACACTGACATTGTCACAAAGTTCCATCCTATTTGTATCTACAAGATCTAAGATATTTCTACTGCGTGTGGACTTCCTACCTAGTTACTCAAGACAGTTTTCAGAAAACGTATTCAAGAGCATTTCGCATGACTGTCTGTCTGTAACCCCCCGCAATGAATCCACAGACATCCCAGTCTATACCCTGTACGTTAAAGTCGCCTCCAGCTAGCACTGCATTATCTGGGTATTTCCACGCTATTAACCATAGATTTTTTTGGGTAACTCGAGAACTGTCACAGCACAGTCGGGTGGCCGGTAAAATACCCTACAATTAACTTGGTTTCACCTGTACCAGTTATACGCGGCTAGATAACTTCACTGTCACTCTCAACTTCGATCTCAATGAAGATAATATTTATGTCAGCTGCAATGAACAGCCGGCCGTGGTGGCCGAGCGGTTCTAGGCGCTACAGTCTGGAACCGCGTGACCGCTACGGTCGCAGCTTTGAATCCTGCCTCGGGCATGGAATGTGTGTGATGTCCTTAGGTTAGTTAGGTTCAAGTAGTTCTAAATTCTAGGAGACTGATGACCCCATAAGTTAAGTCCCATTGTCTCGGCGGAGGTTCGAGTCCTCCCTCGGGCATGACTGTGTGTGTTTTTCCTTGGGATAAAGTAGTGTGTAAGCTTAGGGACTGATGACCTTAGCAGTTTAGTCCCGTAAGATTTCACACACATTTGAACATTTTTCTGTTAAGTCCCGTAGTGCTTAGAGACATTTGAGCCATTTTTTTTGCAATGAACACCTCCTGCCTAAGGCCTCTAATCTGTCTTTCCGATATACGTTCCACGAGTCGATAAATATCTCAGAGCTTTCCACTTTGGATTTCAGCCAGATTTCGGTCCCCAGAATAATTTGAGCGCGAGAATCTTCCTGTAGGACAGCATATTCTGGAATTTTATTAGGACTACTTCGACAGTTTACTAATAAAATTTTGACAGCCGAAGTGTTTGAACACTGAACGCTGTCTGACTTCCCTTGCTGCGTATTGACTGACGAGTGTTCATCAGAGCACCTGAAAATACGTCTAGCCAAGAAAACCTCACGTGCGCTTCACAAGTACTCTGCTACCCGAGTAGCTGCTTCCTTTGTGTAGTACACCAGTGAACCATCTGCAGCCAAGAACGCCACAGAGTCGACGAAGCCTTTGGTTAAGGCCCTCCATTCGGCTACAAATCAAAGGACTACGATCAACTCTGGGAGCAATGCTGCAAATCGCGGGCTTTGCTTGCACCCCGCCAACGCCCTCAGCAGTGTTCATCATCTCCGTCAGCCACCTGTATGAACTGAGGATGGCCTCAGACCACATGCGACAGGCGTCGTTGGTGCCGACGTGAGACACAACTTGCAGATGACTGCATCCTACACGCTCGATAGCCGCAGGCCAGGCCTCCTTCACAATTCGGACGAGGCCCCCTAGCAGATATATCGAGTGCACTTTGGCTTTCTTTCCAGCCCTGAACGCTATCTGCCTAAGGGGCTCCACAACGTGCTGAACGTTGACGCTTACGATAACTAGCAAACCGCTCCCCCGTGTGCCTGCTCAGATCCACCTGTCCATTCTCAGGGTGAATGGGGAGGCCAGGTGGACAGTGCCCCCACTCGGCCTCAAGCGA